>NC_141896.1:3792010-4401773 GCF_030686135.1 Camelina sativa | reverse complement strand
CAGCCCCTACCATTATAAGTCTTAATCTTCATATATTCTAAACGATAATAAACTAACTTAATAATATGTCGGCGTAATATTAATGTTACGAGAGCTTATGTTTATTTTGCTCTAGGTACGGTGTCCCACATCGGAAAGAGGTTTCAAGTTGATGGGTTCGTTCGAGTATAAAAGAAAGAGGCTTTCGTAAGTTGAAAAGCATCTTTGCGCTTGGGGCAATGACGCAGCCACTGAAGTCTTAACTGAGGCGCGTCTATTGCTGGTTGAAAACTATTTCCAAACCCCCTCCTGGGTTCCAAGCTTGTCTTGGTCCCTCGAGAATTTCTGGAAGGGCTCCCTTCGGGGTAAAGCCCTACAATTTTCTAGTTCCAACTTTTTTCATCAAAGGTATCTATGATGAATTGATGATAGTATTTGTCAATCAATAAACAAGTAAAACGGTTCAATAAACTTTAAACGGTTAAACAAACTTTCACCTCAATCACCTGTTCACATGGCAAATACTGATTGTTTTTCGAATTCGTCAACAAAAAAACACAGGCATTTGAATTTAAAAACTAAAAATTGTCAAGTGTATATTTTCCCTTAAGTACTATTGAAGCAAATAAGATGGGTTAAGTAATGATATAAATGGTGTGTTTTGAGTTACATAAAATGAATAACACAACAAAACTCGGTGCCTGTGAACTGTATAATGAACAAACCTCAGGTACAAGAGGAGTAACGGTAAGAACTGCAAAGAGCTACTCATCAAAACTACTTGAGCTTCGGTTTGATGAGATCGATATCTCCCATGAAAGGCCTAAGAGGCTCTGGGATCACCACGGATCCATCTTCTTGCTGGTAATTTTCCAGCAAACACACCATCATCTTCGGGACCGCACACGCCGTTGCGTTTAGAGTGTGCACAAACTTAGTAGCTGGAGGGTTCGCTTTGCCTTTCTTAGGACCCGTCTGAAGTGATTCAGATGGGCGATATCGTATTCCCAGTCTCCGGCTTTGGTAATCCGTGCAGTTCGATGCGCTTGATATCTATTTCATAAGTTAGAATAGCAAGCAAGCTCAGAGGCGATACTAAGATTTGGATCTAGTGGTCCCACACAAATAATTAAGAGTTTGTTTAATTACCTCGCCAAACCGTCCAAAACCAGGCATCCATGCTTCGATATCAAACTTACGGTAAGCAGGAGCGCCTAAATCCGCTGTGGCCATATCCAGTGTTCTGCAAAGATAAAGTTAGATTTCTCGAAGACAAAAACTGTGGTGAGAAAAGATCGGGTTCGTGGTGGAAGAATTCACTATCTTCAGGTCGGCATATGACGAACATCTCTGCTTTGCTGAACTGATGAACGCGGTAAAGACCTCTGCAAGAATTGAGAAAGTACGAGTGTTTTAAGTATAGACCTATATGTATATAGAAAAACAAAGAACATGCACATGCTCTTCATAGAACAAACACTTTATTCTAACTTACTTGGTGGCGGCGCCAGCTGCACCCGCTTCAGTACGGAAGCAATGAGAGAATGCTATATATTTTAAAGGTAATGCTGATTTAAGAAGAATAGAGTCCATGTGGATTCCTCCTAAGGGGATTTCAGCGGTACCAATGAGACATTGGTCAGTTCCATCTATAGAATAAACCTATCCAGAAGAATAGAAACATCATTGGCAGAAAAACAACAAAGAAAAAGGTTTACTTATCAAACAGAGTAAACAAACAAGTGACCTAAGTATTATCTCCACGAGGTTGGAAACCGCATTTCTCAACAATAGAAGATCTCACAATTTCAGGGGTTGTTAGGGGAGTATAACCCTTCTTCATGACTTGTGATAATCTCCAATCCCTTCTTCATGACTTGTGATAATCTCCAATACAACTGCTTCATTCTTCAAATAGAAAAACTTTGAACCACTAACCTGCAAGAGTGTAAATAACAAGGAAGTTACTTCAGCTCATCTCCTTGGTTAAATTTACCAGAAAACCAAAAAAATTTGGTCATCAATCTAATGCGTAATAGAAGGAGATAATCATTCACCAACTTAACTGAACTCTACTAATTTGAACACAAAATACTCGGTCCATATGTTGTAATGGAGAATAGTTGGCTATTGATTACATCTTAGTTCAGTAGCTAATCACATGGCAACGGTGATCCAACAACCTATGAAGTGTGCTTTGGTATCTATGGATAAGAGAAAGTGTGTAATATCTCTGCAGCAGAGTCTCAATCAATGAGATCAAGATCCTTCCCAAGCTGAAGATGATCCTTGATTGGAAAATGAAACTCACGAACCAACCTACAAAGAAAATTACGAATGTTTTTAGAAAGACCTTTCACAGCAAAAAAAAAAAAAAACCATAGTCAATGAAACAGGTCAGGGAGTATGACCAAACTAACTACCTCCTTTCTAATTGCTGATGAATCCTCTCCTCCAACAGGAGCATCAGGGTGAGTAATATTCGGTATAGACTGTGCTACATATTGCAGCTCATCGTTAAGCTTCACGAGGTCTTCTTCAAGAGTTACAAGACTTTCCTCATTTACCTTCTGCTACGAGTCTCTCACGTTTAGACGGCTCCAGCTTCCCTTTCATCTTCTTTGCAACGTTGTTTCTTTCCTCACCAAGACTCTCAACTTCCTGCTATCTGCAATCGTTGATTAGCTGAACCGAGACGATGAAGAAAAGAAGAAAAGAATTCAATTAAAAAATCTCTCAAATCTAGCCAGAGACTAAAACTAGTCGTTGTCACCAACACTCCTATGATTATCCTATCCAGAAACTAACAAATAAGTTCTTCCTCAAAGTATCTGACTTTACATGTTTCTATTACTAAGAATCCCAAATTCGAATTGAGCAGAGTAGAAGATTAGATATAACCTTTTGGAGATTGACCATGTTCTTGTAAAGCTCAAGCACAGCATCCAAATTAGCATTAGAATTCCTGTTCTTGATGTTGATTTCAAATGCTTCCTTATTATCCCTTATCCATTTGAAATCAATCGACGCCTTCCACTGAGGCTGAGTGTCCGGGATATCTTGTACGGCGGCGGAAGCGGAGAAGGCTCTGACTAAGAGAGGCTTACGGGGTTGAAGATGGCGGGAAAACAAACCTAGGGTTAAGGTATTGGGAAATGGCTTGAGGAAGAGGCGAGAAGAGAATGTGGAAACGGTTACAGGGACCGCCGCGGCGAGTCTCAATTTGTGTAAACTCATCGCCGGAGAGCTTTCTCTCTGCTGACAAAGAAGAGACGACGACGATGACTTGATTTTTTAGTTTATACGGATTGCTATTTAAACGTTGCCGTTCTGATCTGTGATTAGTAAGAGAGATGACGTGTCAAGTTTGACTTTCCACGTGTTTCTCTTTGCGTTGTGATGATGTTTCCTCTATGAAAACGAAACGGCGACGTTTCTTGGTCTAAGCTAAAGTTTTTATGTTGTCGAATTTTTTTTGGTAAGGAAGAAGAAAGAGCCCAAGGGGGCATGACACAATGCATGTTTGTTCTTTTCCCATGGTTTTTCTTTTTTTAGCATTTTCCGGATCGAGTTTGCAAAGGCGGTAGTCTTCTTGTGAGATGATATGGTCAATAGATTAACGTAGTGAAAAGTTCTTGAATTATTTCAATGGTGTTTTAGTTTGTAAAACTGCATTTTGCCTGCTACTTCTTTTGTCACTTTATAAAGAAACACTGACTACATGATTGGTGACTTCCGATGGTCTTCACAAGTTAGCCAAACATTTGCAGCTACAAGTAGAACAAACCATTTACCGTCCTTAGAGAAGAAGAACACCAAGGGACTTCTTCTTATTCAGTTATTCTTGTAATTCTTGAACCAAAGAGGAACTTCTTGAAATCAATGGCCTTGGGAAGTAAGTTGTGCTTTTCTCTTAAAACGTCTACTCTTAATCACCAAACCAATGAAGAAAAACCTAAAAGTGTTTGATGATGTCTTTAAACTCTGTTTCAGGGCCAAAGTAAGCAAGTACGGTGATCGGCTGTTGGAAACAATAGAATCAACGGTAAACGAGTACTACGGAACCAATAAGAAAGACTCCATAATCAGCAACGACAGTCCCGATTCAGGGAAGAGGAGAAGAGACGAGAACATTAGTCCAAATGTAGCCGAGGATGATGATTTTGAAGTGAGCCTAAGTCAGTCCTGCAAGAAAACAGTGAGAAGCAAAAGCAATGAGGTTCTTCATGGTGAATGTGCAGATGGAGATCGAGTAGGCATGGTTATGGAGAAGCTTGATCTTGATTTCGAAGACGAAGATGGGTCAGAGATACGACCGGAGGGAAGAGTATTACCTTGGTGAAGTTGTGACCACTGAAATTGTAGTTGTAACTTGTAAAGAATATTTGCTGTAATATTTTGTTACCTTGTTTGAAGTAATATGTGCATTAATGTTCAGTAGATTGCATAAACTATTAATCAGATGCCGACTTCTTTGATGGTCTTTGTTTTTTTTTAATCACCATATATACATTGGGAATTTGGGGTTTGATCTAACTGAAGAGTTACTCTGACAATTATATATATATATAGCATCTCCTATCTACAATTATGAGTTTATGTATACCATCTACTATATATACCATATATATATATATAGCTAGTCCCATCAAACCGAGCTTATGTAAATATATAGTTAGTCTTATCGAACAACACAAAAGAATTTGAAAGTTTTACAAATATAAGAATGTGTAGATAGCACTGTAATATTTATAGTTCTTCCAAAAGTACAAAATAATTATTAAAACTTCACTAAATTAACTAAATTTGATAATTTTAAGGAAAATAAATTGCATGTGGTACATCACAGGGTTGATCCTAGTTTATATTGGTATAATTGAATCATTTTCCATATAATTTTTATATATGACTTCATCAATAATAGCGTTTTTAGTTTTCGATAAATCATCTTGATAATATTTATTTTCATAATGTATCTAAATAATATAATAAATAATAGGTTAGTTTTCTTGCATTTGTTTGACAGTTGAAAAACTATTGAAAGAACTAAGAAAACTATAAATCCATAATTGAGAAAAAAAAAATTTACAATATGTGTACAAGTTAGATACTTATTTAAAAGAATATTTATGTAATATATATTCATATCTGAAGAGGATCGGTAGATTTGGAAGAGGAGGAGAAAGCAGATTCTTTAAAAACTTCTTCTCATGATTGAATAAATTGATTATTTAATATTTAATAAAACTTCTTCTCATTATCTGACAAGTGGACTCTCAAAATTTGTTTTTCAGAGCTCTAAGGAGAGAGATCATGATCATCTGGCTTCGTCCTCCTCTTCCAAAGCAATCAGAAAGAACCCAAGTAACCATCTCTCTTCATTCATATATATATATATACTCAGTCTCGATCTTAGTTACTCATTTTTTTTTCTTTGCAATCCTTATTAGGCATGTTCCCCCAAGCTCGATCCAACCGTCTCTAAGATGAAGAGGGTCTGAAGCATTTGAGGAACTACTGTTTTTTCAGAGCGTGTTTTCTTTATAAAGCATTTGTTGTCGCAAATTGTAAAGAATTGTGTTAACCAAGGATAGGATCTAAAGTTAGTTTGGCTAATAAAACCATTTGAAGTGGTGCTAATACTGGATCTGAAGTTAGTTTGGCTCATTCTTTACACTGGATCTGAAGTTAGTTTGGCTCATCTGAAGAAATGGTTTTAATGGTGCTAATAAAGAATTGTGTCGCAAATTGTAAAGAATTGTGTTAACCAAAGATAGGATCTAAAGCATTGTGTTCATGGTTTTACATCTGAAGCACCACTTTATTGTTTGATTAAATTATGAATACAAAAACGAACATAAAAAACTGTAGAGTAATCGGAACTGGAAACGTATTTAGAGAAGTACTCTCATATTATATAAGATTCGATTCAATTTGGCGCATTTACAAATTTGACTCTCATCTATTTCATTAAACCTGATGAGTGATGATACATACAAAAATTACATTCTACAAAAAGGGACAGAGAAAAATACATCCTTATTACCTCTTACCTCTAAATTTCGGCTCAGATCGAGATTTAGTTATCGTCCTTGAGGCTACTTGATGCTTTGACAAGATCCCTGCGATGATTAGCCGACCAAAAATATGAGAATTCTTGAGAATGAGGTTTCTTGTGGTGGAGTCAACAATGTATCCTTGACCAGGCATCCATTGTAGGAGTTGAAGAAGCAATTCTTTTTTATCGGGCTGCGAAATGTATCGAGAAATCGCAATCTCAAACTGAACCTAAAAACAAAACAACACAGAGCATGCAAGAAAGAAGAAGAAATGAGATCCAATATGATTGAAAAAGAACAAAGCATTTTTTCCTTATTTCTACAATAATTCAACTGTAATGTGAACTGAGCCAAGCAAAACGTTGAAAAGTAGCTTTAAATTGTTCACGGTTGGATACTTACCTGATCAATTTTGTGGCCAGAACCATGCAAGACCTTCAGAACATCGTTCACTAAATTAATATTTCCCGAGATCATAAAAGCTCTGCCAAATTTCTTTAAAGTAGGCTGTGAGATCATCTTTGCATTGTCCTGAAACAGAATTATGACCAAATTACACCACTAACACAATGGAATGCTAAAACTTGCTCGAGAGAGGGATTTCAAACCTTCACTACAACATATGCGTCTTTAAGGAGATTTCCTTGGATTAGAATGTGAAGAATTTTCTCATGCAGCTCTTTGCAGATAGTTCTTTTGCTGTAACGCAGCATATTGTAGACCGAGAATGCTTCCGAGTGAGCTCTAATCTTGCCAAGATGGTAAATCAAGGACGAACAAAGTTCCTGCAAATTTCAACAAGTTGTGAAAGAGAGCTAAATTTTGCATTGTCTAGCATTACTTACTAAAAAATCAAATACAAGAAGCTACGAAGCAAGAGTTCTATATTATAACTATAAAAACAAGCAATGTCTTGATGCTAGTTACCTCCTCAAGACGGTGGCCTTTGTTGTGCATATCAAGTATGGTTTGGTACGCAAGCAGGTGCAACTTCTCCTTGATGAAATATTTGATCAAGATATGGAAAGTATTGTAGTCAGGACTAACGGCTTGCTCATCCATTTTCTTCATCATTCGCATAACACTTTCCATATCTCCTGCTCTGCAATAGGCACAGAGCATTGTGTTTAACATTACCAAGTCGCATTTTGCATAAGTGGTTTCAGAGTCCCTTGACAGTTCGTTTGCCTCCTCGAAACGCTTACTTCGACATAAAGCAGATATCATGATGCTGTTTGCATAGCCATCTGAAACAGGAAACTGACATCATTGTCTAGAAAAATAGGGAACTGGTTTCTGTAGAGATGCGGATAGGATAACCACATACTCCTTACTGGTTTCTTTATCAGGTTTTGAGAAATCTGAGAAAATGTCTAACCATAAGACACCCTAATTCTAGCAAATTGCTGACTCATAAGAGATAGATCTTCAAGGACAGAACGACTTTTTCAATCCAAGTTATTGACAAATCCTGAATTGAGTCTATAAATAGTGTTCATCCCAAGATTTCATTGCAAAATATTCCCGATCCTATTTTGAACAGCAGTGAAAGCAGCAACCATTGAAGAGTCAAGAATGAAATATGAAAGCTAACTAATCAGCAGTTTAAATAAAAACATACCAGATTTAACACCTTTCCCTTTCATATCATCAAAGATTGACCTCGCTTCTTCTAACTTTCCCGCCTTTGAAAGACCATCCATCAACATACAATATGGCATCTAGAGAAGAAAACAAAATCTTGACCATAAGATAATTGCCGAGTAAACAGGAACACTATATGAGCTCTACTTACTATGTTATACCATGATAGCAAACTGTACCAATAAGCTACGTTTAGTATAATGTAACCAAGTATTGTCCACTGATAGTCACACCATGATAAATTATTGGTGATGGTTACTCCATGCCATTTTCTAGAATATATACAGCCAGATTTACTGAAAAATAATATTGTCCAATTACCTCGTTTTCGGCGTACCCTGCAGATTCAAGTTCAGAGAGTAATTCTCTTGATCTATCAAACAACCCTCCTTTGATATAAACCTTTAGTAAAGTTGTCATCATCACCTGCAAATATTTCCAGATAGAGTTATAAAAGCGAGCTGAGAGAACCAATCTCTTATATAATAACAAGCAAAATGAATCATGTGAACAATCCTTCAATTAAACAAAAAAATCCAAAGAGAAGAATTACGAAAAGAAATAAGATGAAGCTAAAACAATCATGTGAAATCTGAACCATGTTTAGAGAGAATTGACGTCTAAACCATGTTTAGATACAACATATCTAAACAATTTCTTCACTCTTACAGGGCATTTCTTGAGGGGTGTAATCAGGTTGTTACAAGTCATTCAAACAAATTCATCTATCACGGGGGTCAAAAACCAGACAGTATTTCAGTGATTGCATGAGATGAGAAATACTGATAAAAAAAACAAACCTTGTTAGGCACTAATCCTATTGATTTCATCTCAGTCATCAGCTCATCAGCTTTCTTGTAATCTCCTTTCCAAGAATAAGAATTGAGCAAAGAGCTGTAATGATATATGTTGAGGGAATGACCTTCAGCTTTCATCTGCCGGATAATGTTCTCAGCTTCTTCACAACGACCATTTGAAGCACAAACGGCCAAGACAGTCCCATACATGACACTATCCATTTGTATTCCATTATGTGGCAGCTCTCCAACGAGTTCCATAGCCTTAGGGAATCCATTTTTAACCTTGATACAACCTGCAAGCAACTAGAAAATCAAAGAGAAAATATATCATAGAAGCTGAGCAAAACGTGATGGTTCTTTCAGCTAAATTATATTGTCATTTACTGATGTAGTGAAAAGTGAAAACTTCAACAGGCATACCGTATTATACGTAACCACATCTGGTTTCAGACCATCACGCTTCATCTGATCAAACAATTTGATGCAACTGTCAAGCTTCCCATTCTTGACAAGACAACTAAGAATGGAGTTACATATAAAGACATTGATTTTGGTTGACTCGTCTGCAATGCTGTGGTATATCTCCAGTGCCTTGGAGACATTTTTAGCCCCCACAAACTTGATGCAACTGCTGTAAGTTGAAACACTAATCTTTCCATGTTGTTGCATCCATTCAAAGAGCTAAAAAGAAAGGTTACAAACATCAAAACAAACAAATTAATTTATGCACATCTTGGAAACAATATAGTATAAATCCTACTTTATATATGAATCCATGTTCAAATCAACAAACCTGTATAAGATCTTGCAATCTTCCGGAGATTCCGAAATCACGCAAAATCACATTTAAGTCTTGAACCTTCAAAATTCTTGCTAATCTACAGAAAGGAACAGTAATATCATGAGAAGAGACAATCACATGATGATTAAGCAGAATTGAAGATAAGTTCAGTGATAAATAGTAACCACCTCTGCAGAGAAGAGAGAAAATCGGAGGAGCGCTGAACTTCAGAAATGGCGGATTTTCTCGTCAAGTAGGAATTGGAATGACGTTTCGAACGAGGAGCTTCTGTTACGGTCACCGGTGATTCAGCGGCGGTTGTTGCCGCGGCGGAAGTGAGGATTCGTAAGGATACGGCGGGAAGGGAGAGAGAGGAAGAGGAACGAGAGCAGTGAGTGTTGAAGAGATGAGGACACCGTAGTTCGAATCCCAGAACTGGCGTCTCCATATTTTTCTTCTTTTTCCGAGCTCACCGGTGGAGCGAGTCTGCTTCTTTGGACATGCTCCAGCTTCCTCAACATGAAAGTACCAAAATACCCCAATTTCAGTTTTTTTCTCGAGAGTGCTATCACGAGAGTGAAGGGTATTATAGTAAAAGGTCCGACGAAATTACCCTATCCCATCCTACTTATCGGACAACAGTTATTTTCGTCTTTGGAGTTTTTTTTTAATTACGTTTAAATTAAAACTTGTTCTAAAAATGGGCTTTTAAGCAGAGATAAATGGGCCTTACTGTACATACTATTAAATTGAAAATATTGTCTAACAGGCCATAATGTTTAAAAAGTGCAACACCAAAAGCTTGTGAATTGTCCTATTTCAGAGAATTGTCCATATCAAAATTGAGTAAATCCAATTGCAATTGGTAACGAAAGTTCTGAGAGGTACATGACATGCAGTAACAAAATACTTGTGATGTATGCATGACACATAAAAACGATTATAAGTTGTCAGATAGTCTCATTGACATTGACACATGTATGTTAACAAATCATATGATAAACAGTGTGTAGAGGTATTTTGTCATAAAAAAATGGAAAACTAATTGTTGCTAACCTTTTATATGTGTTTTCCCTTATAGTGAACATAGTTTCTGATCTAGATTATGTATCTCTGATGATATGTAAGAATTAAGTAAGAAGGAAAATAAAAAGAAATGAGAGATTCTTTGCAACGAACTGTACGGCAGGAGACCGACAAAGAACAGCACAGCCCCACTTCCCTTTCTCTTCATACGTTTCGTGACACCCACTTCACCATTCTTTTCTTCATTTTCTTCGCTTTAAACAAATTTTATTGACTTTCTTAACGTACCAAAGTTGGTATTTAAAAGTTAATTAAGAACTCATATATAAATGAAATGTAAAATTATACTATTTCATACTACGCTAGCTAGGACTATCTAGGAGGTATTGCATATTACATATGCGAGTAAATGTAATTTACCACCCACCTTTATAATAACTTACACCTTCATTAATGGAATATATTGCTTTTTTTTTTTCCAATTGACATCACCGTCATTGACTCATTGGAATAGTTGTAGTACGATAATCTCTTGTTATAATATAGTCATTGGAATAGTATAGTTTTACTTTTTTTGTATTATATTGTAGAATACGCATACAAAGCAAAAGGGAATTCGACTGTTGCATCATTATCAGACGGATTTAACGCACAGAAGAAAGAAAGAAAAAAAAACAAATACTTGAACTTCATAATTTAAAATCAATAAACATTAAATAAAAAGCCGAAGCAACAAAAATTAACAAGCAATATTGTAAAGGGCCCTATCATCGTTTGTCTTCTTTTGTTGTGTTGTCATGGTTCACGAAGTCGCAATCACTCATGAGTTGCGATATATATATTCAATCTTTAACAACATCGTCCATATCTCTTATAGTAGTAGTATTATTAACCCGTCGACGTCAACATCGTCCGCATGTAAATTCTAGTTATTTAAAATCTTCAGCAGAACATTATTTCAGTGGTCGGGCTTTTATTATATTCAGCGATATCTGAATCTGATCCTGGACGGTGCTCTTGTCTTTTTCTGATTTTAAATTATTCATAGCCTTAAATGCGATTTAATTGAGTTTCCAAAACCTATGACAGGCTATTTCATCTGACCAACAAAATAGTTTAGACTTTACAGGAGGTTGGTCTGATCTGATATATATTCAACAGAAAGGGATTTTTTCTCAAGATTTTGATAAGTTATTGTTACTATACATGTTTTTTCGAGAGTTTGGAGTATGTATAGTCAACTTCGGAAAACAAAATACTCGAGGTTGTTTTGTTCCCAATAAATATTTTAGTTTAGTTAATCTTTAGGTGCGAAAGTCATGATAATAAAATAATTAATTTCAACGTAAGAATTCGTACATATTGTAAAACTGATCGATATTGGTTGACCTAATTGTGCAACTTTTCTAACATTTGAAAATAGTTTGTTGAATTTTTACAGAAAAATGGTTGAACTGATACACTTTACATTATTCAATAACTACACAAACGCACACAAAAGCTTTTATGCGACCGAGAGCCCTGTGGGTTAATTGGCTTGGCCACTCAACATGTTTCAAAAGTTTAAATCTCAATTTTGCTTAAAAGAGTACAGGATATAGTTATGTTTTCTCCAAACAAATTTATTTCAACTGTAAACATGTGGAAAAAAAACAATCCATACGAAGATGATAATATATTGTGAAATTAATACAAATAATATCTAAATACATATTTTTTAAAAATATAACATGAGCAATTGAGAAGAAGATGAGCTAAGCTACACATGTCTTTACGAAAGGAAACAAGAGCTAGACGTCGTGTGTTATATGGGATTAATAATCAAAATGAAGGTTGCATTAAAATAAGGATGGATTATGGATTGTGTCACTCCTGGATGATATGACAGTCTGACAATCTTATACGATAATTATAGATGATCCAGACTCATTCTTGATTCTTGTTTTAATTGGTTTACAACTAATGATTGATTATTGTGTTGACTGTAATCAGATAACATAAATTTGGCTAGTAAAGTTAACAATCTGCTTTTGCGATATTTTATATTTGCATGAAAAAAAAAGAAGAAGTTGGATAGTAAGTATAATAATTAATTTCAGTAAACAAATTTATGGATCTCCTCATCTCTCTACAATATCATATCGTAAAGTAATATGCAAGATCATTAAAAAAAAAAGTTTAGTTGGGAGAGATTAGACAACGGAGTAAGATGTGATTGTTGGCGTACAAATTAAGTTTAAGAATTAGATTCGGAAAAAAAAAGCATTTAGCCAAGAGTTTCATATGCTCTTTTGATTAGTGGCCTAGTTCTCCAAATTGTATTTCATATGACTCTAAAAAACATTAAGTATCCATTTTTTTTTTTTTTGTCAAAGTATCCATATATCTTTTTTTTTGGCCGTCAAGTCCATAATTATTATCAACCAATCAATATGTAATAAAAGAATATTATTAAAAATAAAAATAAAAATAAAAAGGTCTAAATAAAATTCGCTAGAAAAAGAAAGGAGTTTGAATGGAACCTTGGGGGGTGCATGGGGGAGACTAACACTAATAAATATTTGTATTTTAACAATTCAAAGAATAAATTCTCTCAACCGAACAAGCTTTGGTTCAATCTTTTAAGAGTATTCTTCTTCTCTCTTCTTCTTCGATTTTACATACAAGCTCAACATCTGGGTAAGTTAGCTTGTATCATCTTCCTGCGAGAATCCGGGTCCAATTTATTTATTTATTTTTTTTTAATTCAGCGAAATCTATGAAATTTGTTACTTGTAAGCGTCATGTTCTGAGATTCTTATTACTTCTTTGCTTTCATTTACTCAATTAGCTTATTAAGTTTTTGTATGATTAATTTTCGCTTATGAATGCTTTGGTACCGAGTACTGGTTTTGCTCTGTCTGTGACTTTCTTCCAGGGTTTTAGTATATCGATGAGCAGTCATTATCTGGGGGGGAAAAAATAGTTTAGATTTCGACAAATTTCTATTGCTTCAACCTAATTTTAGCTGACTTTGAAGTTTATTTCCCAGTCAAATTGGTTTTGAGAGGGATTTGAGTTGATGTAAATGTCCAGGGAAACCTCATTTTGTTCATCATTGTCTGAAATTTTTTGAATTTGGATTTGTACAGTGCTAAATAGAAAGGGCATATCGATTTGTGATGATCACTTGAGTTGAAACAATGTGTTGTTTCCTATGAGTTCTGTTGCAATTTTTTTATCTTGATTTTTCTCAGCTTTATGCAGAGAACTCTGTCATTTGCACAAGAAGGAAGAAGGCTTAAACATCATATGTAAGTCATAAACTATGTTCTAGGATCACCACAAGCTTAATTACCCCCAGATGGATATCAGGTTTGCTTTTTTACTGTTCATGAATCTTACTTTTATTTTGTAATTTCTTAAGTTTTGTTTATTTAGCTTGTTTTAAGTATTAGAGATTTTGTCTATCCTTTTAGGTCTGGAGATAGAGAATTCCCAAATGGTGATTTCTATTCTGGTGAAGTCAAAGGATTACTTCCTAATGGGAAGGGAAAGTATGTTTGGTCTGATGGGACTATCTATGAGGGAGATTGGGATCAAGGCAAAATCTCTGGTAAAGGGAAGCTTTTTTGGTCATCTGGAGCCAAATACGAGGGAGATTTCTCTGGTGGTTACCTTCATGGTTATGGCACCATGACCTCACCTGATGACTCTATCTATAGTGGAACCTGGAGAATGAATGTAAGGCATGGCCTTGGGAGGAAAGAGTATTGTAACTCTGATCTATATGACGGTTCTTGGAAAGAAGGATTACAAGACGGGCGTGGTAGTTATTCTTGGACCAATGGAAATAGGTACATTGGGAGTTGGAAAAAGGGTAAGATGTGTGAGAGAGGAGTTATGAGATGGGCAAACGGTGATCTTTACGACGGTTTCTGGTTAAATGGGTTTAGACATGGCTCTGGCGTTTATAAGTTTGCTGATGGATGTTTATATTATGGCACCTGGTCCCGAGGTTTAAAAGACGGCAAGGGAGTCTTTTATCCTGCTGGAAGTAAACAACCATCTCTGAAGAAGTGGTGTCGCTCTCTTGAATATGATGACACTGGAAAGTTTGTACTTTCTCGTAGTGCATCAGTAAATGTTGAGGAGCTAAGGAGTTCAAACACTGTGTCAAGAAGTCTTTCTGTGGAAACTTCAGCTGGTGAAATGGCGAAACATTCAGGTAGAATATCAGATAGGTACACGGACGATATTTGGAGGTCCTGTGATCCTCCAAGAGACTTTACATGTCATGTTCCGTTATCTAAGTCTGCACGGTTTTCTGGCTCTGGCCAAAGCGAGGGACAAGATAAAAACCGTATTGTTTACGAAAGGGAATACATGCAAGGAGTTTTGATTAGAGAAACTATTATGAGTTCTGTTGACAGGTCACACAAAATTAAACCTCCACTTCGTCCTAAAGAAGTCAGGGCCAGGTCTTTACTGACCTTTCTAAGGGGGGAACACAACTATTATCTAATGTTAAATCTCCAACTTGGCATCAGGTAATCTAAATCAACACCCTAAGCTTATGACCAACATATGTTAAAATATTCTTCTTTGTTAAACATAGCAAGCTGGAGAGCTCTGCTATAGCCTATGATTGTTGGAACTACAATATTTTCGCGGTCTTACAAATGACACTATATGTACTCAGTTCTGCTATATGGCTTGATTTTAGACTCACATTCACATACAGGAAAAGACGCAACCTGTTTGCATATGATGGCATTATAGATATACTGCATACTTTACAAAGATTGGATATAATTAGTTCTTCCTCTAACACAATAATCTTTTGATCACAGGTATACTGTTGGAAAAATTACACCAGTTCCTAGGCGAGAAGTGCGTGCTTCGGACTTTGGTAAGAACGCCAGAACAAAAATGTTCTTCCCTAGAGACGGCTCCAACTTTACACCTCCACATAAATCTATCGACTTCTCTTGGAAAGATTATTGTCCTATGGTTTTCAGGTAAAACAGTTTTCTTAAGGCAAATACCAAAGAAGTCTATGTAGAATTAGAGTAAATAATCTATGTGTGTATATTATTTTTGGAGATTGGTCTCAAGTTATGAAACAAGTAGTTATCTGTTCTATAAATTAATAGACTGTGTGCCTTTTTCGATGGAATGTTTCAGGAATTTGAGGGAGATGTTCAAATTAGATGCTGCAGAGTACATGATGTCTATTTGTGGTGATGATGGCCTGACAGAAATTTCTTCTCCCGGGAAAAGTGGCAGTATCTTCTACCTTTCTCACGACGACAGATTTGTGATCAAGACTTTAAAAAAATCTGAGTTGCAGGTTTGAACTTACTGACAAAGCTTAGATTTTACTATTTCTTGTCTTCCCCAATAATAGTGGTTTGAGGTGATAGTGTAAGTCCCTTCTTAGTATGTCACAAAAACAATGTCTTAGTATATTGCTAAAATCTTTAGTTCGTGGTGGTAACGTTCTAAATGTCAGTATTACAGAAACTGAGGACTAAAATCATCCAGTTTTTCTTTTTTGCTTTCTAGGTTCTACTCAGAATGTTGCCTAAGTACTATGAACATGTAGGGTACCATGAAAACACACTTATAACCAAATTCTTTGGTGTTCACAGAATAACACTCAAGTGGGGGAAAAAGGTAAGAACTTCTCTGGTCTCAGTTATAGCTTAAATTCCATTGTGTTTCCATTTTTCTTTTTAGCATGAGATTTATTTGTGGTCTTTTGATAGGTACGTTTTGTGGTCATGGGGAATATGTTCTGCACAGAATTGAAAATTCATCGTCGTTATGATCTTAAGGGTTCATCTCAAGGGAGATTTACTGAGAAGACTAAAATTCAAGAAAAGACCACACTGAAAGATCTTGATCTAGCTTATGAATTTCATATGGACAAGCTGTTACGCGAAGCCCTCTTCAAGTGAGTGCAATAACTTTTTCTTTATATCATTTCCGTTGTGAGAGATGTGCTATACTCAGCTGAATGATACATTGTCGAAGATTTCTTGCAAATGGAAACCACTAGCTTTATGTGACACGGTTATTTTCTACATAAATCAGCTTTTCTGAAATCGCTGACAGCTTCTTGGAACACCAAATCCTAAACAGCTGTGCTTTGCATTTGTTATTTCTAATTGTTTGTGGAACCTCCTTCTTTTCCCCACATGGCAGGCAAATTTACTTAGACTGCTCGTTCTTGGAATCTCTGAACATCATTGACTACAGTCTTTTACTGGGATTACACTTTAGAGCTCCTGGCCAACTTAATGATATCCTTGAGCCTCCAAATGCAATGTCGGATCAAGAAAGCGTTTCTTCTGTAGATGGTAGGTGCCAGTGTTTCAAGAGGATACCTTTTGCACATCATATAAAAGTTTTTTTGATGGCTTAGGTAATTTGGCCGTGAGCTTGAATTCTGTCAGTATCTTAACGACAAGCTTTTAAGCGACTTAATGTCTTTATATCAGTGGATGATTACAGAACTGAGAAACAAAGATATGGGGAATGTATAAGTTACCGTTTTGACTTTTTTTTTTCTTCTTTCAGTTGGTTTGACTCAAGAACTCTCCATTCCTCCAAAAGGATTGCTTTTGGTTACTCATGAACCCAATTCCGTGAATACTGCCCCGGGTCCTCACATCAGAGGAAGCACACTCAGAGCATTTTCCGTTGGCGAGCAGGAAGTTGATCTTATTCTTCCCGGAACTGCAAGGTTACTCATTCCCTCTTTTGCTTTCTTCATTCGACCCGTTGCTTATAGCTGAACAACGCCACTGGATCTATTGTTTTAGGCTGCGTGTACAATTAGGAGTGAACATGCCGGCCCAAGCTCATCACAAGCTTGTTGAGGACAAGGAAGAGTCGGCGACAATTGAGCTGTTTGAAGTATATGATGTGGTTGTGTACATGGGAATCATAGATATTTTGCAGGAGTATAACACCAAGAAGAAAGTGGAGCATACCTGCAAGTCTTTGCAGTATGATCCGATGACAATATCTGTGACCGAACCTTCGATTTACTCGAAACGCTTTGTTAATTTTCTACACAAGGTATTCCCAGAAGAAAGGTAGGATCAACAATTTTCTTCTAAATGCTTTTACACATCCTTGATGTACATTGACATTTCAGAAAGCTCATAGTGAAAGTATTTGTAATTTTGATATGATTAAATTTGCTGTAAAATCAATGCGCCTATGAATGACCATACATTCCTTAAATCTCTTCTCTGTATCACACATTTTATTAAAATCTTATGACAGAGACTGGTCTGGCTTGGCTACTGTTACGCTTGTAAGAAGCCTGGCAGTCCTTGAACTAAAGGAGATCGGTCTACTTATGTGAAACTGATGCCAATTCACACACTCATGATAACATGTAGCAGAGGCATAATGATAAATGAAAATTAAAAAGGCAACAGAAGTTTTCTAGGTATGTTAGTAGAGAAGATGGAAATAGTTTGAGTAGTAGATCAATAGAGTTAATAATTCTGGCCAACCTGCCAGGGCGAGCAGTGCATAGCTCAGGGGCCCACACACTAAGGGGTACACAATTTGTGTAAATATGGTTAAGTTTAATTAAAAAAAGACCTATAATTCTCATATTATATATAATAAATGGCTCATAACCTTGTTATATTATAAAACGGATCTATAAAAAGGCTAAATTTAACTAGAAAAAGAACCTATAATTTTCATATTATTAAAAAAGGTCCATAATCTTGTCATGTGTTTATATTTTATCAAAATGCAAACCATACTTTTTTTTAATATATAGTACGAGTTCAAAAAAAGAAAAATTCGTCTTTTGTTCAAAAAAAAAAAATTGTTCAAGAACACCTAACATTCTTGAGTCGGCACTGAGAGTCCCGTCGTATTTGGTGGTATGTTGTCAGAGACTATGGAAATGTCCGGAAAGTCGTAAGATTTTGATCAGAATTATAAGCAATGCATTTTAGATTCTTGTATAATTCAAATCAAACTATTACATAATTAGTTGTATCCATAATCCTAATCGCTAAATTAGAGTTTTAATCTCATATTCTTTAATTTTTTTGTTACCTAATCAGCCACTGTACAAACTTTTTATTGAAATATTATGAAAATTATTCATTGTTGTTGTACCTTCAAGGGTAGATCGCGGAGAGATAAATGTGGATCGCTTAAGAATCTTGAATAGATAATTGTGAATGAGGAGGATAAAGAAAGCATCTTCAGATTATTTCATTTTATAATTTGCAAGTAATATTTGTTTGTTTTGTAATTACCTTCTGACTTCTTTACTAAATAAATAAAATATTTTCTCAATTAGATATATCATATATGTGATTATCCTCACATTATTATTATTATTATTATTATTATTATTATTATTATTATTATTATTATTATTATTATTATTATTATTATTATTATTATTATTAAATAATCCTGATGATTTTCCTTTTTTATTATTTATTTTTGTTACCTAATCAACTTTTTATTGAGATCTAAAACGTATACATGGATTAAAACTTGATATCATGAATATTATTCATGGTGGTTGTATGTTCAAAGGTAAATCACCGAGAATCGCGAGGAGATGAGATGAATGTGGATTGCCAATAATCTAGATAATTGTGATTGAGGATTATAAAGGAAGTGTGTGTGACAAATCTTCAGCTTATATCCTTTTATATTTTGCAAGTAATATTTTTTTGTCATATTTTACCCTATGAAACTAAGTAATAATAATAACTCACCAGTTTTTTTTTAATGGCCTTGGATTGCTTTACTAAAATAGAAAAAATCTTTTCTCAACTATATATATATATATACATGTGATTATCCAAATATAATAATAACTAGGTAACAACCCGCACATAGTGCGGTATAAACTAATTATTTAATGTTTTTACTGTAATTTTTATTTCCAAAATCTATTATATTTATGGGTAATTGAAATATTTAAAATTCGATTGAGTAGTATATATCTATAAAAAAAATTTGTATAATAATAAAAATTTAACCCGTGAGAGTTATTATAATATCAATCTTATATTATTATATCATATGAACAAAGGGTTCTTAAAATTCATTTTAAAGATTTTATGAAAATATAATTAAAGGATACAATTAAGTTATAAAGATAAAATAAAAATTTAATTTTGGGTGTTAATTATATTTTTGGAAAAATACAATGGTAAATAAATGTAAATATTTTCAAAAGCTGATGACAAATAAGGAAAGAGTGTCCTGAGCTATGTAATGCTGACACCTCAGCTTTTTTGCCAAAATGTTCCTCTATTAATATATAGGGGATTATTAAATAATTTTCAGAATTTTTTTCATTTTTTTATTGTTTTATTATTATGGAAGTAAGAAGGGATGTTACATATTTGGTGATGATGGAGTGATAAATTTTGCTATAGATTAAAAAAGAAGAATGACCAGGCATTCACCACCTTCTCGATCCAACCATAAACTTAACGTAAAATTACAAACGAGAAACTAGAATTACATTTGAAAAATAAAAGCCATAATAAAGTTTCAGCTACAAACAGTCTAACGCTGTCTCTACTACTTAAGCCAGCTAAATTAAAGCTTAATTTATCGTTTAATGAGAGATTTTGAACAAGGAGATGAAAATAGCAAAAACAGATTAGGAATTTGATTAGCAGCCGTAGACAGCAGTCTTTGTTCAAAAGGACATGAAAATTGAAAAAAAAGACTGAAAGTAAAAAAGGGAGATGCAAGACAAAATTATGAAAATTGAAAGAAACTAGCTAAGCTATCTGCACTAAACTTGGAACATAAGAAGAAGAGCAGACAAGTGGGATGCAAAACATGGGCCAAGTATATCCAACTTTGCCATTGGCGAGATTAGGAGCTTCTCCGATATTGACAGAATTGAAGTATCCATCTTGGCCAATGATGTAAGCTGTTTGGTAGCGACAGGTCAGGTCTGGTCTAAATCTGTCAAGATCAAAAACCACGGCGACTTTGTTCTCCTCGTCAATGAAGAAACTCGCAGCCATAAAGTCAAACCGAAAACCAGTGAGTGGAGTCATATCCAGTTTCAAAAACATGCTCCACGACACTGCATTGGGGTCGATGTTAGTGGAAACCCAAATGTCCATCTCGTATGGTTCATAGCGCTGGTACAAGATGGAGAGCTGCTCTTCTTTAACACAGGACAGAGTGAGAGTCTCTTCGAAGTAAGAGTGAAAGGGCAGAGGAAGACGCGGCCCAAATCTCTCTGCCGTAAAATCAAAACAGAGTAAAAAGTCTTCAGTCCCTGACGTATCTATGTCTTGGGGTCCCACCTCTTCCTCGTCGAAGATTAGTTTCTCTGTGGCGAAAAAGTAAGTGTTTCCCTTGACAGACACGCCACGTTGATAAAACGCTATATCCCAGTCGGAAGTGACATCAAGAACCCTCCATGAATCGAGGCTGAAATCGTAGATTTCGTACCGGAGAATGTGTTTTACGTCATGGAGGTAATCATCATCCACAAACCTCAAGATTTTGTGGTTACGACTGTTCTTGTCATAACCAAGAGCATACCTGTCCAATCTGTGGAAATCGTGTTTGGGTTGGAACTGGATCCACCTCGTTTGCCCCAAGTAGGGATTCCAGACCAAGACCCTCGTCAAGTCGTCTTTGATAACGCATAACACTAAACCGTCGCAGTGATAGATTTTAGATACCTCGATTTGGTCAAGTGTACTTATCTGCTTTATAGATGGTGGCTCGACGACGTTGTCTTCGTTGCGGACTCCTTGGAGATCATATCTCAAGGAACAAACCCTTGAATTCATCATCATGAATCCCAGAAACTGCTTCTCTTTGGCGACAATAACCCCCTTTTTGGATAAAGTATTCCACGTTTTGCAAACAGATCGCACTGTTTTCAGACATGTCATCGGAACCCTGCAAAGTATCTCAGCTACCATGTTTTCGTCAAGGTCAGACATCCTCGTCATTGTAACAAAATGAACAGGAGCGGCTGTAACCACAATTAAAGACTTGTTTACTTATACTACTAAACTAGATAAATCTAGCGATTTGTGTAAAATTTACAAAATCTTTTATTTAATGATGGATTTTTAAAAGTTTATTAAAATATATTGTTATTTAACTGATGATTTAAAAATCTACTATAAAAATCCAATGTTAAAATTGATGATTTAAAAATTCACTATTATTCAAAACAGTTTGTGAATTTGAATTAATCACTTTTATGGATTTGGAGGATTTGTGATTATCATGAAATAATAATTATTTAATAGTTCTAAAATTGGAACATAAGAAGAGCACACAAGTGGGACGCAAAATATGGAGGGAAGTATATCCAACTCTGCCAAGTTTCGCGAGATTAGGAGCTTCTCCGATCTTGACAGATTTGAAGTATCCATCTTGGCCAATGATGTAAGCTGTTTGGTAATCAGAATATCAGATGAGAGCTAGCGACCCTTAGCTTCAACATTTACTGATTTGGTTTCAAGGTAACAAACATTACATTACGACTTTGATAAATTGATATATGAGAGCACATCGATTTGGCTGCAATCTTTGATATATAAATCAGTATTAACTCTTTATGTCTGTAAGCTTAAGGGAACAGAGCAAACTCAATAGAAAGACTGCAGGAGAGAGTATCAAGGTATGTTTATTCAATAATCAGTATCACATTAATCTACTACTTTCAATTCACATACTCATGATAACAGTATGTAGCAGAGGCATAATATCTTTTAGATAAAAGAAAATTAAAAAGGCAACATAAATTTTCTAAGTATGTTGTCTCCATCTATCATATGACACTCTCATAGTGTACTAATACAAACCCTGGAAAGTCTTGAGTCCTCCTTAGGACCCTTGTCGTCTGGCAGAAAAAAAAATATTGAATAGGGAAGTCAGTAGAAAAAATGGAAAGAGTTTGAGTAGTAGATCAGTAGAGTTATTAATTCTCGCCAACGTGACAGAGCGAACAGTCTGATTGTTGTAATCGTATTATATACACAATCCACTAACACTTAATTAGGGTTTTGATCAGAAGTATAAGCAATGCTTTTTAGATTCTTGTACAATTAAATCAAACAATTACAGAATTAATTGTTTTATAATTGTAATCGCTAAATTAGAGTTTTAATCTCATATTCTATATTTTTGTTACCTAATCAGCCACCGTACAAACATTTTACTGAGATTATTCATTGTGTTGTATCTTCAAAGCTAGATCGCGGAGAGATAAATGTGGATCGCCAAGAATCTTGGATAGATAATTGTGATTGAGTTAAAGGGAAGTGTGTGTAACAATCTTCAGATTATTTCATTTTATACTTTGCAAGTATTACTTTTTTGGTCATATTTAGAAACTTAAGTAATAATAATAACTCACCTGAGAAAATATTTTTTGTTTTGCAATTACCTTAGACTTCTTTACTAAATAAATAAAATATTTTCACAACTAGATATATCATATATGTGATTATCCTCACATAATAATAATTATTAAATAATCTTTAAGATTTTTATAGTATTATTTATCTTGTTACCTAATCAGCAACCGTATAAACTTTTTATTGAGATATGAAACTGTACATGGATTAAAGAACTTTATATCATGAATATTATTCATGGTGGTTGTATCTTCAATGGTAGATCATTAAAAATCGCGAAGAGATAAATGTGCATAGCCAATAATCTTGAAGAGATAATTGTGATTGCGGATTATAAAGGAAGCGTGTGTAACAAATCTTCAGGTTATTTCCTTTTATATTTTGTAAATGTAATACTTTTTGTTCATATTTTACCCTTTGAGACCTAAGTAATAATATAGTCACATGAGGTTTTTTTTTAATTACCTTAAACTTCTTAACTAAAATAGATAAAAATATCAGTAGGGAAGAGTAGTAGTTTGGCGGGATGTTCTCCGAGATTGGAAAAACATCTAGGAATTCCTGAAGCAGTTCAAATAGGTGATGGACTTGCACTGCATCTAACCAAGCGGCTTCGGACCATCGGAGGATGTTGTTCGATCGTTGTCCTCCTGCACAACAACAACAAAAAGAGAAAGACGGGGTTAAACATCAAAGATTCTTGTAATCAGAAGACTTGTAAATCAGGAATAAACACAACCCACAAATCTTCAGGTTATTTCCTTTTATACTTTGTAAGTGTAATACTTTTTGTTCATATTTTACCCTTTGAGACCTAAGTAATAATATAGTCACCTGAGGTTTTTTTTTTTTAATTACCTTATACTGCTTAACTAAAATAGATAAAATCTTTTTTCAGCTATATATATATATATGATTATCCAAATATAATAATATCTTCAGGTTATTTACTTTTATGCATTACAAGTAATACTTTTTTGGTCATTTATCCTCTGAGACCTAAGTAATAATAATAAATCACCTTAGAAAAACTTTTTTTTTGTAATTACCTAAACTTCTTTACTAAATAGATAATGTGATTATTCTCGTATAATAATAATAATTAAATAATCTTCAGTATTTTTTTTTTCTTTTGTTTGTTGTTTAATTATTATGGAAGTAAGAACAGATGTTACATATTTGGTGATAAATTTCGCTATAGATTAAAAAGAAGAATGACCAGTGTGTGTATCATCATCATTCACCACCTTCTCCATCCAACCATTAACTTAACGTAAAATTACAAACGAGAAACTAGAATTACATTTGAAAAATAAAAGCCATAATAAAGTTTCAGCTCCAACAAGGTAGCACTAATAACAATAATCATAAAGCAATTTTGAGATGAAGAAAGATACATATCCATATCACAATCCTTTTTATCTTCCTGCATTCACTTGGAGCTTAAGGCAAAAGATAATTTAGGCCGTGATTTGTTTTTACCTAACAGTTTCATCTGTTTGAGACGTTCTTCTTCCTCCTCCGCTTTCTTCCTTCGCATCGCTTCTTCTTTCTGTCGTTGCAGCTCCTCGAGCTCCCGATACCGTTCCTCCTCTTTTCTTTGCCTCTCCATTGCTTCTTTTCTCTGAGCTTCTTCCACTCTCTTTAGGTTCTCCTCTGCTATTCTCTCCATCTCTTCTTTCTCTTGTTGCTCTCTTTCCTGCGACAAACACCGCATCACGCCCTGAAAAAAGGCTCTCTCATTTTAACAAGACTCCTTGATGGACAGATTTTACAATACCGAATTTTAATAAGCAATTTGAATTCATTCTAATAAGCCACAAGCAAAGTCTTTTCCAACCATGTCACTGCGTAACAAGGAATCTGACAAGAGCATCATCAATCTAATAAAATGAGAAAATGCCCAACAGTCTCCACCTAGAAAACTAAAGCAGCTCATAGAAATAGGTCTTTTTCCCTTTCGGTCACTCTACTCTAGAAGTGAAGTCACATGACACTCAGCAAGAAAAGAACATTTATGAAAGAATGACCATCAACATGTGGAAGCTTTTCGACCAAAAAAAAAAGATTCTTAGAATTGAGAAGGGCATTAGGGTTTATTCACGTTACCTCTTTTTCTTTAGCCTCGATAAGAGAAGCCTCCTTCTCCTTATCAAGTTGAACCGCGACTTCTTCAATAAGTCTCTTCCGCCCTTCCTCCAGCAGCGTTAGAAGTTCCATTTTGATTTTCTCACACTGTAAGCTTTCTTCGACCTTTCTTCGAATAGCTTCTTCAACCCGTTTCACAGTTTCTTCCTCTATTAGCTTCAGTTCCGCTTCACGTTGTCGCCTGGTAGAAAATATAGTGGAAAGTTAGAGGACACCCACAGCAGATTCAGAATCTTGAATATCACCTGAACTTTCTCATGTCCTGATGTCTTCAATCTTGAACAGCAAAACCAAAATTTATTCCAAATCCGAGAAAAATTGGTGAAACTTTTTTTGTAACCACTCCTCCCAACGCCAAGGGTAAATTTGGTGAAGTATTATTTTTTTTATCAGCATAACACAAGCAAACCTTCACCAAGGTTATTCTTGTGCTTTTGACATATTTACATCTCTAACTCAATCATGATCCATGTAATGACTCACGGTAACTCATCAAAATCGAGATAGTATGAACTATCAAATATGAACAAGTCGAAAGATAGCTTATCTTCATAAGCAAAGCCCGTGAGAGAATACCGTGAAACCTGTTGCACTTTGAAGACTAACAATCAAGGACTTCCACACTAGACAGTCTACACTAAAATCACATTTGATAACAAAAACCTTATTTCACCACAACATCCATCTTACTTAAAATTTTTGTATTGATTTACCTTTTTCGCTCTTCCTCTTCTCTTTTAAGTTTTTCTCGATTCCTATGTTTAGCTGACTCGAGGGTTGCGGAAGGAGATCTTTTTGCAGGAGATGGAGTTGAGCTTCTACTCTTTTGTCTTTTGTAACGTTTTGGAGTTGGAGAACGTCTCTTAGGAGTAACAGATCGACTTCGGTGGCGCTTAGGAGAAATAGAACGACTTTTTCGTCTGTACAATACCCCAAATAAAACAGTAAGCAAAAGGTGCAACTAACGAACTACCACACACGTGAAGACGAGCCATCAGGTCGCCTACAATTTCACATAAAGGAAACAAAAGTATGTGCAGTTACCTCATACACTGTAAAGAATTATCAGCTCCAACTTTTATCACACGAAGAAGCTAACGAGACAAGGGATCAATGAAATAACACCAAACAGCTATCCATCAGCAGCTCATTTCCCCTCCCGTGGAACGGGAAGAAATTGAGCTTTTTATAATGGTAAGAGCATGTATCATTTTCCTAACTTTTCAGCCATGTTCTCAACAAATTACTATATTAACTTACCGAGAAAAATGTAATGGTTTTGTCTCTTCATTACTAACAAATACAAACTTCACTTAAAAATAACTTAACAGTTGCTCCTGAAACTGATTCTAACAAAAAATCACGCCATCTAGACATACCACTAGGATATATACTAAAGCAAAAAATCAGTACTCTTAATATTTCAACTTCACTTATGTCTTCACTGATTCAGGCTGCATTGCCTAAAACCGCAACTTTATACACTGCTAACAACAGCCAAATAAAAACAACATATTGCCAAAACGAAACATCACTAAAGGCTTTTACGATAGAGCCAGCAGCATCCAAACATTGCACTCCCTTTGAGGGAAGGGTAGAAATATAAGTGGGAACTTTGATAAAAGCAATTGAGAAAGATGAGATATGCGTACAACTTAACTATGTAAACATTACATATTCTATAAACAAACGGGTTGGACCAATCTTTCTGACAGTTCTATTCGTGTAATAAACCAATGATGATAACAAAGGAAAAGCGAAGAAAACATTACGGGTATCACCTGCTATACGAATAAGAAGAGTATGGAGAAGGACTTCTATCTCTTCTAGTCCTCCTGCTATGCCTATGCCTTACAGGAGACCTTGACTTCTTTCTGCGACGTGAAGGTGATGGAGACGGTGACCTCGATCTTGACAAATCCCTAGGCATCTCTAAAAATCCCTAGAGCAGTATCTTCCTATAGAACAAGTTCAGCTTCAATCTCTGAACTTCCAAGGAAAGATCAGGATTTGTTCTGCAAAATCCAGATACAAAAGCTCAAGTTAACAATTGAAAGAGCCGCTTTCCCAAATCACACGATTAGAAAATATAATCCCACATAGCAAACAAACATAGACCTAGCAGCAATTTCAGATTTAATCCAAGGAACTCATCATCGAGCAGGAAAGTTACTAAATCTGATATCTACTTAATTTCCTTTACGTTTCCTGAAGTAGGGGCTAAATAATAAAACCCTAAGAGGAATAAATCTCTGCATAAAACCAACATTGAAACCATAAAAAGCTTCTGGGGAAAATAGCTGAATCGTGCGACTTACACCGAGAATCGCGTTGTTGTTGGATCGCCGCAAGAGTCAACACGGAGATAGAGGAAGATGGATGTGCAGCAATATTACGCAGGAGGAGAATTCGTCGGATTCGGATTACACAACATATAGAGAGAGCTTTGCTTTTTTAGACGATGAAGCGACGACGACGACAGCTTTTTGTTTTTTTTTTTGTTAAAGAAAAAAAAAGAAGTTGTAATTGGTTGACAAGTCTAATAATTCATTAAGCCATGGACAACAAAGACAAAAGCCTATTGGGCTTAAATATGAGCCCTTTTATATTTGTTAAGTTTTGTTTTTTCTTTTTTTGTATCAATTTTTTTTTTTTTTTTGTTAAGCTTTGTACCAATGTTGTCAAACGTACAAAAGTTTTTAGTGTTTTTTTGATTAGTACAGTAAAACCTGTATAAATTGATAATGTTAAAATCATGATATTTTATTAATTTATAGTATTATCAATTTATAGATATATTTTTTAATTGTTTAAATTTTTAAAAAATTTGAATTGAGATAATTTTAGAAAAATAAGATTATAGTCTTCAAACTGAATTTGTAATATCTAGAAACTATTATTCATAATAAATTATAAATATCATAGACAAATTCATTTATACACATAACATACATACATTCAAATTTATGAATAATAATATCAATTGTTGTATTTTAATAATCTTATCAAAATATCAAAATGTAAATGATACATATATAGAAACTGATTTAAAAAAAAAAAAAATAGTTATTTTTATGACATGTTATAAAATATTTTTATATCATAATTTTAAAATATAACATAACAATTGTTTTATAGATATGAGATTTACGAGAAATATTCTATTATTATATCTATATCTTATTATATAAACTTTAGTTTTCAAAGTTAGTAATTCATATAATTGTAACATGTGTCAAGTATATAGGTAATATTTTGATATGTGTGAAAAAAATTATTTAATAATTATAAGAATATTAAAAAAAATCATAAAAATAAAAGGATTACAATTAATAGTTTTGAAAAGTATATAAAACCAAAAGTAATCTATAATATAGGAAAATTATCTATTAAATTACTAATTTTAATAGGAAAATATGTGCAATTACTAAGGAAAATATTTGCAATTAAATTGCAAATATTTTTTATTATAACCATATAAAATGTTTAATATGTTAAAATTAGTGATTAACATAATATAAGGAAAATAAGATAATCAAAATAAGAAATTAATGTAATTTTCTTAAGTTTTTCAATCGGTAAATGATTTGATAGCGTATTCAATATTATGTTATCATATAAACATTGGTTTTCAAAGTCTGTAAAGTAAGTCAATTTTAACAATTAAAGATCTTTTCATGTGTTATATACAAAAAACTTTGTTTTAACATATTTGTAAATTATAAAAAACTAAAAATTTAAACAATTTAATAAATATAAAAAATAGCTCATCTATGTATATAAAAAATAATACTAATGCTAATTTTAAATTACTTATTCTATATGAAAAAGAATTAAGAAAATTATATAATTAATTACTATTAATTACTATAATACCATAATTAAATAAATTATACTGTCAATTACTAATCCTAAGAGAAAAAAGATTGTAGATACTAACCTTCACATAAAAAAATAAATTTTCTCATAATAACATCTTTGAATATTTTATTAATTTATGATAATGTTAGTATAATTTTATTTGAAATTAGTTGGACAAGTATTAACACTATTACGTATGAGATTACAAAATATAAAACAAATATATTTAAGATATTGTTACTTTTTCAATTATGAGATAAAATTAGTTTTCAGTTTTTCTTTGAGAATTATGTTTTATTAATTTTTATTTTTTAAAAAAATATTAAGTAAGATATAAATTTGATACAGTGCACTTTTTTTATATGAAAACTATAAATGTTACTCATTGGGAATGAGTGCATAGAATTAAAATCTAATTTTATTATCATGTAATATATTAAGAAATTGTATTGCAAGATGGAATGAGTGAACTCTAAATTCGGTTAAAAAAAATCAAATGAAATAAAATTAATATTTTGAATACAACTTAAAAATTCACATATTTTTGGTATATCCGTGTTAATACGCTGGTCTAATCTAATATATATATATATATAGGAGAAGCATACATTATTATATCTACATATATATATATATATGTAAACTTATATTATTATATTTACATATATATATATATATGTGTAAACTTACATAGTTATTAATTTATGATATTATTGAGACTATATTTTACACACTGATTTTTTGTAAAAAAAAATCTTTTATTATCTTATCGAATTTTATTATTTTTTATATTGTTCTGACTCAGGATCAACAAAATTTATTAATTTAGTGTTTATTAATTTATAGAGTATATAGATTAATATATAGAGGTTTTATTGTATAGAGAGATTTACCTTATAGTTAAATGTGCATCTTTCTTGGCTGTGTGAAAGCACCTTGTATTTTGAAGCCTATTTCATCCCATTCTCAAATCTCATAAGTCACAATTATTAATTTGTTATTATGTTGCATACTGAAGAGTGAAGAAGATGATGTAAAAATACCACAACCAATACACCAATTATGTTTTTGCCCACTTTCTTATTAGTTGCTACCCTTGCTAATATATATTGGCGGAGGCCTAGACACGAGGAGGAAGAACAAATTATGAGGTAATTAGAAGAAAAAAAAACACATAACGTCTGGCTTATTTGGTTAAACTTCTACTTAACGTTTTAACTTATTTTTACTATATAACTATGCTTTAACATTGGCGCAAATTTCATGCTCTTTAATTATTTCTGTTTTTTTACTTGACAAAAGTCACAAAATCACGTTTCACTAAAACCCACAATTCTCATGCAGTCATGCATATATGATATATAGTTCATCTCACACTACGCATGCATCACACAAACATGATCATGCTGCCTAGCTAGGTTTAGGAAAGATATATACTAAATCCTGAGTGTGAAACACTTTTCCTTGTTTTTTAGATAACATCTTAAAATATGTTGTCTTGTATTCTGCTATTCACCGCAATCAACATATCAACATAATTAATTGTGGAAACTTTCGATCCCTATTTTATGCCTAATTTGTGGCCAAAACGGTTATCTTATTTAAAATTGTACTAAGCACCACTTTTTAGTTTTTCACACACAAACATTCGTACGCACAAGACATATATAATTTATATACACACTATTACACACACGAAAGAAAAGAGGACTTTAATTAAACGACGTACCTAGAGCAAAGCTAAGAACGAAGAGAGTATATACTTGTTAATATACGCAAAACTAAAAATGAAAAAGCAAAAGATCGCAACCGTTGTCCAAGAACTCAACTTACGGATGAAAAAAGAACCGATTAGTCTCCGATACGTTCAAATCCTCGGCACCGTGGTCTTCTTCACATCCGTCTCCTCTCTCGTCATCCTCCTCGTTCTTTACCTTAACCAACGTCTCCAAACATCACTCTTCTTGGTCGAAGAACATCACACTCTCACCTTAAATCCACTAACTTCCCCTCGCTCTCATCCTCCTTATCCTTCTCCTCGCAGCTCTAGTAGTGATATTACAGACGAAGAACTGATGCGGCGAGCAGCTATGGCGCCACGCAGCGCCATCATGAACGGAACTCATCCAAAAGTAGCGTTCATGTTTTTGACAAGGTGGAATTTGCCGTTGTCCCCTCTTTGGGAAATGTTCTTCAAAGGACACGAAGGGTTTTATTCCATTTACGTTCATACCTCGCCAGAGTTCACTGAGGAGCCGCCCGAATCTTCCGTGTTTTACAAGAAACGCATCCCAAGCAAGGTATGTATTTACATTCTTTAATTAGGTTTTGTTGCCTTGTTGGTTAGCATGTTGAGATAGTTTGGAAATGTTTGTAGGCAGTTGAGTGGGGGAGATCGTCGATGATGGACGCAGAGAAGCGTCTTTTATCTCACGCGTATCTAGAACCTTCCAACGCACGTTTCGTCCTCCTCTCCGAGACTTGCATCCCTCTCTTCAACTTCACCACTGTCTACACTTACCTAACGCGCTCCACACGCTCTTTCCTCGGCTCGTTTGACGACCCAAGGCCCATGGGACGAGGCCGTTACACACCCAAGATGCTCCCACACGTGTCGCTTTCTGATTGGCGGAAAGGAAACCAGTGGTTCGAGGTCTCGCGTAGAGTCGCCGCCGAGATCGTCTCCGATCGGCGGTACTACGGCGTGTTTAAGGATCACTGCCGCCCGCCGTGTTACATCGGTGAGCATTATCTTCCGACTTTGGTTAACAAGATATGTCCGGAGATGAACTGGAACCGGACCGTGACGTGGGTGGATTGGTCGAGGGGTGGGTCACATCCAGCGAGGTTCGTGAGGAAAGATATCCGGGTCGGGTTTATGGATAGGATCCGGTTCGGGTCGAATTGTAGCTACGATGGTGAGGTGACGAATGTGTGTTTTCTATTCGGGAGGAAGTTTCATGTGAGCACCCTCGAGCCTCTCATGAACATTGCTCCATATTTATTTGGACTTTAATTAAGACTTATTCAATATTTCTTTCCAAAATATATAAAGACAATTATTGACCAACAAAAAACTTTAAAATTCGAGTGGCTGAATTAAACTAAGAAAACAAAAAGGTGGCAAAATGGTCAACTTTCTTGGAGTGCAAACCAAGTTCTGAATAAGAGAATTTTAAAATTGTATAGAGAGAGACAACAAGTTTATATTCAGAGTCTCAACTCTCAAGTAAGCAACTGTCTTCCATTTGTAAACCTTTATCTAAAACACTTCTTCTATTCTTTATATTTCTTGAGGCTATAGCTATGGAGGTTGCATATACTGGAAGGAAAAAAGCTAGTCGAAATGTAGGACATCAAGATCTTGTTGGACTCAAGAAGAGTCGATATCACTATGAAAAGTCAATAGAAGAGAATGAGAAGATGGTAGAGGAGATGCGACAACAAATGCTTCAGATCGAGAAACAACTCATAAAGAAAACAGTATGTTTTTGTTGTGTAAATTTATCTCTCTCTCTGACTACATATATATATATATATATATTATTGTGGGTCGAATTAACTAAGCTTGTGAATGTTTACGCGCAAGCACAGCTTGTTCGTGAACAGTACATCTCAGGACTAGAAAACAATTTGCGTCATAGATGGAGACTCATCGAGGATGACAGGCTGATGGTGAACTTTCCGAATTGCCCTAAGAAGATGGAGCTAGACAAACTAACTTTTACTAATAACGCGTATCGTGACAAGAAGGCGGCTGTTATATCATTTTCGTCCGGGGAACGAGAAATTAATATCCATGTTAGAAACCGCTAATATCCCTTATCACATATATATATATATATATATATATATATACCCTCTGTTTTGATTTATGATATCAAAATTTTATGCAAACATATGCATTTTATTTTACTATGTTACAGAACCTAAACCATCAGATGTTACACAAGGCGCATGGCATGGATGGTGAGAGACGCCTTCTTAAGATGCTGAATCCAAATAAGGATACCGAATATTCTGTTATTTCGCTTGCACAAGTTAAAGAACAAGTTAAGTACTGTAACCATACTTTCTGCAACCTTCTAAAATTTGATACTACATATATATCAGAATTATGATTCAAAATTGAAATGTGGGTTGTGATTGATGTGTTTTCCCGTACAACAGATGAGGAAGTTATATTGTTCAATGAAATGGCCATATTTGAGTAGCACAAGCACGAGCACAATCGATGAAGAAACATATGAGAGAAAGCTAAGGGAACTTGAATGTGAGAGAGATCAAGTGTTTGTTAATGCTCCTTCTAAAGCCTCTCTATGGAAATTATTACCTTCTACCAAGGACTTACGCAACCAGATCAAGGTCTGACCAGTTTTCTTAATTCCAATTTTTTTATGTGTTTGAAAAATAAAAGGTTTGGTTATGAGATCTAACACATATTATATTAGAACCAAAGTTCAATCGGTTCAGTTATGATCTAGCCGTTATTTTTCTGTAAATTATATAAGGCTATGGAGGCAGAAGATGTAGAAAAGAGGAAAAAGGTATTGGAAAGAAGAAAGAAGATAGAGTCAAGGGAAAGAAAGATAAAGAAGTCAGAGAATGATATCAAGTCTATGAGAAAGATGATAGATCGGATTCACATCAGAGAGCAGAAAGCTTTGGAAACCATTTCACATGAAAGGACTTGTTTAGAGACAATCACATAGTTAGTTTATTGACTTATTTAATAGGTTTCAAACAAATCTTCTATATATTATAGTAGTAGATATTTCTAAATATACCAAATCATCTCATAATTTCTCCAAAAATCTTGTACGATCATATATATTCTATCTATAGATAGATGTAATAAATATATTAGATGACACATAATTGCCGCCTCTGATCATCTAGCCACTTCCCCTCACATGCCATTAATGGACCTATGTGGTGCTGATAGTAACGTACAACCATGACGACGTCTGAGAAGATCTTACTCTAAAACAATTAAAACATAAACTTGCACTTGTGAATTCGTAATTTTATATAAATAAACATTTTGGAGCAATACACGTTATGTCCTTTTTGATTTCCCTGTATATTTTCCACATTTATGCTCATAAAATCAACTCATATCCATCGATCGGTCCCCAATTTTTCAATGATAAGTCAATTTTTTCTTCCTTATGATAACCAATGTGGTCCAATAAGACAAGTGAATAGGGTCCATTTAGGGCTAGCGTACGTGGTACATCGCATGTTCACTATCACTTATGAGCGCATGCAAGTGAAACCTTTCGCCACTTTTGAGGGGCTGCTGACGTCATAAAATATTAAAAGAAAAAAGAAAAAAACAATCAACGGTTCAGATAATAAAATAAATAAATCGATGGTTGAGATTAGTCACTAACTCTTCTTCCTTCTAAACAGTTGCGTCGTTTTAAGTCTTCTCCCATCTCTAGGATGTCAACTTATGCGATTTATGTCTTCTCGCATCCATTGGTTTCTATACGTATAGAATTCTAAATTTTGGCGTATGATGTGATGTATAGTTTTCTTAACAAAAATTATATTTTCAGTCCCGATATCTCTTTTTAATTAGTTTTGGCATAGGTGTGTCTGGTTTTCATAATTTGCTTACGTCTCCGACCATATGGTGCTATATATTGGTATCTTTTCTTAATTCGCTATTAGAAATTGTCTTTATTGTTGATCATTATCAATCGAAATACATACGAAGCTGCTTCTCTCTTGGTTTATTTACTGTATCCAGAAAATACTAAATACCACTTGTCGAAGGAAGGTTGAAGATTGGGATTAGAGTAGATGGCTGGATTGAGTTTCGTTTCCCCTTCACTTTGATACGTAATTTCTCTTTTCACATATTACTGATTCACAAATCATAATCAATATTCCGGTTTCTAATGATATTCCACTTTAATTTTTGTTTTTTGTTTTTGTTTTTGTATGTTTGTGATGTTACACCTTGCTACCATCGTTTGAATGTACATTTTGCCGTCGCACAAATCTCTCGTCATCTTTCTCATGGAATACAGTTTATCTTGTTGCAGGTGACTGTTTTTAGATGACGTCCTTCCATTTGTTGAGAAGGTAAATCCTTAACAGGCGCCAATGTCATCGTTCTATTCATTTTGATGGTACATCGCTTTCATATAACGGTCTTTGTGATGAACATTATGACATTGAAACCTAAATATAATTAGAAGATTCTGTATTCAACACTTTCTCATTGCGATACGTTTATATGACTACACACGGAGATACTCATACTAATTATTAATTAATGTATTATATTGTTCAATTTGATTTATATCCACAAGAAGGGAATGTCACTTGATCTATTTTATTTTGACCGATCTTATACGTTCATCATATTTGTTTCGGAACAATAGGCATAATACCTCCGTAAAGAGAAAATTTAACCAATATACATATTGACTTATTGAGGAAGAATATAAAAACTCCTTTACTTCGTTGCAGATCCTTATTCTTGTATCCTTGCGTATGGCATAAACTCCACTCCCTGCAAAGATGGCTTTTTCAGATTATCCCGAATGATTTCACATTTCAGTTATCTAGCTTTCTTTCAGAAAGATAATTCAGCAATGGAGTGATTATCAATCCTTTAGATATCAAACTTTTTTGTAGCATGAGTAAAACGAACCACTAATCATTGAACTTTGATTAATGCTATATTTATACAGATGGCTATGTTTCCTTAACCTAACAAATGCCTATAGTTTTGTAGCAAGTAGCAACATATATAAAACCTCTGTTAATGTTATTCTATTTCTTTTTTTAATATGTGTGCTGTTTTGTGTTTTTTTTCTTTCTAAACCGTGTTCTGTTTTGTTTATGTATTTCGATCATGGATGCTTCTTTATCAGATTAAGAAAGTCATCTAATAGTAAGAAAATTGTCTGTTAATGATAAATTCATAGATATTAAAAGTTCAGTCAGTCGAATGGTCTCAAATATTGGTTTGGGAGTTGGATTAACACAAAATTATGTTGGGTTAACTATATATATATATTACTATATTAGTACACAAAAAGACAAAAGTAGTTGAAAAATGAAATTTAAAATACTAATTTTATATATTAACTTTCTTACACAACGATGAATTAAAGTAAACAAAGAATCAGCAACATTAACTTCCTACAACCCATCACTTTCTTAAGGCTGTCCATTGGATACATATGATCTAGGTTAGTTACCATTAATCCTAATATGTAGAAGCGTTCCAAAGAAGAAAAAGATAGACGTACAAGTCAAGTTACAAAGAAAATAGCCTCCAAAAATAACTAACTTGCTATAAATATGGCTTTTTAATCTGGATATACAATTTTTTTAACTTAGATATTCACTCGTGATACACCGCGAGGTTAAATTTGTTTTAAAAACGCCAAACATATTTTGTTTAGCAGTAACTAATGTTTTGTATTTTGTAAAGGGGCATTCTCAAAAATGCCCCTTTTTCCATACCCCTTTTTAAAAATACCCTTTCATGTTGATCATTTTTAAAACTACCCCTCTTTATATACAAAATGACCAAATTACCCTTTTTTGAGTGACAGCAAGAATGTACAGTCATCAAAATCGAAAATATTTTCCCGCCAAAATTTTTTTTTTCCCGCCAAAATCGAAAAAAAAAAAATTCCCGCCAAAATCGAAAATTTCCCGCCAAAATCGAAAATTTTTCCCGCCAAAAATATTAAAATTTATACCTTTTAAAAACCTTGTAAACACTTTTAAAAGTTTTTTAAAAGCGTTTAAAAGCATTTACAAGGTTTTTAAGCACATTGTAAACGCTTTTAAAAACCTTGTAAATGCTTTTAAAAGGTTTTTAAAAATCTTTTTAAAAACCATTTGAAAACCTTTTAAAAACCTTTTAAAACATTTTAAAAATCTTGTAAAAGCGTTTACAAATTGTTTAAAAAACCTTTTAAAACTCTTTAAAAGCCTTTACAAGGTGTAAATTTTAAAAACCTTATAAAACCTTTTAAAAACCTTGTAAATTTTTTTTGGCGAGAAAAATTTTGGCGGGAAAATTTTTTTGTCAAAATTTTTTATCTTTTGACAAAAAAAATTTTGGCGGGAAAATTTTTTCGAAAAATTTTTGGCGGGAAAATTTTTTCGAAAAGTTTTTGGCAGGAAAATTTTTTCGAAAAATTTTTGGCGGGAAAATATGTCGGAAATTTTTTGGCGGGAAAATTTTGTTTTTCTTTTTATTGAATAAAATAATTTTCATCTAAGGGTAAAATGGTCATTAAAAATTAAAAGAGGGCAAAAGTAAAAATGGCCAGAAAAGAGGGTATTTTTGAAAAGGGGTATATCAAAAGAGGCATTTTTAACAAATTCTATTTTGTAAATATACAATATTTTGCATCTATATATTATGTAGTGTCCAATTTCTATGTTTTAGGTGTATATCCTGTATTGTTTTATAATATAGAAACAATATCATACAGTTCCTTAAATATTTAAATACTTTAGTATATATAGTTTTTGTGTGCAATGAAAATAAAACTCAGTTAGTTTTTATATGAACTATACTAATTGTTTACTTTTATAAACTTTAATTATTAATGTGGATTAAAAATATGTGTGTTTAATATGTTATGTAGAGCATATCTCACCTTTGGTAAATATAAAATATTCATCATTTCCTAAAAAGTGTATAGCGTTCATTTACAGAGTTACTAATTTACCGATTTTTAAGCTGAACCATAAAAACAATTTGAGACCAAGAAATTATATTGATTTTATGGAGATTTAATTTTTATGAATTTATCACTATTTTAAGTTTAATTTATATACATGGTTTAAAATGTGGAGTAAATTCATAGAATTGGAGGGAGAAGATCTTTGAGATAGAATTTTAAAATTAAATGTGTAGAATAATTACATGTAAATCGTGATTAGGTTGTTTCTAAAATCGGTAGAGTTAGAGATATTAGGGAGATTGGTCGCAAATATTGGTTGTGATATTTGTTATTATGGAAAATAATTTATTTGTTTAGAGAATATTTATTGATTAGTTGTTAGGTTGTTTCCAAAAAGTGGGAAGTTAGAGATTTGTGAAAAAGGAATATAGCAAATCTCGTAGCAATCTGGTTTTGTAATATTTTGTTTTTATTTTTCATTTTTAAAAATACAATGGCATGATTGTAAATAGGTTTGAACTTCAGTATTTATTTCATAAATGTCTTCAAAAAAAAAAATATATATATATATATATATAATTAACAAAATGGTTCAATTTAACGTAGGTAAACAACCTAAATCATCAACAAAAAAAACAAAAGAAAACAATTAATAAGATGTGAGGGTTGTGATGTATAAGTATGGCCAAGGAAAGTACAGCAAAGGATCGGATCAAAACTCACAAGAATATGTTGCCTACAAGATCTTATCAAGTTGCCTACAATTCAAGAACCGTCGCTTGCGTTGAAATTTTTTTTGTCTCATCTATCTTTCCTAATTTTGAAAGTGAGAGAAAAAAAACATCCACAAGCATAAGTAAAATTTCATATATGGTTAAAAATAATGTTCTTAGTAAATCATCCTCCAAAAAGGCTCACTTTTGTGTGTGACTACATAAAATATTATATAATTGAAATGAAATTAACTTTGATTGTTTCACCAACATAAAGCAATATATAGCAAGTAAGTGAAAATGATCAAATTGATTGAGCACAAAAAAAAAAATTTAGGATGTATTACAAATATTAGATTTTAATTCAGGATTTCACCTCCAAGTCGCTTTCCTAGTAGTCAATAATACTAAAATAGCAGTAATTGTAATCGCTAAAATTTTTTACTTTTGGCTTACAAATTGTAGGTTGTTTTGGTGCTGGAATTATCATAAGCACTTATGGAAAGATTCTGACGTGTGCACACACCGTGTACCACGACATAGAGGCACTCAGATTTGATCCACATCCACAATATGGGGAAAAACTTCAAAAGGTAAATCAACTGTTAATAATAAACATACAGTATATTATTATTTAACTCAGGTAACGATATCAATATTGAATAGTATTGATCATAATATATAATTTATATAATTAATTAATCTTTTATTAAACTTAGGTGACTATTCTTTTGTCCAACGGCAAAGAATGCTCCGGAGTAGTTTCTTTTTTCGATGCTGATAAAGATTTGGCCGTCATTGATGTCTATAATGACCATGATATTAAATTTAACCCTGCGACATTTGGGATTTCCAAACACTTGGCGTTGGGTGATTTTGTTCTAGCGGTGGGCTATCCAAATTGCATGAGACATCCCTTATTTATGGGAATAGTAAGGTAAATATATTTAATTTATTTTAATATGTTTTTTAAATGGCACTTGCTAAATCCACTCTTAATATTTTGTCACAACCCCAAGTTCGGTTAACCGACTCGGTCAGGAGATCCACCTGATGGAAAGTTCACTCGACACATTCATCCAAACCGACTGTGCTTTAAACCCGGTCTATTTCTTAACATTAAAAAGTTGCTTTTTAAAAATTATTGTTAGATTACATTCATCGTTTAGGTTGATGTTGCATAAATTTGTTTCATCTAACTTTAATTCATTAGTGAATGCACAAGGTCAAGTTATAGGCATGGTTTGCCATACTTGTATTGATGGGCCAGGCATTGGGTTTGCAATGCCCAGCGATAGCTTTTGTGAAGTGGTCAGAAAAAAATTTGTTACTAGATTAACATAATTATTACTAGGTTAAACCCGCACTACGCCGCGGGATACTTTTGGTAACTACTTTCAGATATATCGAATTATTAAAAAATATTTTTTTTGGAATTGGATTAATTGTAAAACTATGGTTTATCTAATAGTAAAATATAAAAATGCACTAATAAAATAAAAAATAAAGAAATCTCAAATTTAGGATGATTTATAAATGTTTACTTTTAAATCGAGTAGACTTAATTATATAAATAGCCTAACTAACCCTAATGTATGTTCTTTTTTTCTTTTCTTTACCTTTGGTGAGAGATATATTAGTGTAGTTTGAATTTGTGGTGTTTGTTTTTGTATTTTATACAAATTTAACAACATAATTGTTATATAGTATTTTTATTGTTATAAAATTTATTATTTGTAAAAGTACATAGACATATTTTTACTTTAGTCTTGTTTTGTGTATATTATTTAATATTATTAGGGACATTTACAAATACCATTTTTTCATTACCCTTTTGCAAAAATAACTCTTGTTGTCCATTTTTGATAATACATTTATTCAATATACAAAATAACTAAATTCTAAACTCTAAACTCCAAATATTAAATCCTACCCTTTAAAACTATATCCTAAGGTAAAACAGAGAATCCAAACCTAAAAAGAAAATTATACAAATCAATTTAACACATTGTAATTATGCAAAAAAAGGACAAAAATGATATTGACCAAAAAATGGTGTTTTTGAAAAATGGTATTTGTATTACTAACAATTTCTCATATTATTAGCAGAGCGATTAGGTTAATTGTCAAAGTATTTTTTTAGTCACTGATTTTAAACTATAATATAAAACCTTCAATTTTGGAACTTATATATTGTTCAATTATCATTAGTTGGTGTTCTTATATATAAAATCACTATCAACACTAATCTCAAACTTTATTTTATTTACTTGTTGTAGGAGATATATTAGTGTAGCTTGATTTTATGGTGTATTATTTTGTAGTTTATACAAATTTAATCACATAATTTTTATATAGTTTTTTTGGTTCTTAGAGAAGTTATTTATTTCCTTCTTTTTGTTCTTTTTAAAGAATCTAATTGTTTTGTTATGTTTTGTTTGATAATAATTCCATGTAAGTCAATATACACATACTTAGTTTTACTTTAGTTTGGTTTTGTGTTATTCGTGGTTATTCTTAATTTATATTCTATTTGTATTATATTATTACTTTTTGTATTATATTTATATTTTACTAATATGAATTGATTGCTTTTATTATTATACTTGGTTAACATTAGTATATTTTAAAAAGTTGTAAATAATTTATTAATTTATTTTAAATTTAAGCTATAATTTTAAACCTTTGTTTTTGAAAAATATTGATATGACATACAATAATTAATATACTTGTTTGATATTATTATATTTTTGAAAGTTGTAAATGATTTATTAATTTAGTTTAAATTTAGGCTATAAATTTAAAAATTTGTTATTGAAAATTATTGATGATGTTTATTATTTTTTATAATTTAATTGGTTACACAATTTAAATGATGTGTTAGTTTCTAAAAATCTGGAAAAACTGATTTAGGGGGTGTTATTGGAGAGGTAATTTATAAATCCATATGGAATTGTAAATTCTAGAAATCAAAATACATGGATTTTGAAATAACATGTTTTATCCTTGGATTTGAATTCTTCTATTTTACACTTTCAAATCCATTCAAATCCATTTAAAACATAATGTGGATTTTGAAATCCAAAAACAAATCATTGAATGAATAAGGAGGGGGTATTGGTTTAGGATTTAGAAAGAATTTTCATGACTTTGTGTTTTTAAAAATCTTGCTGATTTTTAAAATCATAGAAAATTAGAAAGTAAAAATGAAGGATTCTATAAGAGATTGTTTAGGAAGTTATTTTAAATCTTGCTGATTTGTGTTTCCTAATCTTGTAAAATCTTTCAAAATCTTTCTATTTGATGAAAGAGTTTTCATGACTTTTGTTATGAAGGAAATGATATAAAATCCTAAACCAATAACACCAAACTTGAATTCATTAACAATCCAAGATTCTTTAGTTTTAATTGAATAACATAAAACTTTTAATGACTTTATAAGACTCTTAATCCAATAACACTAGATTTATCAAGATTTTAGATAACTTTTTACAAATCTACAACCAATAACACCAAATTTTTAAAGAGTTTTTAAAAGTCTTGATTGAATAACAACATATTTTACATAACTTTTTAAGTCATTAAAATTCTTTCTAAATCCTAAACCAATAACCCCCCCTAACATGGGATTTTAACAAGTATTTGTAAATCATGGAACCAATAACACATCATTTTGATAAGTATTTTAAAATCAATGATTGAATAACACATGATTTTTGTCTGGATTTCCAAATCCATTAAAATCATAGAATCAATAACCCCTCTTAGAACCAAAAAAAATAATTATTATTTGCTGAGAGATATGAGCTGTATTAATGAAATGTTTTCATTGGTAAACAAATAAGCTGATGTGTCAGCTTCATATTCCACCAAAATGTTAATGGTCAGCTTCATATTCCATCAAAATAAGTTATGTCATGAGATTTAAGTTGTTTTTAGATGGGGACAAAACCATTTGTGCAATATTCCATATTTCAAACCTGAGTACTGAGTCTATACGTCATTAGATCAAAAGATCCATCAGGTGGTATGAAAGATATCGTCCTGTCGTTTTCAAAACGGGCTAATCGAACACACCTACATTTTGAAGAAAGATACATGTAAAAACTCAAGTATCAAATCGAGTTACTAAAATATGGTCTGGATAAAGTGATTGTCAAGAATGTTTGGAGTTGCAAGAGGATACATACTGATGAAATTTGATGTCCTCCAAATCAATGGCTTTTCCTTTTGTTGCTCGCCCATGTGCTTCCAACAATACTCTATCATTCAGGCCTAACTTACACTCTGGCATTCCACTAGCAATACATTGATTACGAAGCAGAGGGTCAAAGAGGTGCGGCTTTTCATTTAATATACTTTTTGTTTACTAGGAATAGTAGAGAACGCACCACAAGTATGTTCGCATCTTTAACGCTTCAACGACATCAGACCTGACAATTTGCCCATTACTGTTCACAAGGATATTTACACTCTCAATTACATCCAAGAAAACCTGGAAAACAAAACATATGTCTGTCAACATTTGAAAACTTAAACGTTAGAAAAGTAAAATACTTGTTCCCTGCTTGAAAAGTAAGGCACCTACTTCGTTTTTCTTAAACTGTAACCCCTCAGTCCTCCATGAGACAGCATTTGTGACAGCCATGTGTAACTTCCATTGTATAAGCATCAGTCTTGATGAATTCACTAAGGATTCTCGCCTCAGTATACTGAGGGTAACCAAAGTCCATCATCTCGTCAAGTAACTCATACTGCCAGCAACACAAGTCAATTTCAGTACCTAGTTCCCATAAAAATAGGGGTTTAAAAATAAAAAGATACGAAGAAGAGGGGTATATTTGAAAATATGAAATAGTTGTGGATTCTTCTAGCTAATTTCTAAAAAGCAATCACTATCACCGTTCCCATTCATCATCACCAACTGAAAAGGCCTCTGGATCTCGCCAGATCCCATCTTCGAACCGAATCAGACATCCAAACTTCTCGCTCACTCTGTGGTCTCAAAGTTTCTTCCTTTCTTTTTTTTTTTGTTTTGTTTCACCAATGGCGACCTTTATCAATCTCGAGGATTCCCCAATGTTTCAGAAACAGGTACATTGATTGGAAAAGCTTTCGTGTATTATTTATTTATTACCTTTCCTGGGAATTTCAAAATTCAGGATTTTTTTTTGGTATAAATTGTGTGACTTTATCACCTAAATTGTTGTCTTGCCTCTGTTTCTCATTGATTCAATCAGGTTTGTTCATTGGAGTGGACAGCTGATGAGCTTAAAGATCGTTGTCAGAAGCTACACAAAGGTGTTAAGAAGTTTATGTATGTCAAAATCTATCCTTTTCTTTCTACCGTATTTTATCTTCCTGTGGACATTAATAAGATGTCAAGAACATTTTCTGAAAGTGGAAGTTGGATTTTTTGGTACCATTTTGTCTCTTCTCATAATTGGCAAATACTGTTTCTCCATTTTCATGTAAATCTTCGATTATATATGTTGTTGGCTTTCTTTTCCAATGCAAGATATTCTGGCATCGCCTAATTTTGTTGCTACTCCACTTTTGTCATTTGTATCTACGTGGCCAGGCGTGTTATCAGTGACTGACATGTATTGCATTACTTTTATTTTTGTAGGGCAAGTTTGGGAGAGGCATCCAAAGGAGAAAGTGCCTTTGCTGATTGTCTGGAAGCATTTGGTGCTGGGCATGATGATCCTATCAGTCTTTCAATTGGAGGTTACTGATTCTCCATCCAACTCTGTCTTCTTGCTATCTGCTATGATTTACCACTTTATTCCTTTCATTAGTGATAAGTGACGGAGTGATGCAAATATTCTCTGGTTGCTATGGATTATATTCTCGTGGGATTCAACTATTCAATACGTAACACAATTTTAGTAGTGAAGTTGAGCCTTACTGTGTTTCTTAGTTAAGTGTACCTTATTGGACATCTAGATTAGATTAGTCATGGAATAAGCATTGGTAGTGGGAAACAAACAGATTCACCTAGGTATGTTAGTTCAAGATTTCTGGAAGCTTTCAGAATCCACAGGAGGCACTTCTAGCATGTGGTTACCTTAAAATGATTTAGTAAAGAATGGGATTTTTTGCTTTCATAGACTATCATGTTTCTTATTATTGATTTTTAACAAGTTAAGTAGATTGATTTTGTTTACTAAGACAGAGTCTACTGAAGCTGCTCTTACTTGGCTTATGATATATTTCTTCTTAGCTTAATACATCGTCTAAGTTTATGTTTGTTCTCATCATTTCCTTTTGTAACCTACATTTTATAATTTCTAAGATTATATCATGAACAGGGGTACTTTAAGTGTCTTGTTTCTATCCTATTTGATTGTTATTCTTTTCAATGACACCAGGTCCAGTTATATCCAAATTCATAAATACTCTTCGAGAGCTTTCTTCTTATAAGGAGTTTCTTTGCTCACAGGTATGCTCACTGTATCTTGTGAACAAATAATAAATGCCAGCAAAGACTAACAGATGCCTATCATCATTGAGAGCATATTTTTGTTTGGTACTTTAAATGAAGATTTGGTTAGTGTAGTGGTCTTTGTTGATTCAAGGATTCATATCCTGATATTTTTTCTGAAAATATTTGTTTGAGTTACTAACTTACTAATTAACTCTGTGGAAAGGGGGGATGTAAAAGTAGAATAGTTTGTTTAAAATGCCAAATATGTAGTTGATTTTAGTGCAAATGCCTTAACTCTTTATATAACAGTTGTGGTACTTTATGGGAAAAAATTTCTAGGTGGAGCATGTGTTGCTTGAGAGGTTGATGAACTTTATTAATGTTGATCTACAAGAAGCTAAGGTATTCGTTTTCTCTTCTTAGTCTGACTTTGATCAATAATTTCTTAGTCTTGCACCACAAATATATATCGAAAACTATTCCGGTCACATTTTAACCAACCATATGCCGTTTCTACCCTTGTAGGAGTCTCGGCATCGATTTGATAAAGCTGCTCATTCGTACGATCAGGTACTTGGTTATAGAGTCTATAGCTCTCTTAATTTCTTGTGCTTGCAGTTGTACGCACGTTTTCTTCGCCTAATTAAAATATGTTTTGTAGGTTGGTGTTGCCACCACAAGAATGCACAGAACTTAAACATTGCAAAATATTCTTCATCTGAACTGGTGTGATGAGTTTTCTTATCTGCTTGTAGTCGCGTGAGAAGTTTGTGTCTTTAAAGAAGAATACAAAAGGAGAAATTGTTGCAGAGTTGGAAGAGGTAGAACATTTGATTCTTATGTATATCTTTTTGTTTGTTTCTCTTCGTGGCTACTAAGAAAAAGTGAAGCCAAAAATCGCGCCTAAGCACATATATAATAAGTAGATGTTGTCGTTTCTTAATATATTTACCATGCGGTGTGCTTTTTTCCCCCAGCATGTTAACTTACCTGTGCCGTCATATTTGAATGACAGGATCTGGAGAACTCAAAGTCAACATTTGAGAAGAGCCGTTTCAATCTAGTATGCTGTTTCTAGTAACCGAAGCCATTGTTATTTACTTTCGACATATCTACTTTGAAGTAAATTTTTGCATTGGTTGAAGAATGCAGGTAAATTCACTGATGACTATTGAAGCTAAAAAGAAGTATGAGTTTTTAGAATCTATAAGTGCAATTATGGATGCCCATCTGAGATATTTTAAACTTGTAAGGTCTCTAATTTTCAATTTTGAATCTTTACCATGTAAGACCCGACTAAGTTTGACATTTGTGATTGTGGCCCTTAATTTGATCTCTTTGTAATTCAGGGATATGACTTGTTGAGTCAACTGGAACCATTTATTCATCAGGTACAAACTTGTACTCAACTTGATATCTCAATATTTTAGGTGGGCAGGACAAATTGTGAGCTTCTATAGTTTCCAGAGGCAATTTGAATTTGCAAATGGGGGATGTATGTTGTTAGGTTAGATACAATGAGGTGTTGAAATCCATTCGTGCTGACTTGTGATTCTTCTTCTTACAGATATTAACATTTGCTCAACAATCAAAAGAACAGTCTAAGATTGAACAAGATCGACTAGCAAGACGCATTCAAGAATTCAGGACACAGTCTGAACTAGACAGCCAACAGCTAGCCGCTAACGCAGAACCCTCTGGTGTTAACGGAAACCGTGTTGGTGGAACCATCCCTTATAAAAATACCGAAACAAGTTTAACAGCAGACAAGGAAGTACGCGTTTCTGATTTCATTCTTGCAAGAATCGAGAGCAATTTATGTTTTACATTTTGTTTCCCATAGCTCTTTTGTGTTTGCTTTGTTCTTTTGAAAGTGTTTTTGTGGTGATCGATTGGTTAAGAAAGTTATAAGTGTTTTCTTCTCACCAGAGGGGGATAGGATAAGGTAGGATATGACTGTTAAGAAGATGGAACAGTCCTTATATTGGATTTAGATGCTTAACTCTTGCTTGTTTCTGTCTTTTACTGTCTGTGTCAGTTACCTTATAGCGCTTACAAAAAATTTCCTAGCATCTTGTGCGCCAGTGTGATTATACAACATTTAGAGACTCGTTTTTTAATTATTATTTGACGCTAAAATTTCCAGCCCAGCTGAATTTGTTATTGTCTTACAGAGTTCCTTTTTGTACGATGCAGGTAATTAAACAGGGGTATTTATTAAAGCGTTCAGCAAGTTTGAGAACTGATTGGAAAAGAAAGTTTTTTGTCCTTGATAGTCATGGTTCTATGTACTATTATAGAAGTAATGGTAATAAATCAATGGTACGTACGCACTCTTTTTCCTGCCTCATTTCCATGAGAGACGTCCATAAGGCCTTTCCAATTTGGTCATTCGTTCTACATGCTAATTGTTACATTTCTTAAATCTCACTGATTGTTTCATGAATCCTTCTTTTCCCCTGAAATGAATAATTCATTTGTTATGAAATAGTGGGACAATAAATAATAGAAACAGGTCGAGCAAATGATAAGATTTCTGTATCAGCTTTAAGATTTAACTCTATAATATCGTGTGATAGAAAGTCTCTAAAAATATAGTGGATATTGATATAAGCCTATCAGATCATCATTAACTGCAGAACATTTTCTAATTTGACACGAGCTATGAGTATTAAGCCTTTAATGAGGTTGTTACATGTATATTTCACCTGGCACTTCCTCATGCTATTATTTACATTTATATAAGTATAGATTGCAGAATGAATTACCTGGCACTTCCTCATCTCTCTTTATATTATATTCATAGTTTCTGTTTGTTTACAACGGTTGAATTTTTTTTGCTATTCGTATTCTCAGGGATCTCAGCATCACTATAGTGGTTCATCTGACCATAATACTGGTGTGTTTGGTCGATTTCGTGCAAGACATAACCGATCAGGTTCGCTCACTGAGGGTAGCTTAGGCTGTAATACTATCGATCTTCGCACTTCTTTGATAAAACTAGACGCAGAAGACATGGATCTTCGGCTCTGTTTCAGAATTATTTCTCCTCAAAAAACTTACACACTTCAGGTACCCAGTTTACTCGCCATAGGGCTAGGTTGCAAGTCACAGGGCATACAGAATACTGTTTTTTTTTTTTTTTTTGTTGGGTTCCTCCAAATTCATTATATGAAACACAGAGCTGTGCTCTTTATATATTCTTTCAAAGTGTACACTAGATCCCAGTCCTTACCTTGCAGACAACCTACATGGACCCAGGACCCTCGTAGCAAGTGTATCATTGATTCATGTCAATCTTACTTTCTTTTTGCTTTTTTGATTTCCCCTTAAAATTCGGTTGGTTTTAGCGATGATATATCTAGTTGGTGCAGTTCAGTCATAGATATAGTCTCTTTGTCCTGGTTCATTCTTCTTTTCCTAATCTAAGTACTTCAGAATGGTAACAGCACTTATCTTACCTTACTAGGCTGAAAATGGAGCAGATAGGATGGACTGGGTAAATAAGATCACTACAGCTATAGGGACGCTTCTCAATTCTCATTTTCTACAACAGGTTGACACAATGAGCCTCTGGCTTCTCTTTCATTTACACAACTGAATTGATATCAAAGCCTTATTGCTAATCCATAACATTTTTGCAGTCACCAGCGCGATACTTGGATAGAGACAACACTAGTTCTGTTCCTTCTAATGCTGTCGTCTCCGGGGATCAAATTCGACTCAATGATGCAAAAGGAAATATTGGGGATGATGTCTCTACAATACTCAGAGGAATTCCTGGCAATAATGCTTGTGCAGAGTGCAATGCTCCCGAGCCCGATTGGGCTTCACTAAACCTTGGAGTTTTGTTGTGCATTCAATGCTCTGGTGTTCACAGGAATCTCGGGGTTCATATATCCAAGGTATGAAGTATGAACTATTCTTAGGACAATTTTTGGAACACTTTCCTTGTAATTTCTCGTTGTATTAGCTAGTCTTATACCACCAAGTCGGTAAATTCTATCTCTTCGTCATCCAGAATTTGTTGAACTCAAATGTGGTACTCTGAAGTTTCTTAGTAAACTTAAAACCACCAGGGTTTGGATTTGTTGCAAAAGTCAACATCACTGTAGTTATATAACCCTAGGAGGGGTAGTATCCGGATAAAGTTGGTTCATGGATGTTTCTTTGGTGGGCCTCTAAGTGCTATATCTCGAAGCTGATGTCACGAATGTTTTACCCCACAAATTGCAGGTGAGGTCCCTTTCATTAGATGTGAAAGTGTGGGAGCCAACAATCTTGGACTTATTCCGAAATTTGGGTAATGTATACTGTAACTCACTGTGGGAGGGACTACTTCACCATGAAAATGACGGGTAAGATTTCTAACGATATATATTTGGTTTGTATTCCAAGTATAAACCAATGATCAAACACTGTATCTTCCAACAGTCTCCTGATCCATAAATCATGCATGTAACTGTGGAGATACATCATGATAAACAGTGTTGACTTTTTGCAGTGAGGAAACTTTGTCGCATGCTTCAATTTCAAAACCATGTCCAGAAGATTCCTTTAGCGTGAAGGAGAAATACATCCTAGGAAAGGTATGGCATTAGTTCTTTCCTTTTGATGTCCGAAATCTATCTTCACGGTCACAGGGATGATTGATCAATGAAATTTAGTGAACTATATTATATGCTTTGTGAAAAGGTAAAGATGCAAAAAGCAACAACTAAACCCGATTGATGTTTTGTGGTTTTGGTCAGTACCTGGAGAAAGCATTAGTCATCAAAGATGAAAGCGAAGCAAACCCTTCTGCTGCGAGTAGAATTTGGGAAGCTGTTCAAAGCAGAAATATACGAGAAATATATCGACTGATAGTAACTACTGGGGATGTGAATATCATCAATACAAGGTTCGATGATATAACTGATATCGATGCGTATCACCATGTTGATGCAGCAGATAAATCAGTAAAGAAAAGACATGACCCAACTGTCTGTCTGAGAATCAAAGAATCCAACGAACCAGGAAACTGTCTTCAAGGCTGTTCCTTGCTCCATGTGGCTTGTCACATTGGTGACTTTGTCTTGCTTGAACTGTTGTTACAGTTTGGTGCTGACCTAAACCTGAGAGATTATCATGGAAGGACTCCGTTACACCATTGCATATCATCAGGGAACCACAAATTTGCAAAGATTCTACTGCGAAGGTACATTTTAACATTTCAGGAACGCATTCTTAATGTTTTACGTTATATTTCTGGATCGAACGAATGTTAGGACGTAGGACTCAAACTAAAATCTCCTAGTTAGTTCCGCATACCGTTGATTCCAATGCTCTGTTTCTTTGGAGCTTGGCTCCTCCATTGCATTTTTCTTGAATAAGTCTTTAGATAAGGAAACTAAACGGTTGTTAATATTTTTTTATATTGTTTGTGTAAACGCAGAGGAGCACGTCCATCGATAGAGGATGATGGAGGGCTAAGCGTGCTGGAAAGAGCGATGGAAATGGGAGCCATAACGGATGAAGAGCTCTTTCTTCTCTTAGCCGAGTGCGCATAAACCAACACTTCACAGCTTAGAATTGCCTTTCGAAGACCATAAAAATGCAAAATCATGCAACGCCAGGCTGGTGGTACTGGTACAAGGTCAAGCTACTACATTCCATTCCGCAAAATCATGGTCACAATGTATACGGATATGACTCCTGCGTTTGCATTTGAGTTTACGTGTAAATTGTAATTTCACTTTATTCCAATTCATTTTATATGCTTTTGCCGATTAAAACAAAAGATATGAATATAAAAAAGTTGTGGATATATTTCGAAAAAGGCATACTAAACATATCTACAACTTTTATATTATCAAATTAGTATTTTTAATATTAATTATGTCTTTTTCCATAGTATAATGTTAGTAAAATATAAATATACTAATTAACATTTTCGATTAGATTTTATTAGAAATATTCCATCCAAGTTTTTATATATATTCAAATGGCAAATGATCAATTATGCAAATCTTACAAATAAAAGGTTAGAACAAAACATGTACTTCATAAATGTTAAGGTTTTGTAGTGTATTTGACAAAAAAAAAATCATTGACTCTTGGATTCTTACAGTTGACTTAAGCATAAAAAAAAATTCAAAGCATTGTACTCAAACTTCAAAGATTTAAAGAGCAAATAATCAAACTTTTAGACATCAAAACAGAAATATCATCCCAAAATAGTAGATCATAGTTGAAAACAGGCAGAAAATGTAGTCTTTCTTTTTATAATAGACATAAAACAGAAAAATGTAATCCAAAAGTCATGATTTATAGTTAAGTTTGGAATTATCTACAAGATAATGGATTCTTTTTTTTAATGTCGAGTACGAGTCTTAACTACAAATTAGGACATCACTAGTCAATATTTTTATAAAAATTAAAACATAATAAAAATTATTGTTATAGTTATTTTAAAAAGTAATTTTGTTTGAGATAATATTTATTTTTAATATTGTAATTGTTCTGTAAATCTATATAGATACTTTTGAATACTAATATTTTAGAATATTATAATATTTTAATTTTTTTTTTATGTATATCACATTTTTATATTGTTTATTTATTATATTTGCATCATTATTTTGAAGTAGTAATTATAATATTGTAATTGTGAGTAAATTAAATTTATTAATTTCTACACCACATAATTTAGTTTTACCAACCAGCCAATGTAAAAAAGTAAAACATACATTTTTTCTTCATAAATTAGATTGAGTAATATATTTTCGTTTTAAAAAAATTCAAATCACCACATATGTAAAATATATATTAATCATAAGTATTATATGATAAATCATAACAATTTGTAAATAAAATAAAAGAAATATGTTAGAAGAATCATAATTTAAAATCTAAACAAAATCTTCGAAATATAGTTATTAAAAATAATCAATTTGTCTACTTGAATATAAAATCTTAGTTTTTTGTTTGGTTTATATTTTTGCTTGGTAAACCGGAAGAGAGCTGAAAGATAATTTTGTCTTAAACCCGGATCCGATCAAACCGATTACTCGGTTGATGATCGGTTATTTTAAATTGCTAAACCGAACCAAAATTGAGTTGACCGATGTGAAAAGAGCCACGCAATTCCCCCAACCGCAGAGGCCGCCAAATTGAAGAAAACCAAACCCTTTCGCAAAACCTCTTCGTCGACATTGAATCCGTTTCTTACCCTCTGTCGCCGGTAAGTCGGAAACCCTCAATCTTTCTTTAGATCCTGTCTTGTCTTTCTCCGGGATTGTTTATTTTCTTTAAGCCTTGATCATAATTAGTCGCGGAAAATGAGAGAACAAAGGAATCATTTTTATTTTATTTTTCCTAACTCTTGAGTAAAAGAGAGATTTTTTGGATTCATCAAAGGTTTAAGATTCTTAGAAAGTGTAGTTCTTTGGGTTCTCCGTGATCATCATAGGAAAAAGGAAAGATTTTTATGTTTACTTTGTATCCTCCATTATTCGAGATCGGAATGGGACCTTTTAGACTGTTCCCTATAGGCAGTAGTTTTGTGAAGCTCAAATGCAATTTGTTAGTTTTGAGTTCGATGCTTGACTTGATAATGGTGATTTCTAGTAAGTGGAACCACTTATAGTTACCATATGTGCAGTTGTTCGTGTGTTTATAGGGATTTTCAGATTATTTGTAGTTATTGAGTGTTACACTACTGCTCATTATTCTTCACAACACTCCCTTGAGGCTCTGTGATTAATCATTGCATTACCTTGATTACTCATTTGTTAAGAACATGCTCTGATGGATCGGTTTGCCTTTTTCGGTTGATTTGAGGACTATGTTTTTGTGTGCATTTTTTGATTGTTACAGACTCTGCTGTTAAGCATCACAATAATACTGATGTATTGGTTGCCTTTTTTGCATATGAACAGTTGAGATGGCGAAGTCTTGTAAGGGTCTTGCTGAAGAGCTTGTGAAGTGTCTCAGTGACTCGATCTGTGTCAAGGTAATATAAAATATTTCTGAACATTTGAAGAGACACTGGTGTTTTCAAAAGTCTAGTTAGTGTATTACATTACCTGCTAGCTAATTACCAATTTGCTTCATTTTTTAATTTCTGTTTCTGGTGTAGGACGAGAAACGGTCAATTCGGGACTGCGCTGGTGAAAAAAGCCCATGTATACCGAGTGAGTGTGTTGGTTTAAGGGAAACCTACTTCAATTGTAAAAGAGGACAGGTATGTTTTGCTTTCGTTACTTAAAGAGCCTCATTTTGTCATATGATAATGTAATTTTGGAATCCTCCATGATGTTTAAAGATTATAATGTATAAGAATAAGCATGCTTGCGAACACTTAGAGAGTATTACATTCAACCATGAGAGAAAAAATTGTACAGCATAGATTATTGATTCTTGAATTGATGATGTTCGAAAGATCATAGTCTCTTGGAGTAATTGGGCATTATTGTGTTTTCTCTAGGTAGACATGAGAGCCAGGATTCGAGGAAACAAAGGCTACTAACAAAAGAGATAAATATCGGACACTGAGCACCTGCTGGCTCGATATCACATTTTCAATTTGTTATTTTTGTGTTCCTTTTTTTTGTATCAATCCCTTTGATTTCTAATAGTTGCAGCACAATATGAAGGGGCAAGGCAGAGTCTTACCAACTTAGTTTCTTGCCTTGTCATGATGTCAATATCAAGTTAGGCTTGTTCCTATACTCAACTTGATTTCTTTTGCTCTTTAAAGTTGTAATACATGCGACCAGATGCTATTGAATCTCATTGTGTAGCTTAAAGAAAAAGTAAGAATGAAAAAAAAAAGATTCTTCTGATTCTTCCAATTAACTCAATGGCCACATTTCAGATTGACCAAGTCAACATATCTTATGCAAGTCCTACAAGGTCGATGAATCAAAATGGCGTTACAAAAGAAAAAGAAGCTTTACACTATGAACCCTACTTCAAGAATCACACGAGTCATTCTACGAAAGCAATGAAGAAGGCCCAGCCAATGTTCTCTAAATGCTCACTTGATCATCCCTTGGCAAGCTCTGAACGGTATCCGACCATCTCCCTGGCGAATGCTCGCTACTGTTAGACGAGAATGGTGCTTCGGCCCTTGCATCCCTCACCATTTTCAGCACCTCTCTCATCACAGGCCTGTTTTCTGGTTGAATGGTCACGCAAACCGTTGCAATACTTAAAAGTGCCTGAAGTTTCTCCTCTGATGCTTCGTTGCCTGAAGAAGTCGGTTCCTCGCCTGATTCAGTCTCTTCCTCTCTCACTGCACGCACCCATCTAGAGATATCTGACCCGTATTCTTGAACAAGGTCCTGGAACGGTGTTCTACCTGTTAGAAGCTCAAGAAGAAGAACCCCGAAGCTATAGACATCAGCTGGCTGTGTAGAGGCTTTCCTTGGGTCTCTGCACTCTGGAGCTTTGTAAAAGAGAGAGACTGCACTTGTTTCTTCAACCGAGTCAGGGTCATGGAGAGTGCTGAGGCCGTAATCCGTGAGGCAAGACTCAAAATCAGGACCTAACAAAACATTGGACGATTTCAAGTTCCCATGTGTCAGGCCAGGATTCTGATGAATGTAGAGCAGAGCAGAGGCCAAGTCCTCGGCTATTTTCAAGCATGAAGTCCAGTGAAGAGGTTTCCCACTTCCAGAAGCCCTAGTTCCTGCAAACAAACACACAACACAAAACACAATGAAGCTGGCGAATGCATGCAAACAATCAAATCTCTGCAGTAATGGTGGATTCAGGAATTAGATACATACCGTGGATAAGAGTGAAGAGACTGCCATTGGGGAAGTAGTCATACACAAGCAAGCGTTCTTCTTTGGCTTGGAAATAAGCTCTGAGAGGCACCAGGTTTGTGTGTTTGAGCTGTCCCAGGATCTCAACATGTCTCTTAAACTCCTCCATGCGAGGATACCTAGCGTTCTTGAGCCTCTTCACAGTAACAATGAACCCAGACTCCATTACAGCCTTGTAAGTGCTCCCCAATGTACCTCTTCCCAACGTCTCTGCCGAAGCTTTAAGCAGATCTTCCATAGTGTATCTCACCACCGTCTCACCTGAATCACCACTCCCGAGGAAAACTAGAGTCCCCACTGCTCCTTCTTCGCCTCTTTCCCAAGAGAATCCTCTGTCTTTCCTCTCAATGTCTCTCTCTGCCTCCGTAGATGTAGTAGCTCCTCCTTCTCCTTCAGCTATTCCTTTGCCTTTTCTATCTTCCCTCGGCGCTTCGCTCCGTCGCTTCCGCCGCCAGCAAACGAGAAGTAACGTCAACAGGAAGATGAGAATTAGTACTCCGCCGACGACACTTCCGGCTATAATCCCGATTAGCTTCGCTTTGTTCTTCTTCGACTTAGGTGTCGGAGTTGGTTTCGCAGACGGCGCAGGCGAGATCACGCATGGATTTTGAATCTGATCGCCGCAAAGAGCGACGTTTCCGGTAAACGAAGACTCATCGAACTGCTTCAAAGCTCGTGTCGGTGGAATTTGACCGGAGAGGTGATTGTTAGATACATTGAAGTATCTGAGACTCGTCTGGTTAAGAGAAGGGATTGAACCAACGAAGAGATTGTCCTGAACATTGAGCGTGTAGAGCCGAGAGAGACGGAGCAACGAGCTAGGGATTCGACCGGACAAACTGTTACCGGAGAGTACAATGGTTTTCAACCGGTGAAGAGAGGTGAGAGACTCCGGGAACTCGCCGGAGAAGTTGTTGTCGTTGAGATAAACCGATTTGAGATTGACTAAACCGGAAAGATCAGGGATTGAACCGGAGAGAGAGTTCGCTTTGAAACTAAGAACCCTAAGTTGATCCAATTGGTTCAAACTCTTGTCGTCGAGTGAGCCGGTGAGATTCAAAAACTCAAGAACAAGCTTGGAGACTCTTCCGTTCATACATTCTCTAACGCCTTGCCAGTTGCAGAGATCTGTTCCTCGCCATGGAATCGAATTAGACGGATCGACTGAAGATTTCAAGGTGAGTAGAGCTTGGACGTCGCTAGATCTCGCCGGAGTAACAAAACAGAAGAATACTGTAAATGCAAAGACTACTAGTAACAATGACGACGTCATCGAAGAAGAAGAAGAAGAAGCCATGAAGCAATGAAATCGAAAGAGTGAGGTATATTCTCCGTCCTTAAGCTCTCAGAAATAATTGATACAGTTGGAAGTCAAGGTTTCCATTAAAGAAGAGAAAAAGCTGCCCATGAATATCTCGTCACAGCTATCACTTTCCATTACTAGTCACTTTCCAGATCTGCCCCATTAAGCTAAATCATCTCGATCGAAGTAAAAAAGGAAAGGTCAAGATAGGAAAGGAAGGAACTCGTCTGGTTGTGAGCATGAGGAAGAAGAAGAAGAAGAAGAAGAAGAAGAAGTATTAAATTTTTCTCTGTCAGTTCTCACTTACTTTCTGAGTATCTTTACTCGAAGTTCTTGGTCGAGGAAGATGTCATCACGTGAAGCCATGCTTCAAAAAACGTAACTTTTTTTTTTTGGTTCTCTCTCTCTCTCTCTCTCTGCCTTCTTCAATGCGTTCATGAATATAAGCAGTATTGTTATTATAATAAATTGGTTTAATGGAGGAGAGACGAAGAAGAAGGAAAATAAAAAGAGAAAGAAATAATAAATCAGGTAAAGTTTTTTTGTCTTTATTGTTATCGTTGTTATTACTTTGCCAAGGAGGAGGATTCAGAGACAGATAGATTTTGGGGCCAAGGGACAAGGGTAGTTGTTGTTGTTGTTACTGCTGTTTGAGAAATATTTATATAATTGGTGTGTGAACTGTTGTGGTATGGAGCAGAAGCAATGTGGTAGGCTGTGTGAATTAATTTTGTAGAGATAAATAATTTAGAGTAAAGATAGACATTGTATTTTAATTTTATTCAATTCATGTCTGGTTCCTCTTGCCTCTCTCCACCAATTATTGAGACTTGCTTTTTTTTTAAAATTATTCCTACCTCTCTTGTTTCTTGTTGAATCTTCACATGATTTTGTAATGTTAGGATTATATTATTACAATAAGGATTGGATTTTTACTTGGGAAGAAATTTAACATTTCATGGACCATGGTTGGTATTCAATTCGGGGTTAAAGCTTCAAAAAAAAACGAGGATGTTGAAGTGTTATTAAATTACGAATTTATTAGTTTGCTTAGCTTAAGCGTGATGAAAAATGTAATAAAGAAAGAAGAAAGAGGTGTGGAATTGAGTTCACGTAAAGGCTGAGTTTAAAATAGTAGTAGTATATTTAAAACCAGCAGCGGTCCACCAGTCAGTCCAACACCTAAAGAGACTGCAGTCATTTAATTGGCTTCGCATCTAATATTTGTTGACTTCGTTGACCTTCACCAGTTCCATCGTCATGAAGTTTGAGTCCATCCATAATCCTAAACGTCTACATGACATTTAAATACGAATTGTTTTTGTTCATTTTTTCATACGGTCAGTTTCTCTACAATTTGCCGTATATTTAGGACATTGTTGATTTTCTTACTGGACGGACTTATGAGAACCGACCATGTATGTCTTTCTATAGACTTTTTTTCTGTTGTTTGTATATTCAAAAGTCAAAGATAAGACTTTGTATTAGTCCTCATTCTCGATTAAACCCTAAATAAAACCGGATGGAGTTTGGAGGGAAAAATTCTAAAAAGTTTTGGATTCTTGTTGATTTCTTTGACCTTCAGATGGGCCATTATCATAATAGAAAATAGATCTTGGCCTTTTTACAAGAGAATAGCATTATAGGTCCATGGGCTGTGGGTGGTCCATCCTCATCATATGCTGAAAACATTTAGGGTCATTCAGTAAGTATCTCAATTTTGAGGGCGATTTTTGCAATTTTTGTTGAGTAACTCTTTTTTTTTTTGGTTTCCTAATTTTTTTTTGTTTTGCGAATCCAATCCACCACGAGAAGAAGCCCTATCAAACACATAAAACGCTTTGCTTTTTTTTCTCTTGCAAATCTCCGCCGCCGGCAAAAACAAATATCACATCGTTAGGGTTTCACGGCGGAAAATCAAAAGTTCCTGACCTACGAAGCTTCACTATCCACCAGAGACTATTTCAATGGCAACCAGTAAGTACAGTTTCGCCTATCCGTTCTTCACTTACACATTAGAATCTACGCTAGCTCTAAAATTTTCTCGTCTGTGTTTGACGATTCCTGTTTTATGTCGTACTGAATTGATTCCGTGGTTTGCTTCTGCAGTGGCTAGGTCGTTTCTGCAGGCGATATCAAAGGATGAGGTTGTAGCTCCTCCGCTTAGAGTTGTTCAGATCGAAGGATTGGTAACCGTCTTCCTACTGTTCTCTCTGATTTTATGAATTTTTAGGGTTGATTTTAAGAGTTTGCTACGGTGTGATTGGTCTCGCTAGTTCACCATTCCTTTTATATATTTAGAATTCCGATTATTATTTGATGGAAGATGTGATGATGAGGAGGATTTTGTATGTTGATGTGATAGGCTGTGCTGAAGATAATCAAACACTGCAAGGAGTTTGCACCGACCCTTGTCACTGGACAGCTTCTTGGACTTGATGTTGGTAGCGTCCTTGAAGTTACCAATTGTTTTCCTTTCCCGGTATGTTGAAGAATTTCACACGTATTTTTTAAGGATTTAAGAGCTTGTCCATGATTGATGTACATGTGATTTACTGTGTTTTGTATCTTGAGTGAGGACAGGTCAGGGATGATGATGAAGAAATTGAAGCTGATGGTGCCAACTATCAGCTTGAGATGATGAGATGTCTGAGGGAGGTTAATGTTGACAACAACACTGTTGGTTGGTAGGTTTTTTTTTCTTGTCATCAGTCTGACTTCACTTGTTCAATATTCTGTTAAGAATGTATATAAGATCTGCCTAAATTGTGTTTCAGGTATCAATCTACAGTTCTTGGTTCCTATCAGACCGTGGAACTCATTGAGACCTTCATGAATTACCAGGTACTTGCCAAAATCATGTCTACCATGTGATTGTAACATTCTAGATTCTGGATTTGATCTATTCATATGGTTTGCTAGAAAGTTATATGTATATCATGGCCGCTCTAGTAGTCTAGTGTACAACAAGGGCGTCTATTCTGGTGTTAAAGTTGATTTTAAAGAATAAACTGGAACATGAAAATATATGCGGAGACTTTTGTCCCCAACTCTGTTACGAATCCTTTGCAAAATCAAGATATGAAGTTTAACAAATTACTTCTTCTCCATCTACAGGAAAACATCAAGAGGTGTGTGTGCATCATATATGACCCCTCTAAAGCTGACCTAGGCGTCTTAGCTTTGAAGGCGTTGAAGCTTTCAGATTCCTTTATGGAGTTGTACCGAGGCGGAAACTTTACTGGCGAGAAGTATGTATCTCGATCCATCTAGGTTTCATGAACCACATAGCATAGTTGTAATGTTTTATTTACTCTCTTTGTTAGGTTGAGAGAGAAGAACTTCTCCTGGATGGATATATTTGAAGAAATACCTGTAAGTCTCTAGCTCTCTTCTATCTTGAAGTCTTACCAGCTAATCTTTGTGAAGTAGATAGGTTGGAACTGTTACCTGATTTTATGTTCCTCTGACAAAAATATTTGGTTTCAATGTAACTTTCTTTTGACAGATCAAGGTTTCAAACTCTGCACTTGTCAGTGCCTTCATGACCGAACTGGAGACTGATACACCTGTCTCACAGGTACAATACTAGAATCTGGATAGTGTTCCTCGCATGCTGTGTCAGTATTCCAGATTTTGACTCGTAATACTACTGTGTTTTCTCTTTTCTAGGGCGATTATGATCGTCTACACTCATCAACCACTCCTTTCCTTGAGAACAATATGGAGTTTTTGATTAAATGCATGGATGATTTATCTATGGAACAGCAAAAGGTGTGGCCTATTATGCATTCTTGTTCAATTCCCATCCTCAGAAGTCAGAACTATCATAATGTAGTATCTTAATTTATGTTTCCAGTTCCAATATTACTACCGGAACCTGTCTCGTCAGCAAGCGCAGCAGCAAGCCTGGCTCCAGAAGAGAAGGTAGGTCGATTTATATTTCCAGCAGAATACTTTTGTTCTAGTTCTGGTCCGATTTGTTTTGCTCCCTCGCTATCTTGGAAGGTGATATAAGTTTAGTTAGTTACAGAGTAGGGAATGTCCTATAAATATTTTCTTATGATTTTGCTCGTTTTGTTGTTCTTCCAAATAACGGTTTGTTTGGTTTGTAGGACGGAAAACATGGCTCGTAAATCAGCTGGAGAAGAGCCTTTGCCCGAAGAGGATCCTTCAAACCCAATATTCAAACCGATCCCTGAACCATCAAGGCTAGAGAGTTTCCTCATCACAAACCAAGTCTCAAACTTCTGTGGCCAAATCAATGGGTATGTTCTCGTGTTTACTCTTTATAACACCGTTTCACCATTTCTAGCTTTTGGAAAGAGACTAAAAATGTGTCACCCGTTGCAATGCAGAGTGGCTGGCCAGAACTTCAGCAGGCTTTACCTGACCAAAGCATTGCACGAAAACTGATTGCAAGACTAGCCAAGTTTTTGTTTTCGAGCCAAGAAAGTGAGAGAGTTGGTTGATATAACCGGATCCTACATTTGTTTTTTTTCCTGAAAGTTTAATTTTTTTGTTGTGAAGTCTTCTTATGCTTAATGAGAAATTATTGAAATCTTGAAAGATCAATCTGATATCGGACCTCTCTGATTTCATTACAACAAATTATAATTGGTATATTAGTTAAGACTTAAGAGTGAACATAGATTATGTTTAGCTTAGGATAATTGGTAAGGTAATAAACCGACACTGGACAATTTTTAAAAAAAGGGAACCTAATAAAAACACAGTCCATCTTTTTCAATTGTTTACGAGTGAAAACCCTAAGTAGCTTGTGCTCTTGTTGATTCGCGATGGAAGATATCTCCAAGTTCCTCCTAGTTAACTTGTGTTCTTGTTGTTTCGGGATCGTTGGAGGATCAGGATTCAGGACGGTCCCAAGTTGCTGATCCCGGGCAAAAGATATATACTAACCATTTTATATCAATTTAATTACCAAATTTACAATTACGAAACTAATAAACTAAAATTTATGTTTTCTTATTTTTTGAAACTTTACTTAGACAACTTTTGGTTTTAACAAAACAACATTCAATTCCTCCTTTATGTGACTACGGTTTAATTATACTCAAACAATATATAATTTCAAAAGAATTAAATTCGGTTACACAGCTATGTGTACTCCAAAATATTTAATAATCTAAAATAATCAAATCCCACAAAAATATCAACTTCAATACAACCGACTAGGGTTTGCAAAAACTGTGAGAAATGAACTTCTGCCGCCGGATTCTGATGGCTCCCGGTTCTCTCCACCACTGGAAGAAGGTTGTTACTGCTCCTTCGCCTTCGACTGGCGTCCAGAACTATCGTATCTGGAAGGTGGCTTGTTCAAGTCCCGCTGCTGCGCCGTTTTCAACTGCGTGGAGACCTCTGAAGCTACTCCTCCGATCAAGGCTGATCTATGCGACGATGCTTCTTCTTCTGCTGAGAAGGCAAAGGTGGCATCAAGTAATATGGAGAAGAGGAAAATCTTTCAGAAGCTGAAGTCTCTTACGGTTGAAACCGTAGATCTCATCATAAGGGAGGACCAGAAGAAGGGTCTTTACGTCGGTCAGGGGGATCTCATCGGATGGATTAAGATTCTTACATACAAGTTCCGTAAACCTGAAAACGCCCTCGAGGTCTGACGTCCAACATTAATGAGTTTATTAGAGAGTTTAGTTTATATAATTTTTTTATTGTGTCGGATATTTGTTTTTAACTAAGCAATATTATATGTCTTGATTTTGTAGATCTTCCGGTGGATGGATAGTAAGGGGGTGATATTTTCTCCCTCTCAGTTTGAACTCTATGTGGATCTTATTGCCAAGGTTGATGGCTTAGAAGCGGCTCGTAAGTTCTTCAATAAAGTAGACCCAGAGTTCGACAACTTTGACCGTAAAGCCGAGAATCGTCCTGTTTACTTGAAGCTCTATCCATCGACCCAAGTTAGCGACGAAGAAGATTTTAGTGATGAGGACGAGGAGGAGGAGGAGGTACCACAATCAATTTCTCATTTGATGAGAAAACGTTCTAATATTACCGAGCGTGAGAAGTGGCGGATGATAGGGGCCGTCAGGCCTATTTAAAGATGTGTTATCTCAGTGGGTTACGCTGTGCCTTCTGGCCGTTTTAGTCAATAAATCAAGGCTTTCAGAGCTACGACTTTGCCTTCCCTTGTCCAAAACAACCCCATGTTAAGCTTCTGTAATCTCTTTACGACAATCTGTTTGGTTCATTGTTATAATATTTTACTAGTAGACTACTTTCGTTTCATATATAACTTAAATAACTCAACAACTCCACCGGTTTCATTTCAATTTTGTTCAGTTTTGTTTATATATTTATAGTGTTTTCTTTGCCGAAGGTTAGAATCCTTGAGGGATAACTTTGTAGTAGTGGTATGTCAATGCTTCTTATAACACCTTTTTTTTTTGGTATGCTACATTATTTTTATTTCTCTCGCATGGGCCGAATATGTGTAGGCAAAAGTTATTATAAAGTCTAGTACTGAAACTGACTTATGTTGCTGGCAGTATGAGTTACTTGACGAGATGATGGACTTTGGCAAGAATCCTTTAGTTAACAAATTTACAATTAACGAACTGATAAACCAATATTTATGTTTTCTTATCTTTTGAACCTTGCTACTATATGATGTAGACAATTTTTTTGTTTTAACTAAACATTCAGTTTCTCCTTTATATATGACTACCGGATTAATTATATAAACAAACAATATATGATTTTTTTAAAAACTAAATCAGTTACAATATTCAAAAATCTAAAAATAATCAAATCCCACAAAAGGAGGTTCCCCAATATTTATAAATCTAAAAATAATCATATCCCACAAAAATACAACTACAATACAACCGACTAGGGTTTGCAAAAACTGTGTGAAAATGAACTTCTGCCGCCGCATTCTGATGGCTCCCGGTTCTCTTCACCACTTGAAGAAGGTTGTTACCGCTCCTCCGCCTTCGACTGGCGTCCAGAACTATTGTATCTGGAAGGTGGCTTGTTCAAGTCCCGCTGCTGCGCCGTTTTCAGCTGGCGTGGAGACCTCTGAAGTTTCTTCTTCAGAGGATGATCTATGCGACGATGATGCTTCTTCTTCTGCTGAGCGGGAGTCACAAGCTGAGGCGTCTTACGGTTGAGACCATAGATCTCATCATAAGGGAGGAAGAGAAGAAGGGCGTTTACGTCAATCAGGCGGATCTCTTCAGATGGGCGAAGCTTCTTACTAACAAGTACCGTAAACCTGAAAACGCCCTCGAGGTCTGACGTCCAACATTAATGAGTTTATTAGAAACGTTTCGTTTATATAATTTTATTGTGTCGTCGTCGGATATTATTTTAACTAAGCAATATATGTAAATTTGTTGTAGATCTTCCGGTGGATGGAGAGTAAGAAGATGATATTTTCACCGTACGAGCTAGAACTTTATGTGGATCTTGTTAGCCAGGTGATAAGCATAGAAGCGGCTCAAGAGTTGTTCGATAAAGTAGACCCAAACTTCGACAGAGATGATCCTAAAGCCAAGAATCAGCCTGCTTTCGAGATGCTCGAGTATTGGTATCGTGTTTACTTCGAAAATTCTCCGTTTAGAAATGCTGAAATTGCCGAGGAACATAGGATACGGATGATGAAGAAGCGTCGTCGTAGATCTTTTCTTTCTTAATTTTTGCCCTTTCTCTCAATCTCTTGTCCAAAAAAAAAAAACAACAACCTTATTATATTTTGCTCTGATCAGCTTCTGTAATCTCTTTATGACCCCTATTGGTTAATTCACTCTTTTTAGTAGATTTTGTTACACCGTACTATAAAAATGATACACTAACCAAATAAAATAAAAATAAAAATTGAAAGAGAGAACCAAACGCATTTAAAACGACACCGTTTCGTTGCTACTTCCTAATCGCAACAACAACAACAATGGCGGTTCATCATCTTCTTCTCTCTAGCCCTCCTTCACCTCTTCTACTTCTTCCTCCTTCTCCTCCTCGCCGTCTTAACTTCGCGTTACCCCGCCGTATAGCATCTCATCCTCGTCTCGGAATCTCAACCAGCTTCCTTTCTCATTCGTCTCCGGTAATTCGGAAAATTCTCGTCCGTAGCACTCTCCGTGAAGACCAACCCGTCGCTTCAGACGCCGCCGAGAATCCTACTCTACTGATCGGTGAGGATTCCGCTGCTTTTGAATTAGGTAAACAGAAGATTGTGTCCTGGGTTTATTTCGGTGTTGTCCTTGGAGTTGTTCTCTTCATCCTCAACCTTATTTGGATCGATAATTCCACCGGTTTCGGAAAATCATACATCGACGCCGTCTCTAACATCTCCGGTTCACCGGAGGTATCTCAAAATTAAACCAATTTCAATTGAAGGCAAAATTATTTTCAGCTATTTGATTGGTTGAAACCACTCTATTTGCAGGTTGCTATGTTAATGCTTATCCTCATATTTGCAACGGTACATAGTGGTTTAGCTAGTCTTAGGGATATAGGAGAGAAGCTTATAGGTGAACGAGCATTTCGTGTTTTGTTTGCTGGAACCTCTCTTCCTTTAGCTATGAGCACCATTGTGAGTACTTACTTACTATCTCTTACTTTTGCATAATACACCTGTTTGAACTCTCTTATGGTTTTATGCAATGACTTGTTCTTATTCTTTCAGGTTTACTTTATAAACCATAGATATGATGGGTCACAGTTATGGCAGATTCAGGGTGTTCCTGGAATCCATGAAGCTATTTGGTTTGCTAATTTTGTATCCTTCTTCTTTCTCTATCCTTCAACCTTCAATCTTCTGGAGGTAGCAGCTGTTGACAAACCCAAGATGCATCTGTGGGAGACCGGCATCATGAGAATTACTCGACATCCTCAGGTATTGAATATTTTACCTAATGATCTAATATTCATACACATGAGCACTTTTTGTTTCATTTTGTGTTTCAGAAACTTGAAAATATGCAAAAGATTGGATTTTTATGTACCGAGGTTTATATCAGTGGCTGTGTTAATGAGACCCCAATCATGTGCAGCTTTAGTGGCCATTGCCTTAGTAATACCAATTACATCAGCAAAACCAAAATATCCTCATTCTGCTGTCTCCATTACATTAATAATTATTTACTTGATATTGTTTTTGATCTTAACTCTTTAAGTTTCAACATGTGTTTAGAATAAACTTGATGATATATTGAAAGATAGTCTCCTTAGCTTCAGTTTTGGTTTGTTCTCTTCTCTCTTTATCTTCAAGAACCAAGACATGGCTGTCTTAATGAGCCTCGAATGTTTTTTATATCCTTTCTCTTGTATTCTCAGATGGTTGGACAAATCGTTTGGTGTTTAGCACACACACTCTGGATAGGAAACTCTGTAGCTGCATCAGCATCTCTTGGTTTGATCGCACACCACTTGTTTGGGGCATGGAATGGAGACAGGAGATTAGCTAAAAGATATGGGGAAGCTTTTGAAAGCATAAAGAAGAGAACAAGTGTGATTCCTTTTGCTGCCATTTTGGAAGGACGCCAAGTTTTACCTGAGGATTACTACAAAGAGTTTGTCCGGTTGCCGTATCTTGCAATCACCGCATTAACGATTGGGGCATATTTTGCTCATCCGCTAATGCAAGGTGCAAGCTTTAGGCTTCATTGGTAGTTTCTTTTGTATATCTTATAAAAAAAAACTAAGAATGTATACAAAAATCATCCTCATTGTTTGTTTGTGATACTTATATCAAAATTAAAGTTATTAGCAATTGGAAGCCAAAACAGTTAGAGAAAAAGAAAAGTAGACTGTTTGGTAACAGACTAACCACTTCCACTGTGAGAGAGTTCGAACCAGCAAGTGGATGTATTGATTAGTATGTATTATTTAGCTAATGGTCCAAGAATATTAAGCACCCTTATAATGAATGCCACTCAGATGTCATGGGGGATTTTGACGCCCACTCAAAACTTAATACTAATAGAAGAAAATGTAACCTTTTAGATGTTTAGTTAGAATTGGAAATGAATCTAATTTTAACCGATAGGTGAGATATGCCAAGATCACCCATCCAAATCTAGATTGATGATATCTACTTATTATTGATGCCTTTAGAGAGATATCTCTAAAAGTTAACAAAGCTCATTGGTTTAAAACTCTCTTTTTCTTTTTTTTTTTTTGAAAATTTTTTTTTGGTAAAAATTATACTCAAATCAAGTTTGCAAGATTTTATTACTAAGAAGAAGAATAAATAAATAAAAAGGAAAAAAGGAGCCAAAAATAATAAAGGCATATTGAATACAAACAAAGTGGCTCTCTCTCTGCAAAACAGAGAGAAGCGATTACAAAAACAAACCAATTACTACTAAACAAACAACACACACTCTCTCTTCTCTTCTCTTCTCTTCTCTTCTCTTCTCTCTCATTGGAGTTTGCAATTTGCTGTCACCTCCTCTCATCTTCTTCTTCTCACATCGCATCTTTCATTCTTCAATACTCGCCGGTGGAGCTGTTCCCGACTTGTTCTCTTACAACAGCGCTGATTAGAGCTTTCTGTAGCCAGCTCCTGGAGTGTTCTTTCTCCTTTGTTGATGCCAAATCTGAGGCGAGTTGCTCATCTTATGTTTATGTCTCTTTCAGTCTTTTTGCCTGGCTTTAATATGAATCTTTGTTATTTAATTTGCTTCACTCTGCTGAATTCTGAATTGCTAAAACCCTAAATTTGATTATGTTTGTAGGCTCAAATCAGCTTCAATAATAATATCATCAGCTCTCTAAGGGAAGGGAATGATTCCAATGGATTATAATAATAATAACCACTGCGTTCCTAGTTCTAGCACCACCACCGGTCTTGTGTTTCCCACGAATTACGGTGTAAATGCGATTAACGGGTTTCTTCACCCGCCTCTGGATTCCTCGGCGGCTGCTCCTGGAGTCAAACAAGAATCCAATGCTTTGGTTATGGATTGGTCCGTTGAGGAGCAGTATGTATTGGAGAACGGCCTTGCAAAGTAGGTATCTTCTTCTTTGTTTGGTATTTTTTTAAGATATTTCCCTTTTTTTTTTTTTTTTTAAATCTGCAAAAGTGTCTTGTTCATTCGTAGCTTTTCGAACTATGATTTATAATTCTTTGTACAAAAACATAAACATAAAGTTGAAATTGGGAATTGTTTTTGTAAGAAATCACTAGTGGGCACACTATATTCTCATGGTGGACTATTAAAGTATGTTCCTTTGTTCCTTCCAATATAAAGTATCGCCTTTGTGTTTCCATGAAACGTTATATAGCGTATATTGTTAAAGGTTGGGACTTGGGACCATTAGTCAGTTCAGGTTTTGCTCTAAGTTACTCAATTTCTCAATATTGATTTTGTTACGATGATTACCTGAGATTGTTTTCAGGTTACCTTGGTTTTCTTAGAGTCTGTAATGTTGTTCTTCTATTTGTTTGCATGCATGACATCTTTGTTTGTTTTCCGTTTGTAGATTGAAAGATGAACCGAAAATTTCAAAGTATGTAAAGATCGCTGCAACTCTACCTGATAAGACTGTAAGGGATGTAGCATTGAGGTGTAGATGGATGACGGTAAGTTTGTAATGTTTTTTAGTGGTTTTTGTTTAAGTTTCCTTGAGCTGTGTTCATACTTCTTGTTTGTTTATTAGCTATTTGTTATCTTCTTTTTGCTTGCTAGAGAAGACTTTTCTGCTAGAGAATTGCTTAGCAGTTTCTAGCATTCTTTTTTTGCAAATTGTATGTGGCTGTTATTGGAGTAGGGATATTACTGTTAAAAGCATATGCTTAATATGAGGGTATCAGCATAATGATGCAACTTTGCTTGTGTTGTGTGCTTTTTCATAAAGATAAAGTCCTACACAAAAAGAAGTTAGAGGTTCTATTGGTGAAAAGTCTCCCTGCCATGTCGTAAAGATTGTCTAAAGACTAGTAAAGGATGACCAAAAAGCGAAAATGACAAGTATTGCTGACGCTTGATCAGTCTTTATATTAGCTTTTGAGTCCATGATTGTTGAGGGAATTGTTGGAAAAGGAAATAAGCCTAAAGCTTTTTCTTAATTATTTCTGTAGTTATCCTGATATAGATATTACTTTTATGGGTGATGGCCGAGACTCATCCTATCCTTTTTGTAGTTATAGAAATTTATGCTGTCTTTGATCAGAAGTTCTAATAAATTTATGGAGTTTTTTAAAAAAAAATGATTATTTGCCCACAGCATGGGTTACATACATTAATTTTTTTTGTTTTGTTTGCATAATAAAGTGGAACGAAATGAATAAATGAAGTACAGTGCTTTATTATCATCATATTACCATCTCCTTCATGTCTCTGTCCTCTCATAATTGACCTGAGTTCTCAATCAGATATATGATGTAATCCCAAAATCACTCCCTTTTCCTTTTCATTTAGTGCTTGTTCTTTACTTTATCTTTCACTTGACATCTATCATGATCTTTTTAAGATTCTCTTGGCTAAGTTGGGCATCTATTTTCACAGAGAAAACGGAGGAAAAGAGAAGATAATAATGCCGTTAAAAACCTTAGCAATAGGAAGGTATGCTTGGCCACCTGAACCTTTCTAATGTTTACTGTTTGAGATAATAATGCCGTTAAAAACCTTAGCAATAGGTGGCCTCATTTACTGTTTGGGTTAAAAAAGACTTTCCCACAGATGTGACTTTTATTCATGCAAATCTGTGAAAACGTTTTCAACCAAGAACCTTAACTATATAATTGCCTAAATTACTTGTATGGTGGGTTTTTCATGAGAACATATTTTGTTAGTTCTTGACTAAAGAAAAAATTACCACCACGATCGGTGTTTGTTGTAAATGACTGGACACTCAATAAAGTTTCTGATCGGTTTTCCATTGACTGATGGGCAGCAAATGATGTGGATCCAACTATGCAGAAGTATTAGCATATGTTACATTAACATCAGTATCTGAGCTTTTGGGCATATTATTAATGATATTTTATTATAATGATTGTTATGACATTTGATAAAGGGTTAGTATGTGTTTCATGCATTCTCTTTGCTGGGTCTTATGAATTTTGGTAATCAGTATGCTTTTGAACTTGGTTCTAAAGACCATGAATGCTTCTTCATGGTAAGGTGGTGGATACATCCCCAGAACTGAACATGCTATCCAATGTGCCACAACAAAATGCTTTATATGTCATGAACAATACGTGCCACAGTTCACGCATGCCTTTTGAAGGTCTAGTGCCCTTTTTAATTCTTTGCTCTTCTGGGTTGTGTGATCGTTAAAAGAAATGAAATCAAATTGTCAGCTACGTTCCTTTGTTGAACTCTTCTTCTCAGGTTCAAGTGACGCAGTAATGGATCTTCTACAGCAAAACGCTCAAGCTTTAAGTCAAATTTCCAACAACCTCTCTGCGTGGAAGGTAATTTTATTCCTGCAATCTTTTGGTGTTAGTTGTGTGAGAAGATTAAATCGAACTTTGTATACCAGATTTCCCACATGCTCAGTTATTCTTAAGAAAACTAATTTGATACTGTTGGGTTGGGTTTCCTCATTATCCGTTGATATGTAATTTGCTCACAGATATCCTAACTTGGTGCATACAGCTGCAGGATAACATCAGTCTCTTTCATCAGGCAAGATATAATATCAGCGCCATTCTGACTGAGTATGTGGATCCATAGCAAATTTGTTTTTCCCAATTGAGACATTGCATCTGTTTTCTTTTCCGTTCTATGATCAAAGCTTCAATTGCTTAACGCTTACTTTCTTCTGCAGCATGAAGGAGATGCCTGGTATCATGAGTCGGATGCCGGCTCTGCCCGTTTCAATTAATGATGATCTCGTAAGCAGTTTATTATCAAGTACAGCACAGGTAATAGATTTTGCTGTAATATGTCAAAATAGCTAAGCCTGATAAGTTCTCCATGTGACCTCAAATAATCAGAGCTTCTTGACCTTAAAAGAGTAAAAGTGTTAAGAGTTAGAATTAATCTATCTTGAACAAAGACCTTGTCCTTGCATCATGTTAAGAAACTGAGTTAATACTCTAGCAGAGCAGAGTTAGGAATGGAATAAATTAAGATAAAAAGATATTACCATATAAACCATTAATGTTCTTCAGTTTATTGATCTCGGTGCATTTCCCTTGGAAGCTTACCATGTTAAGTTGATTGTTTTCCTGTCTCACAGCCAGTATCTTACACCATTCCACCAAGCATCCACCTGAAGCAAGAGCCGAGAAGTTGATGGGGAAAGCCGGATTTTGACCGATGCTAAAGTAAATAGCTTAAGTACCTGGTACGTTGACATGTTTTCTTGAACGACATGGGAATGTAATCAACTGCAGACACCGCTTCAGGACACCAGATACAACAATCGGTATTGGTTAAATCCTTGTGCTCTCGGGTAATTTGACAGAGATGAATGAACTACACTCCCTCTAAGGCCAAGGTAAAATCTTGACCCGCACAAAATGCTCTGACCGTGGATCAGACATAGGATTCCTTGAAATTCATAGAAGACGGCATAGGTTGATGGAACTCAAAAGCCTTTTGCTGTAATCTTGTTGATGCTTAAATTAGTATAATAACAGTTCGTCTGAGTTTAGTCTTAAAAGGCCGATTATGTGTATTACAAATTCTAGTTAAGGTAATAATTTTGTATCCACTAGGTACATTTTCTTCATTTTCATAGTTTATGATGTGATACAAATCATTGTATATATATATCGTCACCTTCTCAATTCATTGTTAAAATGTTTGCAGAATCTTCAGTCCTAATGAGAGATTTACTTTAAAAGTTTTATTCCTATTGAGACAGAAACAGACAAACAATAATGTAGCTTAAAGACGATAATGAAAAGTAGTTCAGAACACAACTCAGCACGATGGCAGAGCAAAACTATTACAGCTGGTTTATGCAGTCCAAGAAGACAATGGTGGAGTTTCAGAATTCTTATAGGTAACTATGTTAGTGTCTGATCTTTCTCCTTTCACAGAACCTGGGCGTCCCATGGCTTCAAGCTCGGCCATCTCTTCGATAGTGAGCTCTACAGATAAAGCTCCTATGTTCTGATTAAGGTTTTTGATTTTGGAGGTTCCGGGAATTGGGCAGACATCATTTCCTTGGTGATGAACCCATGCCAAAGCTAATTGCGCAGGCGTGCAGCTTTTCTTTTCTGCCATAGCATTGACCTTTTCATAGAGAATCTTGTTGTGGTCTAAGTTCTCTTGCTGGAATCTTGGTAAACCCTGGAATAGAGCAAAACATAGTTTAATTAACAACATACCGATATGATTCTCATTTCTCGTCTTGAATACGCTCAATAAGAGACGGTGACCATTCATGTAATGATGTGATGAACCCATGGACTTGCCTTTCTGTAGTCACCATTGTCCATATTCTCAATGAATTTAGGTCCTGCAGCAAAGAAGCCCCGTCCCAGAGGACTGTAAGCTACAATGCCAATCCCCAGCTCCCTGGAGAAAGTAAAGCCAAGGATGAACATCACAAGATGGGGATATTAAAGTTATATCAAGGATGAGGAATGTTTGCTGAAGATTCTGCACCTGCAAGTAGGAATTATATCTTCTTCAACATCTCTCGACCACAAAGACCATTCTAATTGTACCGCAGTTAGCGGGTGAACAGCATGGGCTCTCCTAATAGTCGAGGCAGAGGCTTCAGACAAACCAATGTACTTTATCTTACCTTCTTCAACTAGCTTCTTTAGTTCTCCGATCTTTGAATTATTGACAGGGAGACAACACCATAAACAAGCAGCTCATGGATTCAAGAAAGAAGAAAGATTGCCAAGAAAAGAAAAGAAAAAGCTTACAGTGACTTCAATGGGGACAGTGGTATCGATCCTATGCTGATAATAGAGATCGATGCAGCTAACTCCTAAACGCCTTAAGCTCGCTTCACATGCAGCCCTCACATAGGCTGGATCTCCCCTGTAAACCCATTTCTCATCTTCATAGAGAATCCCAAATTTGGTTGCCAGTTCCGCTTTCTCCCTCATCCCATCTTTCAAAGCCTGATTACATCACATAGCAAAACAATTTCAAAACCCTAGACCCTAGGCATTTCAATAGAGTGTGTGGAGAAAGATGGAATATCTCGAAGTCAGAACCTGACCAAGGAGCAACTCGTTGGTCTCGGGACCGTAGATGTCAGATGTGTCGAGGAGCGTGATGCCGGAAGTAATAGCGTGGTGAATGAGAGCAATGAGATCTGTCTCCACCTTGGTAGTTCCGTCGAAGATGGAAAGTCCCATACAACCAAGACCTTGAGCCGAAACTTCAAGACCTTGGCTTCCCAGCTTGATCCTTCTCACTCCACTTGCACCAGCCATGGATTTTAATATCTCTTTGGAAGGTTTTTTAAAGATTCCTCACGCTTTTGCAATCAGTTAAAGCTGTAGTCTGTAGATCGAAGAATTTAGTTTTTATTTGAAAGCAGTTTCGAGATGAGTTTATAAGAGCGGAATTGAATTAACTATGCGGCCAACTTGAACTAGCCTATTGCTATCATAGTCAATGCAAAGACGAATTTGAAGTCTAAAACAGGGTCTCAAAATTGTTTTGTCAAAGTTGAAAAATAATAAAATATCTCTACATTATGGGTGTCAAAGAAGGAATAGTCTTGTAATAAACTTTACGTTATTTTGCTGTATTTTGATATGTCTAACGTCTAAACAAATATCTCTGCACTATTCGCGTCAAAGAAGTAACAATTTTGTAATAGAACTTAACGTAATTAGCGGTATATTGATGTGTGTAAAACAAGCACTAGCAAAATCTTATACAGGATTAATGAAATTTTCTTTTACTTGAAATGTATTTTTCATTTATTTTGAAATTGTGTCAATCGGGAGTCTTTCAGATTTGGCAAGTGTTTCTTCACCTAAGAAATAGTAAAGTTATATCAAACCACCAGACTAAAATCGACTTTTCAAACGTCGTTCCTAAAAGAGAGATAAATAAAATCAAGCTTGCGTCATATCTCAAGATTACTTGCCTTTCAAGTCATCTTTCCAAAAAAAAGAACTACTTTCCTAAACCCATTAAAATTTGGTTGCCTTCCTTTAAAGCTCATAATATCACCCATCTACCAACAACTTCCCAAATCTTTTCATCCCTTCATGAATTCTATTAGCACCGGAACAGTTGAAAATGTCGAATTCTCCATCCAAAACCTAATAAGGAGTTGGTGCAGACGGCAAAAATGGCGACAACTCTGCCTCTTCTCTCCAAAAGAACAACAAGGAGAAGTACTCATCTCCATCAAACAACAATGGAGAATCACTTTATCAGAGTTCCTAGAGTCATACCAAATTCACCTTTTTACCATCTTCTTGCTTTCTCTCGACATCATCTTAACGTCCCTCGAATTGTCTTCTTCTCTGCTCTCTTGCACATCAGTCAAGAAAGCTGAAACCGAGAATGAATGGTTCCGTTGGGGAGGAACCGCGATTTTGAGCATTCTTGCCATTAAATCCATTGCTCTGGCTGTTGCTATGGGAAAATCATTCTTCTTGCAACCTGGTTGTGTAATGGATGGTGCACTTGCGATTGTAGCTCTGATTCTTCAGGTTCTTCTTGAGAAGAAAGGGACAGGTTTCATCGTGGTGGTGAGTTTGTGGCGGGTTCTGAGGGTTGTGGAAACTGCGTTTGAGCTTAGCGATGAAGCCATTGAAGTGCAGATAGATAGAATCATCAGCCAGTTTCAAGCTCTTAGTAAAGAGAATAGAACATTGCTAGAGACGCTTGCAGAGAAAGATGAAGTAATTAAGAAGCTAGAGGAAGAGCTTAATCAATTTAAAGTGAAAAACAACCATATATAGGGAGGCTATAAAAACTCAATGTATGCAGAATCTGAAATCCCCTGTTGTATTAAATTTAATAGATTGTTTAAAGCAGTTAATTCAAAGAAGTAACAAGTAAACTCAAGCTGCATCTCATTAGAATAAAGAACTTTTGTTTCATACAACCTTGATGAGACCATTAGTTCTAAAGCTAACTAGATTCAGCCATAAACGACTAAGACCAAGAAGAAACACTGACACGTCCTTCCAAGAAGAATCAAGACTAAAAGAGAAACTGCTTTGGCAATTTTCGGTAAGAAAGCTTCATATAGAGACTTCAACACAGAGAAGGGTAGCAAGCTGGAGTTGGTGTTGGTGCCATCACCAACGCAGGATCAAGAATTTCTCCTTCCAGGTTTGTTGAGATAGTAATACCTTTGACTTCACCAAAAACTGTGTTCTCTAGACCGAGATTGTTAGCACTAGATGTTTGAGTGATGTGTGCAAAATGGTCCAATCTCAGCTGAAGGTTGACTCTTATGGTTATGACAAGATAAACCTGAACAATTACCGGTGGAGATACTGTAGATCCTTGTATATTTGTGAGTCGGAAATAAATACTCTCCTGTGGCTCCAAATACAACGTAACCGCAAGTTTACCACTTAGTTTTTGAGCCTTGTTATCTGGTAGTATCTCGGATATTGATCTATCGAGTGTAATATTAAGAATATTCCCTACATATCCAAAGGAAGGTACAGGTATAGATCCACTGGGATCTACAGAGATTCCCCCAGGAAATTTCAAAACCTGAAAAGAATATGGCTTCCCAAAACATGTTGTGGTCAGATTCAGCTTCGACCTTTGTTCAAGCAGGTTAACAAAAGACGATCGCAGTGAAGTTAACGACTGTGTGCTTATTTCATAGCCAGCAGAGACAGGTACAACTGCAAACTCCACATCTGTATACTTACATGAACATGACTGACGCAGAGACAGAACAATCACCTGTTCAACAGTAACTAGATATTAGTCCTCTTTAAGGGTAGAAATCAAAAACACTACATTGCATAAGTTTTTAAGAAAATGTTCTTATAACCTTGGTGTCGTTCGAAAGACATATGCTCCGAAAGATTTCATCCTCTAGTGCTCCTTTTTGGGAGGTAACCTCAGAAACTGGTTTTCGAAGTTTGAAGGAAGCTTGTACTGAAGCAGCTGGTTTAAAATTACAAAGAAAGCAAAAGAAAATTATTAGACATAAAAGTGTGTCATATGAGATCTTTCAACACTCACTACTAGAACCAGAGACATGTTCTGTACTTTAAAGTCTCCACCTTTATAGATCTCACAAAATTTTAAGGATAGTATAAACTGAAAATTCTGAAACTATAAATCAACTCTTAAAATCTGGTAAAGTATAAAACTTTTTGTTGAAAGACACTTACCATTGTAGTTGATTGTATCATTAGCATGGGGTTGAGACAGGGGCGGAGCTAGTGTATGAGATCGACTGGGGAATAGGCAGAAGATCGTAGGAAGAAGAATCGCTAAGCTTACGACCAAAACAATGAGACATCGGAGACTAAAGAAACGCGACAGAGCAGAGTAACAGCTCTGACCGAAGAATCGAGAAGATTGATGAGGGTTCTCAGGGTCGTCGAGGTTCTGCTGTTGCTGCTGGTGATCGACATCGTTCGCTCTTAACTGCTTTTTCATTGCAAGAGTGAGTATATGAAAACAAACTCAGGTGATTTTGTCTTGAGGAAGAAGAAAACAAAAGAGGAGGTTGGCTCAACCAACTTTTAAGGAGAAGAAAGCTAACAAGTGAAAAAAAGGTGGTGGTGTGAGAAAAGTAAAACATGATCTTACAACATATATATATTGGTCATTCCATCTGGTATGTTTTTGACATCTGGATAACAAAAAAAAATTAAGAGCCAATCTGGGAGATTTTCTTTTAATGAGAGAGCTGATGTAATATATATATTTGTTTGTCAAAATTGTTTACTCATTAGGTGTGGTGATGTTTTTCTATTTTTGAAATCTTTGATACAAAAAAAATTATATGTATATTTACAGTTTAAAATCATATTTAAATATAAGTTAATTGTGTTTAAATACACGTGGGTAATCATTTATTCAAAAAGACGCGGGTAATCAGGTTTGAAAAACGTAGATAATCAGTTTCTTTTTTTTTTTTTTTTTTTTAAAACGCGGGTAATTAGAAGTTATATTTTTATAAATATAAAAATTGCATATATCAGTTAATTTTTTAATCACTTAGAGAAGTAAGCATTTCAGTAAAGAAAATATGTTAACTTGATCAAATAAAATAGCTGCATTTATCATATTTTATGTAATAGAATATATGAATTCAACTCTGTCAATTTTTTTTTGTTAGTAATTTTAATATAATTTCACTTATATTATTAATTTTTTTTGTTTGATTTTTAAACATTATCATGAATGTTCCATTTTTAAAGAGAAAAATGATCTGTGTATTTTTTTTTTACAATAAATGATTTGTGTATACTTCAGATATTTTATTTCAATGAAAGTATAAAACAAATAACATACCAAAAAAAACATTTAATTTGAAATTTATCTAAAAAAGCAAGTAAATATAGATGCAATTAAGAAAATAATCAATTAAAAGAGCAATATGACATAAATTGGATTTCACTATATATTAGGTGTGCTTCTTTTCTAATCTTTACATACCCTATAAATAGTATACTAAAATAATTTAATACTCCCTCTATCCCTAATAAATTGATGTTTTGACACAATCACACATATTAAAGAAAATTTTAATTTTAATTTATAAATTAAATTACAATTACTTTTTTTTTGGTATATAGAGAAACTATACACCAATAGATAAATGACATGTGTGAAATAGCATAAAGTAGTGTAATTGTTTTAGTTTTTCAATCTACACAATCAATCTTTGAGAGACAAAAATAAATCTTAGAACATCAATTCATTTGGAATAGAGGGAATAAAAGGTAGATAAGATTTTTACAAAGAAAAAAAAAACTCTTTGTATCTGTAACCCACTTTCTTACCTACACAATATAAAAAAAAAAAAATAATTCAATAGCAAATTTTCTTTCTTTTTTTTTTGATTAATTAGTTTCCTAAATTTTACTTCATATTATCTTCCAGTTTATATTTTGCCAAGCTTCTTCATAAACTTTACAAGGTATATGATAAAAATACCTGAAATCTACACCTCTTTTACAATACTAAGACAAATTATTTATACTGTATCATACATATGTCTTTGTATTAAAAAAAAAATGAAATACACTCACTAGTCACTACACTACTAGTTGAAATTAAAATAAGAAAAACAAATAAAAATATAAAAATAAGGTTAAAAAAAAAAAAGCTGCGGAATTGTTTTTGTAAATTTGAAAAGAGAAAGGTGATCTCTCTCTCTCTCTCTCTCTCTCTCTCTCTCTTTTTTCAAAATTTGAAACACTCCGCCATTCCGTCTCCTCTTCACGCGCCACTCTCTCTTTCAAATAACCCAAAATTCCTCTTTCTCCCCCAGATTTGAGATTTCAGTGCTTGCTCTCTCTCACAAAAATTCTAGGTCGACCCAACCCAGATTTAGAGATTCATTCAGTAAGAAACACAAACTCTCTCTCTCTCTCCCTTTGAATCTCATTTTGCTTTCTTCGCATCTTCTCTTTTGTGTGTTCTTTGTTTTTGTTTTGCTTCTTCTTCACCTCTACTTAATCTAATAAGAAGCTCAATTTTTTGGGTTTTCCTACAAAATCAATGCGAATTGAAGATATAATCTTTTGATTACTGTTTTTTTTTTTTTTTTTTTTTTGTCACTTTGCTTTATATGGATCTAATGTGTGACTTGATTTTTCTTGAAAAAAATCTGTGGATTTGTTTTGTTTTGTAGATAATTTTGCAATGTGGTTTTCATCTCTTCTTCTTCTTTTGTCTATCGATTCTAACATTCGCAGCTATTTTTCTGGGAAAATGTCATTCTAGGGTTCTTGTTTGATTCTGTCTTGTATTTGGGTTTTTGATTTATCATATGAGCTTGCAATTTTCAGATCTCTACTCTAATTATTTTTGAGGGATTTATCGATAGCTCTCACAAGTTAAGATCTAGACATTAAAAAATTGTGTATTCAATTTTGCTTTGATTACAATGTTGCTGTTGAGATTTTTTTTTGGGGGTTTACTTAGTAGTAGCAGTAGACAAGCTTTGTCATTTTCGATATTCATGGATTTATGATGATGCCCATTTAATTGCATTGAAGATGTCTAATTTTATACTATAGTTTTTGTTCATTAACTGACCCACCAAGTGTTCGATGAATTGTCTCATCCAGAAAAACAAAAACAAATGGACTCTCTTCCTGATGCGCTTCTTCAATACATTCTTTCCAACATGACCGCTGCAAAAGATGTGGCTGCTTGCAACTGCGTCTCCAACAGATGGAAAGAGTCTACAGACTCTGTTCAGAAAATCACATTCCCCCGTAATTCTTTCGATAGCATCTTGAAGACTGATGATGATGATTCTGACACCATCATGAAGACTGATGATTCTGACACCATCATGAAGACTGATGAATCTGACACCATCATTCGCAAGATGATTTCCTCTTTCCGTCGTCTTGAGGAGCTTGTGGTGTATAGCCCATTCTCTAGCAATGGTCTAGCTTCTTGGATGGCCCAAGTGGGTTCGTCTCTTAAGCTATTGGAGCTGAGAATGGATAATCTCGCTAGCGAACAGGCTGTTGTAGAGGGTCCTTTGAAGCTTGACTGTGTTGGTGTGGCTAAGAATTTGGAGACTTTAAGGCTTTGGGGTGTTTTGATGATGAGCCCTCCCAAGTGGGATGTGTTCCCTAACCTTCGCTGCCTCGAAATAGTTGGAGCAAGAACTGATGATGCCACACTGTGTCATGCTCTCCGTGCTTGCCCGAATCTGAGTAACTTGCTTCTGCTAGCTTGTGAGGGAGTTAAATCCATATCGATTGATCTGCCATACTTGGAGCACTGTAAGCTGGATTTCTATGGACCAGGTAACAGCGTGCTAGTCCTCACTAGTCCGAGATTACTGTCCCTTGATGTTCAAGGCTGTAGCTTTATCCGTGTCCCTGAAACCAGATTCTTAAAGACCCTATCCATCTCCAATATTGCTGGTAAACATTATGAGTCTACTACACTTGTTTGGTTCTTTTATTACTATCTGCAGATGTCATTTGTCTTACTTTGTCTCTGATTTGTTAACAGGGAGAGTTTACATGGTAGATTTTCATAACCTTTCGTCGCTTGAGTCCTTGTCCATTCGGGGTATACAATGGTGTTGGGATGCGTTATGCATAATGTTGCAGCAAGCAAGAGACGTGAAGCATCTCTTTATGAAGGTCGAATTCACAGGCAATGAGTCCCTTCAACCTTTTCCTGAGATTGATTTTGTCGAGTTCTTCAATAACCATCCAAAGCTTCAAACATTCGACATCCATGGAGCAATGTTCGCTGCACTTTGCCAGAAGAACAGCCTAAAGAAGGTAAAGATACTCTCTCTTCTTCATCAGAAACGTTCCATATGAAGCCAAAGTCTTACCAATAATGTTAACCTCCATTCTCTTTGCAGCTTGAGACAGGATTTGCAATACCATGTTTGGAGAAGGTTACTATCACAGTAAGATCTCCACTGAACGCAGAACAGAAGATGAACACGCTCGAGTCGCTTGTGAGATATGCAAGAGTTTTGAAACGAATGGTGATAAGGATTCTTCGGATGAAGAGCAATCACAGCAGTGCAGATGATTTCTGCGACGACATCTGCAGGTTCCGGTACATGCATCAGCATCTTGTTAAAATTGAATGAAATAATTCTTTTAGCTTTGCTAATCTTAAATTTTCGGCCATTTGATTTCTGTTTCTCATTGTGTTCGCTGAGCATTTCTACTTTGAACTCTTGAGTAAATTTTTTGTTTCCTGATTCATGATTATGAACTTTTGACTCTAATGCCATTTTAGAACTTTTCCCTGCTGTTGTCTTTAAAAGGAATGATTATGAACACATTTGGTTTTACTGTTTTCTTGTTCTTATATATATATTTACATTAGTTCTCGTATACAAATCAATATTAATATACTTACTTATGTGTCAGTCAAACTCAAAAACCTATTTTCATATGCTTAAAAAAAGATTAAGAGGGTAATCTCCTAAAAACAAGACAAACCTCACAGATTGCATTACACTACCAAAATAAAACGAGATAACGCATAACACGCACAGCCAACAATTTCATAACCATAAAAAAAACTTCTCTATATATAACAACGTTACCTCCAGCATTGAAAAATTACCTAGTGCTAATTCTTCTCAAACAAACTCAAATAAAGAATAAAGAAAAACTCAAATAAAATGGCGGGCCGCGACACATTCCAGCTACGTTTCGTGGCTGTCGCGGCATCCGCCGCCGTATTGATCTTTCTCATGGCTGGTCAAGTCGCGGAATCGCGCATGATCAACATATGCTCTCACACAGCGTATCCATCTTTGTGCCGACCTCTAGTGAAAAGAATCACGGACCCTAGACGAGCCACGCACCGAACCATCCAGGCATTAGAGGTCAAGACAAAAGTGGCTCTAGCCGAAGCAGCTAGGTTTAAAAACGGTAACCAAGCGATCAGCACGTGTTTCGGGACGTTTAGCGACGCGATATTCAATTTAGCGAGTGCGAAGAAGAGCATAAGGAAACGCGACGTGATGGAGATCAACACGTACCTAACAGCGGCAGTGTCTGATTATGGCGCATGCGTTGACGGGTTTATTGAAACGGGTCAGGTTAATGCGGTCCAGAACGTAGCAGTTGACTTGAGGAAGATTAGCAGCAATTGCTTGACGTTGTCTACATTGATTAGCTGATCGATTAAGAAAACTTTTTATTAATTTTTCTCAAAACAAAAAAAAACAAGAAAAAAAAAACTAATTAATTTCGTCTAAATCAAAATTTGGGTTATCTTTTTTTTTTTTTTTTTTGTTGTTATTTTTTGTTTTGTTTTGGGGGAGGCTATTTGTTGATCCATGTCATTCGTATGTAACGCCACTGGGTGTAATTAATTATATTTTGATTTCGTGTAATTAATAATGGCTAGCAGATTTTTTCTTATGATATAATTCCAAAAATTTGTTGGAACAATTGTTTTCCATTCCTTTTATTTCCTTCAACCTTTTATATATATTTTTTTTATCAACATGCATTATACATGTCACTGAGGCAAAAAACACAAACGAGTTTGGATTGAAAACTATTGGACCATAACATATATGTATTATTTTGTTCACAATGTGTAATAAACAAAAAAAAGCTCTTTTGTAGAGAAGCACACAAGAAAACACACAAAATAAGCTAAGCTAGCAAAGAATTGACATGATTGAACAAGTGGGCTTTTGCTTTGGGACACTTACAAGAATAGAAAGATAAACAAAAATATCTTCTGCACAATTCGTGGTTTGTGATTTGTGAATACAAAGATAAAAAAACACATGTCGACCAACAAAAAGAAAAAAAACATACAAGAGAACGAACGAAGCATAAAAAAAATATCATAACAAAAGGACAAAAGAGAAAGAAAAAAAATCAACGGTGAGAAGATTCTTCTGTATACAAAAAAATAATAATAATAATAATAATTAATATGAAAATATTATTATTAATTTTATGAACCGTCCATCGAGTCGGGGATTTCTAATCCCCGTGCCGTTCTTCCTACGTGTTCGAATCACGATGCGCCACGTAGCGTAATCGCTGGATAAAGTTCCGATTTAACTTCGATTACACGTGAGTGTGAGTTGAAAGAGTAGCCCAAGGAGAGAAGAGGGAACCCAGAACCCCCCCAGTGTCACTTCCAAATTCTGGGATCTTCTCTCTCTCTCTCACTCTGATTCTTCAGATTCTTTGTTTCGGTTCGCTAAACAGGTGATTTTGAATTTGAATGTACCCCTTTCAATTTCGCTTGCTTTTTACTGTTTCTGTTATTCGAGTTTTGCTTGATTTCGCCACAAAAGTGGGTAAAAAAAGGATTTCGAGTGATTTGTTGTTAAAAAAATCTCGGCTTTGTTTGATTCTTTTCTTCTGTGTGTAAATTGCACATGTTCCATGGGCTCAAGTAACTAATTTGAGAAGTTTGTCTTCTAACTGAAAGTGAAAAAGAAGTGTTTTTGAGGTTGTCTAACTCTATATCTGTTTAGATTCTTCTTTTTGAGACAAATAGTATAACTTGTTCCTTTTTCCATCTCTATGGCTATAAAGCTCGATTGTTTTTTCTTTTCTTTTCTTCTTCTTATTATATAGTATAATATAATCACTACTTTACTTGACAGATCCGGCAAGTTTTGATTCACCGAAGAAAGGAAGCATGAGTAACTCTGTAGTCCATAACTTACTAAACCGGGGTTTGATTCGTCCTGTTACTTTTGACCATCAAACCAAGCTCAACTCTTCTTCTTCTTCTTCCTGCGTTCCTGCTCTTTCTGTTCATTCGGACAAGATTGGCAGATCGAAATTATACGGGAAAGGTCTTAAAAAGACTGGTCGGACTTTGATCACTGAAACTGGAAGACCTGTCTCTTTTGTCCCACGAGCTGTTCTTGCCATGGATCCTGCTTCTCAGGTACTAAAAAACCTTTTTTTTTTCTTCGTATGGAGATACTTTTCGTCACCAGTATTGACATTGTTTGAAATGTGATTATTTTGGTTGCAACTACTCAATGTATGTTTAGATGTTTGATGTCCAAAACCTCTTCATAGACCTGTGTGGAATGAAAGTTTTGTCTGCTTGCTTGTATATATCGAATGCATATAAGATGGTTATCATATCCATATGTGTGCTAAACTGTTTCATCCTTCGACAGGCAACCGACAAATTTAATCTTGACGGAAATATTGACTTACTGGTATGTGTAGTTTTACGAATGAATAATGGATATTATATTCGTGTTGAGATTTTGTAGCCACGATATTTATGCAATGGTAGGTGTTATGGATGTAATTGAATAGGTCGAAGTCACTTCTGCAACTGTAAGAGAAGTAAATATCCAGATCGCTCATACAAGTGACTCATTGCTTCTACACTGGGGTGCAATTCGTGACAACAATGAGTAATCCCCTTGTCAAATCATGTTCAAACTTGCCTAGTTAATAGGTTTCTTCAAGCTTGTTATGCTAATTTACTTTCTTTGTTATTTTCCATGTCAGAAAATGGGTTCTACCTTCACGCTCTCCGGATAGAACTATAAACTACAAGAACAGAGCGCTTAGAACTCCTTTTGTGAAAGTAAGTTTTGAATTCATTCCTCAACGTACATTAAATCGCTACTTGTGATGGTATGATTTCCAGCTGATACCTGTGTGTGTAACTTAAGATTTCCAAACAATGCTTTGGATTTTCTTTTACAGTCCGGTGACAACTCTTACCTTAAACTAGAGATAGATGATCGTGCCATACACGCTATTGAGTTTCTTATTTTTGACGAAAGTCGGAACAAGTGGTGAGCATGTTTTCTTCTCTTCTTGCTATTAAGCCAGAGCATAGAGCTACCTAGTTCTGTTTAATTATTGTTGTCGTTTCTCATGATCTTGACATATGCAGGTATAAGAACAATGGGCAAAATTTTCGTATAAACTTACCCACGGAAAGGAATGTGGAACACAATGTTTCTGTTCCTGAAGACCTTGTACAGATCCAAGCATATCTTAGATGGGAACGTAAGGGTAAACAAATGTACAACCCTGAGAAAGAGAAGGTAAGTTCAGGAATCACTTTCTGGTACAACTTTCATTTAGATGTTAATTCTTGTATATTTGACTGATCAGCAAATGAATGATTATATTGCAAAAATAATACTTGAATAAGATTGACTAGTGTCATGAAATAAATATATATTGTTGGTTTATCTGGTAAACCTGTATAGATATTGGATGCATTTATATTAACTACTCTTCATTTTGGGTATATCCATTATTTTGAAGTTAAGTAGAATAATTAGTCTTCGATTAATAGGAGGAATATGAAGCTGCCCGTATGGAGCTACATGAAGAAATGATGCGAGGTGCTTCAGTGGAAGATCTCCGAGCAAAGTTGTTGAAGAAAGATAACACTAATGAATCTCCAAAATCTAATGATACTTCATCCAGTGGACGGGAGACGCAGAAAAAGGTTTCCAAGCAACCAGAGCGTAAAAAAAATTATCGCACTGAGAAGATCCAGCGTAAGGGAAGGGACCTGAATAAGCTTATCTATAAGCATGTTGCTGATTTTGTTGAACCAAAATCCAATTCTTCAAATGAACCACGGTCCTTAACAACTCTGGAGATATACGCCAAAGCAAAGGAGGAACAAGAAACTACTCCGGTCTTTAGCAAGAAAACATTCAAGCTTGAAGGCAGTGCGATTTTGGTCAGTTGAGAGTATCTCTCTTTCTCTCTTTTCTATTTCTATTTGGGTTAGATATACATCCACAACTATTTTCTAATGGCAAGTCATTACTTGTTCTATATAGGTTCTTGTCACTAAACTTTCCGGAAAGACGAAAATTCATCTGGCAACTGATTTTAAAGAGCCGGTTACCCTTCACTGGGCTTTGTCACAAAACGGTGGAGAGTGGTTGGTAAGATATTTCTTCTTTATTTCTCAAACAAGAACATACTTTGAAATTAAGATCAACTGCTTCTCAATCACATGTCTGGTTTGGTCTCCTTTTCTCTAAATTTATGAGATATTGACACTGCAGGACCCACCTTCAGATATACTGCCACCAAACTCTTTGCCAGTACGTGGTGCTGTTGATACTAAACTGACCATGACATCAGCAGATCTTCCTAGTCCGGTATGACTGACCAAATCTATTTATATACTGTACTAGCATTTGGATCCAGAGATGGTAGGTAAAAGGCCTCATGTTGACCAAAAATGTAGGTTCAAACTTTTGAGCTGGAAATAGAAGGCGACAGCTACAAGGGCATGCCGTTTGTACTCAATGCTGGTGAAAGGTGGATTAAAAATAATGACAGTGACTTTTATGTGGACTTTTCTAAAGAAGAAAAACATATTCAGAAGGTTCCTCTTCCTTCTTGGTCTTCTATAAACCACTTTCAATTGCATCCTATTGTCCCATAAATGCTTAAATTTTAATTGTTCCATTTTATAGGATTATGGTGATGGAAAAGGTACAGCCAAGAATTTACTGGATAAAATTGCAGATTTGGAGAGTGAGGCACAGAAGTCTTTCATGCATCGGTCAGTTTTATGATCAAGCATCCTGGTTCTTATTTCATTTTTCAGACTTTGAGAAGTTTAAGTGGCATTCCCTTTTCAAAACATTTGCTACTTGAAATTACTATCAAGCTGAAGACCCAACCTTACATGTTTCGTTAGTCTTTATCAAATTTATATTATTCTCAGTGATACATTTCTTTTATGCATGAAGTGATTTGCGACTTCCAGTAAACACTCTAATTTTTCTGAAGGGTTAAATCTTGCTTTTTTTTTCTTTCTAGATTCAACATTGCAGCAGATCTTGTGGACGACGCAAAAAATGCTGGTCAACTAGGCTTCGCAGGGATCCTAGTCTGGATGAGGTTTATGGCTACAAGACAGCTTGTGTGGAACAAAAACTATAATGTTAAGCCACGGTACAGTTCAAACAGTGTGATATTTATTGAAAGTTTAGACTCTGTCCACCTCTCTTATTCAGCCCCAAGGGAAATATTAGCAAACCTTATGGGAGCCTTCTAAGTTGTTCTGACATCTAAAAATGGTACCTTCATTTAATTGAACATACAACATCGCCTCATTATTTTACACAACGCACCACTTTATTTCAGGGAGATAAGCAAAGCGCAAGATAGGCTTACGGACGTACTCCAGGATGTTTATGCAAGTTCGCCAGAGTACAGAGAACTTTTGCGGATGATAATGTCTACTGTTGGTCGAGGGGGTGAAGGAGATGTCGGGCAGCGAATCCGAGACGAAATTCTAGTCATCCAGGTTGGTCTTTAGATATCTTATTGTCTTTAAAAGAAGATTTTACTTCCGAGTGAACATTGAAGGAACTGAGTAGAAAAGCTCTACAAAAATAAATCCCCAAAATTCCAGGGTTGGAAATCTATTTCTTTAATTTTCTGGGAGTGGATTCCATATTTTCCCTGCTGTCCTACACTTTTCTTTAATAAAACAGAGTTGTGGCCGTGTTGAGCATGTCTATCTGGCTTATTAAGATGATTGGATGCCCTCATTACTCATTAGGCTGCAACTTCTATATTCATATGAAGCATTATGAGTGAAATTTCTGCTTGCAGAGGAAAAATGACTGCAAGGGTGGAATTATGGAGGAGTGGCATCAGAAGTTGCATAATAACACTAGTCCAGATGATGTTGTCATCTGTCAGGTATTGGAGCTAGTGCCCTTCCGGTTCCAACTTTATAATCTTTCCTTTGACACTTTTCTTGCTGTAGGCATTGATGGATTATGTCAAAAGTGACTTTGACATGAGTGTTTACTGGAAGACCTTGAACGATAATGGCATAACCAAAGAGCGACTCTTAAGTTATGATCGTGCCATACATTCCGAACCAAGTTTTAAAAGAGAACAAAAGGATGGTCTTTTGCGTGATCTTGGACACTATATGAGGACTTTAAAGGTTACTTCCCCATGTTTATGTTAGTTGCTTTTTCGAATATAGAATTCTTCAGCAAACTTGGTCTGATTTCCTCCTTTTCCTTTTCTTACTAAGAGAAATCATATAATTTGTGGTCTTCTTTGTTTTTCTAGGCTGTTCATTCAGGGGCTGATCTTGAGTCGGCTATACAAAATTGCATGGGCTACCAAGATGATGTAATGCCACTATACTGAAAAGTTACAGTTAATGATTCTTCTTGGAATTGACAACTGATCATTTGTGTTGTCCTTCAGGGTGAAGGTTTCATGGTTGGGGTGCAAATAAATCCTGTATCAGGACTGCCTTCTGGATATCCAGTAACTTTCCTTGCATCTTCCTTACTCATTTCAAGAATTTAATACACCTGTCAAATCAGTACAACTTACACTGTGTTGGTACTTCCCTCAACAGGACTTGCTTCGTTTCGTTCTAGAACATGTTGAAGAAAAGAATGTAGAGCCACTTCTTGAGGTGTAATGTTTTCCATAATTACTAGGCCGATTTTATTTATACTATTAATTTGACTACTTTGATTCTTACACTTACCATGAGAATGAATATTTGGTGTAGGGTTTGCTTGAAGCTCGCCAAGAGATAAGGCCGCTTCTGATGAAGTCCCATGACCGCCTCAAGGATCTGTTATTCTTGGACCTGGCTCTTGATTCTACTGTCAGAACAGCTATTGAAAGAGGATATGAACAATTGAATGATGCTGGACCTGAGGTTAGTCTTCATTCATCGTCATGATAGTTTGTTTGTGAGCATCAGTGTCAACAGTTCCAGATTGGCCTTTTTTTCATCTTTTCTTCCAGATAATTTCTTTGTCTTATTTAATGCTTTCTTATCGCAGAAAATCATGTACTTCATCAGCCTAGTTCTTGAAAATCTTGCCCTTTCTTCAGATGACAATGAAGACCTTATCTACTGCTTGAAGGTGAATTGAATAAACAGCCAATTTTCCATGTATATTATGTAACATTATCCGTAGACTGGTTTCATCAACATTTAGCATCTTGGATTCTTTAATTGTGTTTACTCACATAGCTAAGTTCTAAACATAGTTTAGAACTCTCTACGTCGTCCTATGGCTACAGGTCAATGGCGTAATACGTGAAGAATTTAGACAATATGCATGATTCTAATCTTCTGCTTTGCAGGGATGGCAATTTGCCCTCGACATGTGCAAGAGCAAAAAAGATCATTGGGCTCTGTATGCAAAATCTGTTCTCGACAGAAGCAGACTAGCACTGGCAAGCAAAGCTGAGAGGTACCTTGAAATTTTGCAACCATCGGCTGAATATCTTGGATCTTGTCTCGGCGTCGAGCAATGGGCTGTAAGTTACACTTTTCTGAACCTGTCGTCCTATTTCTTCCGTATCTTATTATTTTCCCAATACAAGAGAGAGGTTTAGATATTATTTTAACCACTTTACCAGGTTACCATATTTACTGAAGAGATCATTCGAGCTGGATCTGCAGCAGCATTGTCGTCACTTGTTAACCGACTTGACCCAGTTCTTAGGCAGACTGCAAACTTGGGAAGGTCTGTGACTGTGCTTCTGTAGCAACTAGCAAGTTGTATATATTGTCGTCCGGTAGTTAAACATCAGAAAATCTAATGTTGCTTCTTTTTCTCTTGATCAGTTGGCAGGTCATTAGTCCTGTTGAGGTCGTCGGATATGTCATTGTTGTGGATGAATTGCTCACTGTACAAAATAAAACCTACGACAGACCTACAATTATAGTTGCAAACAGAGTGAGAGGAGAGGAGGAAATTCCTGATGGTGCAGTTGCAGTTCTGACACCTGACATGCCGGATGTACTATCTCATGTTTCTGTTCGAGCAAGAAATGGAAAGGTAAAATATCTCGTCATGTTGCCAAATGGTTCCTAAATGCATGTAACCTGTTCATTTAACTTTGTCTGGATTTTCATTTGCAGATCTGCTTTGCCACATGTTTTGATTCTGGAATCTATTCCGATCTGCAAGGAATGGATGGAAAACTGTTGAGCCTACAACCAACCTCTGCAGATGTAGTCTATAAGTAATCATCCTTGTTTGCTATATTCCAGATAACTGAGCTGAGATATTCCATGAGAGGAAATGTTGGGCAAAATAATGTTCTTACTTATTTTTTTGTTTTCCTCAGAGAGGTAAACGATAGTGAGCTTTCGATTCTAAGTTCGGACAACATAGAAGATGCCCCTCCAAGCATTTCTTTGGTCAAGAAACAGTTTGCGGGTAGATATGCTATATCATCTGAGGAGTTCACAAGTGACTTGGTTAGTGTGTAATGTTATTGGATTCATACTTTCCCGTCTTAATCTCTTTTAGTAGCTCTTTCACTTCTGTTTTCATAATAAAGATCGAATAAGATAGTTCTTTAATTTTGTATGAACTTTTCTCATGTTTTATATATCTGACTTCACGGATTTGGGTAATACACCCCCATTTTTTTCTAGGTTGGTGCTAAATCAAGAAATATTGGATATCTGAAAGGAAAAGTTCCTTCTTGGGTTGGTATCCCAACTTCAGTTGCATTGCCATTTGGTGTTTTTGAGAAGGTTATCTCCGAAAAGGCGAATCAGGTAGGATAGTAGACACTCTCAACTCATTCTGGCTCAAAACAAATATGAAGACACTTAACTGAAATTTCGCGACTCGTATGGTTTATCTGTTCTTTACTGGTGGTATTCATCTGGATATATTAGAGTATAGATAGTTCCGATGCTTCTCTAGTATTTCATGGATTTATCATGAAGTTATTGCTGTCAAAACCAAAATATCTTGAGACGTTGCTTTTCCATGATTAGCTTCACCCTACCTCACTTCCCACTCACTCTCTTTCCTTCTGAATGTGGCAGACGGTGAATGAGAAATTGCTAGTATTGAAGAAAACTCTTGATGGTGGGGACCAAGGTGCTCTGAAGGAAATTCGTGAGACACTGTTGGGACTAGTTGCACCCGCAGAACTGGTATGTTCATATTGTTGTTAGAAACTTGAGACACAACTCTAATCTGGGCTGCGGTTGGTTACTTTCACAACACAAGCTATTAACCACAATAAATTATACGTTCGGACCCTAAAGCTCTGTTCTTTGGACTGATTCCTTGCCGTGCACCAAACCATTTTGCTTTTAGTTTATGCATATTTGTTGCTTAAGTTTTGGTATTATCTGCCTAATGCTGTGGATTAGCTTGATGCCTAAAATTCTAATAAGAATGTATGTGGTCGGAAAAGCTGAAATTTTTGTGGAAATTAACTGAAATATAGAGAATTGCTAAGATAACTGCCTCTGTAATGGTTCTGGTGCTCAGGTTGAAGAACTGAAAAGTACTATGAAAAGTTCTGACATGCCATGGCCGGGTGATGAAGGTGAACAGAGATGGGAGCAAGCTTGGGAAGCCATTAAAAAGGTGAAATCTTGAGTATAAGGGGCATTTCTGCTTAACATGAAGATGTCAAATCTCACTAACCGGCTATCTAAATTTCAGGTCTGGGCTTCGAAATGGAATGAGAGAGCGTACTTCAGCACTAGAAAAGTAAAACTAGATCATGACTATCTTTGCATGGCTGTTTTGGTCCAAGAAGTCATCAATGCGGATTACGCATTTGTTATTCACACAACGAACCCATCTTCTGGAGATTCATCAGAGATTTACGCTGAGGTAAAAAGCTCCTTGTTCCCCTCCAATCCTACTCATACCCGGTATGAACGGGTTCTTCTTTTAAGTCCCAACTTCACTCTCACTGTTGTTTTTTTTGGTTTCAGGTTGTCAAAGGACTTGGTGAAACTCTTGTAGGAGCATATCCCGGTCGGTCTTTAAGTTTCATCTGCAAGAAAGACAACCTCGATTCGCCTCTGGTACTAAAGCTAACCACTGGTGTTTTATGAGTAGAAACTGCGAATAGGATATTATCAAACCCGCTGATGAAAATTTAAAACATCATTCAGGTGTTGGGATACCCAAGCAAACCAATTGGGCTGTTCATAAGACGTTCAATCATCTTCAGATCTGACTCCAATGGAGAAGATCTCGAAGGTTATGCAGGTGCAGGCCTTTATGACAGGTAATATAAACAATCTCAAAACCTCTTATTGTTCTTGATCTCATCATTTAACAACACCTTAACAAGGAAACCTCTCCTTCCTTTTTTTTTTGCAGTGTACCAATGGACGAGGAAGACAAAGTCGTGCTGGATTACACAACAGATCCTCTGATCACTGACGAGAGCTTCCAGAAAAAGATTCTCTCAGACATCGCACGCGCCGGAGATGCAATTGAGAAACTCTATGGAACTGCACAGGACATTGAAGGTGTGATCAGAGACGGCAAGCTCTATGTCGTCCAGACAAGACCACAAGTGTGATCAAGTTCTTCGACCACTTGTCAAAGTGTACGTTACGTTTTATGTCCAGTAAACTTCTGATTTGCTATATAAGCAAAGAGTATAGCATAAGCATATAGTCGATTACAACAAAATGTGTAGTACAAAAACATTTGGCATTACCATTAAGATATAATAAATAAACAAGTGTTAATTAGAGTTGGGGGCTTCCAGCCTTTGCTTATTGAAGTTTGACTGCAACAAAAAAACTGGGTCGTTTCAGTGGAGTCAAAAGACTCATAAAGTTAAATTCTAGTTAAATTGGGTAGGTACATTCTAGTTAACTTAGAGGGGTATTTAACTTGATATTTTGAGGATTTGGTGGGATTTTAGTAAGTTTTTAGGAGATTTTATTGTATTTTAGAGTTTTTTTTATTTTAAGAAAAGAAAATGAAATGTGATTCTATGAGATTTGACTATTAAATTTTGGGTAATTTTATAATATTTTACAACACAATACCAAAAGAAAATCAGATCAATAGTTAGAGCTATGTCCTCAGTTCATGTAAAACTTAAACCCAGAAACTGATCAATAGTTAGATCAATGGTGATGTTTTTTTTTTGTGTCCAAATAATAATCTGATCGAACTCTCCATAAGCTCAAATCCAGAAACTGATCCAAACCAATAGAATTCATTATCCATTTACTTTGCCTCTTATGATGTTGCGGCAAACCCAGAAAACTTGACGGCTCAGGGTGAGACTGGTTGAGAAGGTGGCTGATGATTGGCAGGGATTTTTGGCTTCAAGATCTTCAGTCTTTTTTTTCTCTGAAATCTTTCAAAATTCCACCTCTATAGGTATGATTTTGATTGTCATACTTTTCAACTAAAAAACAAAACAAACTTTCTTAAAATCATCTAAAGTAGCAAGTTTTTTAAAAATTGTGATATATTGAATAACAAGAAATTTCAAGTAGGTTTTAAAAATTACTGATTGAATAACAAGAGATTCTATATTATTTTAAAAGATTTTACATAAATCTTAAGTTGAATAACATAGGTTTTCAGAAGATTTTTAAAAATCCTCAATTGAATAACAAATGATTTTAAAAATACTCTAAAATCATCTATATATACATTTTTCAAGTACAATTATGAAATAAATCCTGAACTTGCCACTTATTTACAAGACTGCCATTGAGTTAATTTTAAAAAATAAAAATCGGATTGGGTTTGAAAATTATATATTATTAACAGATCAGGGTCCAAGCCCTTTTCATTTATACATCTTGCAATTAAGACATCAGACCAATATTTTTTGGCCCGAACGAGTCCAATTTTTTTTTCTTTTTTTCCATTGAATTGTTTTTAGAAGCTAATATATTACTAATATTAAAATTTTTAATCAATACTAATAAGAATCAAATGATGTGTTACATAATAAGAATCAATTAATCGACTTGCACAACTCTAAATACAAAAATCTTACACAATATAGGAATAAAACAACAAAGAATACAAATTCAAATTATATTATAGTCATATATTTTAAATTTATAATATATTATGTAATACTATTATCTTTACACTGTAAATGAAATAGAAAAATTAAAAAATAGTTTATTTGTTGACTAAATAAAATTTAATGAACATTAAGGATATATATAATAAACCACACCATATAGTAAATAGAAATTATACACTACATAATTATAGTTAATTCAACAAATACAAAAAATATTATTTACATATATATATATATATATATGTAATATAATCAATAAAGATTTTTTTTTAGTTTTTAAACGACAATATATCCCGCGGTGTACCGCGGGTGAATATCTAGTTTAGAATGTCAAATTTAATACCCCCTAAACTACTTAAACTCTTAAAGTTAAATTCTAGTTAACTTAGGTAAGTTACATTTAACTATATGGGGTCAATACTATATCAATAAATAATGATTTTTCCTTTTTCTCGAGTAATTTTCGTTTGAGCTTTTACACGCCCGTAATTTGGCAATATTCACGAAATAATTAGATGCAATTAAAGATGATTCTTTTTGTTTCTATGTTAAGTTAACTTCCAAATGATACATGTCGATTCATCCACCACTCTCTTTGACTTTGTTTTCTGTGTTTCTTTCTCAGTTTTTTGGTTTGTACTAATTTAATATATGTATTGGAATCTCGCAGATGACCTTCTCTGAAGCCAACCACCACACCAGTTAGTTCAGTTGATAGAAATGCATATCGACCGACATTTAATGCACACAAATTCGGTTGTGTGTATGTTAATAGAAATCACAATAATACACAAGGATCACACAACGGTTTGACCATATGATCCAACCACCATGCAATAATGACATACATTTGTGTAAGAATCATATATATATATGGCGGTTACTGTATACCATAACCGAAGCAAATTATTGGTTATAAACTTGTGACATAAAGTTTTAATCAGGAGCCTAAGTTAACTAGATTTCTAAATTATTTAGTACTAATGTTCGTCTATACAGATATTGTCAAATATTCTCGACAAATAATATGTAAAACATCAAAGAAAAGTCACTGTTGAATATTGATCTCATCTTTATACTATGGCGTGTATACATGCAGAAGAAAAGTAATTATATATACTTGGGAAATTATGCTGCTCACGATAAACATTTGGTAATGAGTTAGTTTTGACATTTACGCATAATAAACCAAGGATTAATTTAGAATGAATAATTATTCGTACTCAATGCTTAATTAACAAGTTTAAGGTTGTTTTTCTTCCTTTGAGAATGCACTAATGGTAGAAATATGGAAGAATCTATAACCCATGACTTGGTGCATGGATTATGGAAATATGATTACGAGTCTGAATCTCAAGTTATGCAACATATAAAAGTATATATTATTATGAATGTTGTTGGTTGAATAATACAGTACGTATATAGTATATGGCTTATTGATTATTCATTATGGACCGCGAGGGTAATCATGTTCGTCCATGTTAGACACAACTCAAGATTGTCTTTCATGAAATCGATGCGGGGGAAAAACTAAAATTGTGAAGCACAAAACTATATGTACTAGTGTTAGTGTACGTATTCAGATTAAACTCTTTTTAATGCTATTTAGGTTTAGAATATTGAAAAATACGATACCATAATTCAAGAGAGAGCAATAAGTAATGATAATTGGTGGGAATAAATTAAGAATGGCATGCATGGATGGGTCCCCAACATACGCACTCGAGCATGCATTGCTATTACCCAGCCGCGCGTGCCAACACAACCATCAACCATGTTATACTAGTTACTAGTATATTAAACTTTCTTATTGAGCAACATATACTAGTTACATCAACGTTTATAAACCAAAACTTCTTAACAATAACAAATTTGGTTACCCATTTTCTAATTTTTTTTTTGTTAGGTGGATTAACTATTGTTGACAAGATACACAGTTTGAAAAAATAATTAATTTTTCTTAAACCAAAAAGGAATTATATATAGACCCATATTTAATTGATAAAGAACAAACTGAATTTCATATGCTGTAAATTATTGAATTATCTTAAATTATTTGCTATTTAACTCTGATTAGAGGATTACAAGTTTAACAATATGATGGAAATAATATTTAATAATAATATTATGTTTTGTAAAAGAAAAGAAAAAGGAGAGAGTAGCTGACAGAAGGAACATATAGGGAAGAGAGAAAAGAGAAAAAGCTAAATTCAAGAATCAACAATAAGAAAAAAGTGAATTATTTGCAAAATTCTCTCTTTGTCTCTAAAAGATACAGAAAATGTTTTTTTTTTGTTTACGAAAAGACTCAAAGAGAACACAAACTAACACAAGATAAAACAAAGAAGAAGAAACACATAATTTTGACTGTCATTATCATAAGGAACACAGAAAACACAGGACTTTCCTTTTATCTTTGGCTATATACATATATTCACACACACAAAAACATACAATGTTTCAGGCTTTGTATCGCTAATTGGGAACACTTCTCCTCCCCCAAACTTTTCTTTCTCTTTTGACCATATGATTTTAAAATAGCTCATTTTTTTTTTTCATTTTTGGATTGAAAACTATCATAGTATATAATGGAAAAGATATTGTATTTAGACTCATGCATGTGTTTTCTCTTTTACTAATTTATCGTTAGCAATATTTATAACGAAAAAAAAAAAAATATATATATATATAGCATCAATTCTACGGATGGAAACTAAGGTTTGAGGTCTAATATTAGGGTATGGTCCATCTACATTTTATCGTTACTGTCATAGAATTGACCTTTTAACAGATTTTACGATAGTTTGAATTACACAGTCCATATAGTCCAAAAAATCCGATATAATAGGGTACAATGCTTTGAATAAGATTTTTATAAATTTTTTACAGAGATTACCATTCTTAAGCTGTCTTACTAATTAAAACAGAGACGTTTAAACTAGATTTTTTATTGTCGTCTGTTTCAGCTAAAATTGTTTTTAGGTAATTTACAGAGGAAGTGTTCATACTCATTTTCTTATGCCATGGACCAACCCCAAAAAAAGAAAGAGAAAAGCATCGTAGTTAGATTTTGCTTAGTCACACTTTATGTCGTCACTTTATGTCAGTGGGGCTTTTATGATTTTGTCATTTTTTATCTAATCTTTGGTTCCTCTCTATTCTTGGAGGTTAAAGTAAACAAAGGCATATGAATGATTTCATCACTACCCAAGTACTTATAACACCAACACAAAACACACATAGAAACATTTAGACTATTACTTTAAGACACCACAATTCCATAAACCTCTTTTAATACACTTCCTCTTCCTCTCCCTCTCTCTCTCTTTCTTTCTTGTTAACATAAAGAAGACAATAAGAGTGTTTCTTGATTCTTTATTTGGGGTTTGAAATGAAGAAATTTAGCTTTAATGGCTTTGGAAATGGTGAGAGCTTGAGGAGATTATAAAATAATTCAAGGGGGGTTTTTGTCTTCTTTTGCTCACTTTCTCATTTTTTTAATAATATCAAGAGAAATCGTTTTGGGTCTTGATGAGAGGAGGTGAGTTCGTGTTGAGGAAACCCAGAAACGGCAATAAATGCCGTCGTTTCGATCGATGCAATACAATGAGACAAACGGAAACAGAGTTGTTCTCAGAAGAAACAAGAATGATAACAAGAGAAAGAAGACGAGGAAGAAGAAGAAGAAGAAGAAGAAGCTTCTTCTTAGATATGATCCTTTTGTTACGTACTTGTTCCTCTAACATTCTTTTCCTCTCTCTTCTTCTTTTGTCTTCTTCTTCTTCTGTCTTGTCCGAGAATCTCTCACCGAGAAACCAAACTCTCCGGCCTCTCGAGGAGCTTAATAAGCTCAAAGCCATTAACCAACATCTCAGGAAGATCAATAAACCTTCCGTCAAGACAATTCATGTAAGTGAGATGAGATTTATCGTACGTAATCATCTTTTTAAAAACACAATCTCCTTCTTCCTCCCCCTCTGTATGTTTTCATTTCATATGTCTCATTAAAAACACTCTCATACTCTGTTTCTGGCTCTTTACGCTCTGTTTCAAGAACTCGCTCTGTTTCAAAAACTTGTTCTGTTTCTGATTCTTTAATGCTCTGTTTCAGAAACACACACGCTCTTGTCTTCCTCTTCTGTTTCGGATTTTTCGTTCCTCATTTTTAAATCACTCTTCTTCCTCTTATTGTGTTTCTGATTCGCTGTCCTCTCTTTTCTGGACACTCTTTCTCTTACTCTAATTGTCTGATTCATGGTCCCCATATTGTTGTTGCAGAGCCCTGACGGTGACATCATAGACTGTGTTTTATCACATCACCAGCCAGCATTTGATCATCCCAGATTAAGAGGACAGAGGCCAATGGTACACATACCATATTGCTAAGCTAAATTTTAATCAAACAGTCATTAGACCCGTTAATGAAATGATGAACTAATTTAAGCTTAAATTACTGAAGGATCCACCTGAGAGGCCAAGAGGGCACAACAGGAGAGGATTGAGACCAAAGAGCTTCCAGTTGTGGGGAATGGAGGGAGAGACATGTGATGAAGGAACTGTCCCTATCAGAAGAACAAAAGCAGAAGACATTCTCAGAGCAAACTCTGTTTCTAGCTTTGGCAAGAAACTCAGACATTACAGAAGAGACACTAGCAGTAACGGCCATGAAGTAAGATTTTCATCTCCTTTTTTTTTTCTTAGTTTATTTTTATTTCAAGAACATTAGTCATATGAAAATTTAGACCTATAAAATTTTTTTTTTGGGTTAAAGAAAATAATTGATAATTTTTTTTGTCCGGAGTGCTAATAAAATTCGAAATTTGAATTCTTGGTATGAAAATGTTTTGTATTTTGAAATCGATGGAATTTTTAATTATCTACTATCTTCGGACGAGAAGAAAAAAAGTGGTCAACGAAATTGGCAAGTGTTTTCACTTTCTTTTTAAAATTTATCTAGAATTGTTATAAATAAAATAATAATAAAAAAATAAGAGAAGGCAGACAAACTTGTCGGTAAAAAAGAAAGAAAAAGGAAAGAATATTGTGTAAAACTACACTACAAAAAACTTCTTTTAATTAAAAATGATTAATCCTCTTCTACATTCTGTCAACATTTTTTTTTCTTTTCCAAACTAATATTACCACATATATTAATTATAATAATAGAAAATTAGTTGGTTATGGAAAACACAAACTCTCACGACGATATAGAGCTCTGCTAAGTTTCATACACACACTAAATCCTTTTTATATTCTATCGGTTGTGTTTTTTAAAAAAATATAGCACGCGGTGGGATACGTGAGCGGAGAGAAATACTATGGTGCAAAAGCAAGCATAAATGTGTGGGCACCTCAGGTCCAGAACCAATACGAATTTAGTTTATCTCAGATTTGGATTATCTCTGGTTCCTTCGGTAATGATCTCAACACCATTGAAGCTGGCTGGCAGGTACTTAATTACTATCCTCAAACCAAATCATTTTTTAATATGTTATAATTAGTATCAATTGCTAACTGTGGATCATCATAACTATCTGCCATTAGGTGAGTCCAGAGCTCTATGGAGATAATTACCCAAGATTCTTTACTTACTGGACTGTAAGTAATCTGCCTTTTTGTATTTATATGTATATTGTTTAGAGTTTAAAGAATATTATTAACTAGTTCTTATGTTTTTTGGTGACAGAACGATGCATATCAAGCAACTGGTTGCTACAATCTCTTGTGTTCCGGTTTTGTCCAAACCAATAGTGAGATTGCGATTGGAGCTGCAATATCTCCCTCGTCTTCATACAAGGGTGGACAATTCGATATTACTCTCCTTATTTGGAAGGTACAACTTGACCTTCTCTATTTTATCATCAAAATATTCTCTCATCTAGTCACACTCTAGCTTACAATGTTCATTCATTTTCTTATCTTTGAAAATTGGGTATACAGTACAGGAAAAGAAAAAACAATCTACTGCATATGCTTTAATTAGAAGATGCTCTATCTTTTTCTCTTTTTATCATTTTAAGAGAAAACAAAAAGAGAAGTATACTTGAGTATCATACCACTTATTACAAACTCTTTACTTTTGCTCGAAGTTATTCTTTTTTTTTTTCCATTCTTTGATACATTTGTCCCCAAATAGTTCAACATACTGACTCTCAAAGCAATGCTAGGAGCATGGCTCCTTGAGTTATCAAATTAATAGTACTATTTATTTCCTCTAGCTAGCCTCACATGGTCGGGGTCATGATTAAAGGCATGCTTAGTTCTTTTTTTTAAATATAAAGTAGAACATATTTATTCTTTATTGTTAAGTGCTTAAAAATTCATCTTAATGTTATTGTCACTGAATATCGTGTGTTTTAAATACATTATACTATGTTTGATTTCAGGATCCGAAGCATGGGAATTGGTGGCTGGAATTCGGGTCGGGTATTCTAGTCGGGTATTGGCCATCGTTCTTGTTCACACACCTGAAGGAGCACGCGAGCATGGTCCAATACGGTGGCGAAGTCGTAAATTCACAAAATGGAGGCCACACTTCAACACAGATGGGAAGTGGACATTTTGCAGAGGAAGGGTTCACGAAATCTTCTTATTTCAGAAACATCCAAGTAGTTGATTGGGATAACAATTTGGTCCCTTCTCCTAATCTTAAAGTACTTGCGGATCATCCGAATTGTTACGATATTCAAGGTGGTTCTAACCGGGCTTGGGGGAGTTATTTTTATTACGGAGGACCAGGCAAGAATCCTAAATGCCCTTAAAAACAAAAATTTAAATTAGGCTTTAGGGAATGGGAAGGTGTTTTAGGTTATAAGAGCCACTTTCATCATTTATTAGTTTTTTTTTTGTTATGATCATGTTCATTTATGTGTAAATGTGAAAAAGTATATTGGAGGAAATGTACAAGGGACATATGTTATACTTTATATATTGTCTATCATCTCACATGTCAGTCAGGTAATGATTTATTCTTTACCTGGTTCTAGTCTTTAAAGTGATACAATTAAGCATTATAAGAATGTTTGGAAAACTCTGAAATTTGAATAAGTAGATACAGTAAAACTTCTATAAATTAATACTCTATAAATTAATAAATACTATAAATTAATAAATTTTGCCAGTCCCAAGTCGGGCCAGTGGAAAAAATAACAAAATTCGATAAGATAATAAGATAATAATTTTTCTGAAATCCCCATGTAAAATATGGTCTCAATAATATCATAAATTAAAAATTATGTAAATTTACATATATATATATATATACTGATATAATAATGTATGTTTCTCCTAAAGCTCATATCTATAAAACAATTTTATGTTGTATTTTCAAACTATAATGATATAAAATATTTTGTAACATGTCATAAAGATAGCTACATTTAAAAAAAAAATTCTAGATATCCGTAATTTACATTTTGATAGTTTGATTGACTATTAAAATACAACAATTTATATTATTATTCATAAATTTAATTTTATGTATGTCATGTGTATAAGTGAATTTGTCTATTGTATTTGTAATTTAGTTAATAATGTTTTCTAAATATTACAAATTCAATTCCAAAACCATAAAATTTTGAATATCCGAAATGTTAAAATTGTCTTAATTCATAATTTTTAAAAGTTAAACTATGAAAAATATATCTATAAATTAATAATTATAATTTACACTATAAATTAATAATTATTAATTTACATTATAAAATAATTATTATTAATTTATAGATAAATTAATATCACTATAAATTAATAAAATGTCTTGGTCCCAATATTATTAATTTATAGAGGTTTTACTGTCTGTACATCAGGTTATTTATTATAGTTTTAGAGGAGGACAATGGATGTTGCAATAGTGTTGGTCTTCCCAGCAAAGATTTAGATTTGTCCCGCAACAATAACAATCTCTTTTGAAAACATAGTCGCAATAGTCAAGGAAACATGGAGGTATAAAGATTTTGTTCGACCTTCCTATCTCGCTTACCTACATCCTCACACCTGCACATCAATATTAACACACCCCAGCTTTGACGATGTTCACAGCCTAGCTATCCGTTGAAGCGAGTGGTGTACGGCAATCACACCAATAAGAACAGACCGGTTTACATGAGCAAACCAACATGATGACCAGGTCAAAAGATGGATTCATGACGTGGAGATATTTGATTTGAGTATGTAGAACATATATATACGTTCGTTTTTATGTAAACATATATTTGTGGGCTGGATATAACGTTGGGACTTTGGGTGCTTTAAAAGAGTTTTTTTTTGGTTAGCATGATTATTGGTAACATTTTGATCAGATCTCTCTTTTGTTTTTGGTGATTTTTTTTTTTAAAAACAATCGTGGTTATAATAAGTTTCTCAATACATAATATAAAGAAAAGAATCCAAATAGTTATATAGATAGTTCTCTTATTAAAATAAAGCAATTTAGTTGTGAAAACAAATATATTTATAGCGGTACATCAGTTTTTTAAAAATTCAAAGCTTATGCGAGGACAAGAGGGACTAGAATTGCAATCTCTTTGGTTTTTCATACATAGCTTTGGATTTTTGATACAGCACCAACATGGCCATTTAGCGAAAATTTTACCACATTGAGCAGGGCCACACGGTGGGATATAGAACTTGCTCTCTGTTACTCTAACATCCATATGCATGCCTACGCATTAGAAACCACACGTCATTAACCAACATTGAAAATGACAAAAAAAAGACAAAGAAATGATTATTATACACACATATATATGAAGAAGTCTAGACATACACTGATGTTGAACAAAGAGGGAAAACATGAATATGCATATGAGAGCTGTCTCTGATTTCATCGTTTATTTGTCTTAAACAATCTTCTGATGGATATCTCTTGTTTCGTTTGTCTTATTTCAATACATTCATATATATAGACTGTAAAATTGAAATGAAAACTCTTCTTACACTATATTGTTCACCATCTTAAAAAAAATAAACTATATACAGTCATTAAACACTATTTAAATTAGTCAAGTAATTTTCCTTTTCTATATTTTTTTAGACTATACTGTTGAAATGAAAATAATTCTTACAAATATGGTTCATCATATTATTAAAGTTAAGTATATACTGTCATTATTTATTATTATTTTAAAATTATTCAAGTGATTTACTTAAATTTTTTTGGTGTAAATCATCTATATAATTGTTAAAGAAAATAAAATATGACTATATCTTTTTGCACATCTAAATTTATGCCATTCTTTTTTAAAAAAAAATTGATCTATTTTAATACATATATAGATCTTACATGAATCTTCAATTAGTTATTATTATCTTATATCCTATAGATTTAAGAAGATTGTTACATAAATTCTAGTATATTATTTTTTGGGATCACGTACATTAGCTTTTTACATAGAATGATTTCATTTCAAAATATTACATAAATGATAAAAGTTTAAAAATCTTATAAAGTTAGTAGTTTATATAAAATCTTTAGAAAATGCCATCGAAATCATATTATAAAGAAAATTAAGATAATTGTATGGAATGTTCTTATTTTAATTGAAGCAAATAGTGACATTAGGAAAAGTAGTACAATTCAGCACTATAATAATGCGTCGTTGTAAATCGGTTTATTAAAGGTTTTAAACTTTAGGATGAGGACAATGAGTGTTGCAATAGTGTTGGTTGTCGTAGCATTGATTTTCCTTTGATCCGCAGCAATAACAGTTTCTTCTAAAACTGAAAGTAGGGTCGCAATTAACATGAAATTAAAACATGTTGGTACATAGATTGTGTTCCACCTTCCTATATCTCTAACCTCCATCCTCACACCTGCACCTTGAGTTTAAACAGACATCAACCCAATTTCTATGATGAAAAAGCAATTTCAATAAATATATTTTTCTATATATCAGAAAACCTATATTTTACATACATTGATTTAGAGCAAATAGAGTGAGCATGAGTATGCAGATGAGAGAGTACATATGTGATATTTTCATGGTTGGATGTCCCAAAATAATTTATTGTATTTTTTGGTTATATATATAAGTTGTTGTAATATACAGAATGTGTTAATCAATATATACAAGAAATAGAAAAGCCAATATTTCAAGAAATATTTTTCTTAAACAGTCTTATTATGTCTCTTGTTTTGTTGTCTTATTTTAATATACTATATGAGAAGTATTCTTGCATATATTGGTCTTCATCTTAAAAAGGTCAACTGGTCAAGTATATATCATTATTATTGTCGATTAACATGATGAGAACAATCTTTTCAAAGATTATGACACAAATTCATTCCCATATAACAAAATCATATTAAAAAAAAAAAGACAAGATATGCAATTTTTATATGATAATAATAAGAACTAATAAGTATAATTTGTATTTTTTGGGTTTGGAAATGCAATAAATTTCGTTTTTAACCATACTAATTAATTTCTTTTTTCTTTTTTCACATATTAATATAATTTTTTTACACATTAATTTTCTAAAGGATTAGACTTTAAAGGAGGACAACGGGGGCTGGTATCGCATGCTTTTTGGGTCCAGTAACAAATCGTTATATCATGAAAACAACACCAACAATTCCGTTTGAAAAAAGTTTCGCTGCATCGGGCAGGAACACAATTTGGAATGTAGAACTTGCTCCCGCTCTCTCTTTCTCCAACATCCGCATGCATGCCTACACATTTGAATTGAAACTACACATCATTAACCAAACATTGCCAATAAACGAAAACAAAGAGAGAGAGAGAGAGTTGTTATATAAAAGCACTTACATTGATGAAGAGCAAAGAAGGAGAGCATGGATATGAGGAATATAACTGTTTGTGACTTCATCGTTTTGTTTGTCTTGGACAACAATTTTATGATTTATTTTCTCTAAATGCAAGTAAAGTATGTGATTTCTATTTTATAGTCACATGTATTGTTCATAATTTAATAAGGTAAAGTAAATATTGTCATTAATAACTATCTAAACTAGTTAACCAGTCAACCAAATTTGTTTACAGAATTGCCGTGTCGTCTAGTGATTTTAGGAGTCAGCGGTACTAACTTTTAGTTTGACTTCCTTCCAGTAATAACTTTAGTGTTCCTTGGCCAAGTGTAGTCAACGACTCTAAGATTTTTCCAAATTGTGTAACTTTCTTTTGGCCATAATCTAAAGTTAATATGTACTACTTAATTAATACCCTTAAGTTATGATATTTACAGTATATTTTTTTAAGTTATGATTTTCTTTTTTCTTTCTGGTAGTGATTTTAAGTTATGATATGAACATAGAAAAAGAGACAATTTCTTTAACTTGTTTATTTAAGTATTATCATATTTACATTTTTAAAAAAGAATTCATCTTGCAAATATTGGTCTTCATCTTAAAAAGGTTAAGTATGTACTATTATACCGATAAATTTTTATTATTATAGATTAAGAGCATTTTCATCCCTCATCTTTAAGAGAAAATATCTCTAAATTAAGAAATTAATAAGCAAAAATTAATATTAATTAAATTGTTTTGATTTATTTCAGCTACAGATAAATCTTTATTATTATATATTAAGAACATCTTCATCCCTCATCTTTAAGAGAAAATATCTCCAAATTAAGAAAATAATAAGCAAAAATTAATACTCCATCTGTTTCACAAAGAGTGTCATTTTAGAAAAAAAAATTTGTTACACAAAGTGTCATTCTACATTTCTAATGTGTTTTTTAATGCTAAATTTTTTTTTTTACCCCTAAACCCACAGTTATTTTCATCAGCTATTTTCATTAAATTTAAACCATTAATCACCTATTAAATAGGGACAAACATGTATAATTCAAAATTTTCTTAATTTGTGTGAAATGTGTTAAAATGATACTTTTTGTGAAACAGAGAGAGTAATTAAATTGTTTTGATGTTTTTCAACCTAAGACATTATGTTTTAAATGTTCCAAGACACCAAAACAATTTAATTAATATATTTTTTTTCACTTTTGTTTTTTTTAAGACATCTCCCCCTAAAGAATAAAGATGAGGGATGACGATGGTCTAACATGACGTGAACAATCTTTTCAAAGATTATGAAACAAATTCATATCCATATAACAAAATTAATTATAAACGACAAGATAAGCAATTTCTATGTGATAATAATAACAATAAGAACTAAGTATAATTTATATTTTTGGGTTTTGAAATGCAATAATTTAGTTTTTAACCATACTAAATTATTTTTCCTTCTTTTGATGTATTGATTTTTTTGTTTTACACATTAATTTTCTTAAAGATTAAAACTTTAAAGGAGGACAACGGGGGCTGGACTCGCATGCTTTTTTGGTATAGAAACAAATATTTTGATGATGAAAACAACACCAACAATTCCGTTTGATACTAATACCTTCGCCGCATTGGGCAGGAACACAGTTTGATAGTTGGAGCTTGCTCACGCTATCTATTTCTCTAACATCCACGTGCATGCCTACACATTTGAAACTACAAATCGTTAACACAATAAACGAAAACAAAGGTTTGCTATATATTTATGAAAACACTTTATACATACATTGCTGTAGAGCAAATAAAGAGAACATGAGTATGAAGAATATAACTGTTGGTGACTTCATCGTTTGTTTTGTCTTAGACAACAATTTTATGATTTATTTGCTCTTGTTTAGTTGTCTTAGTAAAGTACACAGTATGTGAAATCTCCTTTATTTATAGTCACGTATATTGTATCATCGTCTTATTCATTATCTAAACTAGTCAACTGATTTCAGTTTTTTTTTACCAAAACTGAATGTACTTAATTACCATAGAGAATTTTCCAAGTGTGGTAGATTTATTTATCAAAAAGTCAATAGCACTAACTTTTATTTTGACTACATTCCAGTCAAACTTTTGTTCCTTGGCCAAGTGTAGTCAACGTACGACTCTAAATTAGACATGACCACAATTACGGTTATCACCGTTACAGTTTATTAACTACCGATTATAGTTATAAATTTTGTTTAATCTTCGGTTATGGTTAAACGGTTATGGTTAAATACGGTTCCGGTTAAAGTGGTTACGTTTATATATGGTTAAGGTTATTTAATAATATGATACGATTGATATTATTTGATGATATAATATAACTAATATTATTTATTTCTAATTAATATGTTCTTTTAGTATATTCATAATTCTATACATCATATAATTCATATTAAATAAATAATTATTAGTATATTCTATTACGTTTTTAAAATGGTTACGGTTAACATAATATGGTTAACTATAGGGTTAATCAACGATTTTGATACGGTTACAGTTAATTAACGGTTATGGTTAATATAATTTAACTATCTATTTACGGTTACGAGTTTTAACCATTTTCTATGATTACGTTCGAATATGGTCTGAATTACGGTTACGGTTTAATTTTGGTCGTGCCTACTCTAGATTTCTCAAATTTTGTACCTTTCTTTTTTTTGAACACATAAAAAAAAAACGACTTCTCTAGTATCTTGCATTCAAAAACAAAAATAAACAAATATTAAACAAATAACACATAAATAATAAAGAAAAAAACAAATATTAATTAAATTGTTTTGATGTCTTTAAATTTAAAACATTATCTCTTAGTGTTTTAAATGTCGCAAGACACCAAAACAATTTATTTAATAATTTTTTTTTTATCTATTTTTTATATTTGAAGACATCTTCCCCTAAAAATGAGGGATAGAAATGATCTAACATGACGTGAATAATCTTTGAAACAAATTCATATCCATATAACAAAATCAATTATAAAACGACAAGATATGCAATTTCTATGTGATAATATCATAATAATAATAAGTATAATATAAATTTTTGGGTTTTGAAATGCAACAATTTAGTTTTTAACCATAGTAATTTCTTTTGCCTTTTTCACGTATTGATATTTTTTCTTACACATTAATTTTCTGAAAGATTATAACTTTAAAGGAGGACAACGGGGGCTGGAAATGCATTCGTTTTTGGTATTGAAACAAATATTTTGATTGTGAAAACAACACCAACAATCATGTTTGAAAAAACCCTCTTCGCCGCATTTGGCAGGAACACAGTTTGGTATTTGGAGCTTGCTCACATTATCAATTTCTCTAACATCCACGTGCATGCCTACACATTTGAAACTACAAATCATTAACCAAATATTGACAATAAACGAAAACAAAGAGAGGTTTGCTATATGTTTATGAAAATACTTTATACATACATTGCTGTAGAGCAAAGAAAGAGAACATGAATATGAAGAATATAACTGTTGGTGACTTCATCGTTTGTTTTGTCTTAGACAACAATTTTATGATTTATTTGCTCTTGTTTAGTTGTCTTAGTAAAGTACAGTATGTGAAATCTCCTGTATAGGCCTGGGCAAAAAAACCGGAACCGAAAATCCGAACCGGAACCGACCCGAAAATATGGACCCGAATCCGAACCCGGAACCGGTAGAATACCCTATTGGGTCCTAATCTCCTAAATCCGAAGAACCGAAACCGAACCCGGAACCGAACCGAGAACCGAATAGATACCCGACAAACCCGAAATAAAATAATATACATAAAATACTAGTTATATTTTTTTATTTATAACATAGTTATTCAAAGTTACAACTTAAAATTCAAAAATATTAGTTCTTCCTAAATCAAAATACTCAAAATAACCAAAATTATATTAAAATGTTTAGCTATATTTTTTAAAAAATTAACCAATTTTTAAAAAAAATTAATTTTAAAATTTTAATTTTGATATTTAACATTAAAATTTCCGGGTAATCGGGTAAAATTCAGGTTATCAGGTTAAATTTCGGGTAATCGGGTACAAAAAAACCTGAACCCGGATGATACCCGATTTTTCGGGTATTTATAGGTTCTGAAATTTTAGACCCGAACCGACCCGAACCCGATAAGACCCGAACCGAATCCGAACCGATATTTTCTGTTTACTCTATTGGATCCTAAACTCCTCTACCCGAAAAATCCGAACCCGATCGGTTCCTACCCGAATCCGATCGGTTCCTACCCGAATCCGACCTGAGTACCCGAATGCCCAGGGCTACTCCTGTATTTATAGTCACGTATATTAATGTTTCATCGTCTTATTGATTATCTAAACTAGTCAAGTAATTTTGTAGTCAACCGATTTCAGTTTTTTACCAAAACTGAATTTACTTAGTTACTATAGAGATTTTGCCAAGTGTGGTAGATTTATCAAAAAAGCCAATAGCACTAACTTTTATTTTGACTACTTTCCAGACTTTTGTTCCTTGGCCAAGTGTAGTCAACGTACGACTCTAGATTTCCCAAATTGTGTACCATCTTTTGAACACAGAAAAATAGTACAGTATAAAACAACTTCTCTAGTATCTTGTATTCAAAAATTTAATCTATTCTTTTCGACATGTTATATAACATATAAATAAATCAATTTGTATCAGTAGTAATAGTAATAGACTATATCGGGAAGCACTTGTTGAAATTTATAAAGGAAAACGAATCTACGGATTATGAAGACATTGTAACTTGTTTTTATCTTGTTCGTTGAGCTTTAAGGAGCAATTTCAATGAATGTGATTTTTGGCCACTAGCTACAATATTATTCTGTATTATATACTCTCTCCATACCTTAATTATTTCACAATTTTTGTATCTTGGTCTTGGGAATTGGAGATAGAACACCGTAGTATATGAATAAGCTAGTGGAAACCACAATTCTTTAATGCACACTTGACCGCTGTTGCAGTATCTCAAGATAAGTCTAATACGCTAATAATTAAGACTAAAAGTTTAAGATATCCGAAAAAAGGACGAATATGAAAAAAATGAATTAATTAACCTTTAATTCCCCGAATATTATCAAGCCCATCAAGTAGTCTGCCTCACACACTATTCTGAATCTCTTAGGCTGTGAATGGTGAACATAAAAAAGTGCGGTTTTCAATATTTTACAAAAAAACGCTTTTGTGTTACCATTCATATTGTTTTAGTTTATGGTCTGCGTTTTTTAAAAACTGATGATGAAACCGCGCACGGATTTCTATAACTCACAAAAATGAAATATTGTGTTCATTTTCTACCCACACGTAAATAGGTGTGGTTTTCAGAAAACCGCACATTTTTTACATTTCAATAGTAAAACTCAGTTATATATATGTATATATACATAAGTGTTAGAGTTTGCATATACGTTTGTACATCTATTTGTAAGAAGATATAGAGTATATAATAATATTATACTAATGTATGGTTATTTATTTCTAATTTTTTTGTTGGTTGCATTATATGTTATTTTTTTCAAACTCTCAAATATATTGAAATTCTTAAATAACTTTGTATTAAATTGTTTAGCAAATATTATTGAATAATTTTATTTTATTTAATATGTAAAACCGCACTTATCTCGCATAACGCTTTCCCCGCAGTTTAGCAAATATAGATCATCACGAAATCGAGCTGTGAGATATTATATGTCAAATATAGCAAATATATTTCACCAATCAAATATCATTCTGTACCGCTTATTTTGCAGAAACCGCACTTGTCCCGTAAACCGCACGTACTGCAGTTGAACCGTACCGCATCCTAAAACCGCTTTCCCCACACAACCAAACATAAGAACCGCACGTACCGCAGTTAATTTTTCTTCCACGACAATGGATCCTTTCCTCAAAAGGAAAAGAACAATTTAAATGTATATTACCCTCTTTACCAATTTGGAAAAGAACAATTACTGCAAGCCATGTGCTGCACATGATGTGCATTAGTTCCCCGCGAATTCACGTTTTCCATGCTTAAATTAACCTCTCTTTTTTTTTTTTTCATACATTCCATATATATAAACAGATCTTAACACATATCCGCACTTATCCATATTCACGTAACACAATTACACACATTGTGAAAAAAAAAAAAAAAAAAGCCGAAAGGAAAATAAATAATTAGAGCTAAAAACATTGTGATTAAAAAAATAAAATGGATTTTTTTTTTTTTTTTTTTTTTTTTTTTACAATCAAACCCCATATATTAAGTTATCGGAGATGACTCTCTTCGAGAGAGAGCCAGTTAGGTACCGACGAGCTTACATGGGAAAAACAGAAACCTCGTGCTCTTGCACATTTCGCAAGTTTATCAGCATGAGTATTATCCTCTCGAAGAATATATCTAATACTAAAATTAGCAAATCTATCTCTGAAATGAATAAAATTCTTTAATTCTGATGAAAAGGTCGGCCAATCCTCGATATTAGACGTCATCCTTAGGAGGTCTGAACAATCCGTAGCAAAAAGAGCGTTATCCATGTCCGGCGCTAATAAACACTCCATAGCCCAAATAAGGGTATCTAACTCTGCATGTAAAGGGGATAGACTTCTGCGCGATCCTTTGAGCCCCATTTGCAAGATTCTATCACCGATAGCCGCAATCCAACCATGCCCACTTCTATCCACCTCTGTATGCCAAGATCCGTCTATAAAGCATACAAGAGATTCTTGAGGAATTGGGATCGAAGGTATGCCTGCTTCTGCTACTGCTGGTGCTAAGTCTCTATTATTTGTTTTTCTCCAAACTTCTTCTTCTTGGATAGCTTTCTCCAGTGTATCTTGCGGAGACTCAGAAATATTTTCAAACACTTTCTTGTTTCTTGCCTTCCAAATGTACCACATCACCCAAGGGAATGTCTGCAGATTTTGATCAAGAGCACCATAGTCTCTACCGCTCCCATATAGAAAATCGAGGTTGCTATATAGGGAAGATGAGGGAAACACCATAGGATGGGTAGGGATTGTTGATAAAGCCCACACTTGTCGTGCTGGGGGGCATTCAAATAGCATGTGATTAATAGTTTCCTCCTCCGCTCCGCATCTAGGGCAATCCTTATCTCTACCAATATGGCGATAATGCAAGCGCTGGCAAGTTGCCAAGCACCCAGTCACACATTGCCACACGAAATGCTTCAGCTTTCGTGATGTTTTTAACTTCCATGCTTGCGCCTTGAGTGTCGTAACACTAGGTCCCTGAAGAGGGAGGTCGCAAACAGGGCGAGAGATAGCTCTCGCGACTTCGTATCCAGACTTAACGGTATAGTTCCCAGACTTTGTCAGAGTCCACGAATACCCGTCCCTCGAGGCGTTTAAGCTCGGTTTTATTCCCAGAATAAGGGTAATTTCTTTCGGGGGAAAAAGTTCCCGAAGACGCTCCATTTTCCACATTTTTGTGTTGAAATCAATCAAGGTGTTAACACAAATCAAGGGATTCCTCTCATTAGTTAACCCTTGTGGTGGTCGTGCTGGCGTGTCTGGGATCCATGGTTCAGTCCATATGCACGTGTTAAACCCCGAGCTTATGGTCTTACGGATTCCATGCGAGAGAACATGTTTTGCCGCCAACATGCTCCTCCACCCGTATGAAGGTCGATTTGATACCTGTATCTCTAATGGACTACAGTATCGAAAGTATCTCCCTTTAAGAACTCGGCTAAGGAGAGAATCTGGATATATGAGTAATCTCCATAGCTGCTTTGCCAACAAGGCAAGATTAAATTCTTCTAGTGTTCGGAAGCCTAGCCCGCCTTCTGAAAGTTGAGTACACATTTGCTCCCATGAGATCCAATGTAATCCTTTACTATCTGCTTTATTGCTCCACCAAAAGTCAGCAATGGCACTACTTAATTTTGAACATATAACTTTTGGTAGGAGAAAACACGACATTACATATGTCGGAATTGCTTGCGGCACTGATTTAATCAGGACTTCCTTGCCCCCTTTGGATAGAGATTTTGAAGTCCATAAGTTTACCCTCTTATGGAGTTTATCCCTGACAAATGCAAAGACTTGTGCCTTAGATCCATGAATCTTCTCGGGGAGACCCAAGTATGTACCCATGCCTCCTTCTTGTGATATCCCAACAATAGATTTGATCTCTTGTCGTATATCGGAAGGAACATCTGTTCCAAACATGATGGAAGATTTGGAAAAGTTAATTTCTTGTCCGGATGCCTCGCCATAAAAGCGGATTATATCAATAATTTCCTTGCACTGATGAGGATCGGCTCTACAGAAGAACAAACTGTCATCTGCAAAAAGTAAGTGGGAAACTCTGGGGCTTGCGGTCGAAATACGTAATCCCTGGATCTTCCCCTCTTTTTCAGCATTCTTAATTTGAGCGATTAGCGCCTCGGTACAAAGTATGAATAGATATGGGGAAATTGGGTCTCCTTGGCGAATCCCCCGTGTTGGCCTAATTCGTCCTTTGGGATTCCCGTTGATCAAAATACGGTAGGAGACGGAAGTAATGCATTGCATTATCCATCCCACCCATTTTTGATCAAACCCCATTTTTTCCATCAAAGCTCTTAGGAAATTCCATTCCACCCTATCATAAGCTTTACTCATGTCCGTTTTAATTGCAATAAATTTCTTTCGGTTGGCCTGGTTGGAACGGAGGGCATGAAAATTTTCTTGAGCAATGAGAATATTATCTGTAATTGACCTTCCTGCCACAAATGCAGATTGAATCTCGGATATAAGATCCGGTAAAAACCTCTTGAGTCGTAAACTCAAAATTTTTGAGATCACCTTATAGCTCACGTTACACAGGCTAATAGGGCGAAATTTTGACATTTCACGAGGTCGTTCTCCTTTTGGGATTAGACATATATTTGTTTCATTTAGCTTGCCATCAAAAATTCCAGAGCTAAAGAAATTCTTCACCATCTTGGTGAGATCGCCTTTTATGGTTTCCCAAAATTTTTGGAAGAACAGAGCAGTCATTCCATCTGGTCCTGGAGCCTTTCCCGGATTCAAGGAGAACAATGCTCGTTTGACCTCCTCTTCTGAGATTTCTTTCGTGAGATGCTCGTTCATAGCAGGTGTGACCAATGTAGGTACATCTTTAATGGCCAATGTAAGGTCACTCGCATTCGAGGATGAAAAGAGATTGTCGAAATACTCCACCGCTACTTTTTCTATTCCTTCTTCTGTATCAACCCAGACTCTAAGTTGATTAAGGATGCGATGATCTTGTTCCTGGCCCTCTTTTATTTTGTTCAAATGGATAAGGTTACAGATAAGCAGAAAGTTAGATTACATAAATAATACAGTCGGTCGGATTCTATGAACCAACGAACCCGATCCAGCCCCACTTCTTCCCACCGTTTCTCCCAACCAATCACACAACTCCTCAAAATACCCCAATCAAATATTTTAGTGGACCCTCTGACCCTTACAATATTGCGGAAACTCGAAAATTTCATAGAGACAGAGAATGAGAGAGAGAGGTCACCACTGTTACACATGGCGTGATTGAGCCTTCAAAGATTATAAAATCATTTTTTTTATTTTGGTATTTAAAAAAAAAATAGTACTAGTTGTTGTTTGGTGAGAGGTGGGCAGATACAAGTGGATAACAAAGTTTTTATTGGATGATAAAGAGAGACAGATAGAGAGAGAAAGAGAGAGAACCGTATTTTGTTCCATAATTTTCTCTCTGTAGGAAAAAAAAAATTAAAGTTTTTGTTTTTCGAAAATTTCATTCTTTTTCTGGGTTTTCGCCAAAGGAGCATCCTTTATGTTGTTCTTTTGAAAGAAGACTCCCTCTCTGTATTTTGTCTCCCCTGTTCTTGGGGAGTAGGAAGAGGATAAAGGAGATTCCTTTATCTCGATTTTGGATTAAATTCCCGATTTTTGATTTCGAGGGAAGAAGAAGAAGAAGGATGATTAAGTTGTGGGTGATGACTTCTCTTCAACTCGCGGAGCTCTTCGTGAGCTCTATCGTGCATTTGATTTATGGGTTTTATATATTCAGCTCCGCCGTTGCCGGAGATATCTCCCAGACGTTGAATGATTACTTGTTTAAGTCCAATGACGTTGGAGAAACAGGTCAAAATCTCACCAATGTTGAGGGTTTGCCTCCTATTGTTTTGGTTCATGGCATCTTTGGATTTGGCAAAGGGGTAAGAAAAAAAACCATAATTAAATTACTTTTGTTTGTTAGATTTCCTTGTTTTGAGGGTTTGATCTTTGATCAGAGATTAGGAGGCTTATCATACTTTGGTGGTGCTGAGAAGAAAGATGAGAGGGTTCTTGTTCCTGATTTGGGTTCCTTAACAAGCATCTATGATAGGTATATTGGATTCGTTTTTGCCTCTCAGTTGAAGCCACGTTTTGATCTGTATTGTGCTGATGATAACAATGGTGTTTCCAGGGCAAGGGAATTGTTCTATTACTTGAAAGGAGGGAGGGTTGATTTTGGTGAGGAGCATAGTGAGGCTTGTGGACATTCTCGGTTTGGCAGAAGATGCGAACAAGGTTTGATTTTGATCTCAATGCTCGCTCATTGGAAGACATTATGTATCCAAATGTTTTCATCTTGAATGTAAATCTGAACTTTGGTATGTGTTTTTAGGGCAATACCCTGAATGGGATGAGGATCATCCTATCCATTTTGTGGGGCATTCAGCCGGTGCTCAAGTTGTGCGTGTGTTGCAGCAAATGCTTGCAGATAAGGTTTGAGTTGAATCCTTCTTTTAGTGAAAGTTCTGGTTTAAGCTCTGTTTGATGATGATGATGCTAACATATGTCTCAAACCGTGATGGTAATTAGGCATTTGAAGGGTTTGAAGACACGAATGAGAATTGGGTTCTGAGTGTGACATCTTTATCCGGAGCATTCAATGGAACTACCAGGACTTACTTAGATGGCATGCGGTTAGTTTCCATTCTTAATAGTTTGATCTTCATAAGCAAATGTAAGTTCTTGTAAGACCAAGATCTTTTTGTCCTGATTGTTGTTTCCTATTGTTGCGGTTTAACAGGATAGATGATGGAATGAGCATGAAACCGATATGTCTGTTGCAGCTATGTCGTATAGGCGTGATCATGTACGATTGGTTGGATATTTCATGGCTAAAGACTTATTACAATTTCGGATTCGATCATTTCAACATTTCTTGGAAGAAAACTGGTGTGAGAGGTCTCGTTGATTGCCTTATGGGAAACGCAGGTCCTTTTGCTTCAGGTGATTGGATCTTACCTGATCTCACGATCCAAGGCTCAACAAGTATTAACACCAATCTCCAGACGTTTCCAAACACTTACTACTTCAGCTACGCGACTAAACGCACCCGCAGAATCATGGGAATGACAATTCCTTCAGGTGTTCTTGGAATCCACCCGATGCTCTTTCTCCGCGTCTTTCAGATGAGCCAATGGAGATTCCCACAAGATGTATCTCCTCCTTATAAAGGCTACAGGTACACAAAATAAAGATTCAAACATTTTAATATTCATTCTTGAAGCTCTTGATCAGTCCTTTGTTTAACATTGTTCTAAGAAAAGAATGTTTTTGAATTTTGAATAAAGGGATGAGGAATGGCAAGAGAACGATGGGGCATTGAACACAATATCAATGACGCATCCGAGACTACCCGTTGAGCATCCAAGCCGTTTCATAAGAAGTGATTCAGAGTGTCAAACATTACAACCAGGCATCTGGTGAGTGAATCATATTTCAAACAAAATTTCCTGAAGAGTGGAAAATGAATATTGATGGAATCAAAACTTGGTCTTCTTGTTATGTGTTGTTGCAGGTATTATAAGATAGTGGAAGCAGATCACATAATGTTCATAGTGAATAGAGAGAGAGCTGGAGTTCAGTTTGATCTAATATACGACAGTATCTTCCAACGTTGCAGGAAACATGTTTTTAGAAAGATTCCTCAGACTCTCCCTAATCTATCTCCTTCTTCTCCTCGTTCACCCAAAAGAAACAACTTTGTACATTGATCATTTTTAAGAAAAGTGTTGTAGGGTTGATATATGTTGAGGGCTTAAAGTTTTTTCTAGGCTATTAATTTATTAATACAGATCTCATTCATTGTTCTTCTTATTCTCTCTCGATTTGTTGTACCATAAAACAATACATTTTCATTATAAAAATTATAATATTTGTTATTTGATCAATGTTGCTCTACTGCCCACGAAGCTAAGTATATCGATCACACTCGTCGTTTTCTCTTCTGTTACGCCGTGACGAGATGTCCCCTGTTCAATCTCTAAAGACCATCATACTATGCAACTAATAGGCCAGAAAGCTTTTCCATTTCTAACCTACGGGCTACGGCTTATTTAGGAAGCAGACGCAGATTCTAGATCATTCATGGAAAGGCCAATGACACAAATGAGCATAAGAACCAACAGTCAGAAGCTAGTAAGGCTCTGTAAGGGACAACTATGTAGCATGAATGCATGATACTAGATAATACTAGAGTGAAAGAAGAGATATATACCACATTGTTGCAGTCATTAGTTTTGACCAGATTAGTACATTTAAGCCAGGATGAGAGAGATAAGAGTGTCTTCTTAGACACAATTAAACATTCACATATACACGCTTGTACCACATGTTCTTGTTATACTATTGTCTAAGATTTAATGACTTAATATTTATTTATCTGATTAGACTAAATTATAAATACTAATAATATATTATGGTAGAACCTCTAGTTCAATGAAGATGATCTTTGACTATGTACAATGGTAAACTCTTTCAACATCCTAATTTACATTCAACATCCTAATTTACATTCAACATCATCTTCTTTTTATTCTATTTAATAATTGCAACATCCAGTCAATTTTTACACTATAAATTTGTTTAATAATGTTCAACAATCTCTTCCCATCATTTTATTTCATATTCTTATTTTCATCTTTTAACTACAAATCAATATGAATTCGTGGCTAAAATAATTTGAAGTTAAATAATACTTTTTTTATTTTTATTTCATATTCTTAGACTAAGTCACAAACAATAAATGTTTGCAATCACACATAAAAAAGAGTTGACTTGAAAATTGATAATAATAATTGAGTGTAGAAAGAATCATTGTTGGTATCTATTTCATAAAAGACGATTTTTATGTGTCCGGATCTAATGAAAAAAATCTTTATTGATAGAGTATAAAAAATGATCAATTTTGATAGAGAAGTCAAGTTTTGTTTCCAGATTGACAACCAAATGTTCTCAATGCTGGCTCAACTCAACTCATTTCCAGAAGTCAATAATACTAAATTAGTAGTAATTGCTAAAAAAATAATTTTTGGCTTAAATATTGTAGATTGTTTTGGTGCTGGAACTATCATAAGCACTTATGGGAAGATTCTGACGTGTGCACACACCGTGTACCACAACAAGGAGGCACTCAAATTCGATCCACAATATGGGTGAAAACTTCAAAAGGTAAATCAACTGCTAATAATAAACATATAGTATCTATACTATTAAAAGGGAAGCATTATTTACAAGGCAAAATGAATCCTGAAATATATGACATAAAATGAGCCTGAATAAATTAAAAAGCATACAATACAAGAGGGACATTAAAGTAAATTTGATAATAAAAATGCACGGATCCTATATGGCTTGGATTAATTCTGTTCGGATCATGTATTAACTATTCAGAGCTGTTTTTCATACTCCCGTATCCAAACAGAATCGAAACAAACATCTGCAATAAAATTCAAAAAAGGTAAGTAGTTTTGCGTAAACAATTTAAGGAAACAATAATTTTGATATTTTTGTATATGTTTAATTTGGGCAATTAATTTCGAAATTGTATATATGTAAACTTATTTAATTTGATTTTATATTTTGAGATATATCCGGAAACAAGAAATTAGGATGTTACCTAATATACAAAATCATCTAAATGTTTATAGAAATAATTTAAATCGGTATCTATTAAAATCGAGCAATTAAATACAAAATTGTATATATGTATAAAAATATAATTTGGTTATATATTGTGAGATATCTGTAAACAATATTTATGATTTTATATTATGATTTCAAACATATGTATTACATATATACAATATGTTTAAATCTTGGATACTGAATTAAGATATACATACGTTTGAAACTACTTATAACTTATCATTTTATCAATGCATAAATGTGCGGATCCGAAAACATGTTACAACTAAAGTAAAATAACAGTATTTTAAATATGTTTTTTTTTTCTTCAGCTTATCTAGCATAAGCATGTACAAAACAAGAGATAAAAGAATATTAACTGACACGACATGTATGTGTGATTCTATTAACTGAATGTTTCAAAGAAATTATTTTTCTTCATCAAATACTTTATTTTGTTTTGAATCAAACTATTACGTGTTTGTGTGCTAAATATGTAGGAACATGATTTTGAGGAAATGAGAAAAGAATAATGGGACGGAAACGCGATGGAAGGAGGAATAAGATGAGATTAAAAATTTTCAAAAATCAAAATCGAGGATAATGTTAGAATTAAAATAAATTAATGCTTCCAATATATTATGTAACATATTTTTCAATTTATCTAACACAAAAATGTCAAAAAAATATTCAAAAGAAAAAGAAAAAACATTAAACTATGTTCTATAATAGATAAAAAAAAAAAAAATCAACCATAGTTATGAGACATATACAGGACATGATGGATTTTATGTCCTAAATTAGACATACCATCTTTCTGTTACTATTTTTTAATATAATTGTTTTTACTGATAACAAAAACAAATTTGATCATTTTTTTGTCTAAACCGAATTAAAAATAAATCAAATACTAAACTGATACAAAAAAAGTTTGGATTATGAATGTTAATAACATTTATTAAAAATATGTTTACAAACATAATCCGCATGTACGTAATAAATTATAAATGTGTTAGTAAATTTAGTTTTTAAAATCAACCCCGCACGTATGTGCGGGTCCGAATCTAGTTATTATTTAACTCAGGTAACCATATTGAATAGTACTATTGATCATAATATATAATTTATATAATCAATTAATCTTTTAGGTGATTATTATTTTGTCCAACGGCAAAGAATGCTCCGGAGTAGTTACTTTCTTCGGTGCACATAACGATTTAGCCGTCATTGATGTTTATAATGACGAAAATATTAAATTTCAACCTGCAACGTTTGGTATTTCCAAACACTTGGCGTTGGGTGATTTTGCAAAACAATATATTTGCCTGTAGAAATATTAATATATACATATATAATTTATATATATATATATATATATGAATTCAAAATAATTATTAATAATTTTTATTTAACTATTAGTTTAGCTTCCAATTAAAATTATTAATTATAATAATGAATACATTAAAGATGTAACAATTTTTTTTTTGGTTTCTAATATTAAAAAAAAAATTGCATATTTTTATTGGTTAACATCGTTCAACACCGGTCAATACTGGTCAACACCGGATTCTGATGAACGGTGTACCGGAATAAGATGGTTGTGATGTTTAGCACATGTCATCATATAGTTGGTATATGTGACCATGCAATACATATACTTTGTGTAGTTGGCAATACATTTTTGAAGTTGGGATGTGTGGCCATGTATTGAACAATACTTCGTGTAGCTGAGTATCTTTTTACCTATATATTATAATAAACTGATCACTGTGAGCAATACCGACCTGTATTCCTGAAACAATGAATGAGATCTCCTTCTTCTCCTCGTTCACCCAAAAGAAACAACTTTGTACATTGATCATTTTTAAGAAAAGTGTTGTAGGGTTGATATATGTTGAGGGCTTAAAGTTTTTTCTAGGCTATGAATTTATTAATACAGATCTCATTCATTGTTCTTCTTATTCTCTCTCGATTTGTTGTACTATAAAACAATACATTTTCATTATAAAAATTATAATATTTGTTATTTGGTCAATATTACTCTACTGCCTAATCAAATCCCTTACGAGCTACGGCTTATTTAGGAAGCAGACGCAGATTCTAGATCATTCATGGAAAGGCCAATGACGCAAATGAGCATAAGAACCAACAGTCAGAAGCTAGTAAGGCTATAAGGGACAACTAATTCAGCATATATAGCAAACAAGATCAAACGCCCTGAATTTGATTTATAGCTAGCTTTGATCAGTGTAGCATGATACTAGATGATACTAGAGTGAAAGAAGAGATATATACCACATTATTGCAGTCATTAGTTTTGACGAGATTAATACATTTAAGCCAGGATGAGAGAGAAAAGAGTGTCTTCTTAGACACAATTAAAATATTCGCATATACACGCTTGTACCTCATGGTCTTGTTATACTATTGTCTAAGATTTAATGACTTAATATTTATTTATCTGATTAGACTAAATCATAAATACTAATAATATATTATGGCAGAATCTCTAGTTGAACGAAGATTATCATAGACTATGGGTGCAAATGGTTGCACAATTGAAAAGGTTGAAGGAGTTGAAGAAAATTATTCAACCAACTTTCACCATTTGAATGGAAAAGGTTGAAGAAGTTGGAAAAAACTATTCAACCCATTCAACTTAAAAAGTTGAAAAAATAAACTAGTTCTACAGCAAATTTGTTCAACTTGTTCAACCACTATTTTGGAAATGAATGAGTTGAATAATGTTCAACCCAATTTTATTGAGCTTAATATTTTCAACTCTTTTAATTTTATGCAACTATTTGGAGCCTATGTACAATGGTATATTATTATGGTAGAACTTCTAGTTGAATGAAGATGATTATAGACTATGTACAATGGTAAACTCTACAACATCCTATTTTACGTTCAACATCATCTTCTTTCTATTCCATCTAATAATTCAACACCCAATCAATTTTTACACTCTACATTAGATTTGTTTAATAAAGTTCAACAATATATTCCCATCATTTTATTTCATATTCTTATTTTCATTTTTCTAACTACAAATTAATATGAATTAGTAGCTAAAATAATTTAAAGTTAGTTAATTATTTTCTTATTTTTATTTCATATTCTTAGACTAAGTCGCAAACAATAAAGGTCTTCAATCACACATAAAAAAAGAGTTGACTTGAAAATTGATAATCACTGTTTACGAGTAAGTAGAATAATTTTGAGTGTAGAAACAATCATTGTTGGTATCTATTTCATAAAAGATGATTTTTGTGTGTTTGGATCAAATGAAAGAAATCTCTATTTATAAAAGTATAAAAAGATGAATTTTGATATAGAAATCAAGAATAAAAATATAAATTTACTATAATATGATAGATCTCAAATAATTGGATATAAATCTATCTAAAAAAATTAAATAACCAATAATGGTAACAACACATGTCTTAATCTCTATATCACTCTTAACAACCTAAGAGAGGATGCCAAATGGATACTATCTCTCTCTTTTTGAATTCAGCATGTTGAACTTATTCAATTATGTTTAATCCACCTCATATTCAATAAATTTTTCAACACATCTTTGCAACAATTCAACAATTTTTTTTTTTCAATAGCACCATTGTAAGTAGTCTTGTAGTAGATAATCTTAAATAGTAATTATATTAGTACTTAAAGTTTTACTTGACTAAATTTTTTGTATGGGGGTGGAATCATTATAAATACTTATGGAAAAATACTAACATGTGCCAACAATGTATACAATATCACAAACTTAGAGTCTTTTTGTAGCATTAACTTACTCACAAGTTTTTTGACTAGGCAGTGGAGCAACATGACCAAATAACAAATATTATAATGTGATTTCTTATTGTGTTTGCTAATTCCTTATTGTGTTTAGGAAGTAATGAATTTCTTATTGTGTTTACTAATTCCTCTCATATTTTGATCTTGTTTGTCTTACACAAATTTGATTAAATTGTGTTTAGGAAATACACATGATGAAAAGTTTGGGCAAAACCTTTATTCAAACTGATTGTGTCTTAAAGACAGTAAATTACGTTTATAAATATTGTTGATTGTGTTCGTGTTTTACATTGATATTTGATGTTGCAAGACCGGATGCCCAGGACTTATTTGTTTTACGTTTTAACCATTACTTTGATTAATACTTTTCTTAACTATAGAAGTTTTTAATAAACTCTTATGTGATTTATCACTTTGTGGCAAGAATTGATACGTTTATAAAAAGATTAATAAGACAATTTTTTTTGGTGATATCTAATATAGGTATCTAATTTTTTTTATAATTAATTTAATATAAGTGTCTAAAAGAGATGATGTTGATATATAGAAAAACATTCCAAAGGAGAATGAGTGTATACAAATCTTATTTTATTGTTATTTATATTTTTCTCAAGATATCCGACCCCTCTGTATTCATTATTCACCAATTAAGCTGGCCTGAGTAAGTCAATAATTGTGAATTTATTCAGAAATAAAAAGACTTGTGAATGACTTGTTGTAACATTGAGGTAATCTCGTGTACGTGGTGGTGTTATGTAAAATGTCCTTACATTTACTCTAGTTTAATAAAAGCTTTAGATGTCAAGTGAAGAAAAGAGAGGAAGCGCGTAAAACCGGTTTTGAGAGATACCAAAAAGTACTTACTAACAGAAAAACTGTCCTTAAAAACTTTAAAATCTTACCAAAAACAAAAAGAAAGAAGAAAGAATGACTATACTAGGACATAAATCGATGTTTATTACTAGACTAGGTTGGTTTATTTTTAACTTACTAAACTAGTATAAATAAGTTGTTAAAAAGACGTTTAACCCTTCGTTAGTTGTTTAATTTCGAAGATGCCATTTAATTTTCAAAAAAGTGATTTATTTCGTGAAACCCTATGTATTCGTGAAAACCCTAAAGAGACTTCAATCGCTTTTTTTCTCTACTGGCGAAGTGATTGCGGAGGCGATATCGGCGGGGGTTCGTACGGAGATCTCGGTTGGTCGGAATTTGGGTGTAGATTTCAGTGGTGGGGATTCAGACAGAGATTTCGGTGGCTGGGCATTCAAGCGACTAGAAATTTGGTTCGTGTTTCCTTGGGAGATTGTGGATGAGATGAGTTCGTGAAGGGGAAATCAGGCCGTGTTGTGGCGAAATTGAGTAAGAGGCGAGAATAATTATGATTAATACAGTTTGTTAATTGTTGTTTATATGTAACGAATGGTGTGTTATTTTTTAGTATGTAGAATCGGCGTGAAGAAACCGGTGAGGTGTTAACTACGAACGTTGAGTGGAAAGTATCTGGGTAGATAGTGATGATGAAAAAATCGAAAGGTAAGTCTGTGATTTGAGAGAGATGTTTAATTTTGAAATTAGGTTTGTTGGATTTGTTTTGTTGAAATAGTTAATAGCGAAGATGGGAGGGATCTTGTATGGTACAGGATGAAAAGCTGAGCAAAAAGTATTGTTTTGTCGTTTTGGGGTGTTTTTTGGAAAAAAACTTTTCATAATCCGCATGTGTGTGTATGTGTATGTGTAGAGGGATCTTGTTTGTGTGTATGTGTACGTGGTAGAGTGGTATGTTGTGATAGAGTGATTTGATAGAGTTTGAGGGAGTTTGATAGATAGAGTTTCGTGATTGACTTAAGAATTGTCGTTTGTACAATTCAGTAAATAGAATCTAAATTAGTATTGTGTTCCATTTGCAGTTAAGGGATCAAGTGCAGAGAAGAAGTACCCTCCAAGGCTGTATCCTGAAGGGAAATCTCCCCTACAGAGACGGAGTATGCATCATAACTGCACATTGAGCAGTTTTGGATTTATGAAGGAGTGCATTGGGGATGATGTGTACGCGGATATCAGGGATAATTCGCAAGTAGGTGTTATCTTAAAACTAGCAGATAGTGACTATGTATGGTGGGCAAAGTTGGTGCACTACATGTTAACTCGACAGCTGGCAATAGAGAGGAGCTATGAGATGTGGGCATTGATTGAAGGGAGTCCTATCAGGTTTTCTCTTTATGAGTATGAAGACATATCCGGCCTGAACTGTGATATGATAAATGAAGAGGATAAAGTGGATGTTGATCACACTGAATTCTGGGCTCAGTTAAATGTGGATGTAGGGGTTGGTCCAAACTGGTTTGATTTGGATGAAGCATTGAAGCAGTGTAGGACCTCGCTTCCTGAATTGAGAAAGAAGATTGGACTGTTGTTTGTCCTTCATGTTGGTATATTGGGGCTATCTCGGTCCAGCAGGATTCCACTAGAGTATGCGAAACGAGTTCTGGATAGTGAGGCTTTTGAGAGATTTCCTTGGGGTCGTGTTGGTTTTAAAGAGCTGATTCAGTCAATAAAAGTTGTGTCCTTTGAGAATGATACATATGCTATACATGGATGTGTACATGTCCTAATGGTATGGGCTTTGGAAAGTTTGGTTAACTTTGGAAAAAAGTATGGGAGGAAAAGAAAAATTGATGATGATGATCTCGAAGAAGTTGTGCCGCTACTTTGCTGGGGTGGAGGCCGCCCAAGGATTACAGTTGAATCCACATTAGCTGCAGAGAAGAAGTTAAAGAAAAAGGTAGTATAAATTTCTCTAATTAATGGACATTTTTGAGGAAAATGTGATATTTTAACGAAACCCTATAAATGAATATATTTGTAACTGGTTGTGTGAACGTATAGGTGGACGTTAAGCATTTGGTTTTCAGACGTGAAGAGGATATATATCCAATGTGGCCAGGGAAAAATACTGTATTCGGAGAAGGTGTTGGTGGAAATAAGCTGTTGGATAATCTGCTACATGATCTTTTCCTCGGATGTGTAGATGAGAAAGAGTGGTCTTGCGATGCAGAGGAGGTTGTTTATGATAAGAAAGCGGAGAAGAGGCAGGCGGCAGCTAGTAGTGGAGATGATTTTGTTGACCCACCTCCACTGAAAAAGTATAAGGCGAGAACCAGCTCCTATGGTGATGTGAAGGGCGGGGAGAAAGGGGCATTAGAAGGCGTTTTACAGCTGTTGGGTAAGCTTGATTGCAAAATGGATGAAATGAATGAAAACTTGGGAGGGAAGCTGAAAAGTATTGGTGAGCAAGTGAAAGAGATAGAAAAGAAGGTTTCAGTCCTTGAGAATGATGTGGTTGAGTTGAAGAGAGGAAAAGAGATCTCGCCCGAGAAGGCAGAGTTGGAAGAGACGCCTGTTGAGGAAGAAGATCAAGTTGCCGACGATGAAGGATCAAAAACAGGAGAGGCTGGTGGTGAGGTCGAGAAAGATGAGGTTGGGTTGGTTTGAAATTCTTTTTAAAAACATATACATTGTGAAAATTTTTACAAAGAGAAGTGGTTTCTCTGTGCAGAATATTGCATAGTTGGTGGGCATTGACAATTTTGAAGCTTTACTTTCTTTCTTAGCACTGTATCTTCTTTTCCAATTTCCGTTTATGTTTTTTACCAAGCCAAGTTTTTCGTAAAAGTGTTGAGCTGAAGATATAAATCATATTGAATTTACACACATAATTCTAATCATGTCATGTTTTTCTATTAATGTCTCTCGTTTTAGTCATGGCTATTACAGATGAAGCAAACATCACAGGATGATTTTCCCATTTCATGTGTGTCCAAAAATCCTGCGAAGAAATTCAGATTGTCTCTGAAGAATATTAAAAATATGCGAAGGGCAGCACTTGATGAGAAGAAACTGAAAACACCCATTACAAAACAACCAGTTGTAGCTTGCCTTGAGGAGACGAGGAAGGAATTGACGACACCTAAAAACCAAGGTGGGAGACTTCTTACAAAGCAAAACCAACAGTTATCGTCGGATTCAGGTTTTTCGGACCCTATAGAGAATGCGGCTAGGAAAAATATTGAATTGGCTATAGACAAGTTGTATTTGTTGTGTAAGGATGATGATATTGGTAGTCCAAATAAAAGAGATAGAAACCTTGCGGCAACACAGCTTGACCCATACATTGGGTCATCAGTAGTTAAGCGCATTCTTAAGGGGAAGGTCCTTTCATCAGCGCATTATGATCCTTTTGAGAAAGTGTCTGCAGGCAAGGTTGACAAGTTAATGGCTTTCATAGACGATGAGCTGTTAATCTTCTTATTTCATATTGTCAATTTTACAAGTTTTTATGTTATTATTGAATTGAAGGTCTAATGTTTTGTTTAACCATTGTTTTTTTGCAGCGCAAATGGGCTCGATTCCTGTGACTCATCTGCTAATTTTTACTTAAGGATAATGACACCGAAGGAGTTGTGGCCTAAGAAAGATCCGCGATACGGGTGGTTGAAGGATGCGGTAAGTGTACAATTTGTTTCCATTTTTGTGAATTATTTACCCCATTTTATGGAGACATCGAATATTGATGTCTTTTTGTAAACGTGACAGCACTTGTGTCCAATGATGCATATGCTTAGGAAAAGGTCTATGCAGACCGTGTCCCCCTTCTTATCTGATAGGATTGCCTTCCTAGATCCATGGTTTGTCAATCAATGGGCGCAAGACTACAAGAAGTTTGAGTGTGACAAGAATTGGTTGTTCCCTGAATCATACTTCAAAGTCTACAATGGTCTCTACCCTAATTACGGTATGACGAAGAAGAGGTGGGTTGATGATGTCGATGTTCTTTACTTTGCACACAACATCAATAATGACCATTGGGTAGCTGTGGTTGTGGACTTGGTGGGTCGACGAGTGAATGTGTATGACAGCATCTGCAGTTTGTATTCAGATGATGAGGTTATGAAGTCTTGCAAGCCATATATTCGTATGACTCCTGCGTTAATGCATTTTGTTGCTCCTCCAGAGAAGAAAAAAAAATTTAGTGCTCGAGCTTTCACGTTTTACAGGTCTAAAACGTGTCCTCAAAACCTTCAGCAGGGGGATTGTGGTATTTTTGCAGTTAAATACATTGAGTGTTTAGCTATTGGCATTTCGTATGAAGGTTTATCTGATGCAGCAATGCCTGCCATCCGATTAAAACTTGCAGCTGAGATATTCGATGAGGTTCCCGACACTGATTGCTTCATTCAAATGTCTGACCCTAATCCTCGTGGTTCCGAGACAGGTGGTGTTGAGTTTATATCACAGAGAGAAGCCTGTGTTTAATCAACAGAAAGTAGTCTCAAGTTAAGTCCGTCTTTTTGAACAGTTAATTGTCTAACCAAGGTTTTATGAATTTCTGCCATCAAACCCATATTCTTTTTGTAAAGCTAACAAAGCTGCATGTTCTTCGTGACAACGTTTAGAACATGCAACATTGTCGTTACCGCCGGAGCTCAAAATAGGAGCATTTTTTTTTTTGTAGATGGGTATGGCTTTTGTAACACGTTTACGCTTGATGGTTAGTTAATATCTACGTGGCTTTATGATTCAAATTACAGACTTATAAACCATACTAACATAACATTCATTATACACATACTTTACTACACATACTGGCCGCTAAGATACAATAAAAAATAAAATTGCTTAGACTATTGCGGTTTATATTAGACATATTAGCCGCTACGTTAATACATATTAGCAGTTTATATTATACATATTAGCCGCTACCATAATACAAAAAAAGAGACATACACTTATTAGCCACATAATATATTGGTAGTGGATTTATGGACCATACATACCTTTTCAACACATCTCCCGGAACTTGGAAGCATAGGTGAATGCGAAACAATGTTCACATATATCAAGTCCGTTGTGGTGCTCCAACCAACACAAAGGGGCAATTTCGAAATGGTAATAGCCGTCGAAGATACGATATCCAAGAATCCCCATTTCTCTAATTTGTGTTTCAACTTGGTCTGCGATCATCACAGCGTCGTGTATGTTAGGCACCTTCCTCAAGAATGCTTTCGTCAACAGGAGCCCATCTTCCAAAGCCCCACACATGATGAGCATCATAGCATATGCGAAGTGTGCATAAATGTTCTTGGTAGCGGTTTCACCAAGCATATCTAAGACCGGTTGTGAAGGGCCAACTTGAGTCAATATTCGAAGTGACTCGACATATTTTGCTGTGGGATGTCCTTTTTCAAGACATTTCATCAAGAAAGGCCTATACGAGGAAGAAACATTAGCGAGGTGACCATTGAAAATAAATTCATCCAGATCTACCTCAGACAAGACTTCGTCGGAGTAAACAAGCTCTTTGTACGCCGGTCCAGCAGCTATAAAAGGACCAAGGTGCCGAAACCCTTGCTTCCCTACACGGCGGATAATATCAGCAACCACATGCGTTGGAATGTAAGCCATTTTTAGTTATCTTTTGGTCGAGAGTGCAACAAGTGAATACTACTGCAAGTTGCTTATATAGAGCCTTATTCGTGAGTAAATAAATTTTACAGTTTCCGGTTGGGAAGATTAAATTTCCCATTTAGCACACACCTAACTTTGTGATTTGATAGACTATTAAAGCGCCATGTGGTTACAGTAGACTAAGAGATAGAGCAGAGTTAAAATCAATCAAGTCTTACAAAACGCAAACGAAAAAGGCAAAAAAATACAAGTTAAACATTGCATGTTTGACGATTGTGCTCGGTATGCCCACAGTTTCCACAACAATGGGCTTTCCTGGGCCTTTTACTCTGCATGGCAATCTCGTATGGCCCTTTAGCTCTAGTCAGCTTCGGTCTTCCAGATTGAGTCCTCACCGGTGGTGTTTTCACTATTTTCTCAACAACATTGTTTGGTAATGGGCATGATTCATCCTTCGGCATAACTGACTTCGCATAACCAAGGCGTAGATACTCTGTTCGAAAGTATTGATGGCACTTAGAAATCCGTGAGACATTAGCAGTCTGTGCGGCAGCAATTGCATGTATACACGGGATTTTATCAACATCGAACATACGGCAAGAACACTTCTTCTGGGATAGATTGACCACATGCATGTTTGGCCCGCTTCTAACTTCGTATTGGTTCTGGTCGATCTCTTGCACATCTAGTAAACTAGCTCTAACAACTCGGGCCTACCAAACAGACAAAAGTTAGTTAGTAGATGTTTAAGTAGGGATAAGCAACGACAACTTTACAAAGGCAAACAATATTATCTTACCTGGAGAAGCTCCTCAACTTGAGTTGTTAGAACAGTTGTCATCAGCGTAGCTTGTTTCCGTCTCGCAGCAAACCATCTGGTCAACATCATCCGTATCTCCTCTAGGAGGCTAACTATCGGATACTGTCTAGCTGCTTTTAAGACATTGTTAAGAGACTCTGCTATGTTGGTAGTGGTTAAGTTATATCTATCACCTGGAAAGTGTACCCGACTCCACTTACTTACATCAGCCTGCACCAAATACGCATGTAGGTCTGGGTTCACCTGATGAATTTGATGAAACAATTCATCAAATTCTTGTAGCCTATAAGCAGTTGCAGCCTTCTTTACCAAACCAAAAGTCTCAGAACCTTTAAATCTAACCAGAATATTTTTGTGGAGATGGTAAGTACAAATCCCACGACTAGCAAGAGGATACACTTTTCCTATTGCTTTCCCGATGGACTTATGTCTATCCGATATAATGGCAAGCCCTTCATCATCTTGAATAACACGGCTGAGTTGTCTAAAAAACCATTCCCATGAGTCATCATTTTCCGTATCAACCACAGCAAAGGCTAGAGGAAATATGTTGTAGTTGCCATCTTGTGTCGTCGCCATTAGCAACGTTCCAAGATATTTGCCCTTTAAAATGTACCGTCAACCACTATGACTTTTCTCATGAATAGAAATCCATCTATGCTTGCCCCAAATGCTATGAAAACAGATTTGAATCTATCTAACTCATCTACTTCTAACCTAGTCAGAGTTCCTGGATTTTCTCTTCTAATCATGTATAAGTACGAAGGTAGTTCTGAATATCCACTTTCATAACTACCCCTTACTAATTCACGGGCACACTTTAGAGTACGATGACCTTTCCAATAACCCATCTACAACAAAAACAGGAAATTTTATAAGACCCAATATGAACCCAATTAATATAACCGTTTTCAGCACATGTAGAGTTTCATACACTTACCTTTATACCATACCGTAGATTAAGGCTAGCAGCAACATGATTTGCCACAACACCAGATCCTATACCACCGACGAATTCTTTGTAGAGAAAAGCCAATATATCTGGGGTTGCTTTTCTAGACCGTGCAGACCTTTCGGTTACTGAACAACTGTGTTGCCTTTGATAAATCCGAACATGGAATATTGGAGAATCACCTATCGTTGAAGCTCTCACCCTCCACTGACAACCACGAACCCAACATTTTACAATATACAAAGTAGGCCTTGATTCCGGCACATAAAAGTCAAACTTTTGGACCACACTTAATATCTTCAGTCGAACCAACAAATCTTTTTTCGATTCATATGTTTGACCAACCGCTATATCAATATCTCTGATATCTAATTCGTCAAACAGACTGCGAAAACTACAATTCCTTTTAGGAAATGAAAAACCTGAGTCTGCTACACTTATTCCTCCAATTTCCTCTTCGTCATCCTTCGTTTCCAATACTGCATTTTCCTTAGGCAAACTATACTCTTCATCCCCAGAACTTGCTCCATCTGGGTCATCGAAACAATCAAACCTCATTTCGTTGTCTTCATCTTCTCCTTCTTCCTCGTCTTCTGCCTCTCATTTTTCCCCACACGCCTTCTCTTCAGACATATCGTGACCAGTATCCATCTCCACTTTGTCGTATTCCCCACTTGTAGATTTCTCCTCATCCCTTGGATCGACGATTTCAACACACAACCGACTCACTCCTTCTCCTTGACTTTGTCGGATGAGTCCTTGAAATTGTCGCCCATTACAAACAAACACCGGCGGGGTGTCCTCTGGTAAGGATAACGACCCACTCTTCGGTGCTAATTTGTATGATAACTTCACCTCACAAACTCTTCTGTCAAACCCAAAATCCTCGTACACCATTCCAACAAAATCCTCATAAGAAATTCCTCTCCGCACTCCTATCACTCTACAACCTCTTCTTACATCGACTCTAAACAACCAACGGTTACTAGAAAATAACCACTTCCCACATAACAAAGGGATCTCCAACATTTTTTCAACAAATTAGGTTAAGAAATTGGAATGGACGAGATAGGCTGGACTAGGGAACGCAGACAAGGTTTTTCCTTCTATCAGTTTTATCTTCAGGGCAAAAAAGTCTTTTCACGTAATGGGGAACTCCATTTAACCTACAAAAAATATGTTAGGATTGACCTAACAATCCAATAACTCTATCACCACACGAAACGATAAGTCTACGAATCTTATACCATTTTTGTAAGCAGTAACTCTATCATAACATAATTTAAAAACTCTATTCTTACCCATAACTCAATCAGGATTGATAACTCTACTGTCACTATTAATAAGTCTGCCATATAACTCAATTCTACATTCTTACTCTACCACCACTACAATTAAGTCTATCACCTATCTCTATTTCGCCCATAACTCTAAGAATCTTTTTCTTGCTTACTCTACCACCACTAAATTTAAGTCTACGGTAGCGACTTACTCTACCGTAAAACTCTATGTTTTTAACTTACTCTACCATGTCTATTTATAACTCTACCGCGTAACTCTACTAGATTTTTAACTCTATCATAAAACTATATCTCTACCACCATAACTATTCAACCTATCAAATAACTCTCAGAAAATCCATAAATCTACTCGTTAACTCTACCAAACTCATCTAACTCTATCGTAACTACAATGGTAGACTTATGGATTGGCGGGAAATTTTCCCTCCAAAAACAGCTCCCTTTTAACGCTCTCTTTCCTACGTGGCTTTTAATTACGATGGCATGTTTCGTTATTATTTTTTTCCTAACACAATTTTCCAAGGGCTATTTTGGCATTTATAATCAAAACACCTTATACCCCCCATTCTAGTAATAAACATCGATTCATGACCTAGTATAGTAACTCTCCCAAGAAAGAATGACTATATATTTGTTGGATAAAGACACCTTTATAATCTTGTAATTACATAAGTGCCATTATGAATTTATGTTTGGTTTAGAAAAACTTAAATATATATAAAAGTATAAAACAAATATAAACCATGATAAAAAAAAAAAAATATATTAGACCTAGCACCGGTTCCTCAAGCCAAAAGCATTTGCTTCTCTTTATCTTGTTCGTTGCGGCTTTGATGGAGATTTGAGAATGAGACATGGGGTTGCGGTGGTTCGATTGCGGCATGAGGAAGGTTTGAGTGGTGTTTTGGATTGGTAGTTTTTCTTCCGCTGAGGCATGGCTTTCGATGAGAAACAGGGTTCTCGAATTAGGTAGTGGTGGTGGTATCTGCTTCAAGAGTTGGCGGTGGAGGTCTCTTTGGGTTGCGTTTCTTTTCAAACGGATTTAAGGTTGCAGACTTATTTTTGCCAATCGGTGAACGATGCTGGTTCATCATCTTCAACAAAAATTGGGTTTCAATAAAAAAACCCGAGAGTCGTCTTCTTTGCCATTAGCAGACACATATCGATTTCTAGAACGACGTTTTCCCGGTGATTTGCGATAAGTGGTTTGAGCAAAGGAGAAAAAGATATCGCCTTTAGCATCTGATGGATCTTCGCCAGGTTTGTATTCAGCTCAGACTTTTGATTTGACGCCTTATAATGTTTGTTTCGTTGTTTAGAGAAATGATATCGCCTTTTAGCATTTGACGCCTTTGTTTTTTGTTGGGTTAGATGATTGTGTATAGTTATATTTGAATCAAAGTTACATTTAAATCAAAGTTACATTTGCAATTCTTTCTTCAGATACCTAGTACATTGAATCTGGTAGTAACTAATAGCAATCTCGTTTTGTACACTTAGCGGATTTACCAGTGAGAGTGGCTTCACTTCTTCAGACACAATCAACGAGGTCCCTGGAGAATAGCCAGTTGAAGAAGCAGGTGGCCATATTATAGCATGGCAAGCTCATGAGGGAAGGTAAATAGAAACATGACATAAATTACACATTCGAAATAAAGATAAGTCTTCTGGTATATCTTTGTATAGCTTCGTAACACATTGATTCTTTGCTTGTTTAGTTGGTTTTCAAGAGTTGTTTTTTTTTTACTTAAGTTAAGATGAGTTCCTTTTGGGTCTGGATTAGGGAAGAAGAATTCGTGTTGGAAAATGCATTTTTTTGTTTTGCTTGATGAGCTTTTGGTTTCAGCATATACGTAACTATGATAAAGCTAGTGTTCTGTGTGGTTTCTCATCATAGGGTAATTACAATAACCGTCATGGTACCTGCAACCTTTTTGGCATTGTTTCACCCAATTATTGTTGTTACAATCTCCTTTAAACTCAAGATATCTTGTTCTATGAATAAAAAGTGAACTCATGTGTTTCACATCAAGCTGAATCAATTTTACTGACTATATTAAATTCAAAGTTCATGTGAGAGCCACTAGCTCCTCTCTTGAATGTTGAAGAGTTAATTGTTTTATATTCTCTGACATCTGAACTCGTTAATTGTTTTCAGGAAGAGGCTCTTCCAGATGATAAATGATCTCCCAACCATTTTTGAGGTTGACAACCACAACAGTAGCAGAAGCAAATCTATCGGTGCCAAGGTAGAAGCTTCTGTTTACTCCATTCTTTTTTTTTTCTCTCTCTCACAGTCTAGCTAATAATCTATGTTGGGTTGGGTTCTTATCTTTATTTACTCCTTTTGTTATCTCATGCAGCCTCGCCACTCTGAATCTCACACTAAGGCTTCAAAGATGTCCCCACCACCAAAAGAAGAAGATGAGAGTGGAGATGAGGAGGAAGATGACGAACAAGGTGCGGTTTTTTTCTGTGGGAAATTGCTTCCAAAGTTGACTGTTCGCAGGGTTGTCATTCTGCTTATGTGTTGGGAATTTGGTCATAACTTTAAAACCGTAAACCTAAATTTGTTTTTTTCTGTGGTTTTGTATGTCTGTTGTGTATCTTTCCACCAAGTTCCATAATTTTCTAGGTTGTTTTGGCACTCTGTTTGTACTCTGCATCAAGACAGACGAATTGGAAAGTAATTGGAAAGTGAAACCGCTTCTAGTTTTGAATCCATATATGTGAATGAAGTATACAGACTGTATGATACACTATACGGTTATCAAATTGATGATTACTTGGTTTAATGTTTTTGCCTTTCTATTGGGAGTTTATTGTATACAGTTTGTCCCTTCTTGGTTCTTGTAAAGGTATGATAATTTAAAAGATTTCTCACTTGTTTAACACTTGCTTGTTTGGTTTTTTTTTATGATTTCTCAGGTTACAATGCAAGCGATTTGTGTAGGTGAGTACAAGTTATCAAAGAAGGACCCTCTGAGACTAAAATCTGGATTGGGATACTGAGGGTGCAATAACAACAATTAGCTCTAGTGAATTATATATAGTCTTTTCTATACCTCTATTTGTATGGTTGGATAAATACAAATTAGAACATCCTCCGTTGCTATATTGTCTTCTTTTGAAATTTATAAAATTTATCAATTTGCTCTTCATCGACTTTTTGAGTAGCTTCATACCACCATTAGAGTTATTGTGCATATATCCAGTTTACTTGTCGGTTTATAGCATATATCCAATTGTCTTGATCACTTTTATAAACCGACAAGTCAACTGCCTCAAACTAGATTAGAACATGTGCATACGAACCATGCAAATAAAAACAACATAGTTTGTTTTTAGATCATGAAGATAAGTATGAGCTAACTTAGAACATGCGCATACGAACCATGCAAATCAACACATTTTTTTTTTCAATAGATTTGATGATTATGAGCCAAATTCTAAGGAGTTTTGCACATGGAGTTTAACTTCGATTTGCAAGCCATAAGTTGCATTGGTTTCTTTGCAATTAGATCTTTACATAGAATCCTAGATAAAACTCTAATTCTCTTTAGTCGGTCGGGAAATCCACTCAAGAACTTCGAGACTCATATTATTTCTCAATTTATACTTAGTACAAAATTCAGTTATCTTTTCGTTAAGGCTATTTTTTTGTCTTTTCACCATTTAGGTTACTTCATTTAACATACAAAATACTTGTAAAACGATGACCTAAATCTACGTTCAATTATTAACTCTATCACCACACGAAACGCTAAGTCTATGAATCTTATCCTATTTTAGTAAGCAGTAACTCTATCATAACATAATTTAAAAACTCTATTCTTACCGATAACTCTATCAGAAACGATAACTCTGCTGTCACTATTTATTAGTCTGTCATATAACTCAATTCTACCTTCTTTCTCTACCACCACTACAATTAAGTCTATCGCATATCTCTATTTCGCCCATAACTCTAAGAATCTTTTTCTTATTTACTCTACCACCACTAAATTTAATTTTACGACTGGTACTTACTCTACGGATTTTACTAACTCTACCATAACAATTTATATCTCTTCCGCGTAACTCTAATATTTTTTTTAACTCTCTCATATAACTATATCTCTACCGCCACTATACTTCAATTTACCGCATTAGTCTCAAAAAATCCATAAATCTATTCACTAACTCTACCAATTTCTACTAACTTTAGCGTCACTACAATGGTAGATTTATGATTTGGCGGGACATTTTCCCTCCAAACACAGCTCCCTTTTAACACTCTCTTTCCTACGTGGTTTTTAATTATGATGACATGTTTCGTAATTCTTTTTTTCCTAACATATTTCTCCCAGGGCGATTTTGCCATTTAGAACCAAACCTCCTTAGGACTAAGAACTCAGCAAGCAGGCATAGGATGGACACTATGAGCGGAGGCGCAGAGAGAATCTAATCAGCAAGCAATGATCAATAGGACTAAGAACTCTGTACCAAAAACATTTGATGAGGTACTCTCTCAGAATCCTACCCTTTGTTGTTGTACAGATGCTTCATGGATCAGCCCAGATAGTAAAGCAGGCATAGGATGGACACTGCATGACTCGCACGGCAATTGTACACTTAAGGGTTCATCTTCTATTGCACCAACTGCCACAATATTAGAAGCTGAAGCTATAGCATTAAAGGAAGCAATCCTGCAAATGAAGCGGCTTAACTACAAAAATGTTACATTTTGTGGTGATTCCCAAATACTTTACAAGTATTTAAGAGCTGTTTCTGAGGAAAGAGTTACTCCACAACCAAGCTATAGTGACATCCAATGGCATCTTGAAGACATCCTCACTCTTGCAGAAGAATCTTACAGATTTACTTATATTGCAAGATCTGCCAATCTATTAGCAGATACACTAGCTAAGAATGCTCGACTAAGAGAATCTCCATATGTTGTCTCTTGGCTCTCTTAATATATGTCATCTAAACACTGCAAACTTTGTACTCTGTTTCCTTAAGTAATGGAAGTTTGGCCGGAAAAGAAGAAAGACAAAAAAAATCTATTTCCCTTTTTTTTTAATGATCTTCGTCTGCTTTGTTTGTTGACAATGGCTTAAATAAAAGTTAAACAAAAAAACAGATCTCACATGAGTCTCAGCTCGTACTCACCAGCCATGGTTATATGTCTCACCCATGGCAGAGCTTGGTACCCACTCTTCTCAATGATCGTCAGGTATCGAACCTGCAATACCCATATTTAACACGCATCAGGTTTTGCTCTCAGAAGGAACACGATATATATTATGATAAACTGATGACTGTGAGCAATACCGACCTGTATTCCTGAAACTGTGAAGTATGGGATCTCGAATTTGACACGGATTGGAGCTTTTCGCTCAGGTGTTGATTCCTCTGCGGTTATACTTGGAAGATGAAACTCTGCTCGCAACATACCAAGTGTTATTACATTAAACTATAAGAACTTAGGGTAACCAATATACAAGCTGCTGAAATTGGTTTATGTTATTGGCAGTATGAGTTACTTGACGAGATGATGGACTTTGGTTACCCTCAGTATACTGATGCACATAGAATGGAAGTTACGCAGAGGCCTCAGTATACTGAGGGTAACCAAAGTCCATCATCTCGTCAAGTAACTCATACTGCCAATAACATAAACCAATTTCAGCAGCTTGTTTTACAAATAACATATCAAATTTCATACTGCCAGCTTGTTTTAGAAATGTATTAATATGATCAGATGGGAGAAGCATTAACTTACCACTACCACAAAGTTATCCCTCAAAATTATTTCTCTAACTTCAGCAAATTGAAAACACCACTTATTTGGTCATAAGTATATATATAGATTCTGATCAGATTGTGATCCAAATTCTGATCAAGTTCTAATACAAATTGAATCCTATAGCACTACTCAAGCTTGTTCATTAGTTCCAAATGTGCAGGTCTCGGTTAAACTAACCTTTATCCAAACCATATATATAAACAAAACTGAAATGAAACCGGTGGAGTTGTTGAGTTATATATGTGAAACGAAAGTAGTCTACTAGTACAATATTATAACAATGAACCAAACAGATGGTCGTACAGAGATTACATGCAGAAGCTTAACATATGGGGGTTGTTTTGGACAAGGCAGGCAAGGCACAAAGAGGAAATCTGAAAGCCTTGCTTTATTGACTAAGACACACATCATACATTTAGCTAAAATGGCCAGAAGGCACAGCGTAACCCACTGATAACGCATCTTAAATACGCCTTCTTACTACCCGCCCGGTACTATTAGGACGTTTTCTCATGAAATGAGAACTTGATTGGGGAACCTCCTTCTTCTTCTCCTTCTTCTTCTTCTCCTTCTCCTTCTCCTTCTCCTTCTCCTTCTTCTTCTCCTCCTCCATCTCCGCCTCCAGACAAAAATCTTCTTCGTTGCTAACTTGGGTCGAGGGATAGAGCTTCAAGTAAACAGGACTTTTCTTGGCTTTATTAGGGTCAAAGTTGTTGAACTCTGGATCTACTTTATTGAAGAACTTACGAGCCGCTTCTAAGCCATCAACCTTGGCAATAAGATCCACATAGAGTTCAAACTGGGAAGGAGTAAATACCACCCTCTTACTATCCATCCACCGGAAGATCTACAAAATTAAGACATATATATTGCTTAGTTAAAACCAAATATGATCCGACACAATAACAAATTATATAAACTAAACTCTCTAATAAACTCATTAATGTTGGACGTCAGACCTCGCGTTTTCAGGTTTACGGAACTTGTTAGTAAGAATCTTAATCCATCCGATGAGATCCCCCTGACCGACGTAAAGACCGTTCTTATTGTCCTCCCTTATGATGAGATCTACGGTTTCAACCGTAAGAGACTTCAGCTTCTCAAAGATTTTCCTCTTCACCATATTACTTGCTGCCACCTTCGCCTTCTCAGCAGAAGAAGAGGCACCGTCGCATAGATCAGACTTGATAGGAGGAAGAGTAACTTCAGAGGTCTCCACGCCAGTTGAAAACGGCGCAGCAGCGGGAATTGAACAAGCCACCTTCCAGATACGACAGTTCTGGATCCCACTCGAAGGCGGAGGAGCAGTAACAACCTTCTTCCAGTGGTGGAGAGAAGCGGGGGCCATCAGAATGCGGCGGTAGAAGTTCATTGGGATTCTCTAAGTTTTTGGAAACCCTAATTTTTCTTCTGTCATCTTAAAACAAAGAATATATACCACAACTCTCTCTCTCTCTCTCTCTCTCTCTATGGGCCTTAGACAACTCTCAATGTGGCCCAGCCCGGCCCGGCTATCTAATTTTGTAAGGGGAGATTTGGGGCACATGATTATATTAGGATCCTAATCGCTAAACACAATCAACTTACGATAATCTAAAAGGCTTAAAAGATGTATTGATTTAAGACCATCCAAGAATACCAGACATTTAACTATTCCTTAATTTTGTTTAAAGCTAAACTTTATCCTAAGCTGATTACTGTGGACGAGCTATTACTATAGAACCTCATGTTTAAAGTAGATTTTGTTTAGAAAGTGAATCATACCATTTGCCTCCTTATTTAATTGGTTGACATAAGAGCCATGTTCTCCGTCCTACAAACCAAACAAACCTCTCAGTTATTTGGAAGAACAACAAAACGAGTAAAATCTTAAGACAATAGTTATAGGACATTCCCTACTCTTGTAACTAAACTTGTGTCACCTTCCAAGATAACGAGGGAGTGAAACAAATCGGACCAGAACTAGAACCAAGACCAAGAGAACAAAAAATATTCTGCTTGAAATATAAATGGACGTCACCTACCTTCTCTTATGGAGCCAGACTTGCTGTTGCGCTTGCAGACGAGACAGGTTCCGGTAGTAGTATCGGATACTGGAAACACAAATTAAGATATTACACTAAGATAGTTCTGACTTCTGAGGATGGGAATTGAACAAGAATGCATAATAGGCCACACCTTTTGTTGTTGCATAGATAAATCATCCATGCATTTAATCTAAAATGCCATATTGTTCTCAAGGAAGGAGCGGTTGATGAGTGTAGACGATCATAATCGCCCTAGAAAAGAGAAAATACAGTAGTATTACGAGTCAAAATCTGGAATACTGACACACATCATGCGAGGAACACTATCCAGATTCTAGTATTGTACCTGTGAGACAGGTGTATCAGTCTCCAGTTCGGCCATGAAGGCACTGAAAAGGGCAGAGTTTGAAACCATGATCTGTCAAAAGAAAAGAAACTTACATTGAAACCAATTTTTCTTTGTCAGAGGCAACATATAACCAGGTAAACAGTTCCAACCTATTTAGTATTTACTTCAAAAAGATTAGCTGGTAGGACTTCAACATAGAAGAGAGCTAGAGACTTACAGGTATTTCTTCAAAAATACCCATCCAGGAAAAATTATTCTCTCTCAACCTAACAAAGAGAGTAAATAAAACATGACAACTATCCTATGGGGTTCAAGAAACCTATATGGATCAAGAGACATACTTTTCGCCATTAAAGTTTCCACCTCGGTACAACTCCATAAAGGAATCTGAAAGCTTCAACGCCTAGGTCCGCTTTAGAGGGATCATATATGATGCACACACACCTCTTGATGTTTTCCTGTAGATAAAGACGGTTTACGCTTTACAATCAATTTTTACACTAGAATAGATGCCCCTATTGTACACTAGAGTGGCCATGCGATACATATAATATAACTTTTCAGCAAACCATATGAATAGATCAAATCCAGAATCTAGAATGTTATAATCACATGGTAGACATGATCTTGACAAGTACCTGGTAATTCATGAAGGTCTAAATGAGTTCCACGATCTGTTAGGAACCAAGAACTGCAGACTGATACCTGAAACAAAATGAAAGCAGATCTTAGATACATTCGTAAAAGAATATTGAACAAGTGAAGTCAGACTGATGACAAGAAGAAAACCTACCAACCAACAGTGTTGTTGTCAACATTAACCTCCCTCAGACATCTCATCATCTCAAGCTGATAGTTGGCACCATCAGCTTCAATTCATCATCCCTGACCTGTCCACGTTCAAGATACAAATTGCAGGTAAATCACATGTACATCAACCATGGACAAGCTCTTCAATCCTTCAAAATGCGAAGGTCAATGAAGTCAAAAAATATTTGATGGGAAGCCAATTAAAGGACTGCAAGACTCTTGAGGTGTTGGACTGACTGGTGGACCGCTGCTGGTTTTAAACTCAGCCTTACTTTACGTGAACTCAATTCACATCTCTTTCTTCTTCTTTATCACGCTTAAGCTAAGCAAACTAATAAATTCGTAATTAATGGCTTCTTCTTCTTCTTCTTCTTCTTCTTCTTCTTCATCGATTACGTCGTTGTTGTTACTAGTAGTCTTTGCATGTATAGTAGTATTCCTCTGTTTGGTTATTCCGGCAAGATCTAGCGACGTCCAAGCTCTACTCAGCTTGAAATCTTCAATCGATCCGTCTAATTCGATTCCATGGCGACGAACAGATCTCTGCAACTGGCAAGGCGTTAGAGAATGTATGAACGGAAGAGTCTCCAAGCTTGTTCTTGAGTTTTTGAATCTCACCGGCTCACTCGACGACAAGAGTTTGAACCAATTAGATCAACTTAGGGTTCTTAGTTTCAAATCCAACTCTCTCTCCGGTTTACTCAATCTCAAATCGGTTTATCTCAACGACAACAACTTCTCCGGTAACAGATTGTCCGGTCGAATCCCTAGGTCGTTGCTCCATCTTTCTCGACTCTACACGCTCATTGTTCAAGACTATCTCTCCATTGGCTCAATCCCTCCTCTTAACCAGACGAGTCTCAGACACTTCAATCTATCTAATAATCCGCTCTCTGGTCAAATCCCACCGACTCAAGCTTTGATTGAAGCAGTTCGACGAGTTCTCGTTTACGGCTACCAGATTTAAAATCCATGCTGAATCTCGCCTGCGCCGTCAACTTTATAAAAGAGATATATGTTCCTTTCTAATGGTGAAGTTTTAATTGTAAGATGTCTCTTGGTCTCGGGCGGATTGTAAATTTCGACAATATAGTTCAATTAGTAGGATTTTTCGGCGGTGGATCTGAAATTTCATTAGAAAACAGAAGTTGAATTTATGGTAATGCTACATGTAAATTTTCAATTTGCTTCAACCTCTCTGTGAATTTTGAAAATATCCGAACTTGGATTTGATTGTTCTTTGATTTGTAGTTTATCTTTGCTTTAAGTTTTTGAAGGTAACGAATATAGATAGCCAATTGTTATGTGATCGACACTTTACGCACCAGATAACATAAGTGACTTATTTTCCTTGTTTCTTTCTATTGATGTTAGCTGTAAGCTTTAAGTGCTTTTTTTTTTTTTTTTTTTTTTTTTTTTTTTTTTTTTTTTTATGGTAACAAATTACAAGTCATTCAGTCAGTTTTGCTTATATGTGAATGTACTTTTGTTTACAATATCTATGGTATAGAAAATGTGTATTGCAAGGTGTATGTGTTAACAAGCCAAGCCAACTATAACAAACTGTTTATGCATATACTTTTACTTCTAATAGAAGAGAGAACCAATAATAGATGTCTTGCTCTACGTTTGATCGTTTGGAATGTGTATAGAGTTTGATAAGCAATCACCCAGACCTTTGAAAAAGATATATGGTGCTTGTTCTGACTCGTGCTCAATTTTCCCCTCCCGTTGAACTTTCTCACGATTTTTTTTCCTCCGATCCAAGAGATCAGATTCTCTCCTCAATCCTCATTACTATCTGTGTCGGTTCTAAGATGCCACAACAAGAGTTTGAGGAGGTATGGTTACATATGCTAAAACAGGAGTTTGAGGAGGTATGGTTTTATATTATGTATATCCATCTCGGATAATAGTTTTTTACATACGTTTGGTTCGTTGTAGCAAGAATCAGTTTCATTCTTATAGTACTACTGCCTTTGTAGGATTATGCAAATGATATCGAACAGGGACTGTATTGTTCCATATTATGGCTCTGTTCTCAAGTTTCTGATCACTTCATCATCATATTAATACCCACCCAAAAAACGTTATCTTCTGGCAATCGTATCATTTACAGCATACTTTTGTGATACGATGACATAAATCAGAAGAACGGAACCAAAACACACAAAACCTTTCTCTAAAACAAGATGAGCTCGTCAACAGGAGACATAACCGTCAAGTAGACACACATACACAGTATCGTATACAACCAATCCTCAAACAAAAAACAACGACCACTCAAAAAAAAAAAAATTGCAGCATAATCTATCACCTCCACAAACAAGCATGGTAACGTAATGTCACTGTCTGGTTATATCATCAATCGAAGTTGACAGGATCTGCTGCTTCTGCTCCCTTAAAAGGAGCCAAGATGGTCTCCATTCTAATGGTTTCTTGAGAATTAATTGGTTCCGTCTGCTATTGCTATTCTTTTTCTTCTCCTTAAAAGTTAGTCTCGGTCCCACATAATCTTTAAAAGTTACCGTTTCGATTAGTTAATCACTGTCCGATCTCTCTCTCACTGCCACGTGATGAAATTACACGGACCAGATCTCTCGACCGTTCTCAGAGGTTCCATCTTTTTCCATTTTATTTGTTTTTTGGTTGCAATCCAAATAAGAAAAGAAAACAACGGGGAAAAATGTAAATAATGGAAAACCATTTCCTTTTTACAAAAAATAAAATAATATGAAGTATTTTGAGGTTTTTTCCCAAATAATGTTTGTAAGTAAACTGTTTTGATTTTTTTTTTTAAATTAAAGTTTTGTTATTACACAAAAAAAAAAAAAAATGTAGAGAAATATGTGGCAGAAAGCTTCATCTCTTGTGTTGTGCGTTAATTAATTTCACCGAATTCAAAAAGGAAAAAGCATGAAAATCACACTTTTTTAGTTTAAAAGTTTTTTAAAATTCTCGTTGCTTTTTTTTTCCTTTCAATTATTATTTTTTTCTTAAGCCACAGCCTATTATTTCAATATATGTGGTATTTTACAGGAATAAGCAAAAGTTTACCACCTAGTATATTTTAAAAGTGCATATCAATCGCTTGCAAAATGTTGAATCTGAATTGGTGGTAAACGGTTAAAACACAAAACCAAGTTCTAAGGAGTAAATAAAGAATGACGGAACCTCTCTGTGAAGTGTGAAGTACATTTTTTTATTCTCCAAAAAAAAATTGCAATTAATTCCAGAACTAAATGGGCGGGAGCGGCTGCCTTTCTGGGCCGGGCCTCTTAGAAAGGCCTGAGAGCTTTGTAGAATGTTTACCTACCTTTTTTTTTTTTTTTTTTTCTTTTGACGAACAATGTTTACTTACCTTTTAAGCGCGTCGTTTTCCTTTTAGGGTTTTTCTTTGTTTCGACGGCGAGAGAGTTTTTAGGGTTTTAACAGAGATTTTTTTTTTATCAGACCTCCTCCGCCCAGGCCCGGCCCGCGACACATTCCTAAGACACATTTGTATTGGGCCTCAGTTTTTTTTTACTTTTTTGGTATTACAATTAGGCCTCAAAAAAAAAAAATTATTGTAAATATAGGCCTCGTTTTTCGAATAATATAAGATTTGACCTCAATTTTTTAATTTTATTTATTTATTATTGTAAAAATAGGCTCCTATTTTATGCATGTTTAAAATTTGGTTTTAAATTTTAAATATTATAAGTAAAACCCATTAAAAAAATTGTTTTGTATTGGGCCTCATATTATGCTGGGCCGGCACTGCCTCCGCCGTTTCATCTCTTTCTCCTCCGACGTCACTCATGAATCTCCGGCGATTTTCTTCTGGAATCAGGAGGATTCCTGTTCTTTCTCCTCACGTCTCCTCTTCTTCTTTTCTCCGGCGATCTTCTTCTGGGATCAGCACCATCGATGTTCCTTCTGCGTCTAAGATCTCGTCTCTTTCCATTCTCCGGCGGTTTTCCTCTGCTCCTCACTTCTCGTCTCCTTCCGTTCTCCGTCCATCTTTGTCTCCTCAGCTCTCGTTTTCTTATTTTCTCCGGCCAGTCTCATTCTCGTCTTCTTCTGAGCCGACTGCTCAGATCTCGCATTCTTCTGAGCCGACTAAGCCGACTGAGCAGCCTTCTTCTGAGCCGACTGAGCATACACAGATCTCGCCTTCTTCTGAGCCGACTTAGAAGATCTCGTCTGCTTCCATTCTCCGGCCGTCTGCTTCTGAGCTTCCTTCTCCTCTGTTCTCACCTTCTTCCGCTCTCCGGCCATCTTTCTCATCAACTTCCGTCCTTCGTCCATTCTCCTCTTCTTCTGAGCCGACTGAGCAGATCTCCACTAAAGATGACGAATTGATCATCGGAGGTTTGTTCTCTCTACTCATACGTGTTGTTAGTTCTATTTTTTTTTCAACCTTTTTATCATCATTAATTTTTTCTCATCTCCTATTAACAGATGACCTCACATGCCCACCTTTTGATTTGCTAACTTTCTCCAAGTTAGCAGCTCTGATCAGTCCATCCGTGGTTAACTTAATAACAGTCGAAGGTATTCACTTACATAATTTTTTTTACTTAATTTTTTTTATTTTGAATAATACAATACTTATTCACTAATTAATTATTTTTGTTTGACCTAGGGGATGCAATCCTTTATGGAGCTGGTATAATTATCAGCACCAGTGGCAAGATTTTGACTTGCGCACATAGCCTCTACGATGACATGTTTCGTCTCCGACATGATCCTGAATATCGGGCTGAACCTAAAAAGGTACTATCTATTAATAATAATGTTGGATATTTAAAACATTATTAAACTCAAATGCTGATATTAATATAGAATCATACTGTATTTGTATTGACAATGTCCGATATTTAAAACATTATTAAACTCAATTGCTGATATTAATATAGAGTTATATTTGTATTGATAATGTTCGATATTTAAAACATTATTAAACTCAATTGCTGATATTAATATATAATTATATTTGTAATGATAATATTCCATATTTAAAACATTATTAAGCTACGATGACATGTTTGTCTCAGACATGATCATGAATATCACGCCGAACCTAAAAATGTATCTATTAATAATAATGTTAACATTATTAAACTCAATTGCTGATATTAATATAGAATTATATTTGTATTGATAATGTTTGATATTTAAAACATTATTAAACTCAATTGCTGATATTAATATAGAGTTATATTTGTATTCATAATGTTCCATATTTAAAACATTATTAAGAATTATATTTGTATTGATAATGTTCGATATTTAAAACATTATTAAACTCAATTGATTAGGTGGACATCATCTCTCATGAAGAACAAGTCTTGTATGGTCAAGTTTCTTTTCTTGATGTATACAACGACTTGGCAATAGTGGAGACGTGTTGTGAAGGTACCAAATTCACCCCTGCTACTTTTGGTATATCCAAAAATGTATCTGTGGGGAATTTGGTACTAGCAATTGGATATTCACTTGGATTATCCCATACAATATCCAAGGGTATCATCAGGTAATAATTTTTTATATATATTTCAAATTATATTTCAATATATATTTATTTTAAATTTCATGTGCTAATTTTATCTTATTTGATATTGTAGCTATGTTGAACGCCCCCATCATGAAATACCCTTGATGGATAGTTCGTATGATCATTTTCTCCAGACCGATTGTTCTCTACATAGGGTAAATTAAATTCTTTTATATTAATATTGTTGATTACATTTGTTTTTTGCATTTGTGTTGGCATATTATTGTTTCTTAACTCGATTCATTTTTTTTGTTTTTGTAAGGGAAATGGTGGAGGCCCACTTATCAACATGCGAGGCCAAGTCATAGGAATAGTTTGTCACACTTGTCTGATTGGGCCAGCTATGGGCTTTGCTATACCAAGTGATGCGATCTGTGAAATTGTTCAGAAGAACAATTGGATGAAGAAGGCTGAAGTAAAAGGGCAACCAATAGCAGAGTATGGTGTGACGGAGCCTTTGACGGATCCGGAGTGGTTTGGACCTATTTAGTATTTTAAGCATTGTTAGTAATTTGAGACTTGAGTAAATAAAGCATTGTTAGTAATTTGAGACTTGAGTAAGTAAGTATTGTTAGTAATTTGTCTTTTAAGTTATGTAAGACTTGAGTAAGTAATTTAACTATAAAAATGACTTGAGTAATTAATTCATTCTTATCCCATATCGAATTCGCTGATGCAATTATGGTTTTCTTTCCGCGGTAATTAACAGAAAGAACCCAAAAGAAGTCGATACACGCTTGGACCACATGTTTATGTTATACTATTGTCTAAGCTTTAATTACTTAATATTTATTTATCTAATTAAACTAAATTATAAATACTAATAACTAGAATAGGATCCGCCGTGTACCGCGGGGTAAAATTATTTATAATTAAAATATTTAAATTATAAGTTATATTTGTTGATCAAATATGTTATAATTATATAATAACTGTTAAATAAACCATATAATACCATAATATAATTTAATTTTTATATAATATTTATGTAATTAATTTAATTAGATATGTCTATTCTCTTATAATGACAATGTTAACAAAATAATGAAATGATGTTTTACCCGTGTAACACCGAATTAATGATATTTTTTAATTTATATAAATATCAATAAAAGCCGTCCCGCTATATAACCCCGTCGCGAGATATTTTAACTCACACTATATCATCTTAATTTTTAATATTTATTGTGTATCTATGGTATAATATTTATCATATTTAACTTTTTAAAAGTTTTAAATATTTTTCATATAGAACCAGAATAAAGAATTTTAAAAATCTTATCATATTTAACTTTTTAAAAATCTTTAAAATAAAAAACCAGAATAAACCAAATAAAAGTTTTTAAAGTTTGAATGCCTGATAAATCAAGGTTTCACTTAGGCATGGGCATTCGGGTACCCGTTTGGGTACGGATCGGGTTCGGATCGGTTTCGGGTTTTCGGATTTAGATGTATAGGACCCGTTTGGGTATTTCTAGATTCCGGGTTCGGATTGGGTTCGGTTCGGGTATTTCGGGTTCAGATTCGGATTACCCGAAATTCACAAAACTCAAAATTTTAGTATCTAATTTAGTCTAAATTATTCAATAATACGCAATATATCTGAAAATTTAGAGTATTTTTAACCCAAATTTACTAATAAACATTTTAAATACTTCAAATTATCGAAAATATCTAAAAATCTGAATATTTTGAATACTTTTATTATTAAAATTATAAATATTACTAATATATTACTACTATATATTAATAATATGGGTATATTCGGATACCCATTCAGATTTCGGTTCCGATCGGGTTCGGATTCGGGTTTTTGGATTTAGAGATTTAAAATCCATTTGGGTATTTTACAATTCCGGATACGGGTTCGGATCCGGTTTTTTGGATCAGGTTCGAATCAGATCTTCGGATCCGGGTATTTTGCCCAGACCTAGAACACTTTTATTACTAAAATTATAAATATTACTAATATATTACTACTATATATTAATAATATGGGTATATTCGAATACCCATTCGGATTTCGGTTCGGATCGGGTTCGGATCGGGTTTTTTGGATTAGGTTCGGATCGGATCTTTGGATCCGGGTATTTTGCCCAGGCCTAGTTTCACTCATTTGTATTCAGAATCATTTTGGTCTCTTTTATAGTATGACTATAAACCATTGCTCATTTTTTTAGACGATGTGGGATATTTTACCCGTATTTTTTATTCATCTATTGAGTAATATATGTCCGTTTTTTAAATTTTGTATTACATCATATGCAGGAAAAAATCACACTTTTTATTAACTAAATGTATTACAGAATAATTCAAGATAATTTAAATATAAATTCAAAAAAAAAGAAAGAGAATAATATATTTATGTTTGAATGAGGTAGAAAGATTTCCTTATTTTTTTAAATCTTACCTATAATTAATTTTGAAGTTTTGGTAACTAATATTAAAGTCAATGCATTAAATGTAAAAACTTTCCAAAAAATATTTTTGAGCAAAAACTGCTGCAAAAATACTAGTATATAGATAATAGTATATTATGGTAGAACCTAGGGAGCAAAATAACCGGTAATCAAATAACCGACCGAACCGAATCGAAAAAAAATCAAACCAAAACCGAACCAAAATTCTTCAAATAACCGAATGATTAGTAAAATCCTATATCCAAACTAACCGAAAACGAACCGAACCAAACCGATAATTAAATAATTAACCGAAAAGTCTGAATACTTAAAAGGTACCAAAAATAATATACTTAATATTATGCAAAACTATAAAATAAATTAAAAATATTGATTATTTCTACATCCAAAACAATTAGATAATTAAAATAATCAATATATCTAAATGTTATTATTTTGAATTTACAAGGTTAAATTCTATTTTCTAAAATCGGATCAATATTTTTCCCCTTTTTATACTTTTTGTAATGTATTTTTGGTTAATTTCGGTTACTTTTGGTTATAGTTTTATTTGGTTAATTTCTATATAATTTATGTTAGTTATGGTTACCTCTTCAACTAACTGAACCGAAACCGAACCGAACTGAACCGAAATTTCTAAAATATCCAAATGGTTATTATATTATTATATCCAAACTAACCAAAACTGAACACAACCAAACTGATACCAAACGGTTAACCGAATGCCCAGGCCTAGAACTAGAATCTCTAGTTCAATGAAGATGATCTTAGACTATTTACAATGGTAAACTCTTTTAACAACCTATTTTACATTCAACATCATCTTTTTTCTATTCCATCTAATAATTCAACATCCAATCAATATTTACACTCTACAATACATTTGTTTAATAAAGTTCAACAATCTATTTCCATTATTTTATTTCATATTCTAATTTCATCTATTAACTACAAATTAATGAGTTAGTGGCTAAAATAATTATTTTCTTATTTTTATCTCATATTCTTAGACTAAGTCACAAACAATAAAGATATTCAATCACACATGAAAAAGAGTTGACTTGAAAATTGATAATCACTGTGTTTACGAGTAAGTAGAATAATTTTGAGTTTAGAAAGAATCATTGTTGGTATCTATTTCACAAAAGACGGTTTTTATGTGTCTGGTTCAAATGAAAGAAATATTTATTGATAGAGTATATAAATGATGAATTTTGATAGAGAAATCAAGAATAAAAAAATTAATTTACTATAATATAATGGATCTCAAATAATTGGGGGTATATCTTAGAAATATTTATTGATAGAGTATAAAAATGATGAATGAGGAAGTGTCTTTAGTCAAGTGGTTACAGCACCACCTCTGCGACCGATCCCACCGGTGTTCGACTCCACTAAGTCGCGTTACCCCGCATTGTAGGGATTGGCTATGAATCGGGCCTTGTCGATTCAATGATGACAAAAAAAAATGATGAATTTTCAATCTCTATATCACTCCTAACATCCTATGAGAGGATACCACATGGACACTATACCACATGGACACTATCTCTCTCTTTTAATTCAACATGTTGAACTTATTCAATTATGTTTAATCCACCTCATATTCAACAAATTTTTCATACATCTTTGCACCAATTCAACAATTTAATAATTTTTTTCAATAACACCATTGTAAGTAGTCTTATAGCAAATAATACTAAATAGCGATTGTATTAATACTTAAAGCTTTACTTGACTAAATTTTTTGTATGGATGTGGAATCATTATAAGTATTCATGGAAAAAATACTAACATGTGCCCACAATGTCTACAACATTACTCAAAAGTCTTTATACTCCCTCTGTTTCATATTAAGTGTCATTTTAGAATCACACAGATTAAGAAAATCATTAAATTTTCTATTTTACTCTTTATTAATATATTATATATTTTTTTATTGGTCAATACATTAAATTGGTAAGGATAAAATTGGAAAATTTACCAAATATCTACATTGAAAATACAAAATGACACTTATTTTGTAACAAAATTTTCAGCTAAAAATGACACTTAATATGAAACAGAGGGAGTATAACATTAGGCAGTGGAGCAACATGACCAAGTAACATATATTATAATGAGATTTTTATTGTCTTTGCTAATTCCTTATTGTGTTTAGGAAGTAATGAATTTCTTATTGTGTTTGCTAATTCCTCTCATATTTTGATCTTGTTCGTCTTACACAAGTTTGGTTAAACGTATCGGTTCGGAAATACACATGATACAAAGTTTGTGCAAAACTTTTATTCTAACTGATTGTGTAATAAAGACGGTAAACTAATTTTATAAATATTGTTGATTGTGTTCGTGTTTTACATTGATATTTGATGTTGCAGGACGGGATGCCCATGACATTTTATTTGTTTGATTTTATGTTTTAACCATTACTTTCATTAATGTTTGTCTTAACTTTGGAAGTTTTCAATAAGCTCTATATGATTTAACACTTTGTCGCAAGAATTGATAGTTTATAAAAAGACTAGTGAGACAACTTTTTCATTGGTGATATCTAATGATGTTGGTATATAGAAAAACATTCCAATAGAGAATGAGTGTGTACAATCTTATTTTATTGTTATCTATATTTTTCTCATATCCGACCTCTCTATTTATTCATTATTTACCAGTTAAGGTGGCCTGAGTAAGTTAATACGTTTATAAAAAGACTTCGGAATGTGACATCTCGCATAACGTTTAGGAAGAGGTCATTCTTAGCCCATATCGAATTCGATGATGTCACCTAATCTCATGTAGGTGGCGTTATATAAAATGTCGTTACAATTACTCTAGTTTAATAGTCATAATATAAAAGCTATAGATATCAAGTGAAAAAAAGAGAGGAAGCGCGAAAACCGGGGGTTTGAGAGATACCAAAAAGTACTTACTAATTTAAAAAACTGTCGTAAAAACTTTAAAATCTTACAGGAAAAAAAAAGAAAAGAAAAGAAGAAAAACAATTCACAAGAATATGGCTTCTAAAACAACCTTCACCGCAAATTTCATCAGCTATAATATTTCAATCTTTTTCCCTTTTGTTTTTTATCGATCTTCCTCTGCTTTGTTCGTTGACAATGGCTTAAGTAAAAGTTAAACAAAAACACAGATCTCACATGAGTCTCAGTTCGTACTCACCAGCCATGGTTATATATCTCACCCATGGAAGAGCTTGGTACCCACTCTTCTCAATGATCTTCAGGTATCGAACCTGCAATACCCATAATTATCACGCATCAGTTTTTTTTGCTTTCAGATTTTTTAATGCAGTAGTATTGAACGAACACGATACATATGACAAACTGATCACTGTTAGCAATACCGACCTGTATTCCTGAAACTGTGAAGTATGGGATCTCGAATTTGACACGGATTGGAGCTTTTCGCTCAGGTGTTGATTCCTCTGCGGTTATACTTGGAAGATGAAACTCTGCTCGCAACATATACTCCTACATTGTTTCAAAACTTCAAGTAAGCATTTGACTTTGCTAAAGTGTTACAATAAACTATAAGAACTTACCTTGTTCCCTGGGAAAGATTTGATTTTCCAGACCAGTGCATCTTTTTCGGGAGCATATGCGGCAGACCCAAGAGATGTTCTTACATTGGGGTTAGATGCATCGGTTGGTACAGGCAACTCAATCTCAACATTTGTTGCAGTGCTGCAGAGTAAGGAACTCTTAGCAAAACGTTTTAAAAGATTTTTTTTAAGTAATGGTTAAACAAATCACACAAGGATTATTAGTTACCTTCTTTCCTTAAATTGGCTTCTAGCTTTTACTAGCATCTCAACACGACTTCTGGAATGCCGCTCTATCTGCGCTTCGACCCATATAAGAGGCTTTACCTGAACAAGTATAATGTGAAAAATTTTTTAAAAAAAACATGAGATTTAATTTGTTTAAGAAAGGGACAAAAACCATTTGTGCAGTAGTCCACATTTCAAACCTGAGTACTGAGTCTATACGTCATTAGATCAAAAGATCCATCAGGTGGTATGAAAGATATCGTCCGGTCGTTTTCAAAACGGGCTAATCGAACACACCTAACATTTTGAAGAAAGAGAGATGTAAAAACTCAAAAATTGGTCTGGATAAAGTGATTGTCAAGAATGTCTGAAGTTGCAGGAAGATACATACTGATGAAATTTGATGTCCTCCAAATCAATGGCTTTTCCTTTTGTTGCTCGTCCCTGCGCCTCCAACAATACTCTATCATTGAGGCCTAGCTTACACTCTGGCATTCCACTGTAATAACATGGATTTAGAAGCAGATTGTCAAAGAGGAAGAACTTTTTTTTTTAATCTAGAATGCTTTGGTTGACTAGGAACACTAGAGAACGCACCTCAAGTATGTTCGCATCTTCAACGCTCCAACGACATCAGACCTGACAATTTGCCCATTACTGTTCACAAGGATATTTACACTCTCAATTACATCCAAGAAAACCTGGAAAACAAAACATATGTCTGTCAACATTTGAAAACTTAAACGTTAGAAAAGTAAAATGTTCCCTGCTTGAAAAGTAAGCACGTACTTCGTTTTTCTTAAATTGTAACCCCTCGCTCCTCCATGAGACAGCATTTGTGACAGCCATTGGAGGTCGCTGTGTAACTTCCATTCTATATGCATCAGTCTTGATGAATTCACTAAGGATTCTCGCCTCAGTATACTGAGGGTAACCAAAGTCCATCATCTCGTCAAGTAACTCATACTGCCAGCAACATAAGTCAATTTCAGTACCTAGTATTTATAATAACTTTTGTCCACACATATCCAGCCCATGTGAGAGAAATAACAATATACTATATAGCATACAAAAAAAAAGGTGTTATAAGAGCGAGCAGATGGGAGAAGCATTGACATACCACTACCACAAAGTTATCCCTCAATGATTCTTCCTCTAACTCCTCAAAGTAATGCTTAAATACCTACAAATCAGTATAAGAAATACATATATATGGTCAGTATCATATGAAACAGTGCCGTTCTTTTTCCTCCAACCGGGGAAACAGATGGAAATGCAAAAACTGAATCACTAAGGATGCTTACATCGACAACGCGATGCAAGAAGAAGAGAAGACTGGCAGCATTACAGTTCTGTCTGGACGCTATCATCAAGTAAATGTTACTATGCTGTACAAACATGTAGGTCACCCCATTATCATAAGCAACCGGATCGTTTGACTGTGAATCACCCTGGAAAATTACACGAAAGTAAGCAAACCCGCAAAGAAAACACTACTTACGAAAGTAAATATTAGCGATTCTGATCCAAATTCTAATCCAATTTGAATCCTCCTATAAGCACTGATCAAGCTTGTTCATTAGTTCCAGATGTTCAAACTTCCGTATCGTTAAATCACAAGAATCTATCAGAAGGATTAGTGGCATCAGATCACAGAGACAGATCACTATCTTAGAACTATATTAGCAAGCTTCCATACACTTTCGAATTCTATTGGCGAATCTCCCAAAGATGGGAATTAGAAACGAATCCATGACTATCGTTCATTGCATCGAAGTACTCTTTAAAAATTCACATCATCCAAGTACCAAAACAGAAACTAAAATCACCGAATCGCAAATCTAAGAAAGCAAATATCAGAAGAGGGAGAGTAAAAACACCTCTTTCTCGATGAGTTTGGTGAAGAAACGCTCAGCTTGAGCAGCTGTGACATCGCCACGGTAATCGCGCCACACCAGAACACGGCCCTTGATATCGAGCAGAAACAGCGCTGAGGCCGCCCCTGCCATGTTCTTCTTCCTTCTTCTTCTTTCCTCCCTGTTTCTTAAACGATTGCGAATCAGATCCGATCAAACAGATGGATTAACCCAACGAGATCTGAAGAATTTTATGCTTCGCTGGAGAAGAAGGACCAACGTCAAAGAGAAGAAGGAGCTAAGATCATCTGGTGCAGCTGAGTGGTTCCTCGATAAAGTCTTATTCACGATCTGACGAATTCGTTCTGGTTCGTGGTTGGATTCATAATACAGAGAGACACACAAACACACACAATAAAATAAAATAAAATAACCGATGGGAGTGAAAAAGTGCAGCTATCAAATTCAGCTTCGCATTACTCTATTGTCCCAAACATATTGCCTCGAGACTCCACCGATACGACGCCGTTCTGTATAAAAAAACACACTGTTACTTGTATGAACTCTTTTACTTTTCGTAGTCGTGATTCATTATTGACAATTGTGAGAAGTACGTTTCCATTGGCTAATTGAGATCTCTGAGATTTAATCATGTATAAACCATATACTAAACACATTTCATCTAAGTTTAATGCCTTTCAATATCTTCATTACATAGGCGATACAGAGAGAGAGTGAGAACAATACAAATGAAATTTGAAGTGATCAAAGTAATCTTCTGTACATGTGTTTCAATCAAAACCTTTTTTTTTTCTTTCTTCTGTTTGAGAGCAACCATCATTAGAACCACAAACAATCAAACTCGCCCAGATGACTTTCCACGATTTGACTCAGCACACATCTTTATGTTCAATTCTATTTGCTTCGAGCTCGTGGAGACAGGGCAGAGCAACAAGCCAGATGACGGTTCATGATTCTTTTTGGTTTGCGCCCTTTGATGTAATCTTAGACTTGAGTGCTAAGCAACTTATATCATCGTCTCCTTCTAGATCACTGAAAGAAACATCATCCTCATTCACTGTGAACATTGGAGCCCAAGAATTAGCAGAATCTTCTTCTTCTGGCCAATCATCATCATCATCATCATTGTCATCATTAGGTGTTTGGCTAAGACTTGCACTATTTTTGTCATTCTTCTGGATTGGTTTCTCATCAATAACAGCCTTATCGATGAACTGAGCGTTTTCAGACCCGTGTTCGAAATCACGATACATGATTGAAGGAGGTTCAAAAGCATATATTCTTGGAGACAAAAACTCAGGAGGAGCATGGTTGTAGTAATTTGAAGTTGACGGTGTAATGTCTTCTTCAAGAATCTTATCTCTACTTTCTTTAGAAGAATGGGTTTGATTCTGAAGCTCTTCCATCCACAATGCTCTTGCACCCATCACCTGCAACAATTTTTATTGAGTAACAACAAGTCAACAACAACAACAAATCAATTTTGGATTGGATTCAAGACTTAAGAAGAAGAAGAAGATAAAAGAGGTTTTGTTACCTGTGGGGAAGACAAAAGATGAGCATCGTGTTTATTGAGCCTTGAAAGAAGAAGAACAAAATAGACTTTCCAGAAGTAACCATCAGTCATATGGCATGGACAAAGCTCAATTCTCAATGCAGCTAACCTTGGAGCAAGACGTTCAATAGCTAAAGCATGACCTCTTTGAGCATCAGTCATTTCCAAATCTACCAAAGAAGAAGGTAAAACTATTGAAGAAGAGAAAAACCAAACCTTTGTGATATGTATATAGCAAACAAGTCAAAATCAATGAAGACTAAAAAAAAAGGCCAAAAACCTTAACTTGTGAAAATTTCAACAAATTATAAATTAATCCAAAAATTGACACAATGAATGAAGGAGAATGTAGGTTACCATCAAGATCTTCGTCAGGATCAAGAGGAAAATCCAACCAAGTTTCTGGATGCATTGCTATGTTCCTCGCAAATGCCAACACTTCGTCGGTTAGAGCAACCGCAGCGATCTCTTCTTCTTCTTCATCAGTTTCCTCCTCTTCTTCTTCTTCTTCTTCTTCTTCCTCCTCAACAACAGGATCATTAAACACATGTTGGATACCTTTTTCGTCCAAATCCCAGCTCCTAACCCTAATTCCAGTCTCCGGCGTATCACTTCCAACACACGATTCGTCCCGATCTGAAGACCGAGATTGATCCAGTCTAAGATCCGAAGAACGCGATTGGTACAACTCAGGATCTGAAGACCGCGATTGATTCATCAACCTATGATGATGATGATGATGATGATGATGATTCGATAGATCGGAGGAGGAAGAAGAAGAAGAGGATCCATCTGGTAACGGAGCGAGAAAGTTAGCAACGCCGCGAAATTGACGCGTGAGGGTATGTCCAAGCTCCGTCAAATCGTCTTTAACCCCACGCGCTTGAGCCTCATCTTCCGGTGACAAACGAACGGCGTTTTTATCGGAATAATCGTGTATTTGTTGCGGTGAAGATATCCGGGTGCTCGTGTTGTCTTCTTCGTCGTCGGCGGTGGCGTCAACATCGTCTCCGATTCCCTCGTATAAGCTTTCGAGAAAATTCGAAAACATTATGATTTCAATTCTTTTGTCTTTTGTTTTTCTTTTCTCATTAATCTATTGATCCATTTGTGCTGTATCGTTGACTCAAAAACCTATACAAACAAAAAAAAATGTGTTTTGTTAATTTTTTTTTTGGCCAACAAACCCCATACAAAATTAAAATATTATACAGTTGTAATTTACTTTAATTTCCTACAAATTTAAATCACAATATTTCTTTCCTCTTTATTGGAAAATTGTATTTAGAAATGTAATTGGTTAATATATATATATCCAGTGTTAATTACGTAAAAGTCGGATATCATTACATTAATTCACTACAGTCTAATTTACACATGTCATTTAAACAAATCGAATGTTTTGGAAATGGAATGAGCTTATGATTATTAGTAAAGGTTTTATACTTTGAACATTGGTCGAACCAAATATTTTGAACATTTGGTCGAAGCAAAGCTATTTATTAATATTCAGATTCGGAAAATATCACTAAGCACTCTAAGCTAATATTTATGTCTTGTAAACTTGTACGTTCTGTAAATGTGATGGCTGCTTCGCCACAAAAGTCTTTCCTCAAGTTTTTTTTCTACATATGTAAATGTAATGCTAGGAGAATTTGCAACGAGTTACGTAGACAGAGTAATCAGGTCTCTTAGAACTTTATGTGTTTTAGTAGCTATCATATATCTGATGTATTTAACAAGGAACCAGTAAATAATTTCTTGGCAATTGTTATCACTTGATCTGAATAACGATGTCTTCTACCAATGTTGCTCCTTTTTAATCTCAATTGACTAAACAACATATGTTTTCGATCAATGAACAAAATACTAGAAATGGATAATATATATGTGATGAAGATGAAAGATGAAACTTAGACAATCCAGTTACCTCCAATTTCTTCCATAATTCTCTCTACTTTCTGCAGCATATCTGGATAATGAGAAAAATCAATTGGTACATAAACAGTATAATCAGAAAAATCACGTGAAGCTGAAATGTAACGTTAATATTATATTGTCTGTGTTCAAGTAGTGAAGAAAATGCTCACCTTGAAATGAAGAATCTTCCATGTAGTTCTGCAAGAACAAAAAAAGTTGGAAATCCCAAATCAGAAGATAGCAATAGAATTGTGTTCATGTGTCAGAAAGAGAGTTTTGTGGAGAAAACTATCGGGTTTGTTTAAGTTGTACCAGTATCTGTGACTTTAGATCAGCATCCTGCTTTACAGTTGTTTGGCCTGCATCTATAGGGAGGAAATGTGTTAATAATGTATGAAAGAGGTGATATTTCTCAAACTTGGAACAAAGCAAGATCAATGAATAAAATGTACCTAGAGTGGAGTTGGGGAAGCAACCAGAGAGTAAGGAGGTGAAACTTGGAGGGAGATTGTTGGAACTCTGGTTGGGGATTCGACTTATGGCAGATTCTGGTTGGTATAAGGTTTGTCTAGTCTCGTATTCAAGTCTTGGTAGCATTTCAGGAACATAACTATCAAGAAGATTACCCATATTTGGCTCTTCCGCAGTGGCTCTGCAGAGAAGATTTTACCAATATCTCTTAATTGTTGGCTGAAAGCAAATATACAAATTCACAACAGTGTAATGCGATACCTGGAGACAGTCTCATCTGAAGGGTTGTAATCTGACTGGAAAGAAACTTCGGACCTAGTTTCAAATTTCTGGTTCTGAGGTTCATACTCAAGTCTTGGTAGTTGCATTTCAGGAACATAGCTGTTAAGAGGTTTCACCATACTTGGCTTTTCCTCAGTAGCTCTGCAAAGAGTATTTACCAAATCTAAATAGTTCGCTCAAGCACTTGTGCAAATTTCACAACACTGAAACCAATGTGATCTAACCTGCGGATTCTTCCATTAAAAGGGTTGTAACCTGACTGGAAAGTAACCTCACACATAGTTTCATTTCTCTGGTTCTCAGCTTCCTCTAAACCCTTAAGCTTCTCCTGAAAACATAACAAAAACAGAAACCAATCGGCTCTGATTCAAACTTATAAACTGAATTCAAAGGTTAATGGAAACATCAATCTCCTTCTGATCAACATGCAAGGAAACTATTTGCTGCTAACCTTAAGAGTTACCACAAAGTCCAATGCTGCATCACATGTAGAAAATCTTAAAGCAAATTTTTGGATCTGGATAAAAACAAACAACAAGCGAAATTAAAACCACATCATCTTCTTCGATTCTACAAACTCATGAACAGTAATTAATCTGTTAATTCCAGAAAAAAGTGATTATAAGCGTTAAGAGCATTTGCCTCGTTTGCAGAATCATTATAGCTAACAAAAATCGCTCGACTACCACGAGATGGAAACCCAGAAACACAAGACATTTGTGGCCATGTGAAATTCAGCTTCGAAATGTAGTGTTCTTCCTGTATAATTTGAGGTTAAACACCTTTAATCGCACTTTTAAAACCTCAATCAAACATATCTACATCGCGATTAAGCTTAACACTATCGCGAAACACAAACCTAAACACCCGATCTATAGAACAACTAAATAGAAGAGAAGGAGAGAGATCAATCATCATAAAACAAAAAAAATCAACTCACAAGGAGTTTGCCGCCGAGTTGGACGGAGAGAATCACATCGGATCTGTTCAATTCGTCGACCAACTGGAGAGACACGTTCGAAGAAGACGTCGACAACCACGTTCCGTATGGCGGATAATACAGGTCTCTCTTTCCGACGGGTTTCAGACTTGGATACGGAGAGGGAGAAGACGGAAACTGAACAAATCGAGCGTAACTGATCTGCCATCGGGAAAATTCTGGAGCTGCCACCGCGTTTCCACGGTGGTGGTGGACTGATGCTGTTAGAGATCCCGCCATCTTCCTTCTGATATTATTTTTTCTCCGTTTCGAATTTTTTCCTTTTCACCCTTTTTTTTTTTTCTGTTACGCTGAACGAAATTTAAAGTCGACTGTTGCTCTGCTCAGATTAAAAATATTTCATTTGGGTCCAAAGGTCCAAGCCCAATAACGATGTATTTAGATATCACGGTGTTAAATTCGGTTCAACTTTGGTTTGGTTCTGGTTCTGATTTTTAATTTTGTCAAAAGTGAAAAAGAAATACAAGTTTTTGGTTTAGTTTCTTTCTTAGCTATTTTTGCCAAGTTGGTTCCGTTTCAATTTTCTAGGCTGTAAAAAATAATATATTCAAATTACCATTTCTTGATGTCAAAAACAGAATTATTTAAATTGTCTAAGCCATATACCAAGTGTTCATGTTAAAGGTTTTGTATGATAAGAATAAAAAGAATTTGACCCAAAAAACAAAAAGGATTGTTAAAATGGAAGACATGTTTGCAACAGAATTATCAATTGCATCGTTATAGACTTTTCCGATCACAAAGTTTTAAAAAATTGTATTTTTGTAATTCCAAAAAGCCAAAAGACCAGTTGTGATTTAAATTGTTTAGTTTTAGTACAAAAAGATTTACGGTCGATGAAACAAAAGCAACATTAGACACAGTAAAGAACAACTAGACAAGATTTGGCAGTGATAGCAACCTTTTAAAACTTCAAATTACCACTAATTATATTGCAAAAAAAAAAAAAACTGTTAAATAATAAAAAAAATAAATAAATAAATAAACAGCTAAATTTCCATCTATATACTGTTATATGTCTACCATATGACAAAGTATTTGTTAATTTACACTATTACCAAATAATTTTAATATAAATTACAAATATCCAATAATAACATATTTACATTAACAAAAAGGTTTTTGCACTATATGAGAGATAAACTAAATTATTGTTTGGCTATTATTATAAGAATTTGGATGATTTTACAACCATTACAGTCTAATGTAGTGTTCTAATAGCAGTCTACTATGGTTTATGGTTTAGTAACAGATAGAAAATATTAGGTCTCAGTTTCCTTTTGGATATGTCATAACTAGTTTTGAGACGGATAATTTTTTTTGAATCTATAGTCATTTAGTATATATACTCTATTGAATATATAATGACACAATAAACAATTAACCATACCAAAACAAGTGGAATACAAGTGAAAAATAGTTTCACACTTCTTTTTTCTGTTGGTTGATTAGGTTTCAAATTTTTAGGCTATAAAAAGTAAAATTACGATTAATAGAAATCGAATGATATTAAGACCATTTCTTTAGTCAAAATGTATGTCTGAATTTGGAATATATTGACGATATTTTGACAAGTTATTTTTAACTTTTAGTTAGAGTCCTAAAAAAAAAAGTTGATTTAAACATTTGTTAACTACTTTTTAGACGCAGAAGCAAACATAACAATAACGTCTGTATATACGTTGCGAGATTATTTATTTTTGTAAACGAAATAGTAAATAAAATATAACTAGTTCATGCTTCCATTGTTTTATCAAGGTTTTAAACTTAAGTTACATTGCATGTTGCAAAAGTCGTGACCAGTTGTGCCTGACCAACAATGTTCTAAATGTTTGCAGCACCAACAATGAGGTACCATAGCATGGCATGGGCCAGGATAACACTCTTCAATGACGTTTTGGGAGTTCGGTCCCTCAATCTCTCTAACCTCCATCCTCATACCTACACATATTGATCGATTTGATTTTAACAGTAAACACAAACCAAACTTTGAGAATAAATAAGAAAGGAAAGACATTCGAATAAATGTTTATATAAGAAAAACTTGTGCGTACACTTATGCATAGCAACGAGGGTGAACATGAGTATTGATACTAGAGCTATATGTGATACTTTCATGGCTTGGCTGTGTATTGTGAGATTTTTGTCTTATTGAGTTGTTGTAATAACACAACTTAATCATATACAAAGCTAATATTTATATAGCCATATAGGATACCTATTGAAACATTAATATGCATAGATTTAGGGAAAACAAAAGTTGTATAGGATCTTTCACAGCCATGTAAAGTCTTTACAGCGTGTGAATCGTATCAGTTAGGCTTTACTAAGCAAATTTAAAGTCACACTGACTAAAGACAGAAAATATTTGTTCTTCTTTTTTTTTGTTGGAGAATACAAAATACAATATTACAAAGTGTCATTAGTTTACGTTTGTCACGTAAACAAGCTTTATTTTCCGAAGGAATTTATCTGTCTGTCAAGTATACACAAAAAGAAGTGAAATGAAACATTATTACATTATTGGATTTTCCTACATAAAAATTTAAAACATGCAATCTCTTTCAATGGAAAATGCTTCAATCGAGACTATACACCAAAGTTCATAAATCAGCTTTGTCCAAACCCAAAAATTACTCGCAGCTGGATTCCTACTCGAATAACAGAAGCTTAAACTTGAAGAGCAGAAGCGATGGAGCCAGCCAGGCTAAGAACTTCAAAAGGAGGTTTATTCATCACCTCTTTTACAGTCAACCCACACGAGTCTGTGATCCAGAAATAGCTCAGACCTTCCGCGGGATCACCTGCACCACCGAAAGACAAAATACAAGGTTATAAGTATGTCGCAAAGAAACAGAACATGATCCTGTTTACACTGAGTCAAAACATTTTTATACTAGTTGTAACCTTTAGTGTCAAGCTTGAAACGATTCCATGAACTCTTGGGGAAGATCCCATGTGTTACATATGCGCTAATTTTCGCTGCTCCATGTGCAGCTAAGACTTTCTGAAGGGGACAAGACTTAGTGGTTAGTTATGAATAAGTGAGAACACTTCTGAGAGTTGAATCTGAGTAGAGAACCTGGCATTCAATTAGTGTGCCACCCGACTGAACCAAATCATCGACAATCACAACGTGCCTTCCTTCAGCGTCTCCCTCTTTAATACGCACTATTCGTTTGTCTCCCATTCTTACTTTGTTGCAAACAATCTGAAAGACAAAGAGGATAACTTGGTAAAGTCAAATCAATGTTCAGATTTGCTGTTCAAGACTGGATGATGCAATGCTTGTTTGAAGTTAAAACGGTCCACACTGTAAGATGCTAATGAATGGGGTCAAAGGCGATATGGTCTGTGTATTACCGTTGGATAATGTTGGAGTTGTTTGTGGAAACGTTTCCATGCTCCATCATCTGGGAATGCAATAGATATCTGAAACAAATGAAGAACAGCAACCAAAAATGAACTGCATCTTGTTAATATCTACATCTACATGATAGAAATGTGACAACCAGAGGGAAAGAGACTTACATTATCGGAATCAGGTAGACTCTGGAGTCTGCTCTTGAGCAATGGTATACCACTTTCAAAGCAAGGAAGTATAGTATCACCAAAGTAGAATCTTTCCTACAAAATTCAAACAGAAAACAGGCAAAACCTAGATGAAACCATCGACTCAGAGAACAAATGCATCGACCAGAATTGTAAATAAAGACCTGCAAGGCATGTATATCAAAGGTAACTAAGCTAGTAGGTCCTCCTCTAGAAGCCGGTATATTTGAGAGTATCCTAGCGAGAGTAAAAGCAGTCGCCACATCTCCTTCATCTTCCATTCTCTCAGATGTTCCAGTGGGGAAGAAAGGAAGAACAAGCGTAAACGAGGAAACGAAAAGCTTAGGCAGAGCATAAATAACCGAGAGCTGCTCGAAGATCACAGCAGGTGAACTGAATGAAGCCAAGAAAGCAACGTGCTGCCCACGAATACCTTGAGCATTTTGTATGAACAAATTAGGGAACCCATCATCAAATTTCCTAAAACAAAACAAAGAACAATGATTGTGATTACTTTAGTGATCAAGAACCTAAAACCTCTTCCAACTAACTTAAAGGTCTCGACTTTACAGAGCTAACTCATCTCAAGGTCTCGAATTTGAACTCGCATTGTCAAAAAAAATCAATTTTTTGAAAACCAAACCAATGAATCTGGAATGAATTAGATAAGAGAGATGAGAGGGTTTTAATTTACTTCCAATTGATGCTTCGTAGCTCGATGCAATCAGATTGAGATACAATTCTCTCGGCGAGATCTTTAGTCTCGTCGCTGTGGAAGAGACAGACGCGCTTGGAACACTTGGCACCTGATTCAGACGCCGACGCCGCCGCCATGGATATTGAAGAAGATGAATTCGGATTGATTAGGCTGATGGGATCTCCATTGGATAAGAAATCGAGGCTCCGGTGACCTGAAGACTGGTTCTCTAAGCTTCTGACTCCGCACTTCACGCAGCGATTACCGACTGTAGCAGTTTTGAAATTAAGCAAAGACGGAGACGAAGAAGACGAGGAAGAAGAAAAAGAGCTAAATTGAGACAGGGAGAGTGAAGCAGCGGTGGTTGCATTCGCCGGAGAAATAGCCGCCATTACCGAACACGAAGGGTCAAGATTACGAATTTTCCGGCGGATATCTTCAAATTAATTAACGAATTCTTTTTCTTTTTTTTTTGGGGGTTTATAAGAAAAAATATGACATGTGGCGAAGACTATGCTGAATGACATAAACACCCCTATCTGTCAAGTGTGGCACGTTATAAAGTTGTTGGATAGTTTCGGTTTAATTTACCTAAGTAGTTAACCATCGGTTCGGTTCGAGTTTTTGATATTATCCGAATACCGAAACGAAACTCGGTTCAGGATTGCTCCAACCTGAATGTTAAGTAAACGGTTTGTATTGGTTTAGTTAGAATGTCGATAGGGAGATTCGGCTAATTTCCGGTTCAAGAGGACAAATTTGGGAAGGTATACGCGCCGGCTATGAGGAAAAAGAAAATGTGTTAGTTGTAAGTTGAAACTAAAAAAAAAGCATTATAATTTAGAAGTTTCAAACTATCAAAATAGTATTCTTTAACTAGTATTATTCCATTGGTAAACAAGAGGCTGCTACAAATATGTATATTTTATTTCGTGCACTAAAATAATGGTTTGCGAAAACTGAAATTCAGAAGACTACTTAGTAAAGATCAATCTAGATAGGCAAACTTGGTCGTTCACTCCAAATAAAAAAAAGACAGCGACCAAAAACCTCTCTATTAAATGTTTTGAGAGGGTGCAAAAAGAAGAATGACTTTGAGCATCGACGTTGGAATCTATACTTGACCGGCGGTGGTGATTATTAGAAAGGTCAAAACATAGGACCGTCCAATTGAAGTCTGAATCTCACACACTCAACGACTCTTTCTATCTCGTTACTCCATTTATTATTACTTGCATCTAAGAGTATCTCCAATGGTCCTCTATTTTTGCCTCTATAATTGAAGAACTCTATAATAGAGGTGGATTTTACTCCAATGATCCTCTATTTTCACCTCTAAAATAGAGATTGCTATTTTTTCCTCTATTTATAGAGGAACCCTATTTTTTTTTACAAAAGTTCCTCTATAAATAGAGCAATCTCTATTATAGAGGTGAGAATAGAGGACCATTGGAGTAAAACCCACCTCTATTATAGAGGAAAAAATAGGGAAAACCATTGGAGATGGTCTTAGACATTTTCATATATTTATTACTCTTTCTGTTCCTAAATGTTTTGACATTTTCATATATCTCTTTTTTATTTTTGATAATTACTAGTATATATAAACCATTAAATAATAGTATTCCTTGTGGAAGAATACATAAAATGGGAAAATCATCTTAATCAACAAATTAATTTATTAGTAACAAAAAAAATCTCAAACATATACTACTATATATAAAAAGGAGTATATACAGAAGGAGTATATACAAGAAACTAATACATATACTACTATATGCAAATAAATGTGTAAAAAAGTAAATGCCTATGAACTATAGAAGTATTAAATACATATAGTTATTTTAAATTCACCTAGCCTATTTAGCTCACGCGTTTCCTCGGGTTCCCAATTCTCAATTTCTCATGTAAAACTCATTTTTGTGTATCTATTCACGGGCTCTCTCTGTTCATATGAACTCTTCTTTCTTGATCAGATATACTCCCATTTCGTTTTTATTTGACTATGTCGTTTTACAATGATACACAAGACCATATATGGAACTTAAACATTGATACAACTGAGAAGCAAATAGAGTTATGTATAAAGACACTAAATAGAGTTACATTAAATTCACCTAGCTAGCTAATTAGGTCATTTTCAAAATTTTAAATTCCTAGGTCATTTTCATTATAGATCATGCAGCCTGCACGTAACTTTAATTGCATTTGAGGTTTATCTTATAGTGAAACCAACAAATTTATTAAGCTTATAAACTGTAAATATGATCTTAATTTAGTAAATGATTTTTGAATTCATTATAATAAGTAGAATTTAATTTTTAAAAATACAAAAGATCATCATAGACGAGTTTTTAGCCAATAGGCCACGTAGTTGATGGAGATATGTACACTTCACCGGATAAGATGATGGTTTTTCACGTTTGTTAATATGGGCGTGTTAGGACAAACAAAATGCTGAAAACAATACCGATACTGAGTGTGAGACAAAAACAAAAAGAAAGAGAAAAGGAGTTATTGTTTATCCATTATAGAGTTACCAATGATTTTCTAAAATCCTTGATTTATCTTTTCAAACATATCAAAAGTTATGTTTTAACTTCAATCCTATAAGATTCGATGGAGTTCACATATTTTGTATTTGTGATCCGAAGACATGCATCAACTGTTTACATAAATAAGCTCATATCTATAGTGTAAAAGCTTTTTAAAGAAGTTGGTTCCATAAAAGAAACCTCAAATGCAATATTTAAAGTAACCTGCAGGCTGCATGATCTAGTCCTAATAAAAATAACCTAGAAATTTAAAATTTGAAAACTTTAGGAATCGTTTGCTTACTTCTCTCATGCTCCTTTATTCCCTCCAAGTGCTCTGCCCTCACTCATCAGTAAACAAGTAATAAATATGAATATGATGAGTATTTTTAAAAGTAAAAACGTACAACTCTATATCACTTGTCTTTCTATAATTTTTAATTGTTTCGGTCCAATAATTTATATTCAACCCTATATCCAATAATTTGAAAATATAAAAAACAAACAACCCTATTAATAATTTATATTCATAAAAAGAGGAAAATTACCGAACTGAATCGACACCACCGATCTGATGTAATTAATACGCTGTTGACTATAAAACCATCCTCTGAGAAAAAATGTCCCCTTCACTTCATACTCGCCACCAAAGTTCACCACACACAATAAAAGTAACTTACAGTATTTTTTTAAAAGAGAGAGAGAGAACAAAACGTCTCACTCAATCCCTCCACACATCGATCCTTAACAAATCCGCTGTTTTCTCCACTTCACGTCCGAGAGAAGAAGTCATGGGAATATCAAACAAACCTCACCACCACCAACTCGAAGGAGGTGAGATACGAGAAACTACCGACGGTAAAAAAAGGGTCGTCATCGCTGGAATTACCTCACGTTCACCGCTCAAGCAGATTAATCTATCCCCCGGTGTGACAGTAACCGAAACAGAGGATCAAGATCAGTGTCCTACAACACCTACGGCTGTTTCCTTCAGAATTCCAAGGGTTCCGCCGTGTCCAGCGGCTCCAAGGAAGCGTAAGCCGTCGTCTAAATGCAGTTACGGTGCCGCCACTAGAGATTTCTTCTCCCCGCCTGACCTCGAAACCGTTTTCATTCAGAGAGCTAGTTAACTCTGTTTTCACAACTCTCTGAGCTCTCTCTCTCTCTCTCTCTCTCTCTTTCTAACCTTCTCTAGGGTTTCGAATCATAGGATAATATCTTCTCTCTGTTTTAGCTTAAATTCTCGATTCTGGTTCAGCACTTGGGTTCTTGAACTAAGAAACTAAATTTACTCTAATTTGCTTCTCAGTTGTATCAATTTTAGGAGTTAGTATTTCATGTTTATGTACATATCATCTCCTCCTGTTTTTAGTAGAATTTATGTATATGATTTTTAGTTTTATTTCCATTTTCAACTTTTTTTTTTTAATTTCTTGATCTTGGTTATTTTTAGTTATTCGAAAATTTAGCACTCAAATCATTTGAAAAAAGAAAATAAAAATATTATATACATATATATGTCATTCTTTCTCAACATAGTTATACTTTTTCATGGAAGTTTGAGATGATATTAACAATCACTAACAATATGGTTCACAGATCAAAAGTTTTACACTTTATCTACCTTTTTGTTTACTTTTATCTCTATCTTTTTTTATATAGAAAAAAAACTCTACAAATAAAAAGGAATCTTTCTTCTTTGTTTAAAAACTAAAAGAATCTGTTTTTGTTCATTTCTAAAATGGTTGGAAACTTGAAAGAATGCAAAAATCTCTCTTTATATCCGAAGAACACGAGAGTGTCTTCTTCTCGTTAAGTCTCAACAATCTCTTCATTTTATCGCAAAATTTTTCCACCACTTGGAATGTTCTAACATTTGTATATAGGTACATGCATTATCATGCATACATTTACTGTTTACATCATTCGCATAATCTGGGACATGGTTGGAGAATTTTTGTTAAAGAAGTTTTTCTTTTGTTATACATTAAAAACTTTATTTGGTGGCATCTAATCGGTTTTCCTGTTTTTGTTGTTCTCATTCTAAAAATTCTACATGAACTGAATAAGATATGTTTAATTTTAAGTTTAAAACAGTTTTATAAAACAAAACTTTAGGAACTTTCAAACTGTATCTGTCAATCTGTCATTTTAAATTTGATCTGCTTTAAAAATATTTTAAAAATATTTCTCGACCTATTTGGAGTTCTTAATATTTTGTTTAACTGCACAAAAATGTATGCAATTACGTTGGTAATATTTTAAATGCGTCAGAAATAAAATAAAGGATTTTTTAATATGTATCAAACATCATTCGATGATAAGTGACAGCCACCGACGACGCAAGTGGAATCCTAAGAAAAGAATACGCCAAAAAGTTTTTAGTTCTGTTCTCATTGTATCAAAATTTCCAAATTTTGGAAGTTTTCGATTGGTTTTGTAATAGTATTAGTTTTGTCTTCTTTTCCGTCGAATAATATTATTTTTGTCTAAATAACTATTATGGTACTATACTATAATATCATTATATTTTTAGTTTTTTGTGGTTTTCCTTATTTTAATTTGTGTATATGATGTTACGACTTACGAATATGCGAATATAGTCTCTTTCTTGGTAGCATGATTGTACGTAATGCTTTGGTTTGAAATTTTGAACGTGATCAATAATTATACCCAATTGTCAGGTTTAACCACATCTATATTAACATATTATAATACGGAATCTTATTGTAGTAAAAATTAACAGATCGATGAGAAAAATGCTGAAAAAAATATAAACGAACGAGTAGTAGAGAAAAAACCTCGGATGATCAAGTCCTCATCTGGAGGTGAGATCTGCTGCCGGATAGTGGGAGAATGCGAGATCCGAGAAGTTTGTGGCCGGAGGATGGAGGAAGAAGAGATCCCATCGAAAGGATCATCAATGCCGCCAGACGAAAATCGTCTGGGAATTGAAGAAGTATACAAGATCTGAGCAGCAGAAGACCGGATAGTGGGACTTATGGATAAGGATGTGCACAATCATTAATCTACGTAAAACAAATGCTATACGTGAAATTGTGATGTTTTAGTTAAAACACAGTCTTACGGATGTTTTAATTAAATCTGTATTTAATTTTACGGATAACTCCTAAATCTGATTGTCATTCTTTTTTTTTGGTAGGGGACAGGGAGAAAAAAGAATCTCCCTGCTAATTATTTAAACAAAAACTGAAAATTACAAACGAATGTTTCTCGGGAGAGCATTCCCGCAGCATCCTCCTCGACAAACAAGGCCATATTGGCCGGAACTGACTCCAACAATTGAAAGCCTAAAGGCAACGTAAAAGCACAGTCGGCTAGCGCATCTGCAAGACGGTTCGCCTCCCTATACACATGTGACACACGGACTATCCAGTCCCTAGATAAAAAGCCATGGCACAGACGCACCAGGAAAGACAGAGGATGAGACTCACTGATCCCTGTCCTTAAAAAATCCACCACCAATTTTGAGTCCACCTCAACCTCCAACCTTCGTAAATTTCTCCCCCATGCTATGTAGAGACCATAATAAACACCCCATAGTTCTGCTAATTGGGCTGAGCAGATACCAATGTTAAGCACGAAACCACCATACCACTGACCTGTGTGATCCCGCAAGGCACCTCCCGCTGTTGCAAGTCCCGGATTACCACGGGATGCTCCATCAGTGTTTAATTTAATCCATCCCTCGGTTGGAGCCTTCCATGCGACCATCTGTACCACACGCTCTGTTGAATGCGGTTGATCTCGAAACATCCGAGTAGCTTGACCAACCTCCCTTGCCAGATCACGGAGAAACCGTACCCGATCTCTGCATTTTCCATTTGTCCCAAAAACATTCTCGCATCTCCATTTCCATCCCCACCAAACACCCATAGCAAACAAAGTAGACCAAGACGACTCTGCAGCATTCCCTGTATTTGATAAATTGTTGTACAACCAGCCAAACAAAGTGGTTTGAAAGAAGACATGTCGCTTCTGAACTGGTGCAAGATGAAGCCAAACCCCATACATCGCCAGGCAGTCTCGCAATATATGCATTATTGACTCCTCACCCCCTTGACAGACCAAACATAAATTCGTGTCTCCAAGATGCCGTCGATACCTCTCCTGGTTTGTCATAATGGCTTGTTGAGAAACCAACCAAAGAAAGATCCTCACTCTCTCAGGCGCCACCACTCTCCATACCTTTGCATAAAAAGCTGCCATATTCGGCTTTGGTATCCTCTTTAAAGCTAGCAGATCATACACAGACTTTACAGAGAATCTCCCATCAGCTGTTCCTCCCCAAGCTAGCCGGTCCGTAGCTCCAGTCACGTTATCAAGGACGATTGCAGAGAGTTCCAATCTGGTATGATACGCAACATACGGCATAATACTTTCCCACAACCAACCTGAGTCCTCACTCCATAAATCTTTCACTCAGAGCTCAGTCCATCCCTCTGGTAGCGGTGCAACCACACAGTCTTTCAACGGGCACTTTGTTAACCACTTATCTTCCCAAAAGCGGATCTCTCGACCATTCCCCAGAACCCATCGATACCCTGGGCAAACCACATCGCGCAAACCAACTCGCAAACTTCTCCAAGTAGAGGAACCAGGTTTCTTAGCAGCCATCCAACTCTGCTCTTGAAGTCCTCCTACCTTATATTTGCTCCTCAGGACACGTGCCCAGAGACTTGTCCGATTCCCCAAGAGGCGCCAACCCAGTTTAGCAAGGAGAGCTTTATTCATATGCTGAGAAGCACGAATCCCCAACCCTCCCTCACAACGAGGTAAACAAACCTTATCCCACCCAACTAAGTGTTGCCTTTTCTTCTCTGTAGTACTTCCCCACAAAAAGTTTCTTGAAACTTTATCCAAACCATGCAACACTGACTTTGACAACAATATTAAGCTCATGGTATGAACTGGGATTGACGATAATAACGACTTTGGCAACAATATTGAACTCATGGTATGAACTGGGCTTAATCTGATTGTCATTCTGACATGTAGTAATCTCATCCAACTTACTATTAAATATGATTAGTGAGAGTAATTATTATTTAGTAGATAAGAGATCTCGTCGAAACGACGCCAAATGAAGAAAAAGTAGCACCTAAACGACGTCAAAGCTAGAAAGAAGAAAAGTCTCGTCAACATGACAAAGTTTGAAAGTGAATTACTGCTCGTCAGTATTAGTGTAAAATGTATTACTTATTTCTTTTATGTATTTCTCCTCTCCTCCTTGTTGACTGAACAAATAATATATATCCAACATCCTTACAGTTAAAAAATTAAAAGAAAACAAATGTATGAAGGTTGCGTCACCTTCATTTTACCTTTTAAAAGAAAACATATTTGGAGAATCACATTGAAAAAAAGGTGCTAATTATTGGACTCCACATGGTTAGAGATCCCATAATTTGGCGATCCCGGTGCGTTGTACTTGAAAGAGCCGATACTAAAGTTAACCTCATCCTTAAAAAAACTGAAAATTGTACTATTATAAAGTTATTTTAGTGCGAGTTTTAAATATAATTATTGCAAAAAAGAAATGAAAATGAGTAATATCATTAGATCCTGGAAATAAATTGATCAGTAAATTAATCGGTGAAGATTTCAAACTACATTGACACTTGGTATGTTTATCTAGACACGTGGTTACCCAACAATTCAATAGTTCATGTTGGATAATGCAACGTTATCCGTATAAGAAGCAGTTATAGCAACGTGAAAAAAAAAATCTGACCAAATTCAGAGGAATTATTACAAGTTTACAACATTTATATGCGTCAATGGTTACAAACTACCACTTTGAGTAATAACCTTTTCTCTGCAACAAAAACTTGTTTTATATACATTTCTTTTTTATATATTACTAGATTTTATGTCAAACATTTCCCAAGAAAAGAACAACATATATGCAACGACATGTTTGTCACACAGATAAAAACAAATAGGTAACAAATGGAGTAAATTTCATATATAAAATTAGCCACAATTATATATGGATCTTTCCGTCTTCATAACTTCACAAAGGAAATTATTAAAACTTTCACCTAGCTATCCCTGCTCGCCATGTTCAACCTGTTGTATGTTGACGAACCATATATGAAATTCTTTCTGTCATCCCAAAATGTGGTTTAGTTGTCTAATTCAAAATGGATGTAAAATGTCTAACAAAGAGTTTATGTCCAGAGAAGTTTGAAGAGTATAAAACGCAAGACATTTCGCAATTTTTTTTTCTTCTTTTCATGTCTTTTTGGTTTGTTAACTATGATGATTCGGATCTGAGCCTTAATCTCCCAACGGCTCAAAATCAGCTTTTACTAATATTTTTTGACATTGTGTAAAGCATATTTTTTCGCCGGGCATCAAACTAGGAGCACAACAGAACAACCAACCATTGGGCTTAACAACTAGCCCACCATATCCGGTGATTAAAACAAATACATTAACCAGAGTGCATGGACAGAAAAAACGTGGAAACATACAAGGAACGCACAACTACTCAAAGAAAGAAGTCAACAACAACGTAGCATGCACTTGTCGAGTGAGCTTTTGTCGTTTCTTGTAGTTGAAATTTCTAAAATGTTCCTTTCTTTTTGTTAGATAAGTTTTTTCTTATGTTAAAGTTGTTAAATAAGTTACTTATTTAAATAAACCATATTTACTTTCATTTTTCGTTTGATTTCTAATGTTTTTCTTAGTTTTATGTTTCTTCCGCTTGTAATGTCTTTTTCTACTAATGATACCATCAACAACGAGATCCGATACATTTTACTAACACCGCCAGCTTAAGTTGGATTTACTTCAATCAGATGACAAAAACGATGACACTAAAATCTCACTGTTTACTAAACTTTTAAAAGCATTACCAAAGATGCGGAACCATAATTTACGTACACATGACTCATGAGGTTCGATATCAATGATTCCAGAATCGCACAATGATACGGGAACCAACCATTTTGCTATAATCCATTGACTAAAAACTAATTTGGGCACTTAACTAACTTATAAAACATTTTATTTTTCTTTCAGATAATATCATAAAGGGTAAAACTGTCAATTGAAGCAAACATGAGAATCTAGTACCTTTATTTCCCACGAATGCGTATGCGATGATGCAGCAGCACCTATCTCTTTAACGGCTAAAACAACTGAATATTTTAATTCTTTTGGGAAAAAAGAAAGTGAAGAAAGTGGCAAACTTTGAGTTGGACTATGACTTGGACCAAACATAAAATGTGATATCACTATCCAATAATTATCAACTCCACCTTCGAAGCTAAAATAAAATAAAACAAACCTCCTTCTATCTAGTCATCTCTATATATATATGTTAGCCCATTGAGATAAAGATTTCACACACAAATCTTCAAACTCAAAATAGTTCATACAAAAAAAAAAAGAAAAAATCGTCAAGGGAATGAAACCGGCAGAAAAAATGCAGACAAAGCCATTCAAGGAGGAGACAGAGGAACACCACTTTGGAAAATATCCTCAACAGTTTGTTTAGCTTTGGCCATGAGAAGTGAGAAGACAAGAAAAACAAAAACAAAGCTTTTCTTTTTGATCTTATGGTAACGGCAAAACGGCAAGTCATATATCGGCATCAGGCTCGTGTTCGAGTTCTATATATTGATTTTGATTTCGGTGGTATGATCGATCTTAAGCTGTTTTAAGATTCGTATGCTACGGAATCTAATCATCTTTTTTTTAATATTATGTTCAATGACAAAGAAAAACATAATTTGGGTCGTCTTGTGATGTGTGTTTCTTTAATTTCCAGTGTTTTGGTAATAAAATTGGATTATGTTTGCTCATCATGTTTCTTTATTAATTTTCATGTTTCTATGATAGTGAATTTATAATAAGAAATTCTTAAACCTTGTTTTTTTTTTCTCCTCTCGATCGTGTATCTGGAAATCTTGATTGTCCCTAAAGGCCTAACCTGTTTGTTCCATGGAATTTTAAAAATTATAAAGCTAATTACCATCACCCCAATCCTATATATATGTCATACAAAGTTGCAGATCAATGAAACATCTACATAATATTCTAATGCAAGAACTAATTTCACATTTAAAGGAAGAAATAAACCATATACTGGCGGAATAAAAGAAAAGAAGAGAAACCCATATACTATACAGATACAGTACTAAATTGACAAATACACCTGAACAGTCAAATATAATATTAACCGTCCCATTGAATTTTGATGGTATAATAAAAAATATAGGATTCTATATTGTGAGTTGAATCATACGAATTAATCCTATATATGTTGATAGCGACGATTAATACATATGTTAAAATATTTTAATGATCAGTTACAGATATATATATGGATTGTCGTTTTCTTTTTGAGTCTTTCTCTAATTCCATTTATACATATTTGATATTCGTGTACTTGAAATGGAATATTTTTTCGCCAAAAAAAATTGGAATATCTAATTTTTCTATCTAAACGTTTTTTGCTAGTAAAGTATTACCTGTCGTTACCATTTTTTCCAATATTTTCAGATTTTTTTCCTATAAAATTTTGCTTAGCATGCAGCCAGCTTTTAAATTTATATTCTTACTTATAAAGTAAAGACATGCATGCATTCCTAAATGATATTTCTTACTTCTTCTTGAATCGAATTTTCTTTACTTCTTTATTGCATTTACGATGAAGATATGAACAAATTGGCTTAAAAAATAAAATAGTTTGGTATAAAAATAAAATAAAAACAAGACTAGAAATAAAACTCTATTTAGAAGATTATTATATTATGGAAATTATTATATTTAGAAGATCAAGACTAGAAATAAAATAAAACTCATAGTTTGCAGTTACATACAAAACTAGTTTTGTGTCCACTAATTAAAGATCTCCTCTCCTATATATAAGATACCTTCTCATTTCTGGTGTCTCTCTCGAACCAAAATCTCTACTCCCTTTCTCTCTCTCGTTTCTCCACTCAAAAGTGAAAAATGCAGCCGTCTGGCGATCAAGCAACAGAAGCCTTGGCAGCCAAGAAGAAGAAGGAGCGGCCAAGTGTGTCATTTCTTAAGCTCTTCTCCTTTGCTGATTTCTACGATTGCGTTCTGATGGCTCTTGGATCCACTGGTGCGTGCATTCACGGAGCCTCCGTTCCAGTTTTTTTCATCTTCTTCGGCAAACTCATCAACATCATCGGTCTAGCTTACCTCTTTCCACAAGAAGCTTCTCCCAAAGTCGCCAAGGTTCATATATATATCCTCTTTTTTATCTTTTATATATATGTCCAAGATTTGCAGTTAAGAAGTAACATTTTGATGAACACGTTTCCTAAAGACTAAAGAGGTTTAAGATTTAATAAATTCAAAATTTTCTTCAAAATAAAACTATCTTCTTCTTGTTAAGTTCAAATTTGGTCAAAATGCTATTTAATTCATATGATGAAAGACATCTTGACTGATCTGTACCGGTCGCTTAAGTTTTTATTTCTTTGGTTGTGCAGTACTCGTTGGATTTTGTATATCTAAGTGTGGTGATCCTCTTCTCATCATGGATAGGTAAATAACAAAATAAAGAATGCATTAATTAAATCAAGGAAACATGATTATTACTATATTTTAAGATAAGACAAAATAAAATAAATGAATGGAAACAGAGGTTGCATGCTGGATGTACACGGGAGAGAGACAAGCGGCGAAGATGAGAAAAGCTTATTTGCGGTCAATGTTAAGTCAAGACATAAGCTTGTTCGACACCGAATCTTCCACCGGAGAAGTCATCTCCGCCATCACCTCCGACATCCTAGTCGTCCAAGACGCTATCTCCGAGAAGGTACGCTAAACCAAAATCAAAACCAGTATTGATTGTGTTTTCGTAGGTATACTGGTCTTAGTTGTTCCAATCTGCTAAACACTTTGTACAATATTTGTGGTTCAAATACAGTAACAAATTTTTTTATTTTCCATTGATTTTTGATAGATACGTGAATAACATATTTTAATAAAAATTAATAATACTTAATTATAAAGATACAATGAACTTTATCTATAGTATTCTATATGTGAAATGAATCTATAATATTATGGATCTTTTAATTTTCCTCAAGCATCGCTTGTCTTATTTTTTGTTTTTTCAAAGTCAATAAGTATTATGGCCTTACTCCAATAATAATAAAAAGATTTTTGCATGCATAATTTTTAAATGTGTTCACTAAATCCGGTTCATGGTGTATGATAACCGGATGACCGGTATTTTTGTCACAGGTAGGGAATTTCTTGCACTACATAAGCCGGTTCATAGCCGGTTTTGTGATCGGATTTACTAGCGTGTGGCAAATTAGTCTTGTCACTCTCGCTATAGTCCCACTCATCGCTCTCGCTGGCGGAATCTACGCTTTTGTGGGTACTGGACTTATAGCCCGTGTCCGAAAATCATACGTCAAGGCCAACGAGATCGCAGAAGAGGTTTAGTAACTTGTGAAACAAGAAAACTATCTGAATGTGAATTTTCTTTTGTATATTTGATATCATATAAGTAAATTTCTCTGTTTGAATTTAGGTGATCGGGAATGTGAGGACCGTACAAGCCTTCACGGGAGAAGAAAAGGCGGTGAGTTCATACCTAGGAGCTTTGAAGAACACTTACACTTATGGGAGAAAAGCCGGTTTAGCCAAAGGACTAGGACTTGGTTCGATGCACTGTGTCCTGTTTTTATCTTGGGCTTTGCTCATCTGGTTCACTAGCATCATTGTTCACAAGAGAATCGCTAATGGTGGCGAATCTTTCACGACCATGATCAACGTTGTCATCGCTGGCTTGTAATAGAAAACTTGCTCTGCTCATTGCTCTTGTTACTTTTTTTTTTACTTGATCTATAAAGTCTCTGTTACTGGGGGTTTTGTACAGGTCTCTTGGTCAGGCGGCTCCAGATATTTCCACATTCATACGAGCGAGAGCTGCCGCGTATCCGATTATACAGATGATTGAACGGAACACGGAGGTGAAAACAGGTCGTAAACTCGGGGAAGTAGTCGGAGATATTCATTTTAAGGATGTGACTTTCACCTACCCGTCTCGCCCTGACGTGTTGATCTTTGACAAGCTAAACCTTGTGATCCCTGCGGGGAAAGTAGTGGCTCTTGTCGGAGGAAGCGGGTCCGGTAAAAGCACCATAATATCGTTAATTGAAAGGTTTTACGAGCCTACCGAAGGGGCGGTGATGCTAGACGGGAACGATATCAGATACTTGGATCTTAAGTGGCTAAGAGGACATATTGGTCTGGTTAATCAAGAGCCTGCCCTGTTTGCAACCACGATTCGTGAGAACATTATGTATGGTAAAGAAGATGCCACCACTGAAGAGATCACCCATGCCGCAAAGCTCACGGAAGCTATTTCATTCATCAACAACCTCCCGGATGGATTCGAAACCCAGGTTCTTGTTAAAAAAGGATAGCTTAGAATACACGAAATTCAAAAATAGAAACCCTAATTTTTGCTTGCTATTTGGTTTAACAGGTAGGTGAGAGAGGGATTCAGCTATCTGGCGGGCAGAAGCAGAGGATCACGATTTCGAGAGCAATAGTGAAGAATCCGTCGATACTCTTACTTGATGAGGCAACAAGCGCACTAGACGCAGAGTCAGAGAAAAGCGTGCAGGAAGCTTTGGACAGAGTGATGGTTGGGAGGACGACGATCGTGGTGGCTCATAGACTCTCTACCGTAAGAAATGCTGACATCATAGCTGTCGTTGGAGGAGGGAAGATCATCGAGTCCGGAAGCCACAACGAACTCATCTCTAACCCTGATGGAGCTTACTCTTCTCTCCTTCGTATCCAAGAAGCTGCCAACCCTAACTTGAACCACACTCCAAGATTACCAATCAGGTACCAATTGTACTTGCTTATACTTTCTTTCCCGTATCTCAAACAGATTGAAACTTAAACAAAACAAAAATACTCTGTTCTTTTGTTTTTGCAGTACAACCCCCTCGCCGGAACTACCAATAACAAAGACGGACCATTTCACCATTCATCAACATGTTAAACAACCGGACACAAGTAGACATGCCAAAGTAACGTTGGGACGTTTATACTCTATGATACGTCCAGACTGGAAATACGGAATATGTGGCACGTTAGGTTCCTTTGTTGCGGGAGCTCTAATGCCGCTTTTTGCGCTTGGGATCTCAGAGGCTTTAGTATCTTATTACATGGATTGGGATACAACTCAACACGAGGTCAAGAGAATCTCTATCCTCTTCTGTTGTGCCTCCGTCATCACTGTCATCTCACACACCATTGGGCATACCAGCTTCGGTATTATGGGTGAGCGTCTCACTCTCCGAGTCCGACAGAAGATGTTTTCAGGTACTCACAAACACAACAACCGCGGTCTTAATCTTATCATTAGTTGTCTTAACATCGGTTGATCTAAATGTGTGATTGTGTTTCTTCTTGGTTTAGCAATCCTGAGGAATGAAATCGGGTGGTTTGATAAGGTCGATAACACTAGCTCGATGTTGGCCTCGCGGCTTGAAAGTGATGCGGCTTTACTTAAAACCATTGTGGTCGATAGATCGACGATTCTACTAGAGAATTTAGGTCTTGTTGTGACATCTTTCATCATTTCTTTTATACTCAATTGGCGTCTCACTCTTGTTGTCTTGGCCACATACCCCTTGATTATAAGCGGTCATATCAGCGAGGTAAAATGCAGCTTTTTGCCTTCTTTTAAATCGATTTCCGCGGTTGCCTCTATACTTACTTCTCTTTGGTTTGATTAAGTTCTTACTTTCTTTTTCTTGGTTGCATTTGTTAGAAACTTTTTATGCAAGGCTATGGAGGAAACTTGAGTAAGGCGTATCTAAAGGCTAACATGTTGGCCGGAGAGTCTATTAGCAACATCCGAACCGTGGCTGCCTTTTGTGCTGAGGAGAAGGTTCTAGACCTTTATTCCAAAGAGCTTCTAGAACCTTCTAAACGTTCTTTCAGGCGTGGACAGATGGCCGGTATTTTGTACGGTGTTTCTCAATTCTTCATCTTCTCCTCCTACGGCCTTGCCCTCTGGTATGCATATAAACAGTTCCACACATAGTATAAGACTGTGTGAAGATTGAAGCTTTTTATTGACACTTAATATGTTTTTTACAGGTACGGATCGATTTTGATGGGGAAAGGATTGTCAACTTTCGAATCTGTGATTAAAACATTCATGGTTTTGATCGTAACGGCGTTAGTGATGGGTGAAGTGTTGGCTCTAGCCCCGGATCTTCTTAAAGGTAACCAGATGGTTGCTTCAGTTTTTGAGCTATTGGACAGAAGAACTAAAGTTGTTGGAGATACTGGCGAGGAGCTAAGTAATGTGGAAGGCAAAATTGAGCTCAAAGATGTTCATTTCAGTTATCCTTCACGGCCTGATGTGACTATTTTCAGTGGTTTTAACCTAAAAGTTCGTTCTGGCAAAAGCATGGCGCTAGTGGGACAAAGCGGGTCAGGGAAAAGCTCAGTCCTTTCACTTATTCTCAGATTCTACGATCCGACAGCTGGAATAATCATGATTGACGGTGAGCCAAGCTCTTGACACAATAATTTCAATCACAAGAAACTCTTGATTACCACATGTTTCTTGCATCACAAGCCATTTGTTATTTGGTTTGAGTAAGCTGATTTTATTTTTCAACCTCTACAGGACAAGACATCAAGAAGCTGAAAGTTAACTCTTTGCGAAGACACATCGGTCTGGTTCAACAAGAACCTGCTCTTTTTGCGACGTCCATCTATGAGAACATCCTGTACGGTAAAGAAGGAGCTTCTGAATCTGAAGTCATGGAAGCAGCTAAGCTTGCAAACGCTCACAGCTTCATCTGTTCTCTTCCGGAAGGTTACTCAACAAAAGTCGGTGAACGAGGCATTCAGATGTCAGGTGGCCAGCGACAGAGGATCGCTATAGCTAGAGCCGTCCTCAAGAATCCAGAGATTCTGCTCCTTGACGAAGCCACAAGCGCCTTGGACGTTGAATCAGAGCGTGTGGTATGTAGGCTTTTAACTAAGATTTAGAGTTTTGCTCGAGATTTTCTACAGAGACTTACAGGTTGGTACTAATGACGTGTTAGGTCCAACAAGCATTGGATCAGCTAATGAAGAACCGGACCACCGTGGTAGCTCACCGGCTATCAACAATCAAGAACTCAGATATGATAAGTGTAATACAAGAAGGTAAGATCATACAGCAAGGAAGCCACAGTAGCCTCGTTAAGGACAAGAATGGTCCTTACTCTAAACTTATCAGTCTTCAGCGATCAGCAGCAAAGTAATCAATACTTAGGAGTTATTATTGAATTGTCAAAACTCTTGTTTTTTTTTTTCTTCTTCTTCTACATTTCGATTTATTCGATATGATTATGTCACTCATCCTTTATGCTATTCATCTTGATTCATCGGTCTCAAAACGGAACCTCTAACCTTAGGCTACTTACAATCATATCAAAAGAAAACAGAGGCAAAAAAATTTAACAAGAGTAACAATGATTATTGAATCTGAGAATACTTCAGGGTAAGAGAATCGAACCACAAGAGATTTCAAGAAGAAATAGTAATTACTTAGCTTGAGTAAATCTTGGAAGACAAAGTAGATAGAATAGAAGCTCTGAAAAAACAAAGGTGCTAAGAGAGGCTTAGGCTGCTGCTGTGATGTACTCGATTGCCTCCTTGCAGATACCAGTCATAGTTGCTTCTGGACCGTAAACCTCAATGGGAACACCGATTTCATCTCCAAGGGCTCGCATTTTAGCTAGTCCCTTTTGGTAATTTGGTCCTCCTCTCCTCACAAATATATTCATCCTTGCTGCTTTCAGCTTTGATTCCTGTTATAAGAAATATAATCACAAATATGAGAAAATATGTTTTGCTTTTGATCCCTTAAGTCAGTAATGAATCTGAGAGAAGCTCAAGGTTTCTTGACTTACCTTTTCTTTAAGAGCGCGGATTATGCCATTGAAAGTAGCAGCAACGTCAGTGAAGTTCGCAATTCCTCCTCCAATCACAAGAGCTCTGGTTTTTCCATCCGGGTTGGCTGTAGCACACTGTAGTATTGTATTGTTATTATCCAGTCACAGGAAAGAAATGTCCTATGGATTTGTGAAAGTAAGTTAAATCTTACATCTATAACGACCCTGGCATACTGCAAGACCTCATCTTCTTTGGGTGCTCCACTGTATTCAGCATAGTTCCCAAGTTCAGATGCATACCCAAGATCTCCAACCTAAATTAATTTTGTTATAATGTTGGACTTGTTTCAGGGGAAAAATGCAGAAAGTCTCAGTAATGATTCTGATTCTGAAGGAAACATACAGTATCAGCATAGATGACACTTGCTCCTCCACCAGCTACCATTGTCCAAATACGTCCCTTGGGATTCAGAACGGTAAACTTCAAAGACGCACTTGTCTGCCACCACAATAGGTGCATATTAAAGAAAGCTCTTTACTAGTCACAGAACGATGAAGCAGACAGACGTTTTTTTAATTATATCAATGGCACAACGACGATACCTTCTCATCCAGTCCGTGGATAAAGCTCTCTGTGGGACTCATCACCCTTCCAAATGGCATAGGAAATTCAATGTCGCCCCATCTGCATGTTCGAGGGCTTAGTTAGTTATGTGCACATTCTCAAAGTTCTGAAGCACAAAGAGTTGGGAAGTCTGGAGGTGAAACTTACTTTTTAAAGTTTTTGAAGGCTGCAGTATCATCAAGCTCACCCCTCATATCAAGAGGGTAAGGACTTTCATCAACTAGAGTGAAAGGATTCATCTCCAAGAAAGTGAAATCAAGATCTAGCACACCAAAGGAGATAACAAAAATGCTTAGTTTTTATCACAGTAATGGAGATTTGATCTGTATGTAGGTTCAGCTATCCTGGCATACCTTGGAACAGGGTGAAGATGACTTTGATAAATTCTTCAATTTCAGCCTTGATCTGTGCATGGAATAATGTTTAAAAGTCTAAGTCACGAGTCCAATTTCTATGTCATGTTCACAACCCTATAATCCAACTTAAACGAGTCTATTACCTCCAAGGGAAGAGTTGCAACAAGAGGTGCACATATTTCAGGTGTGAGGGAAGCACCCGTTGGTAAAACTATTGTCTTGACCTGTACAAATTGGAGTCTCAACAAAATTTTCATCTTTATATGAAACCAAGATACTGAATTAGACATTTGAACGAAACATGACTTCCAAAATATACCTTTTCCCAGTTCTCCTCAATGTCAATTCCTCCACACTCTGAAAAGCTTATGCTGCAACCAAGCCTATCCGAGACAACATTAAGATAATACTCTTCACTGTGTGGAACAAATGGTTCAACTATGAATGTTGTAATGGGTCCTTTGCATCCACTCATCTCTACCTGCAGATAATTAGATGGAATGATTTGAGTGAAAATGGTCTACTCAAGAGAATGGCTGAGAAAGCGCAAAACAAACCTCTTTGCCCAAACGCTCTTTAACAAAAGTGGCAACATCAGCAAAATCTAATTTCAAGGCAACCAAACCACTCTTCCCACGCTTTCCAAACAACATATCAGGTTTCACCACCAGCTTCTCGGACGAGAGCCAAGGTTCCTTTTCTACTAGCTCATTTAGATCAGTTGTTTCATTAATCTGCACACAGGAAAATACAAAACAGTAAACGTCGACATAGATCGAAAGACATGCTTAACGCAATCACCATAAATGAGGGAATCAGAGAAAAGCTATATACTTTAGACCCACCAAAGACTTAGTAGTAGCTTACTCAAGTGCCTAATGTCGGAGAAACCAATGTCCTAAACCCAAAAAAAAAGAAAGACAAGATCAAAAGGAAAGAGATTTAAACCTGAACGGATCTGATAGGAAGCTCTTTGCCAGAAAGCCTTTTGAAGTGTTCCTTAACCAATCTCTTTGAGTCATACTCTCTGATCTTCTTCCTTGCCATTTCGGAACAAATACTGCAGAAATAGAAACGAAGATCAAAACCCACCGCGAAAACTGATAAAATATCTCACAGATCCAGAGACAGATCAAACGCGAAATCACTCGTTTCCGAAACAAATCTGAGATGTCAGTATACCACGAAACAAACTCTCAAATATCCAAAGAATCAAATGAGAATGTTCTTTCCTTCATTCACAAATTAGACCAAAGCGCCATGATTGAGAAGAAGAGTGGATTTTACTTACCGTTGAGAGAATGAGGTAGCTTCACCACAGGTTGGGGTAAGTTAGTTCAACAACTAGAGAGACTCTTCTTCTTCTTTGCCTTTCCATTCTTATGGACCCTTTATAGTTGCAACTTACAAATCATCATCCTTTATAAAAAATACGGTTATAAACTTTATTACAGCCACATACCAAATATCAAAAAATATAATCCAAGTATTGCATTAGAAATTGTAAAGATTTAACAAACATTAGCAAGACTTTGCAACTACGCAAATAAAAAAGCTGGTGGATTGTTCAGTTGTTCATTCAATTTCAGAGTATGCTTACCTAACTCGTAGACATACGTTTCAACTTCAACCATTCGTTTTGTGTCACATATGATATAATAATAACTAAAATGATTTTATATTTTCTCATAATTGTTTGTCACATCTTTACAACAATTGTATGTATTAAAGAGACTTGTTTAATCATTAAACAACTTAACAAGAAGACCTACAAATAAACGTTTCTGAGTGTTGGATAATTTTTGAGATCCCTTGGAATTTACACTTTTCTTTCTTCTGGCTACGCCTCTTATCTACACAGAGGGTTTGACTTTCTAGTTGACTTTGACCATGATCTTTGTTGATTCCCCCATATGTGTTTTATTCTCTTTCTCGTGAGCAAAGATCTCAACAGATGAAAGATGTAAATTGAATTCATGGCAGCCAAAACTTTTCACGAGTTGTGACGCTGTAGCAAGTAATTCTTCAGCTTTATGATCAAAGCAAAGACTGCAAAGCATGGTATATGCATCACTGCCACTCCCAAGTACCTGCACACAAGCATTAGTACAAGATCATAAATAACAATGGTCTCTTTTTATATCGTTGAATTTGATTTTTGTTCAGGAGATTTTACGTGATACCATACTAAGTGTGGAGAGTTTTACAAAACGTACCATAAGGGTGCGTATGGTGAAGACAGATTAAGAAATTGGTATGGCCACCTGCAAAACATGTATAACAAGAACCCTTATAACTCTTTAAAGACATAAGTGGACCATTTCGAGCACTCAGAAAGTCAATACATATGTATGAGTTAACATTTTTGCGGTCAAAATGATGCAACCTTTTGCCTCTCTGAAGATGAGAAAACAGAAGAAGTGTGTACCATAAGTTCTTGAAGGCATGGATTATCCACTGGTAAGCTACGTAAATGCAGCTCCAAAGTACAAAGTAAGAGATCCTGAACAGTGGGAACCGCTGGATAAGGGAGAACAAAAGATCACTATTAGTGTTTTGATAAAAAAAGAGGGAGGTCTTGTATCCGCAAACTTCAGTTTTGAAGGCTTACCAAGGAATTGAGACTTGCATCACCGAGGAGAAAAACAGCGTTGAGAGAATGCATACAAACATCGAGCTGCAATCAATAAACATATTTATTGTTGATTGCCAAAGAAAAAGGATCATATCAAAGGAATCCAATCTCTAAAAGATGGGAATGTTATCAGAGTCAGAACTTACAAAACTCAGCCTATAACCTTCAGTAAACGGGTAGATTATCGCCCAAAACACAATATCTGTTAGTATAACAGCACCTGCACAAGTCTGCAACAACAAGAAAACTTTGTTAGACAATCTGAAGTTTTGAGATAGCATTGTACATACAGTCTTCACTCTCAACAAGAAGATGATTTGGGAGAAAAAGAAAGACACGTACTTGGAAAAGGATCTGAAAGATGTAAACCCAAAACCCAGCTGTTTCTCTGACGGTTGCTTCTGACTGTGTATGGGGGGATTTTGAAGTGTCTGCCCTCTCATCAAGGGTGAGTGGTGGTCTATAAGTGCCTTGTTCTGCATCACCTATACTTGTATAACTCTCCATGTTTCCACCAGCTTTTTTATGGTAGACGCAGCATCCATAGACAGATAATAAGGAAGCATACTACGAAAAGAAAAGAGTTCATCAGAGTGCCTAAACTAAATCTAAGACGGTAAACTCAAAGTTCATCAGAGTTCTCAAGAGATATACCCCAAAGTAGAGTGTGACAAGAGCAAATGTCCACCTGTTACAGCAAAAAGATTGGATCTTTGTCATTCATTTCAAAGAATCAAATAAGAGAATGAAAGAAGAAGTTAAGATGATTTTAAACTCACTGAGTATAGAAGTAAAATATGCCACCTCCATCACGCACAACACTGGAGATGAGTATAGACAACATTGCAACAAATGAGAATACTCTTAAGGCAAGCAAAAAAAGAGGATGGATTCTCTTAAAACATGTGGTCCAAGCTGCTTCTTGGAACAATGTCCCGGGTAATTCTCGCTGGTCCTCGCGTTGTCTTCTCTTGCCTTCATATCTCCAAATCAGAATTGCAGCTAAAACTAGTGGAGCTAAGAGGATTAAAGCACAGAGGAGAACCCTCCAATTCAACCAGTAACTTAAAGCTGTGGTATCATCAGCCATGGCCAGTCAGTCAGTCAATGAGAGTCCTAAGATTCCACCAAAAGCAATGAAGAACATTATCACTATGAAACATTAACACTAATTCGCGTTGCTAAGAGTGACGAACGTTAACAATCTTAAAGACTTTTCGAAATTTGAACTATTCACAATAGTGCTAACTAGTGTAAAGGTTGGAACTTTTTGCACTAACTGACAAAAATCATTAGAATTGGAACAAGAACTTGCGATATAGATACCCACTTTCCCAATATTCTGAATCAAAAATTCCCACAAGCTACAGAGTTAAAAAAAAAAACAGAAAATACAGAGGATTACTTGTAGATTCGAAGATCCTTTTGTTTCCAAAAGATTCAGAGGAGACTCTCTTCTAACGCATCCTCTAAACGAAACGAAGATGCTGAGAGCCTCCAGAGAGCATCCAAGAAACCAGATGAAATAAAGGAAAGAACTTTGTCGGGATTATTATTAGTTGGCAGATGAAGAGGAAGAAGATTGAAGTTTTTGTCGTGCAGTTTAATGATCCCGATATTAACGGAATCGTCCACAAAATCGCAATAAACTTTTTAGTTTTACACGTCCGGTTATGTTCGGTTTAAGATATTTGTCGGTTCAACCTACCTACCCACGCGGCCACGCCACAAAAGGAAACCGAACGGGTGACGATAATTGCTTCTTTAACTCATCTTGAACCGGAAATAACCGGACATTAATATCTACTATTTTGTTAAAGAATTTATTATTTTATTTTGTTTTTGTAGGACGAATATGCTCATCAAATAGGGTATCCAGTTGTTGTTGTTGTTGTCCAAGATGGTTAATAGAATACTAGGATATATCCCGTGCTTAAAGCACGGATTAACATTTTCAAAAAAAATTATAATATAATAATAAAAATTATTGTTTTATTTTTTTTTCAAAAAATATTTTGTTTGAGATAATATTTATTTTTAATTGTTATATAAATCTATTAGTCTATTTGAATACTAATTATTTTATAATATTTAAGTATTTTATTTTTGACGTATTATTACAGTTTTATATTATTTATTTGTTGTATTTGCATCATATTTTGTGAAATATAAAATAATAATTTTAATATTATAATTGTGAGTAAATAAAAATTATTAATTTATCATCTATATGTAAATTTAGTTTTACTAACCCGCCAATGCGGAAATTAAAACACACATTTTCATACATTGAGTAATATATCTTCATTTTAAAAAATTCAAATCATAACATATGCAGAAAAATATGCATTTTATTAATTATAAGTATTATATGAAAGTTCTAAACAATTTGTAAATAAAATAAAATAAATATGATAGGAAAATCATAATTTGAAATCTTAACAAAATCTTTGAATTTATTTATTAAAAATAGGGAAAAATAATTGTATTGTATACTTGGATATAAAATCTTAGTTTTTAAAATTCTGATTGGTTTATATATTTTTTAAAAAAATTAATTAGTAATTTCGTCCATAATTTATTAGAAAGAGAAAATATTTTTTTAGATTTTTTTTAGATTTTTTAATATTTGATATGTGAGTGTTTTGATTTTTATTTTAATTATATTTATTTAAATTAGTTAACTAAGCTTAATTAATTTTTTCTAATGGTAATTGAATGTAATTTTTTACACATTTTAAAGTTAATTTCATATTTGTACTTCTCAATTAATATAGTAGGATACTGGAACCAATTTTCATTTTCATTTGTAGATCTTTGAAATAATAATATCTAAATCTCCAACGTATTTTTCCTATGCTAACCGGGTTGGTTTAATCTCTGTGTCATAAATAGTATAGTTTATAATTTAAGTGACCATCATTGTTTTGATTCAAAACAAATGTGATATATGTAATAGCAATTGATTGACGCGTTACAGCCAAAATTGTCGGTAAGATAAACTGCATCTTAATTTAAGCAACCTTAAAAATAGTTTACACAAGAAAAGTCTATATATAAATAGCAATACATGTTTCATCTCGTAGGAATAGGTATCCCAATTAAATATGATGCCTAGGGTCTACATATAAATTAAGTTCGAGCTTTTTCTCCTATATTTAAGCTGGAAGCCTATACCAAAGTATTCATTGTATCTTTCTCGCTAACCTCGGCGATCTCCGAACATTTCCGCCTGATAAAACAAAATTTTGATTAATTAAAAAAAGGAGAAACTCTTCATCAAAATCGTTTTAAACAACATAAATATATTGATGTTTGGTCGATATATATGATCGCTGAGAAATTCAACTAAAATTAATTAACAAAAAAAAAAACATATTATATATTAAACCAACAAATTCTTACTTAGGAAGGGCCTGGGAGAGACGAAATGCCCATACGTTTCAAAGAAGTCCTTATTTTCTCTTTGAAGTCCTCTCCAAACTACCAAACAGAAAACATTTTATAATATGTACTGTCGAATATATGAATGATGAGCATGATCCAAGAAACTCTTAACAATATTTTCTCTTAATTTCTTTGATTTAAATTGTTTTCACATAACATGTGTTAACGAAACATGTTTTGAAACAATTTGGATATATAGTCGACTGTGAACAATAGTATGCTATATATGTAACGTTGTAAAGACTAACCGGTGAGGGTAACGACTGGTAGAATGCTTGCGTGGTGGTCTAACGCCTTGACGCATTCATCACGAGTCATACGGAGTAGAATGCACCTCTCTATCATATGTTGAACCTAACAAAACCAATTCCACTAATGGTGAAAACTATAAAAATTATATATGTATAGTATGAGTGTGTGTGTGTGTGTGTGTGTGTGTGTGTGTGTAACTGTGTATATATGTACCATGCGAATGTATGTATGTGGTTGGCAGTGGAGACAAGGGAGGTTGTGTTGTGATTCATCATGATGAGTACACATTATCTTGCTCTTCTCAATTGCTCTTTTGAAGATAGTTCTTCTTCTTCTTCTCCTTCGATCTTCAGTTATTTGGGAACAAATCCAAGAACTTTGGAATTATGAGTTATAACGGAAAGGAACAAAACATGAAGATATTTTCTGTGACAAAATTAGGAAGCTTCTAAATATAGATACACATGTGGATATATTGGATAGTGTCATTTAATGAGTTATCCAAGAGAGATCCAAGTGAAGGGCTAAAAATAGAGGAGAGGATCCAAAGGATAGATTCTCTATCCTTCACTTTTTCAACTTGGATCGCATTTTATTTTATTAGTTGGGACTAACTTGTCTTCTGACTATGACTTCACAGTTTGCCTTTGTTTTTTTCTTACTTTCTGGGACATAGTTTCTCGACCAAACTTTAATTAAGGTTCCTTTGTCAGTTACTTAAACAGGGCAAGCTAATGGGGATTACAAAGACTAGTTAGTTACCGGACGAAATACTTTTGGAAGGTTTAGAAACCAAATAACCAATAGAAATTATTCTTAAATATTTAAACCAACTCATTTCACAACTTGAATTTCATTTATTTTTGGTCAATTACACTATTCTAACCCAAACCGAGTTTTACCATATATGATTAACATTTGCCATATAAAAAATAACACATCATGGTTAATATAGAGTGATTAATCGCTAGATACTGTATTAGGGCAATAAATCGTTAATTTCAGGAACATAACAAAATATTTTATATCAATTTGAAATTTTGTTACATAAAATAAGATCTGGTATAAATTTTCTTTATTTAGTGAATTTCATAATTTATTGTTAAATTAAGCTTACTTGCTTTTTTTTTGGTAAAGTTTAAAGTACTTGCTTTATACTACTCTCTCTGTTTCACAAAGAGTGTCATTTTGACATAATGCACACAAATTAAGAAAATTATCTAAATTTCTATTTTACTCTTTATAAATGCACTAAAAATATTCTCTTTCTAATTAATTAGCTCAAATTATAGGGATAAAAAAAAAATTTGATATTTAAAACTGTATTGAAAACATAAAATAACACTCTTTTTGTAACAAAAAAGATGTGTCAAAATGACACTTTTTGTGAAACAGAGGAAGTATGTGTTAAGTAATATTCAAATGCTAAAAAGATGACGTGAAAATATGTTATATATTTAACACCCTTATGTTATTTTCACGTCATATACTCATATTACAAGGAAACTATATAAACGTGATAGTATGTCTCATATATCTAACAACAATTTCTCATATAACATATATTCTAGTTTATATAGTTCCCTTGGACCGGAACGAATTTTATTTGGAATAGTGTTAAATCCTCGATGGATATCTGCCTGACTGCCTTCAAACATAACACAAAAGTGACTGGTCCCTCGTAAACGTTAACTTTTGAATTGTGTGGCCAACCAAATGCCACTTAAATCATCAATACACGACAAGTTTTTGTGTATGGAGGCAAATTGAAAGTTAAACTATGAGGCTCCCCGCAAATTTAGTAGATTAGTGTGTGGTTCTTGTGACTTGCGAGTCTGTGTGTGTCTTCAATGGCCCTTACGCCTACCAACCTGCAGGTCTCATTGTGCAATCACGGTAACTGCTCTCTAATTTTATATAAAAATTAAGATTCTTTAACAAATGAAATTGGGGGTTTACATAATTGCCTAATAATTGAGCTTTCAAATGAAGTTGCCGGAGGTTTTATATATCAATAAGGGATTTATTTGGTGGTTGAGAAAAAAGTAATCGGTAAGACATGTCAATACTAACTCATCATGATTATCGTCCACATCTTGATTCTTGAACAACCAAGTGGTTTCTGATATGGTTGGACTTAGGGTACTAAATTAATCTATTGTACGAAGAATAAGTTACGCGTCATCACTAGATTACGTTAGCGGATTGCTACTATTATATGTTCTTTTAAATGACGGATATTTTTTCTTCCGAAACTGTAGTAAAAGAAAATTCGTACATTTCAAAAACTAGGTAACAGTACCACTATAATAAAAAGCATTAGCATAGGGCTTGCATGCAGCATTAGTAGCCTACACCACTAACCCGAGAGAATATATCATCATGCATCACATCAAAATTGCAGTTTACCCAATCGAAGCACGATGAGAAGCAGAGACTCAAACATTTCAGAGGCAAATATAGACACTACCTTCACAAGGATTAAAAAGGGCTACAAGATATATAACGAATGTGATTATATGTGAACAACCGAACAAAGAACAAACATATGGAAAGATTCTCTTAATAGTTGTAACAATATGAAGATGATAATATACACATGAAACTTTATAATAATGGGTACAAGGAGACTTAATAATACTATGATATATTTTCGTTCCGGTCTAGAAGGTGGCTGCTATGAATATAGGAAAGACTATATTGGAGCTTGGTTTGGGTACTTAGTTCGGTTATTGATGGGTTATATCCGGTTCACTAACTACAGCATATATGAAGCAGCTTCTTTATTTTCTCAAAGTGAATCGCTCAACAACTGAAGCTTAGATTGTTGTAACAAGTTAGAGATTCTCCTAGATTTCATCGTTTCTGTTTAGTTCTCTATATATATATATATATTATTCAATACACAGAAATTCATCGACATTGTTTTGTTTCAGACTAATTCTTCCATTGAATTGAAGACCAAATAAATTCCTTCCACATATATACCAAATCATGGATGGTTTACTTATTTACGGAACCCTGTGGAAACATATACCAAACCAATGAACCATGCACGAGTGGCTTGCTTTTCAGACTAGTCAAGCCAGCCGGATTAATCAGTATAGCCAGAATCTCACAACCAATCATACAAAACATTAAATACTGTTTTAGAACGTTACGAAACGCTCACAAGAATTATTGTATATACAGTTCACAGATGTTAAATGTCTGAACTGGAAATATCTGAAAAAGATAAACTAAATTAAATTGGTGTAGTAGTTTGGCAAATGAAATTAGCTTTTTACTACTATATTGTGAGTGCCTAGTGGAAAGTGAAAACAAAATTTGACATTTGCTACCACGAATTTCAGATGACAGTTTCAAAACTAGTCTTGGAAAATTACAAAAAAAAAAGGTCAAGGGTTTCATACCTACATGTGTCCGTTAATTTTGCTTGGTCCAGGTTCAATATCTTTGTCACACAATGTTCAATGGCTCTTACAATCTATTCTATTAGACCGTCAATATTGAAATAATAGGATCTTATTATCAGTCTGGAGAGAAATCAAAGTTAACAAACAACTTGAAAGAAAAGCAAAGGTATGCACTGGACATAGTCAAAAAAAGCTAAATTGTAGTATATAACAAATCTTCAACCAAATATTTGATTGGATATCGTGTAAACGTTACAAAACAAAATATAGTACAGATAATAATAAATTGATTGCGTCTGTGTGGTTGCAACCACTAGAAAAGCCTTTTGCTTTTTTCAATTTCAAACACGCATCTGAATTATATTCCCTCTACTCTTCTCTTTTTTTTTTTTTTTCTTTAAGTTAGAAAATTAATATTCCTATTTTTTTTTTACGAAGGTTAATTTATGGTATTAGTATTGCATATTTTCAAAGTAACAATAATAATTATTGCATCCGACAAACGTGGCGTGCGACGGTTTGGTCCGGTCCACGTATTCCCCAGAAAGTCACGGTAACTAACTCTTACTCCAACCAACGAACAGCTTCTTTCTTCTTTCCCCACACCCCCCGCCAAAACTTACCCGCCATATTTGCCCAACGACCAGGCGCGTGTATCACACTCGCATTTAAACGGCTCCTTCCTATTATTCTGACTGACTAAGAGAGATCACGGCGAAACACGTTTCTCGTTGATTACCTTCTCCGTTACCGTCGCGTGAGAATTTGAGTTTTAAGTTTAAAAGACCACAATACCCCTACGTGTTAGTTGAATACAGTAATCTCTCCTTTGTTCTTCTACACTTGAATTCTCTACTATACTGTCATAATTCCCACACTGTGGAATCCGTGTCCATGCCTGACTTTGAATTTGACGTAAAACGATTATTCATTTATTATTATCATCTCCGTTCACATTCGTTATTATATTTTTTGCATTATACTACTATTATAGAAAAGCAAATACAGTGTTTGATGGTCGTTGAGTGATTTGATTATTAAAAAAAAAGGAGACAGAGTTTGATTTTCTATAAAACAAATATCTTTTCATAATGTATATATACATAGAGCAACATCGGTGTTCGTCGTTCGTGGTATTGATGTAATCGGTGGAATATTTTTAAATTATTTTATATATATAATAACGTCCCTCGTTGTATTGACTTCGAAAGAATCCAATTTGAATTGTTCACATGTAACGTCCTAGATATAACTTGTAAGAATATTAAAGAATCCAATGGTATTATATACTCAAAATATATACATTTTCAAAATGACCAATCTATGACGCAGTTATGAGTTATGTAATAAAAAAAACAAATCATAGTTGATATGAACTTTTAAAAAAAAAAATCCGAACTTAATTAATAACAATGTCGGTAATAAACACGTTTTGAAGATACGATTTCGTTATTTTGTTAAAAATGATTTGTATTATAAATTGTTATAGATTGATGTATTTAAAATACAACTTCTTGAAATTTTCTTGTAATGTAACGCCTTGTGATTATCTTCCATAACTTCTTGTATTCAACTAAAATTAGTTTCTTAATAATGGTTTTTCACAATTAATAGGATTGATAAATCAGTCAAACCTATAATTTTATGGGAATTAGCAAAAAGAAGAAAGGGAAGGTAATAATGAAAAGTTGGCGTAATGAAAGAGAGATACACAACTCACGAAAGCAAAAGAACGAGAGAAAGAAACCACCACCACCGGTTCTCTTGTTTGGTGTGTTTACACATTTTAGACTTATCAAAACCATTTTTTTTGGGATTATTAATAAAAATTGAATTTGTCCCCAAAACCCAACTTCCCCCACTTCTTCCACCACTGTCCCGCTCCATCGCACCCGCTTTGCTTACATTACCATTACCATTACCATTACCATTACCATTACCATTACCATTACCATTACCATTACCATTACCATTACCATTACCATTACCCATCATTCATTTTTTCTTTCTTTCTTCTTCTTCCGTTTCTTTTGCCTCTTTCTTTTGTCTTCTTCCTTTGAATTTTCATTTTATATTTAAAACCAAAGAAAGAAAAAAAACCTTTTTTTTGTGGCTTTTAATTTATTGGGTCTTGTTCTTCTTCTTCTATTAGCCGTTTCATCTCTTCACAAAAAAGCATCTTCTTTTCTCTGTCAAGATCCTGAATCATCGGTTCGTCTCCTCTCGATTTCTTAACCTATACTATTTCTTTTAGAAAAGAAAATTATGGGCTATATAAAACGTATCAAACTTTGTTTATTTTTTTTTTTCATGAGTTTGATTTTTTTGTTTATTCTTATATATGCAGGATCTGAAAGGGAAACTAGAGTTTCTTGAATCTTATTGGAAATCTCTGTAAAAAAGGTATACTTCTTTTTATTTCTTCTTCTTCTTCTTCTTGTATTCGTTATTTTTTATTTTTTTCTTTTTTTGGAAAATTACAATATATTTAGGGTTTCTGTTTCTGGGTTATATGAAGTTATGACTCGTTCTTTCAACTTTTTTTTTGTCATCTTTCCATGTTCCTAGAGATTTACCTCAATTCAGTATCAGTAAGTTACATATTTTATTTGGAACTTTGACTTTTGAAACAATCAAATCATTCACTTTTTGTATCCATCCCCCCGGTTCATCAGGCAAATTCATATATAACTCTTTATTGCTTAGGTAAAAAAAAATAAACATTTTACATTTCCTCCACAAGTCTTTCTTTACATTTTCATTTTCATTATATATAGATTTAACATCAACTCTGTTATTATGATCCACCATTGTCTCTCGTTTACAATATTCTCTGCTCTGTAACTCTGTTTGGTATTTGGACTTCTAACTTTATATACACTATGATTCATTTGAGGAGTATGTTCATTATTGATTTGTCTCGTGTAATGACTACCTTTTTCCTTTAACTGCAGGTTTTATATACTTGTGTTAGTACTCTAGATCAACCTATACTTAACATTCATAAATACTTTTGTTGAGGAAGATGCTAAGTGGAAACAATGGAAACACCATACCACCGGTTTTCATGAACGAGAACCAGTTGCAATACCAGACTAACGTACAACCGAATCAGCTTCATTTGTTCAATACCAGTAAGTTTTTTGGTTTCTTATTGTATCTATCATATAATCTCAAAACTTTGGCATCAATCACTCTTAGAAACTTACAAATTCTTTTGTTTTTTTTATTATTGTGCAGTGGGAGGTGGATGCACTGTTGTTGATCCAGTTAACTATTTTGCTAACGATAACCTCGTTCCAATGATTCGGTCTAACAAAAGAGGAAGGGAAGCCGAAAACTTTAGTAATATCCTAAGACAGCAGAAGCTTCAAATGTCTTTGAACTATAATCATAACAACATTGGTGTTCGAGAAGAAGTGCCTAAGGAGAATCTAGTCTCAACTGGTCTTAGACTATCTTATGATGACGATGAACGTAACTCTTCGGTGACTTCTGCTAGTGGTAGCATTGTAGGTGCTTCTCCTATCTTTGATGATAGTCTTAGGACTGACCTCCATAGACAAAAAGATGAGCTTGACCAGTTCATCAAGATCCAGGTACTGATTTGTCTCTGCATCTTCTCTGTTTTTTTCGTTCTTTAAGGTTCTTTGATTTGTAATGTTTTTTTGTTTACTTCTGTGTGTTGTGGTTCAGGCAGCTCAAATGGCGAAAGGTGTGAGGGATATGAAACAAAGACACATTGCGTCTTTTCTCACCACATTAGAGAAAGGAGTGAGCAAGAAGCTTCAAGAGAAAGATCACGAGATCAATGACATGAACAAGAAGAATAAGGAGCTCGTGGAGCGGATAAAGCAAGTGGCGATGGAAGCTCAGAATTGGCACTACAGAGCAAAGTACAATGAGTCTGTGGTTAATGTCTTAAAGGCAAATCTCCAACAAGCAATGTCACACAACAACAATGTCATGGCTGCTGCAGACCAAGGCAAAGAAGGGTTTGGAGACAGCGAAATAGATGATGCAGCTTCATCATACATTGATCCAAACAACAAGAAGAACAACATGGGGAGTCAGAGGATGAGATGCAAAATGTGTAGCGCAAAGGAAGTATCGGTGTTGCTTGTGCCATGTCGGCACTTGAGTTTGTGTACAGAATGTGATGTAGTCACTAAGATTTGTCCTGTATGCAAGTCTTTGAAAACTTCTAGCGTTCAAGTCTTCTTTTCTTGAATTTGTGACCAAATAGATCAGAAGGAAACAAGTAAAAAAAAGAAAAGAGAATTATATATGTCTTTCTTCCTACTTTTTTTATAAAAAATTATCTTTAATCATGTAAAAAATTATTTGTATCGGAGGAGTGTTATTATGCATCTCTTGTGGACTAGTGTTTAGAAAATATCAAAAAATAGTTTTATGAGTTCTTCCCATAGACCTCAAACACTAGTATCATTGCTTCAACATCAGCCTTGCAGCAGATCAATGACATGAGTGGCATAAGACATTTCTAAATGGAGAATAGCAAACGTACACAATTACTTAGCAAGCGACACCATAAAAGAAGTAAGAAGAGAAGGAGGAGCCGTGAGAGAGAAGATGGCGCATTTGATCAAGATGCTTTGTTTCCTTGATTTTCGAGGATATAATAAAGGGGCCTCCCTTTGCTTAAGTCGAACAGAAATTGAAAGACAAATCAAACTGAATAACCAATCTTAACATTACGATTTTGAATTTTTGAGCAGAGAAGAATAAGTGAGGGAAGGCAGTCCACGTCGGAGAAGACGGTCGGGTTTGATCAAGTCCTAAACACTCTTCAAGTCACTTACTTGCAATTAAATTCATGAACCGGCCGGTTCAATCAGAAGTCGCCATTTCTAAAATGCCACATGTACCCAACGCGCCACGTCATTCCCACAATTCTGCACCCATTTGGACTATTGTTTAGTTTTATCTTTTATGGTATTTTTTTTAAACTATTTTTTTTGCTGTATTCGTGAGAGAAAAATAAACTTATTTTAGTGATATTAGACTATTCAATATTTCAAATTTTTAATTAATCCTTTAATTTTTATTAATACACATTAAATTAAAATATAAATTATTACAAAAATAGTCAAACAGAATTCCACCAATGGTGCATCCGACTAAATATTGTAGTTTTAATTCTCATGAATTCTGATATAGCGCCAACTCTATATATATATATATATATAGAATACTACCATCACAATTAATTACCAAATATAATAATTTTTTTTTGTAGTTTTTTTAACCAACTTGCCATTGAAATCCAGAACGTCGGATATAAGAGGAAAATCAGTTCGACATAGGATCTTCGTATCTTCTTCTTTGACCCATAAACATAAAGTTTTTGATTTACATATTTTAAAATTATAAACCAAAAGACAATTAAAATATACACCTAGCAATATCATCTTTCTCATGTCAAGATTCACTCGTGAAATGTTGACCACTTCTCATGTCAAGATTAGATGCACATATGCTAAGGAAAAATAATTGATTAATTTTGTTTAATACAATAGATTAGATGGGAAAACCAAGCTAAGGTGCAATATACGTACATTTGGATGAGTCTATCATAATCTTATCTAAAAGTGTCTCTTTTTATTATTATTTATTTATGATGATTCGTTTATTAGGTGTCAATAACAATAAGACCTAAAATCTTGCCAATATTCAACAAATTTGAATAGAGGAGGAGATACAATATAAACTTCCAGATTTTATGGCTTTGCCAAAAACATCTTTACCCAAGCATATTTATAATTAAAGTTCAACATTTTCTTTTCTTTTCCAAATTCTACCATCACATTTACCAAAAACACAATATTCTTTTTAAACCAATTGTTAAACACATTCATATATTTTATAACATTTAAATACCAGATTTTAAGGTTTTTTCTTACAATATCAGTATTAATTTAATTTTTTGAAATATATTGTTTGCTTTAGATTTAAAGTATAGATTTTTGAGGTAGAATCTATGGTGCACATCAAATCACTGACCGACCATCAAAGCATCATCTTTCTCCAATCTATAAAAACATTGCGAAGACAAAGTTAATTATCGAATAATTCAAAAAAGCTTTTGAACGATTCAATTTAGTTAGAAGAAACCAAACCCTAGACGAATGAATAAGGAACGATGGCAACAAAGAAGAAGAAGGAAAGCTATGGGACTGCGAGACAGAGAGCCGGAGGAGATCACTACTTCTATTATTTATAGAAATAGGTATGTAAAGTTATGGACGGTCGTGATTTGATCTCGTCTGATATTTCAGCGGTCGAGATTAAAAGTCACAAAGTCGGTAGTCAAAACTTTGACTCTTTTATTCACCTGACGCTCCATCAACTAAACTTTTCCTTTTTTCTCTATATATTTCCTTTTCCTATTTTGATTTTTTCATATTCTTTTTGTTTTTGTTTTTTATTGTTGTTGCCTAGTTGGATAAAAACAAATAAGAGATACATATAACCGTTGCGGAGATAACAATTTATTGACTTCATTAAAAGAAAAAAACAATTCATCAAACTGATCCGCAAATATATTTAAAAAAAAAAAATCGCTTTTAATTTATATACAAAAATAAAATACAAATAGCATTATAATAATTAAAGAAATTCACTCACATTATACATTTCATTATAATTGAGTTCTTCTAATAAGAAAATGTTGGTTAAATCAATTATCATAAACCCTCTCTCTAAAAGTCAGTCACTAGTCCTAAACCCTCTCTCTAAGTCAGAAGTAAAGACCATTTATCATCAAAACAAAGATGCTCTTCACCTTCTATGAGCAAGAATGATGAGGTGAGGTCACACTACCAGCAAGAATCACTTAAATAATCAAATCGACGATGACGTCAAAACAACAAAACTGAAGAGGATATGAGCAACACAACTCCTCAAAATAGTTGTGTACGTGTTCCCCCAGAATCACAAGATTCATTCCAACCAAATTCTGACAATGGCAAGCAATCTGATATATGTCCTGTGTAAGAGCCTACAAACTTAACTAAATAACTCAACACTAGGAGTAACAAACATAGAAAAGCCACTTCACAAATTCATGATGTACAGATACAGGGAGTGTAGGCCAAAACAAAACTACCACTTTGCAAAATCATCAAACCCGGATGCAACGATAATGACTTCATATTCTCAAGTAGAAGCGATTAAGCATCAACTATATAAAAGACAAGCACAAGCAGATAAAGGGAGGAAACCTGATCACATATCTTCATCAAATATATAGTGGTATACTGGTATTCAAAACAGAATCTCAGATCTTGTATATTACAACACTTGAAAAATATCATAAGTAGTTGTTGTGGTAAAATCATCATGTTGTATTTAACGAGAGTCATCTCCGGACCTATAATGTTCACCATATTTTAAAAGTCACGAACCGCATTTTGGGTAGTTTGGTTTAGGGTTAAAACGGTTAAAACCCGATCGGCTGATTTAAACCCGGAACCATCGCCCTCGTCTATAATATAGGCTGCATCTGCTTCTAAGTGGGCTCGGAATTTTTTAGAAAAGCCCATATTGGTTTTTCTAGCAAGACGCTTTCTAAAACAAGCAACAATAATTAAACCGGAAAACAGCCAGTTCAAGCCGATACTACGCGTATGGGTCTGGCACAAAGATGTCTAAAACGTGTTGAATTCACTTTTGTTCAATGGACAAGCGAACCTTAATATCATTATTTCTTAATCAGCGGTTTTACTTTTTGCCATAGGAAAACAAATACAGAAATACTCTATATATAATTTTAACCTAGTTCATCGAGAGAGGCAGAGCCATGCCAGCCTTGGATGAAATGAAACCATCAAACCAACCTGGTTTTTGGATTTTGATCTATTGTGTTTTATTCTATTGAGCGGCCGACGTTGCGAACACATTCGTTATCGCGCGCTATGTTGGTGAGAGGTTTAGCATAGTACTATACAGAGTTTTAATTAGGTGGACCGTGGAGGGCTTCAAAATTTAACTTTTTTTTGGAAAAAATAATTCATGGGACCAATTTTTCGTTGATTCAACATAAATATATACATGTGATCATCATTCATCACTGACATTTGTATTTATTTTTACATACCGTAAAATGTATACGTATATGCATGTACGCACATATATGTATGCATCTACCATCCAAATGTTGAATGATGACTGGGTGATGGTCTAGTGTAATGAGAACAAAACAGTTCGGACAAGAGAGAGTGGGAAAAGATACAAATTTTGTCTCTATGAATTTATGAGGCAGCATAACAGTAAATATTATTGCGACGTCGGCTCCTATTTTCCTTCATTAAAAAAAAAAAAGAAGAGAGTATTAGATCTTATTTACAAGCCATAAATAAATAAAACTCAGCTTGTCGTTACAAATTACACAATCCATATATAGCTCTACTTAGTTCGGTTTTCCTTTCCAGTTTCCACATTATATAAAAAATCAGCTTGTCACCTTTTGCGGAACATTGACCCTAAACGTAAACGTAATTAGTATAACAACAATATGTTATATAGTAAATTAGTAATATAGAGGAGTACAGTAACTATTGTTCCAAATTTATTTACTTTTTCTGAAAGAAAATTAGTCAATCAAAACCAAGAAGTAATAAAAGAATTATAGGATGATTATTTAGAACAAATATATTAGACAATAGACCATGGAATCATGGAAGGATGTTACCGTAAATTGCGAAGCCGTTGCATGGAGTTGATCACGGGGAGCCAACAAAAGAAAAAAAGAACATTATAAATTTTTAACAAGAGAAAAAGGTTCACGAGAGAGGCTTTGCGCTTGAAGACGGCATATAGAACTCACCTTTAAATTTCGTAAAGCCAAAAGATAAAACAAAAATTAACTAATCCAAAATCAAAAAGAAACAATAGCCACATAAAGCAAATAACATGTGAAAAATATATTTACTTACGGTTTACGAAGAATATAAAAGGATTTTTTTTTTTTGAATGTGGGGTTAATATAAAATCTTAGTAGTGCGTGGATTAACACTATATAATTTGGCTAGCTTTATGCGTCTAATAAGTACAAAAGAAACATGATGACGAAGGTTTTTTTTCCCCTATATGTGAGGACATCGGGCAAAACATATTGATTCTAATTCGAAATCGTCTCAATCTTATCAACATATATTTTTTTTGTTCAAGATCTTATCATCTTATCAACATATTCGATTTCTCCAATTCTTCAAGTATATATAACTTCTTCTCACTTATTAGTGACTACGTGTACTATATATACCATATTATATTATATTTTGGCAAATGCGTAAATTTAATTTAAAACGTAGAAGACAGGTAACTAATGATATATAGTTTTTGGCGTATCAGAGAAATGGTACGGGCCACAAAAATATAAGTTTCGCTTTAAAGAAAAAAGAGAGATTGGCACGAGATCATAAAGAGTCGAGCTGTGAAGTCAAAGGGCATATATACATTTTTGTTATTATTACATTTCCAATAATTACAAAACTCTCGTGCACCTCACAGATTCGTCCATATTGTTTGTTATCTGTATACATTATTAGACAAATATAATAATCGCATCGATTCTTGACTTATTCCATGTATGTTTATACGTAAAAAGTATGATCTAAAACAAGATTTATGAGCATCCACGTATGTATATATTTATTTTCTTTCTTGATTATCTCATTAAAGGTCTAATGAGTATAATATGAAATATTGTTACAATAATTAAACTGCCAGATAATTTAGATTTTCCGATATTCTGCATGTTATCGCGGGCGGATCCTAATCAAAGCCATTTTGAATAATTCACATGCCATTTACGGATTGACTGATTAATCGGATTAGATGGCCGTATAATCGGATTAGATGGACGTTAATGAAAGATCAGACAGTAACTACGAACGCATGTACGCTGTTTTGACCCTTAAGTGGTTTGCAAACGACTGAGATATGTACGTGTAAAGAAGTTTTGAACATTGTTTTTTACCGTCTCGTAACTAAGATAGGCAACATGTTAGGTCCACCTATAAGTCTTCGATTTTATAAATGCAACGTTAGCTTTAGGCTTAGTTTTAATAAATGTTTTGTCTGACACATCTCTTGATCCTTCACGATTCTTTCCTTATAACAAAAAAAATATTGAAATAAATAAGGCTTCTTTTGTTCTTATTTGTCTCGTGCAACAATGAACAGTGGCATTATTGGTAATCTTGACGAAACAGAGGGTCATTTAGAGGCATCTATTGATTTGGACCTATATATACGTATACATTGGCTGCGCATGTAAAAACTGAAACTACCTGTAATCTCAGTAAAGAAGCCAACATGACTCTGGTCTCTGACTATATCTTCACATATTTAAATCAAACTTAATGAAAACGATTTTAACTTTCATGGTTCTTCGTGTACTGTGACAGTATAAAATAGTAATATTATTGTAACTAGTCCTTTTAGGAACCAACTATGAGTGCAAGCAAGATGATCGATCGTAATTGAGTAAAAGCAACACAAAAATAAACCATAACAAAAAAAAAGTTAAGTATTATCGATGTAATAACCACATTTATCAAACAATGGTTTAATCTAACAACACACGTTGTAATTCACGTTTACACTTCATTTGAAATTTATTTGTTTGTTAACTACCACGATCAATGTTTCATGTGATGATATTCTTGTCACAATAATTTTTTTTTGTTTGTTGTTGTTTATTTTAAACTGAAGAATCAGAAATATTCATACATAGCCAGCAGCTTTTTGGCTGTCAAGAAGGGGAACTTTGTCGAATCACATATATGTTTTCATCACATGATACTTTACTATTGCAGAATAGTAAATCCATAATTAATAACTTATCATTTTTAATTATAATTTTAAAAATCCAGAAATAAAATTAAATAACGTAGTTCTTTATTTTATGTTTTTTTCTCTATTAGGACAAAACAAGTACTTACTCATTTTTTTCCTTACGACAGTTGAAGTTAGCATTCTTTTGTATTTACTCCTTACTTTAAGTTCTATTAGACAGAGAAATGGTGTGAAACTATGAGCGCACAAAGCTTTTCCTGAATCCCAAAGATGGTTTATGCATATGATCCGTACATGCTTGATAACTGCTAAATATATATATCAACAAATGTCTTAATATTTTCTTATTTTTAATGTACTGTGATTTAACTAATAGCTCGTGGCCATTTATTAGCCCTGATTAGAAGCTCGTTTGAAAAAAAAAATACAAATGTAACAGAAATATAAACTATAATCCGAGCACCCTATATTCTTCTCATGTCCATATATGTAAGTTTTACTATATATTCTATCACTCAATTCGAAAAAGTATTTCACGATTACCATATATATATATAGCACAATATTGCCGATCAAAGTCATTTCTTTGATATACAAAAATAAGAAACAAATTATTCACAAACAATGCCGACAGCTCGTGATGAGAGAAATGAAAAACAATGCCGACAACATTTTGTTTCAAAATTTTCATTATAGTTAGTGTATCTACATATATGAGAAAAAATAATGTAAAAGAAAAATATGAGGACCTAAAGAAACAAGCTTCAGTTACTTTCTGTTTTCTGTTTTTGCTCTTTCCTTTAATAGCAGTCTTTTTTTCTTGAATAATAAATGAAATTTAATCTAGAATGGATTCGACATAAATATAAAATAGTAAAAAAATGAGAGAAATATATAATTAAATAAACAAAAAAATGATTGGAGGAGCTGTGAATACAAAAGCAATGCCCGTGAAGTAGTGCATGTGAGTACTAAAAGAGATGTTATAATCAGTGCCCCATTGACAACATATAGACCCACTCACGAGTCTCTTTCGTTTTATATATATTCTTAATAATATATGTTTTTTGTCCCAAAAAAAAAATATATATATAATATATTTTTAATATATTAATTTCGTAAGAAAATTATAACGAGACAGAATTTTTAAAGAATGTTTCTCAGCAAATTTTTTAATTCTGTCCATTTATTTCATTTGCCCAAATTTAATTTTTAATTCTGTCCATTTATTTCATTTGCCCAATTTTTTATATTTTAATACTAGTTTTGAGATTTCAATTATACACTTCCTTTTTGGTTAAAGATTTTGAGATTATCCACTTGGGATAATGAGAAAATCTGATACTAATTGGATTAATTTGATTAATTATTGCATGGTGTTCTTGAAATAATGCTTGCAATATTTTTAAAATGTCCATTTTTTTTTTCCAACAAGGCATCTTGAATTTCTACACCACACTGTCACAGTAAATATGAAAATCATACGACACTCTTATCATGCTAATACGACAGATCCAACACATGCATGTATTACATACACACATGCTTGTATCCATCTATACGTACATATATATCCAAATTAAACAAAACGCAAGAGCCTAAAATTGAATATACACCTCATTTTAAGAATCCCCACTTCACGGTGCTTCATATACAACAGTCATGCAATTACATGTGTTTAGATATACATGTGTGTAATGGCAACCAAATTAGATGAGCTTTTAACCAACCATTTATTTCCACGTGGCATACATATCAGTATATCATCCCTTGCTCATACACACTTACTCCACAATTCAGGTTTTGACCGATTGATTAAGACTTAAAACTTTTACCCACGGTAAAAAAAAATCTGCTTTGGTTTTACGTTTGGCATATTTCTACCCATAAATAAACAAAGCTCCAAATACTAATTCACGAGTAATCACTCTATATCACTGTCAATATCATCATTATCCAAGTAAAAGTAAACATAATGGCCCTATTATCATATATGGATAAATTGTACATAGCTTAGATTTATTCGTTTGTTTAGTAATTTTTTTTACTAATCAACAATATGGAAAATAAAGGACATTATTGATACAGTATCGTTTTCGATTATAAAATAAACTTCCCATATTGAAAACCCGTGAGCCTCTCTCTACATTCTTGGACTGCTTCCTTATATATATCTCATCAAAAACCTTCTCTTTCTTCAACCAAAACCTAAGTCTCTCTCTTAGTCTCTTCAACCACCACAACACTCTTCGTTTAGACAACAACAAAAAAAAAATGATAATGAGAAGAAGTCTAAGTGTGAGAAGCATCACGATGATGATACTAATGGCGATTTTGGTCTGGTCTGTAACTCTAGAGACCTGCATTGCTAGAAGAGGAAGGCATTGGAGACATAACCACAGAGGCTCTTCTGACTTGTCTGATTCCTTGTCAACCAAGAAACCGAAGAGACATGGGCACAGTCACCACAGTTCTCACAACAACCACAACAACAACAACAATCATCACCACAAGTCTAGACCTAAACCGAAACCGAAGCAGAAAACGCCGCCAAAAGGTAACGACAATAACCCTCCGGTGGTTTCACGGCCACCTAAAGTCCAACCACCACCTCTTCCGCCGCTAAAGGGATCTCAAGTTTTCAACGTGATGGACTTTGGGGCAAAGGGTGATGGCAAATGTGATGACACTAAGGTACAATTCAAAAGCTGATTTAATTTCGTTATCCGTACAGTTTTTTAATCCTAGTGGTTGTGTCTATTTGATTAATTAGAGCATTTTATATTTCGTTTTCATGAGAATACTTTTTTTTTATCAAAAAGACAATTACAGTTGAGAGATCACTGAGACAACACGAGACAGAACAAGGAAATTAAAAAAAAACAGAGCTCAGAAAAAGTTTTCTCTGTCTGTAAAAGTCACCTAACTTTTTTATTTATTCTCTCTAAATTCTAAAATATTACATTGCGCCAAAAATAAAAAGACAAACGAATATAAAGTTAGTGACAACAGAAATAACAGATTGCAAATGGGACCATAAGTCACAAGCCTAAATAACTATAACTATAGTAATAGCTTTGTAGAACAAATGGGTGATTAGAGGGTTTTTTTGTTTAGTTAATGAAAATAATTAAACAGAGTTTCATAATGTTAATTTGCAGGCGCTTGAATCGGCTTGGGCGGCGACTTGCAAAACTGAGGCATCGATGATGATCGTACCGCCTGAATACACTTTCCTTGTTGGTCCGATCACATTCTCTGGTCCATATTGTCAAGCTAACATTGTGTTTCAGGTGAGAACTGATCTTTTTTTAGATAGCAAAAGTTGTATCTTCTTAATGTAAAGAAATCTAAAATGATTACTCTGTGAATATTGTAGCTTGATGGTACGATCATAGCTCCAACGGATTCAAAGTCATGGGGAAAAGGGTTAATGTGGTGGATTGATTTCACAAAGCTGAAAGGTATTAAAGTACAAGGGAAAGGTGTGATTGATGGAAGAGGCTCTGGTTGGTGGCAACAAGATTATCCTTTCACTGATGGTGAGACCAAACTCATCGTTCCTTTGTACAATTCTACTCACCAACACCCTCCAATGCCGGTAAATTCATCTTCCTTCTTCTTCTTCTTCATTAGTTATTTCATTCACACAAATCTTCATCTAAGATCAAACTCTGTTTTGTTTCACATATGACAGATAAGAAGTGAACTTGATGGGAGAATGCCAAGCATCAAACCAACGGTGAGAAATGAAAAAGCAAAACAGAGTTTTTGTATTGTAAGATTTTAAGCATAATTGGTTTGTTTTGCTGATTTGTGTTTCTTGCTTCGTTTAGGCACTGAGATTCTCTGGGAGTATAGGCGTGGAAGTGACTGGTATAACTATCCAAAACAGTCCTCAATGTCATCTCAAATTCGATAACTGCGTTGGGGTTTCGGTGCATGACATTGTCGTCTCTTCACCTGGTGACAGTCCAAACACTGATGGTATTCACATCCAGAACACCAAAGATGTCCTCATTCACAGTGCTACTCTCGCTTGCGGTATGTATTTCAAAGTCTTGAATCCTTAATCTTGATTCTTGAATCTTGAATCTTGAATCTTGAAGCTTGAATCTTGAATTCATGATACTTGTACAGGAGATGATTGCATCTCGATACAAACTGGTTGCTCGAATGTGTACGTACACAATGTAAACTGTGGACCAGGTCACGGGATCAGCATCGGTAGTCTCGGCAAAGAAGGCACAAAAGCCTGCGTCTCGAACATAACAGTGAGAGATGTAGCGATGCACAACACGATGACAGGTGTCCGGATCAAGACATGGCAAGGAGGAGTAGGATCCGTGAAAGGGATACTCTTCTCAAACATTCAACTCAACGAAGTCGAACTTCCAATAGTGATAGACCAGTTCTACTGCGACCATAGCAAATGCAAGAACCAGACATCAGCGGTTGCAGTGGAAGGAGTGACTTACGAAAGGATAAAAGGAACATACACCGTGAAACCGGTGCACTTCGCTTGTAGTGATAGCTTCCCGTGCGTAGATGTGCAGTTATCTTCAATTGAGCTTAAACCGGTTCAAGAACGGTATCATATGTATGATCCTTTTTGCTGGCAGACATTTGGTGAGCTCGGTACTCCTACTCTTCCTCCCATTGATTGTTTACAGATTGGGAAGCCTCCGAGAAATAAGGTTCATGAGTCTGATCACGATGTGTGTTGACGGATTCTGCAAGTAACAAAAATGTAGATTAATGTATATCTTTCTTTAGCCTATATATAAACCTACTACTATTACTACTACTACTTGATACGAATTTAATGTTTAGTTCTTAAAATCATGTCTCTTTCTATTTGAATTAGTGCCTCACCTTGTTAACCAAGTACCAAGTGATGATCATCTATATCACTGAACTGCAACACTGAAGTTGAATTAAAGATTGATTGATTGAAGGGGACATGGACTGCAATTTACAAATATAAAAGGTTATTTTGAGAACAAAGTTAAACTTTGTGGGTACTTTAGTATATTAAACAATAATAGGAGGGGTGAAAATTGAAAATTCACAATTACAAATCACAAATCACACAAAGTACCAATTTTTTCCAATCACAAATCAAGTCTTGTGCTGATTTGAAAGCTTGTCGCTCGCTTCAGATCCCTCGAAAGGTAAGCTCCAAAGCTTTCAGATTCGTCTTGCTTCTTTTAGGGTTTGCTGGATCTTGCATATTATGATTTCCTTGATAAAGTGATCCCACGTATCTGAGTTGTTATGTTTCGGAGAAGTTGAATCTCGTTTCGTAATGTCGTTAGATTGTAGTTGAACGATCGTGTATCTTGGGATACAGATTAGGCTTTGTTACAATCTTATTATGCGCAGGAAAAAAGAAAAAATTAGTTTTTTTTTTCTTTTGGTGTTGAATTTTTCTGATTGACTATATATTGAATGCTTGTTGTGTTACAATGATTGCGTTATAGATGCATTTGATCTAGTTTGGTGTAAAAAAGGAACAATTTTTAGGAATGGAGAAACAATGTGAGTTTGGGAAAGTGCTGTGTGATTGAATTGTTGTTTATGGGAGTGTGATGTTTTGACATTTCAGGATCAATAGTTAAAAGGAAAATGGGGCTTTCATTTGCGAAGCTTTTCAGCCGGCTTTTCGCCAAGAAGGAGATGAGGATCCTTATGGTTGGTCTCGATGCTGCTGGTAAGACTACCATTCTGTACAAGCTCAAGCTTGGTGAGATTGTAACCACCATTCCCACCATTGGTAAGTCTTCTAACCAGACTTGATGCATTGTACTTTCTCCTTTTTTACTTCTGTTAGATCACTTGAATTTTTTAGCCTGTTGGATATTTACATCTGTTTGTTGTTAAGATGCTTGTGTCAGTTTGGCCTCTTTTCCATGTCACTCTCACATAAGGTGTTGTTTTGGGGTCACTTGAAATCCTGGTACTCTGAATTGGGTTTGTATGCCAATACTTTAGTTTTGTTTCAGAAAACTAGCAAGAAGGGATCATTTTATTCTTCTCGCTAATTGTCTCAGTTGGCTTAGAATGCAACTTTTTGAAACAATGTCAACTGGTGGACTACAAATACTACTTGAACGAGTGATTGGAGTTTAATTTAGTTAGACAATGAGACTTGAAAAATAATTTGTTTTACAGGGTTTAATGTGGAGACGGTTGAGTACAAGAACATCAGCTTCACAGTCTGGGATGTCGGGGGTCAGGACAAGGTTTGTACTATATTATGATGTTTGCAAAAACCTCTTTGGAAAGACTGAAAGAAAGAGAACACATTTATCCACGTATTCTCTCTTACAGATCCGTCCCTTGTGGAGACACTACTTCCAAAACACTCAAGGTCTGATATTCGTGGTTGATAGCAATGACAGAGACCGTGTTGTTGAAGCGAGAGATGAACTTCACAGGATGTTGAATGAAGTATGTTTTTGATGCTACATAGTTATGTTAAACTTTTTCACTTGTTAATCCCTAATAAGTTTGTCCTCCTTGTGCTTTGTAACTACAGGATGAGCTGCGGGATGCAGTACTGCTTGTGTTTGCCAACAAGCAAGATCTTCCAAACGCAATGAATGCTGCTGAGATAACTGATAAGCTTGGCCTTCACTCTCTCCGGCAACGCCACTGGTAATTTATAATTTTATCCCAGCCAGGAGGATTTGTTATATACTATTGCATAACGTGAACACACATTGCTTGCTCTCTCTTTCCTCAGGTACATCCAAAGTACATGCGCAACCAGCGGTGAAGGGCTCTATGAAGGTCTGGATTGGCTTTCCAACAACATTGCTAGCAAAGTAAGATTTTCAGAATTCTGATTTGATAGGCTTATTTGGTTCTGGTTATGAACATTTTTTTGACTCTGTTAATTGACTGGTTTCGTTCCTACCCTAGTGGAATAGAGAGTAGTCTGCAATTATCTTGATGTTTGATTTCGGCTCTTTCTTTTACTTGAATCGCAGGCTTGAGGTTATCTCGACCAGATATTTTTGGTGAGGGGTTTGAAAGCTTCTTCTCCGGACTTTATCTCTTGTGGTTTAAGACACCTGATTGATTTGTTTCATGTTGAACATTCGTTTTGCTTACTCTTCTTGAATGTTTGAATTCTTCTAGTCTTTAATAAGAGATCTTTATTTTCTTCCTTAATAATGAGTAAAAAATTTCATATATTTCATCTTTCATAAGGTAAACTGGTTTATTTGATTTTTTTTTTTCTTATATAATATTTAAACCTGCAATAATAATGGAGTAACTATCAATCACTCCCTGAAGAAATTATCGTCAATATCCCAACGCGTGTGCTGAGATTCTATTTACCCAACTCTCCTCCAAATTTCACTTGAAGTTACAATATCATTGTCGTGACCAATAATGTTTCATGGGAAGAGCTTAATTACACTATGTTATTCTAAACCGGATTTTGTTTTGTCTTTTCAGACATTTTATTGAGAGAAAGTAATAGTATATTTTAGAAAGAATAACGTACGCGCCATTCCCGACAATGAAGGTGAATGGTAAATCTTCTAGATATTGGTACTCTCTTTCCTACAATTATTTACTGTAAAAATAAAAATAAAAATATCAAGTGAATTTTTAGCCTATTTTCTTAGTAATTTTTAGAATTCCATTGTTGAGATATGAGAGACTTTCTATTTTTATACCCAAAAAAAAAAAAAAACACGATTTGAAAGAAAAAAAATCCAAGTAAAAATCTGATTCGACTTGATAAAAAATCTCTCCTCTTCCTTGTTTTGCAAGAAACCCTATTGGCCTGGAATTTTGATTTTCCTTTCTTTTGTTAATTTCCACATATCCTGGTGATCCCATAAACACATAATCTTGAGAAACCGATACATAGTTTAAGAAATTTATAATCTTGGATCTCTGAGGAGTTTGAACCCGTTTTGGTTGGATCCCTAAATAAATAGACCCTTTCTTGTTCCACAAGGAGCCTCTTTAAGAGCAAATTCAAACATGTAAAGCAGAGAAAGATAAAGACAAAAAGGGTGAATAGAAATGGACAGAGTCCAGCAACAAGCAGATTTGATCGGAAAGAGGATTTCCCCGTTTGTAGCACATCCGACAGGATTCACTGATCAGAAAAACACCGCCGATTCCCAGACAACACAGCCTCCAGCTACCTCACCTCCTGCTCCTCCACCCCCAAACGGTGGCGGTGGCGGCTCACAATCATCTCCTCCGCCGGTAACGGCTGCTCCCCCACCGGCGAATCAGCCTCCTAATACAACTCCACCTCCAACGCCTCCTTCTAATTCCCCTCCACCTTCTATAAGTCCACCTCCTTCACCGCCTCAGCCTCAGCCTCCGCCTCAATCCACCCCAACCGGAGATTCTCCAGTGGTAGTTCCTTTGCCAACGCCTCAGTCTCCTCCTATATCTTTTCTTCCTCCTCCTACCGTAGTTACTCAGCAACCGGAGACAAAACCTAACAATGGTGAACAACCACAAAACCCCATTAACAACCCTATTTCTCCTCCGTCTCTCCCTTTTACTCCCTTTTCGCCGCCTGTTGGGGAAGTTTCCGGTAGCCAAGGGTCTCCTCCATTTACATCTTTATTGCCTCCGGTGATTCCCCTAAACCCTAATATTCCACAGCCGTTCGATTCACCTTTGGCAGGAGGATTAAATCGTGTACCCTCGTCCCCTCCTTCCCTCTCCGGCTCCAATAACAATTCCGAAGGCTCTAATAGCAATAATGCGAATAGTAACGGAAATGGACAACAACATAATTACACCGAGAAGACAATGATCGGTATTGGGATCGCAGGTGTGTTAGTCATTTTATTCGTTGCTGCTGTCTTCTTTGTTAAGAGGAAACATAAGAAAGGTTCTTCTTCTCCCCGCTCTAACCAGTATTTGCCACCTGCTAATGTCTCTGTAAATACAGGTAAGAGACATTTCGTTCTTTGCCTCGGTCCAGCTCTTGTTCTTGATTCTTGATTCTTGATTCTTTGGTGTTGTTTCTTGACATTTTGTTCTAATTCTTGATTCTTGCATGCTCTTGTTATTGGTTTTGTTCGTTCTAGTTTTGTTCTCCTGACCCTTGTTCTTGACGTCGCAGAGGGATTCATTCAGTACAGGCATAAACCGGGAAATGGGAACAACTCGGCGCAAAACTCATCACCAGATACTAACAGTCTCGGGAATCCAAAACTCGGTAGAACAACACCACCTGACTCCGCAGTATTAGGGACTTCAAAGATCATTTTCACCTTGGAAGAGCTAAGCCAAATAACGGAAGGATTTAGCAAGAGATTTGTGGTAGGAGAAGGTGGGTTCGGGTGTGTCTACAAGGGCATCCTTTATGAGGGAAAGCCAGTGGCGATCAAACAGCTTAAGTCGGTCAGCGCAGAAGGATATAGAGAGTTCAAAGCTGAAGTAGAGATCATTAGCAGGGTGCATCATAGGCACTTGGTGTCTCTTGTTGGTTATTGCATCTCTGAACAACATAGATTCCTTATCTATGAGTTTGTCCCCAACAATACTTTGGATTACCATTTACATGGTACGTTCTTTCTCTTACAATACAATCTCTATTTGTTTCTCATAAAATTATTTATTTTTCTTAATTTCTTCAAAACCGTTGATTATATATATATGAGAATTGCATTTTGGATTTACACTTGTGTTAGACATTTTAAATTTGTCTTCCTAGATACATCTTCATACTTATTGATAAGACACTGCTGAGCGGATATAGAGACTAATCTACTAGTTAAACCGGTCGTGGGAGTTATTTTGTTACTACAACGTCGAACCATGCATAAAAGATAATATTGTCTTATGTTGTTATTATCAGGCAAAGACTTGCCAGTTCTAGAATGGAGTAGAAGAGTCAGGATTGCAATAGGCGCAGCCAAAGGACTTGCTTATCTACATGAAGATTGTGAGTATACCCTTCATTACATTTTTTAATATTAATTATCTTAATGGAATGTAAATATATTTCCTAGGAAGAAAAAAAAATGTTTTAAGCTAAATCCTTTTATAAATTTCATAATAGGTCACCCGAAGATTATCCATAGGGACATCAAATCGTCAAACATTCTGTTGGATGATGAATTCGAAGCTCAGGCAAAGTCAATATTTTATTAAAAAAAAATTTCTTTTATTTTACTGTCTTAAAAAAAAAAAAGTTATTAGTATGAATGATTTTCAGTATTCTGATTGTGATGTTCTTCACCGAGAGGATTTTGATTTGCTCCATACGTAACAGGTCGCAGACTTCGGACTTGCCAGACTGAACGATACCGCACAGTCCCACATATCAACGCGTGTCATGGGCACATTTGGGTACTGTCATTTCTCCTTTTTTAAATATAACCAACTTATAAAAAAAACAATTTCACACTGAAAACTTTGTAGTTTAGTCGCTTTCATCTAAACAAGTACTTTCCCTTACATATGAGCTTTTGATCCTCATTTCCCTATTGGTGCAATAAAAAATAATATACACATATCATATCTTCTGAATTACAATACGTGATTTCACAACGTTCGTTTTTATTTAAAAATTTAAAATAGATATTTCACGTTGTATATATCACTAAAACACATTTGGATGACATCATTTTCCAAATATGATAAATTTGATACAGTGTTTCACAACTCTCTTTTAAACCAATGTTAAGATGATCATGTTCAGGTTTATTACATATGATGAATACATACAGGTATTTAGCTCCAGAATATGCTTCAAGTGGAAAACTAACTGATCGATCAGACGTGTTTTCATTTGGAGTCGTGCTGCTCGAACTCATCACCGGTCGCAAACCTGTTGATACATCTCAACCTTTGGGTGAAGAGAGTCTCGTTGAATGGGTAATTTTTTTTTTTTTTTTTTTTTTTCTAATTTCATTTATAGATACGTCAAGTTTAGGGGTGTCAAACGGGCATGCCCGCGCCCGAACGGGCCGACCGTGACAGTCCTGTATTTTCAGTGATCCACTGCGGGCATGTCCGCCACGGGCGGCAGGCGAAATATCAATGCCCATGCCCGCTCCGCATATCTTTACGGACTAACGGGCATGCCCGCGGGCATCTCTTCTTCTCAAGAACATCACCGCTGGTGTCAAAACAATACGGAGCAGAGAGGTTTTGGTTGGTGAGTGGAGACTGGGGAGAGAGAATGGTGTAGTTACGATACCTCTCACAATGATGTCAAGAACAGTGGCCAAAACGATGCAAACTTCCACATCCATACATCGAAGATACCCTGCAAGTGACTCATGAGAGCGAGCCATAGATAATAAATTTAGACAGAAATTTGAGTAGAGCTCAAATCTAATTACCAAACTTGTAAAAGAAAAAAAAATCACCTTTGATTCGCAGCAGCAATCGGTCGGTGTTTCAAAGGCTAGCAAAAGAATTGCTTCAGCAGCAGCAAAAGAATTGCTTCAGTAAGCAGCAAAATCGGTGTCTTAAAGGCTAGCAAAATCGATTGCCAATCGGTGTCTCAAAGGCCAACAAAAGAATTGCTTCAGCAGCAGCAAAAGAATTGCTTCAGCAGCAGCAAAAGAATTGCTTCAGCAGCAGCAAAAGAATTGCTTCAGTAAGCAAAAGAATCTCCTCTGTTCTCTTTGAATTTCCTCCTCTCTCAAAGGTGAATTCTGCGATGTTGGCAATTTCGCGGACCACCCGCATGATCGCGGGCGTGAGCGGACAAAATCCATTTGACCCGCAAACCAAACGGGCTATGCCCGCGAGACCCGCCGATTTTTGGGCATGAAATTAAAGGCCCATGCCCGACCCGCTACTATACCTAACGGGCCATGCCCGCGGGCTTAAGACCCAATTGACACCCCTAGTCAAGTTACGTTACAAATTGATAAAATACAATAATTTTTGTGTTTTGGCAGGCACGTCCGCGATTAATCGAGGCCATTGAAAAAGGTGACATCAGCGAAGTAGTGGATCCACGGCTGGAGATGCATTACATTGAAGGTGAAGTCTATAGAATGATTGAAACGGCAGCGTCTTGCGTCAGGCATTCAGCTCTAAAACGACCTCGTATGGTTCAGGTCAGAAATAGAAACACTTGACTCCACCTTAATAACACACAGCTGAACCAAACCCTCTGAATGACAAAGAGTGTCTCCTTTTTCGCAGGTTGTAAGAGCTCTGGACACGCGAGAAGACTTGTCGGATCTGACAAACGGAGTTAAAGTCGGTCAAAGTACGGTCTACAACTCGGGTCAATACAGTAATGAGATTCGAATTTTCAGACGAGCCTCTGAGGATTCCTCGGATCTCGGTAATACTAACTCTGGATACTACCCAAGCCAAGACTACACGACTAGCCATGAATCTGAGAGCCGAGCCTTCAACACAACTCACCGGAACCGCTGAAACCAATCCTTTACGGAAGTTGTTGTGTTTTTTGTTTTCTGGGTTCTTTGGGACCCTTTAGGAATTTTTAAAGAAAAGATCTTAACGAACTCGAAACCAGTACCCAGAAGAACATATTTAGTTTCCAAATGTAAATTTGTCACCAAAAAGCTTGTGAGAATCAAAATCTCAGTAGTAACTTGTGGCTGAAGCAAACAAAACATTTGACCTTTTTTTTTTGGGTTATGTACTATGTTATCATATCGATTGTCTGATTTATCATCATCTTCAGCAGCGAATCTCTCAGATCTCCAGATGCAATTCCGTCCTTGTTCGCCTATAAAAATACAAACTTTTATCAGATTTTAAGAATCTGTGATTTAAAGTGTAGAGGGCTAGAGGCAATGGGATTTGTGAACAAGTTATTTACCTTGACATTGAGAATTGTCATGGCTGTGAGATCATGTCTGGTGAAGTTGACGTTGATGATCTCAAGTCCACATGAGTCTACAGCTTCAATCAACCTATTGAATCCACCTCGCATATGCTCCTGCCCAACCCGAATGAAGAAATCTCGCTCACCAATCTCGTGGACTTCAAGATTCACCTTGAAAGAAACCAGAAACAGAGGAGTTTGTGGGATTTAACAGGTCAGGTATGGTTGATTTTGAGGCTCTATATTTGAATAAATACCTCGTTTCTCTTCATTTTCTTGTCGAGTTTAGAGGAATGTTTTTCAGCATCTGGATCAGCTATTGCAGATTCTTCCTCTGCAGCGATTTCTTTGCATTCCTTCTCGTTGATTCCTTTAAGCTCATCTTCAAGCTTCTTCTTCTCCACTAGCAGTTCCTTGATGTAATCAACCGCATCAGTGAAAATTCCAATTTTGTTCATCTGCATAAAGAAATGGATAATATAAATCCAATCAAAAGGGCTATTGATAACAAGAAGAGTGGTTGAGAAACCGCATTGAGTTTCAGAAGAAACCTTTGTGATTTTAGGGACTACGGCTCTTAGAGCATACATGGCCTGATTAATCTTATCTCTTCTTCTTCTCTCTGAAAGAAGATTCTTTGATTTGAAATGTTCCTTAGGAAGCCTCTTATTAGCATTACAATCCGTGGCATTTTGCACCACGGGATCATCCTTGTTCATTACCAAACATGGCGCTTCTTCCTCCCTGGATATGTCCCCACAGCGACCATTCGGGTGATTTCCAAAACGAGTCTGAGTTTCACTGGAGTGATTGGAGACGCTAGATGAGCCGCCACCGCTGAGATTCACACCGCTACTCATAGATTCCTCTGCTCTAGGAGTGATCCTAAATTGCAGACTTTGTTCAGGGAATGGTTCAGAGACGGAGTTACAACGCGATACAATCATATCAACCATGGTTTCGTCAAACGGTTTCTGAAACAACCAAAAAAGAGGACAACTTGTTATGAAGTTACTACCAAAACCAATGACTGGTTTTTCATAGAAATGCATGCTAACATGATTTTACCATTTTGAAGGAGAACAGCTCAACGAGACCATCACTCACAGGAACAAGAACCCGTGTGTTGAACAAGTCCTGCCAAGAACAATCTAGATCAGACTGTTCTTATGATCAAAACAAGTAAAACAAGGCTGAAGAAAAGAGCTTTTTTTTTTTTACCTTTTTAAATCCAGGACCTGAATTAACCAACCATTTAGGAGATTTTGACATCACTACTTCTCCATGAATCCTGTAATTGAGAAGAAAGCTTTATATCATTTATTGAAAAACAATCAACTCAAAAGGGGTTTAAATGATGATTAAACATACCCAGGATAGAGAGGCATGAAGAGAGGAAAATGAGAAAGAGATTCACAAGCTAAGGTTCTTATGTGATGCTTGTTGTGTTCATCTCTGCAGAAAAAAGCTTTCTTTTTTCTCTCGGTTCCTTCTGCGTTTTCAAGCTTAATGTTCGTATCAACATAACCACCACTGCAGCAGCATCCCACCCATTCGATAAACCTGGCAGATCATAAAACCCAGAGAGCAAACAAGTTTTTCATCAACACAAAACTTACTAAAGCCAGAGAGAAAAAGACAAAACCAAGACCAGACAAAGAAGAGTATAATATTCAAACTCTCAAAAATTTGGTAATCCAGAGGTATGGTAAAGACAAAAACACGCACACAACAAAAAAAGTTACCAGTATGTCAAAACCTGTGTTACTGAAAACACAAATCACCAAGAAATCTCAAAAACCAGATGAGGCAAAAGACTCAAGAAACCAGAGAAATTTGATAGAACAGAGCAATAAATTTTTAGGGACTAATAAAAAAATGGAAACTTTGAGACCAAAGCGATTCAGGAAACCAGTAACAGAGAGCAAGGTTAACGACAAGCATGAAAAACCCATCAGTACAGATAAAAATGGAAGCTTTTTACTGAAACCAAAAACAGAGCCAAAAACAATGTCCCAATCCTTTAAAAACTCATTAAAAATGGAAGCTTTTTCACTAAAAGAAACAGTAACATAGCTGCATGAACAACGAAACAAAGAAACCCAGAAAAGGAGAGTGTGTACCTAGAAGGATCATCACCAAGTTTCCAGATAACACACAAGTCCCAAGTTTTGGAAACGACAAAGGGTCGAAGAAACTCCTTCACTCTCTCACCATTTCTCATCATCATATCTTTCTCTCTCACTCACTCTTCTGCAACAGCAATGGAAAGCCAAACAAAAAAGCCTGAATCTTTTGTGGTCTCTTTTGGTCTTACTTATAAATTGATGTAAGGAGAGAGAGAAAGAGAGATGTTTGGCATATATACACAGCAGTTGCCCTGTCAAAAACAAATCATATTGGGAATATACGATCGTACAAGACAATGGTAACCAACTTCGCTTTTTGAATTAAAACCCAGAGAGAGAGAGAGAAAGAAAGAAGAGTGAATCGTCTGTACTCAAATCCGTGACAGAGGTGACTGTGACATCTGTAGAGAGGGAGAGACTAAGATAAAGATGGTTTTTTTACTCTGACTGTACGAACAAAGTTATCATGTGCTTGAAAACGGCCATAAAGGGAGGTGCTTTGAAGCAAACAAAAGACAAGAAAGGACTGTATTGGGTTTTGATAGCAACGCTTAACAATATGAAATGAGCAAAGCTTTTCTTTTTGTTTCTTCACTTCATAAAACCATACTCTTTTGTACTCTTTACTTTAATAAGGAAACGAGCTTTGAGAGCTTTCTTATTTTCAAAAAAAAAGTTTGGACCTTTGGTTCTGTTTTTGGCTTTGTACTCTTGTTTCATGTGAACAAAGAGGTATTTGGAAAAATGTCTTTACACAAAAAAGAGCTAATAGATAATTTTATTATTAGGGCTGCTTCATGGTTATTCTGCATCTAATGATTCAATCAGAACAAGAAAAGAATGATGTTTGAAACAGTCAAAGTTGAAATTTTGTCCCGTCTTTTCAGAAGTTCAACTTTGCTCATCAGTCATCACTGGCAAGGTTAATAGCAGAATTAAATGGCGATATATGATAAGATAGTGATGAGAAATATAAAACAAAGAGAAGACAGTTTATACACTTATACAGATATTATTCATTTAACTATACACACACAGCACAGCGTCTATTGTCATTGTTTAAGTGTTCTTCCATAATGGAGTCAAATGATCAAAATATTAAGACATTTCAAATTATGATACAGTTACTTACCTTAATTTATTTACATTGTGTGCTCATAACCCCAATCGGACAGTCTTCTCAGACCAAGTATACAGTTCCGGTTACGAGTTACAGTTATTATTGACATCCTTAGCCAAGAGTGGCTTAAGATTGAACCTTTTTACTGATAACTGATAAGGCCATGGAAGGGTCGTTACCTTAACGCAGATCAAAAATCTCGAACCGAAGGTTAGAGTTCTTGTAGACGTTTGAGCAATGCTCATAAACTGGGTTCCCATCTTCTGGTTCTTTGTGCGGGTGGAATCCAGTCTCGGAACAGCTTCTCAGTACCTCCATTCCTCCTGGATCCGTTAGCTTAAATATTCCGTGACTCCTGAAAAATCAGTTTGAGAGTTCATCAAGGAAAATAGGTTGACTGTATAATTCACTCCATGATAACAAATTAAGATAGATTTGGAAGCACATACTTAGAGCTATCGGTTGGAGCCACAACGATTGCAAACGCCTCGGGCACCATTACCTAAAAGGTACATGATAGGAAACAGAGAACTGAATCGTATCAAACCATGTATATATGCAGTGGAGGGAACATAAATCTTAGTCACAGATTATTGCTTTTGTTCTGTCAGATAGAAAATTTGGAAACAGTACCTGATATGAGTAATGTGTATGCAGATCTACTGATGACATGAAACAACCCTGAGAAGGATGAGTCTGTAAAAGAATCACAAACTCATTATAGTAGGTCAAGACAAAGCACTTAAACATCTCAATATATGGAGGGAGAAGAGAGAGAGAGAGATATACATGAATCCATCCTACGGGATAAAGTTCTCTTTCGTTCTGTATGGAAAACACGTCCACTTCATTCATAGCTTGACACTGCCAATTTTAAGCACCAAGTTAGCAACCAGTATTACATTGAACACCAAGATATGACCAGAAAAAAAAGTCTTTCAAAGAGAGATACTCACAGAATTAGAAGTTGATTCTTGCTTAGGTATTATCAGAGTGGTTACGTAAAAAATTCCTCTTTCCTGCAGCATGATCAAAAAATATTCAAGTGATTAACAACAACATATCAGGTCTATGAATCCTGAAACAGAGAAGCAAAGCAACCATGAGTCACTCATGACCATAAAAAGAAAGCTAAAATCTATCTATCAGGTCCACCAAAAAATCTCCTCCCAAGTGATTTCAAAACTCATGAATCGATTAGAGTAAACAGATTATAGCAATAAGCACCAAAAAATAAAATTCAATTTTTCAAAACCCTTTCTTTAGCAGAACAATAAAGTCAGTGACTTGCTAAGGAGTTTCATTCACTTTCTCATCAAAAGTAATCAACTTGATTGTGTTTCGTGAAGAAGAAAGCAAAAAAAACAATCTTACAAGAAAAGCAGCAAGAGTCCCACAAGTCTCAAGGTCCTTCTCAGTGTTCTCTCTCGCTAGCTCAGTGAAATCTTCCAACAATCTTTCTGACTAAGAACAAACACCAACAACGGTTAGCTCAATAATCGAGTCAGATACAAAAATCACGGAGAAGAGGTAAATTTCGACTTACGATATGAACATCTCTGAGTATACTATTGGTTTCCGAGGATTCGCCGTGATTCGTATCGGTACCGGAGACTAAGACCCGAGAAACGTGAGAAGCTTTACATGTTCCGCCCTCAACAAAAGAGAGCGAAGGAGATGGAAACGAGAGCGTTACCATGGAAGCAAAAGCAGCATCGGCTCCTCTCTCTAGTGGATGAGCTCGATGAGTGGAAAAGACGAATCAGAAAAAATCTCGCCGACTTCAGTGAACAGTAACCGGTCTAGTAAAAAGCGGTTTAGAGAACATTCAATTCAAGGGTGTAATTTCAGTTTAGTCAAAAGTTTTAAGGACGATCTCGAATATCTACAAAAATACAAGGGGTAGTTTTAATGAAGATAGTTCAGAAACGCGACACGTGTCCCAGGTCAATGATCTACGGTGAGTAATGAATAAAAAGACCGCCGCGTCGTCTCGTCTTTGTGTTTATCGCCTCTCAACTCATCAACAAAAACAGATCTAAATCGCTCAAAGTCGTCGTCGTCTCTCTTCTCCCGAAACCAAAACGTAAGTTGCAAAAACCCTAGCGTGATTACGTTTTTGATGGATGTGTTTATTTATGTTTGATGAGTTAAATTTGTCTTAAATCTCGTGTTCGTGGGTTCTGTAGGAAGATTAGATGCGTAATCTGTAACTCTTGTTGTGTTAAATTTGTTTAAAGCTGTTCTGATCGGATATATGAAATTGCTTGTTGATCTCAAAATTGTATTGTTTTTTTATTGTATGGTTAGGCTGTTTATTAGAAAAAGTTATGGCTGAGGCAACGTCTGCTTTGAGGAAGCCAGTGTTCACAAAGGTTAATGAGCTGAGACCAGGAACCAATGGTCACTCACTCAACGTCAAAGTTGTCAGCACTAAGATGGTGATGCAGAGAGGAGGTGGTGGTCGTCCCAGTGGTCCTCAGGCTCGTCAGATGCGTATTGCTGAGTGTTTAGTTGGTGATGAGACTGGAATCATTATCTTTACTGCTAGAAACGACCAAGGTTAGAAAGAACACTCATGTATTTGTTGTCAATTTCATAAATAATATTAAGGAAAAATGGGATTTGCTATACTTTAATACAGTTTATAAATCTTGAATTTAGATAGTGAAAACACACAGGAATCGTTGGTTAGGGTATGTCTCGTGTGATTTGTAATTAATGTTATGATTCTTTCTTTTTTATCTATTAGTGGATTTGATGAAAGAAGGCAGTGTAGTGACTCTGCGCAATGCAAAGATCGACATGTACAAGGGGTCTATGAGGCTTGCGGTTGATAGATGGGGACGTGTTGAAGTTGCGGAAGAGCCTACAGACATCACCGTCAAAGATGATAACAATCTTTCGCTGATTGAGTATGAGCTTGTGAGCGTCGAAACTTGATATGTTTTCCTCCAACAAGAAAGCAGAGAGAGCGACTCATAAAAAAACAACAAAAAGACTTATATTGCAAAAAAGCCTCTGTGGTTTGAGTTTTGCTATCAGGTGGGTTTTGAGTCTTTTATGTATTATCCTGCTTGCCTCTGATTTACTGTTCTTTGTTTTGAAAATCTCAGGTTGCCCTCTTTTTTTTGTAGATTGATTCTCTCTATTTACACATATCATGGGATCTTTCTCTTGTTTTTAGTTTTCGTATTTTTATTTACATGGAAAATTTTATAAATGGATACTCTCACGCAGAGATTAGTTTGGTCCAATGAGTTTTTATGTTATTATTGAACCAGTGAAGTCGTTAACATCGAAACAGCCTTACATTTTTGCATTGGTCGACCCAACTGGTAAATTCTGTTGTTAATTACATGATTAAACCCCTTGTAGATTTTTTGTTTATGACAATTGAGAAAGTAAACTCTCAAATATATTCCATCATAGTATATTCGCCAAATAGGTTGGTGGATATATATATATATATATATATATATATATATATATATTATCAACAATTTTGATTTGCATTGCACTAGTTAGTAAGACATGTACAATGTTTCGAAGCTCCAACATGTTTTTGTGTCTAGAAATTTGGAAAAATATTGTTATCCAAAAAATCAGATTAATGAAAGACTCAGTTGGTCTTAGTAAAAATAAAGCTGAGAGATATAAACCTTGACATGATTTATTCTTGATATGTTTAGGAATTAGATTGAACATAACAAAAGATTTCATACGTGAGGCATTTTAAGCTCACAGATTTTATATTTCATATATTAAAAATAGATGAGATTGAATTTTTCATAATATGTAGATATTAGGCATGCGATGAGGGTTTTCAAAGCATGTTCAAGGACACTTGGATCCACCTTTGGAGTTTTTCATATCACGGTAGCAAGGACATTCATCTTTGTTTCCATAAGTGCCTGATGGAACACAGTTGTTACACTTATGGCAACATATATTGCAAAGCTTGAAGCACTTGTCAGGTTCTCTGTCATTTTTTGAGCATCTCACCTTGCACTTTCCATCGCATACTGTTTATTCATTTAAGCATTGCACATATATAAAATGTTAGAATTTTATATAAGCAGTGGTTTAAAAAGATAAATTACAATAACTAACTAGATTTAAACATTAAACTTACACGAATCAGCGCTTGAAATTTTGAAAAATGAAGACGTTAAGAGAAGAGAGATTATGAAGAATTGTATAACTATGAGTTTCATCTTCACTTTTGGTTAGATTTCAAAACCTTTATCTTTATTTTGATAAGAGTAAAGAAGAAAACTCAAAGATTGCAAAGAAAAAGTAGTGATGATGATGAAATGTGACTACAAAGGGGGATTGCTTATAGTTGAAATGTTTATTATCTTTATCCAAATTAAACAAAAATTTCAAATAAAAGATTTCTTACTTATTATTTCTATAACCAATATTGAAGCATTTCTAAATTAGAAATCTGTTTTTGAGAAGGTGTTATTAAATTGAATAACAACAGATTTTACATAACATTTAAATTCATTAAAACACTATTTAAATCACAATTGTACTTCTATAACATTTTCAAATTGTACTTCTATAAGTGAAATGTTTATTATCTTTATCCAATTTAAATAAAAATTTACAAATAAAAGATTTCTTACTTATTATTTCTATAACCAATATTGAAGCATTTCTGAATTAGAAATCTGTTTTTAAGAGGGTGTTATTAAATTGAATAACAACAGATTTTTACATAACATTTAAATTCATTAAAACAATATTCAAATCACAAACCAATAACACTTTCTTATAATACATAGATATTATCTCTATCTTTTTTTTTTTAACATATTATCTCTATCTCTATATCCCCTATATATTAATAGAGAAGCATTTTCAAGAAAATGCTGATGTGTCGTCGATAGAGAGCTCGAGACACCAAGAATTTATTGTCCTCATTTTTATAGATATTTACCCATAATTTTTGTTGAATGATTAAGAAATATTCATTTTCAATTAATTAAAAAAATCAAACATTTCAATTTAAAAATATATTTTAATAATTTTTATCACATATATAATTATTATAACATTATTAGATCTAAAATATTTTCAAAACCCAAATTTATTCACCTATTAAAAAAAACTGATTACTATTCACATATTTAAATTTTCTAAAATAAAATTATCACAATAATCATTATTATAGGTAATTGACTTATTTAATACAATTGGTATAATATTCCACGGGTGAAACATATTCTTACACAAAAAAAAATAAACAAAACAAAAAATCTTGCATAGATTGAAGAAATAGCGGATTATATATTAAGTTGATACATAGTAGTTTGATCTAAACATATTCTCATGGGTTATATATTTTGTTTTTACACAAATAAATTTTAGATCCTCGAAAATAATTTTACTCATAACACTAATTTTATCTGCATAAATTGTGCAGGTTGTTACCTAGTACTTATTTAAGTAATGTTGTTAAAGTTTAATTCTACTATCATGTGACATATTAAAAAAAAAATGCCATTACATTTTAATTAATTTAATAACTAACAAAAGAAAAACTTATTATGGTTTATAAAATAATAAAACAATATATTTGAAATTAATGAAATTATTTTTAACAGATTTTCTTTTATTGTTTCAGAAATCTTAGGAAACAATAACAAACTATTTAAAATAAGTATAAAACTAAATTGAATTTATAAAACTAAGATACAACATTGTTTATATTCAAAAAAATATTTCTGTATAATTATTTAAACAATGTTGTTAGAACTTTAACCAGTTTTGATGTGGAATTTACGAAAATGCTATTGTTTTTTTAATTAATCTAATACCTAACAAAAAAAACATTTATATTTGTTTGCAAAATATTAAAACAATATTTTCAAAATTATTTAATAATATTATTTAATAGATTCTATTTATTGTTTCAGAAATTTTTGGAAACAATAACAAACTATTGGCTAAAAATTATTTATATATATATAATATTCATTATCCAATGAATGGTTCCAACATGTTTTTGTGTCTAGAAATTTGGAAAAAAATATTGTTATCCAAAAAACCATGCAATAGCAAGAATCAGATTAACGAGAAACTCCGCATTAATTAATCACTATAAGTTGTTGGATCAGTTAAAATAAACCTGCGAGATATAAACCTTGACATGATTTATTCTTAATATGTTTAGGAATTAGATTGAATATAACAAAAGATTTCATACGTGAGGCATTCTTAAGCTCACAGGTTTTATTTCATATATTAAAAATAGATGAGATTGAATTTTTCATACATAAAAATATGTAGATATTAGGCATGCGATGAGGGTTTTCAAAGCATGTTCAAGGACACTTGGATCCACCTTTGGAGTTTTTCATATCACGGTAGCAAGGACATTCATCTCTGTTTCCATAAGTGCCCGATGGAACACAGTTGTTACACTTCTGGCAACATATATTGCAGTCCTTGATGCACTCTTCATGTTGTCTGTCATTCTTTGAGCATCTCACAGTGCACTTTCCACCGCATGCTGCTAATTCATTTAAGCATTGCATATATATAAAATGTTAGAATTTCATGCAAGCAGTGGTTTAAAATGATAAATTTACCTACAATAACTAACTAGATTTAAGTATAATACTTACACGAATCAGCGCTTGAAATTTCGAAAAATGAAGACGTGAGGAGAAGAGAGATTATGAAGAATTGTATAACTATGAGCTTCATCTTCACTTTTGGTTAGATTTCAAAACCTTTATCTTTATTTCTTGATAAGAGTAAAAAATAAAACTTGAAGATTGCAAAGAAAAAGTAGTGATGATGATGATGAAATGTGACTACAAAGGGGGATTACTTATAGTTGAGAATTTGAAGTGAAATATTTATTATCTTTATCCAATTTAAATAAAAAATTTACATATAAAAGATTTCTTACTTATTATTTCTATAACCAATATTGAAGCATCTATAAATTAGAAATCTGTTTTTTAGAGGATGTTATTAAATTGAATAACAATAAATTTTACATAACATTTAAATTTATTAAAACACTATTTGAATCATAAACTAATAACACCCCTTATAATATATAGATATTATCTCTATTTAGAGTATAACAATAACAATAAAAAATTGCTCAACTTTATCATTTTCAAAATAACAGCTGATTCGGGAGTGTTTTTCTTCTGGTCAGGGAATTTTTTTTTTCTTTCTTGTGGTTATAATTAATAACGGCAAGTTTCGTGTAGTGCATATTGATTTGACAACTTAAAAAGGAAAAAAAAATTTACGCGAGTTGACAGAATTAACACATGTGCGGAAAAAAAGAATATCGCAATTAACAGCGACAACTAGCCAACTAAGCGATATATATACAGTCGTTTATACCCAAAATAGGATAGATATACAAGTCGTTATTGGATTAGAATACATTGAACATTTTGCAAAATTAGGAAAAATATGTTTTGCGGCTAACAACATGTTTTCCATCAGTTTTGCAAACACCTTGATTGATTATTGCTAGTACTATTATTAGTTTTTGAAAGCGATTTGCTAGATTATGCCTAACATTATTGACCGGACCCAAAAGCTATGAAGTAATTATTAACCGAACTATCAATGAACAACGGTGGGGTTTATTCGTTTGATCACTCTACAACAAATGGAAACAGATTTTTATTTATTGATCCGTTTCCGTTCTAGCCCCCGTACCCCACCTCAGCTCTCAAGTCTCATCAGATATCGAATCAATCAACGGTGGTCTAACAGTGCGATCTTTAATTTACATCATGTCCGAGAAATAAGCTGCATAGGTTAGGTTCCAAGACTTTTGCCCCAAAAAAAAAAAAGGTTCCAAGACTCAACATCTTCGGTGAACGCTTAGATCATTAAATTCCATGTAGACTTGGTCCAAGTCTTAATATTAAACGACATCTCGGGTGAATCATGTTAACAATGCCGACAAAAAAAAACGTTTATCACCTTAATTTTTGTAAGGAATGGCTTGTGGTCTTTATTAAAGATTGAACATACTTGTAAAATTGAATCTCTGAACATTTAAGAAAAAAAGTTGAATCTCTGAACACCAAGTTCTAGAAATGAGTCCAACTGTAATACGAACTAATTAAAAAAAAATTATTGGAACTTTTTGGAATATATATAAGGGTAAAATTTACAAAGTAAAAGTCTTAAGTAGTGTGTAAGCTCACGGACGCAAGCACAAAAGCCATGACTTTCGTTGTGAAACATCATTTTCCTCTATAATTACGCAGCTCTTTCTCTTGAGATTTGTGACTCTCTCTCTGATCCATGCCTTTTTTTTTTTTATCGCTTTATATATAAAAAGAAATGGATTTGAAAAGAGAGAAACATATTACATAGTAACATAATAAAAGAAAACAAAAGAATGGAAAGGGCAAGAGAAATAGGAGAAGGAAGCTCATCGTCGTTTAGGGAACAACGAAACCTCAGAGAGAAAGAGCGACGTATGCGCATGAAACACCTCTTCTCTATACTCTCTTCTCATGTTTCTCCCACTCGTAGGGTCCGTTTATCTCTCTCTCTCTCTCTCTCTCTCTCTCTCTCTCTCTCTTGTCTCTAACATTTTACATGTACTATATTTATATATATATGTGTATATGTAACTACACCATTTTTCTTAGATGTGTACACATAATTGGTGTCGTCTAATGGCCTAGCCACTTACGAACCCGTGCGCCTATGCTGCGTAAACCATAGATTTTTAGATATTGGGTGTACTAGTCCAATACTCAATGCTAGCTTGTGGCCGGTCTCACTCTCTAGCCATTGCAGCATTTAGCTAGGGTTCCCAGTATTCGTATAGAAAAGATTTTTAAAAAATGATTCACATATAGACATATTTGCCTTTTATGTTTTAGCTAATATATTGATTATAAGCAAAGTCATGCAAAAAATCATGGAAGTGATTAGTTTATTTTGTGCTTTTGTTGGCATTAACAGTTGCCAGTGCCTCAACTTATAGATCAATCGGTATCGTATATGATCCAACTGAAAGAGAAGGTAAACTATTTGAAGGAGAAAAAAAGGACATTGTTAAGAGGAGAAGTCCATAATCGCTCTGAAGGGTCGTCGTCACATCAGCCAAAACTCAGTATTAGTTCACGGGATTCGACCATAGAAATGAATCTGGTTATGGATTCATCAAACATAAAAAGAGTATTGTTACGTGAGCTTGTGAGTGTTTTTGAAGAAGAAGGAGCTCAAGTTATGAGCGCCAATCTTCAGAACTTGAATAATATGACCTTTTATACCATCATAGCCCAGGTATGTATGAACTCATCCACACGTCTTGTTTGTATCTATTACAAAGACACATGCATGTGGATTACGTCTTTCTTTCTTTTACGGCTTATGTGCGGTGTGCCCCGTCTTTTAAATAGAGTTTTGAACTAATTTTGAAGGATTATATAGTAATTGCCTAAATGAATATTTTCAGGCTATCATATGTCGTATCGGGATTGATCCATCAAGGATAGAGGAGAGAGTAAGGTGTATAATCTCATGATTTTTTTTTTCTTAAGCCTTATTGTATCCCAAGTCATTAGTCTACACGCTAATTTGTTTGCAATACTTATATGGTTTTTTCTTATAAAAAAAAGTGTTAGTTCTCTCTATACATGAGATCTCAGTTTTTTTTTTCCTTTAAGAGTGTATTAGCTCTATTATGGTTTAAGATGAAAAGAATGACAAATGTCTTCATAAAAACAATTATGGCCACATTTGGAGTTTGGAGTTTTTTGTAGCAGGGACATTCATCTTTGTTTTTGTAAGTGCCCGAAAGAACACATTTACACTTCTCGCAACATATTTTGTAGTACTTTGAGTCACTTCTCATGTTGTTCGGCCTTGGAGCATCTCACATTACACTTTCCTCCACATGCTGTTAATTCGTTCATATAATTATTGCTAGACAACTGAGTTCAAAGGATAATTAAGTAAGTATACTTAATTTCACGAATCAGAAAGTATGAAAAGGATGTGAGGAGCATAAACATTAAAAGGATGTGAGGAGTATGAAAAGAATAGAATCTCGAGCTTCATCTTCATTTTGGATAAAATAAATTTTAAAAAATCTCTCGATTTAAGTTTGTTACCTAATAAAGACGAGAAAAAACAAAACGTAATGTTTACAACCAAAATGCAAAAGAAAACAAAAATGGTGATGACTTGGGGGAAGATGAAATTGTGGCTGCAAAAAGAGTATTACTAATAGTGTGAAATTTTGAAGCGAAATATTTGTTATCTATTGTGGACTAGGGATTCACCAAATCATAGTTACGGAAAGGCTCATCCCTTGAAGCCATAGTTGTAGGGATTCACCAAATCTTTGGTGATTGCGACGACGACGAGCCAAGCAAATGTATCTTCTTCTTGTGAGCCCAAATGACTAGTTTCTTCGTGTGGAATTCAAATATTTGAAGAAAGAAAAAAATAATAATAATAATGATAACATGTGAAAAATGCAAAAATATTAAAATTGGCACGTATTGCAGTTTCCAAGAAAGTGGTAAAGCGGCAAGACGATTTATATACAGTGTTATTTCCATAAGTATCTATCATAGTACGATTTGCTAAAACTTGGATGACACTTTTACTCGGTTGCGAAATTATGACTAACATTTACCTGGACTCTCTCTCCAAGCAAGACTCAACAAGTTAGACAAGTCTTAATTTTCTATCTTTGTAATCATCTCCCGTGGACGTTCTCCAATGAATGATGTAGACAATTAATACGGCCAAAAGAGAATTGAGGCCTTTAATAATAATTTCTAGCTGTAAGGAATAGGTTGTGTCCTTTTCCTTGTATGATAACTAGGTTTGAACCCGCGGTACACCGCGGGACAAATCTTAATTATGTTTTTTAAATTTGGTTATTACTAATTAAGTAGAACTTATATGTATAAGAAAATAAATACATACATTTATATATATGTAGTTTGAGCAAAAAGTATAGCAGTATATATTTTCAAAGGATTTTAAAGTATGTAGATTTTAATATATAAACATTACTTATTTTTAATATAATATGGAACCAAGTTTAAAATATGTAAAATATTGTTGTAGTTTTGTAATTTATAAATCAGTAGTGTGATCTCGAGTTTTAAATTTTTTGAAATTCGATGGTTGTCAACAGTAATATTGTTTTCTGATATTGATTTATAATGAAGTTTGATAACCTTTTCTACTATAATGTTGAATTGCAAAATTGGTAATTTGTCTAACGATTTAAGTTAGATATTTTATACATTTTCCAAGCTTTTTTCCATAATATTATTAACTAATTATCTCTATATTTTATTTTAGTCTTTAAGTGTAACTATTATTTTAAATAATTTACAAAAGTATAAATATAATTAGTGTGTCCCTTCATGTTAACTCATTTGATATCAAACTAAAAAGTTTTATGTATTTTAGTAGACTAAACCATAAAAACTATATAATCATATTTATGTAAATTCTAACCCGCTTTATGATTCATAGATCTGCAAAAATTTAAATTTTTCTCCAAGTTAAAAGTATATAAAATATTTCCGGTCCAATATATCAACTATACTATGTGCTATTTTGTATATTTAATTTCCCGTTCATGCTGATTTCTTTCTTTTAACACTGCATTTTTACTGACCAATATATTACAACACGTACAGCCCAAATTCGGAAAACAAAGACAGTCCAATAGAAGCCAAGTAGAAGATAACCTCAAGGGGACGATTCATACGACAGTGATGAGCGAGTGGACACGTGTTGGATACTGATTTCATATTTTTTTCAAAAGAAAACATATTGAAAAATGAAATTAAAGGTTTCGCTTACTTCAAAACAAAATATCGACCCAATTTTTAATGCATACAAAAAACGTTTCAGATCTAACAATCTGATTTTTAATGTTTTTCTTTCTCGCTCGATCTTAGCAACAGAAACTCTCGTCTCTTTGCTTATGCATGTCTGAAAAACCCTGAGTTTCTTCACTGATATAGGTCTAATATCTCTTTCAATGTCTGAAAAACTTCTGCAAGTATAATCCGTCTTCTGATTAGAATCAATTTTTTTCAAAAAGACAAATAAAAAACACAAACTTCTCCATCAATCAAGGTGTACCGGATTCCCCAGCTTATGTAGTCATCATCGTGCATGTTACTATGCGTCCCATGGCAATAATCAATCTTGGCAATAGCAGGTTAGTATCTCAACGAATTAATATATTATATACCTATCGCCTCTCGGTATGTATGTCTCTGATATAACCCCCGTTTATGTCTGAATTTATAAATGGTAAGTTATTCGAGCCCAATTAACCTACTACTACTATGTAGGTTTTTGTTGATTTGCTAATTTCTCAAATCAATGCTTCACTTTCGCAGTTTCACATGAGTGAGTGGTCAAAAAGTACAAAACCATAAAATCAATGGCACCAGTGATAAAAAGTAAACAAAAACGTAAAGAATCCAAGCATTGATATAACATATACGAATGAGATAATAACAACATATAACATATACGAATGGGATAATAACAACATCTCACAAGTCACAACTTCTATATTATCTTCATCAGGTATGAATGACCCTCACTCGAACTTCTATATTGTCTTGTACAGGTTGAAGAAGTAAAAGGAAGCAACCATAGATTTGATGGACAAAGAGAAAGTTGATAAAATGAGTAATTGCTTGATGAATTAAAGAGTCGAGTGAATAACCATATTTATAGAGAACTTTAGATATCTAGGTTATGGTTGAGTTGATTTGAGAATATACTGGAGAGCCAATAGAATATCTAAGATCTGAAAATCGTCAAGCAGATTATTAGCTCAATCACCATGAATGAGACTAATAAATAAGGGAATATAATCGTTGTCGTGAATTAATAATATAGGAATAGATCGATTTTTAAGGAAATTCTTGGAGTGGAGAATATGCTTTTTAAATTATATACCAATTCTTATAAGGATTTTACGGGATTTAGTTATTGTCAACTTGGGAAACAATTAATGCTTTTTAATAGGCCCAATGATGCATTTAATAGGCCCAGTATACACATTAACTATCCGATGAAAATGGTCGGGTTCACGATCAAACACGCGGAGCTCCACCGGGCAAACGGATAAACGCGTGGATCCCACCTCAATCGGGTCGGGTAATCGATTTCCTCTAAGATTTTGACCAAATTACCCTTCCAATTTCAATAAACATTTTCTTTCATGCTTAATTGAGTGACATTATTGGAAATTTTGGTTAATTTTCAATTTTGTACTTCTCTTTTAATAGTATTAAGATGATAGCTTAGTTAATGTTGAATAATCTTAAGTTTATATATGGCCTGTGATACTATACTTCAATACTTGGGATGATAAATATGTGCACCTGATTAATCGAACATGGGATTGTTTGATCTAGTGGTCCATGCAGTTCTATCGGTATACAAAACAATTTTCCTTTTCTATATATTCGTTGTTGGGAACGTACGTAGTACACATGCATATTAGTAGGAATGACTTTTGTCTATTGTGTGCTCTGACTATTTTTTTTTTTTTTTTTGTCGTCATGCTCTCTGACTATTTTTCGCCATTGAAATGGTTTTCGATATGATTTTTGCTACAAACACCTTACTGTACTAATCAGCATCTCACTGGACTCAAAACTTTTTAACGTTATCAATTTCACATCTGTTTGAAATATCACTCTTGGTAGGAAAGAAGATGCATGCATATATATAATTAATTAGTGTGTAAGCTCACGGACGCAATCATAAAAGGCCAAAAGCTATATGACTTTTTTTCTTTTTACATTGTTTTCATCAAAATTAAGGAGCTCTTTCCATAATACGATGTTATAAGACCATCTTTACTGGGGAATACTCTGTGAGTTACTCTCACATTTGGACCCCATTTGTGAATAAAAAATCCATTTTTGAGTCCATCAAGCAGAGTATCGATACTGTGGGAAGCCATTGGAGCAACCGATACTCTGCCTAATAAAATATTAAAAAAACTCTTCTCTCTCTCTCAGTCGACGAAGCTTCAAGCTTTGGTGGAACCAAACCAACGGAAGAGGATGCGATTCTCGTCTCCTTCAGCTACAGAGATCCTCGCTACTAAAAAATCACTGAACCACCAGCGACTCGCATCTCATCACCATCACTCTTAGGAAAAAAAACCGATCGAATGTATCCTCCGCGAGTCACCATCAAGGATCTGCGTCTCAGACGCATCTCCTCTCCGAGTCCGAACTCCACCGACGACAGCGAATTAAACGGCAAAGAAGAAACTGAAGCAAGGAAGAACAATACCATATATCTCGTTGCAAATGTCCGGATTCGAACAGTAAGTTTCTTTGATCTTTTAAGCATCTGTTAGACTTGGATCATAATTACAAGAATTATGGATGATGATTTAGTTTTTTTGTTTGTGGTGAAAAGATGGAATCAAAGCTCATGCTTGTGGATTAAGAAATGTAGAAGCAGAGGAGTTACTTCAAACGACGTTATAAGAGATTGCTTCCATACTTTATGTCTGGTAAGTCTTTGGTTTTATTTATGTGCATCAAACGAGGAATTGAAATTGAAATTGAGATTGATATGCTAATTTGGCAATTGTCTCTACAGATGGAACGTCATCAAGCCGGTGCTCAAACCTTTAAGCCAGAATCCTCTAGATATTAGTTTATCCTGTAACAGAGAAGCTGGATAAACTGGTGAAGACGTAGAGGAGGAAGTTAGTGAGTTGATGCTCATGGAGATGATTGTGGCAAATGCATTGTGTCACGTTTGCTAAGCTTCAAATCCTTTCATTGAAGCTTTTGTTATTGTCGTTTAGTTCTTGCTCTCTGCAAATAGGTTAGTTACTTTATATGTTGTGCAATTGTGTTTGAAAGAAAGAACATGTTTTGCTCAAAAAGGTTAAGATATTAGGGATGTCTGGTTAGTCCTCTGTCACATGTTTGATGTTAGGGATGATATATGCAAAGGTTCTTGAGATGTGGTGCTACACAGAGCGACACTGTTGACTGTTGAGTTTTGTTTTCTCCCCTAACACTGATGATTTAAATTTGTTACTTTTTCTGTGACTGTAGGCAATCTTGTACGTGCTATGCTTCCGAATGAGATCAGTCCTGGACGTTCCTAGCTTTCGATCGCAGCTTACACCATTGTTGTCAGTTTTATCTCACAAACTAGACCCGTTGAAGGTAACTGACACTATCATTTTTCCTCCCATAGCTCATGTGTTATATATATCTCAAGTGGTCTGAACCAAAGTATCAAATGCATAGAAGTGCCATCAATTGGTAGTTTCTGAGTTCCGTAAACAAGCCAAAGCAGCTGGTCTGTTCATTGTCTCGGAAGCCTGCATTTTGAATGGCCTACCCAAGTCTGAGCTCTCTCGTGAAAGGCTTGTTTTGTTCATCCCGTTCGACCAGTGCTTGCTACAAAAATCTAAAAGGTTCACTATCTTAACTGGTACGTAGATGAAGAGAAGCAGCAGATTGTTAAGATGGATGGAGAAGCAGCAGCAGGTTCACTATGCTAACTGGTACGTAGACTTGCATATTGGTACAAATGCAACCAGAAAAATCTATCAAGCATATGGAGGGATGATTTTGTATAAATAACATAAATAATTTGTAAAATTTTGTTAATTGAGCAACCTTCTTTGGGTTCTCTAGTGGAGGTATGTTTTTGCTAAAGTTCTCTTAGAATTGCTTTAATTAATTTAATATTAATTATATTATTAATTAATATGTTAGTAATTTAGGAGGGTTACTCCACTAATGATGCTCTAAGAAACCTAAAAAATTCTTTAAAACCTTCACCAAAAAAAAAATATTTCCAATATCAATGAAGAAATTGATGTGTTAGTAGTCAACTCATGAACTCATTATAACCAAACTCATCAGATTCATTAACTCATTTTTATGGAAATTTTAAGTGAAAATTACATAGTAACAAAGTCTTGGTATCAAAAATAAGCATGTAAACTCACAGACGCAATCACAAAATCAATGATTTTCTTTGAAAACATAATTTTCCTCTATAATTTGTTTTTTCCTATATAATTACGCAACTCTCTTCTCTCAAATTTGATATTTGTGACTCTCTTTCTCCATAATCTTTACATATATAATCAGAGATGAATTTGAAAAGAAAGAAATTTATTTTAGTACCATAATTAATAAAGGAAAACAAAAAAAAAAAAGAATGAATATGGGGAGAGAAATAGGAGAAGGAAGCTCTGCATCGTCCTTGAGGGAACAACGAAACCTCATAGCGACGAATGCGCATGAAAAACCTCTTCTCATGTTCTCCCACTCGTAGGGTCCTTTTCTCTCTATATGATCACTTCCTAGCTAGTATAACTCTCTCTCTCTCTCTTTCTCTCTATATATTAGATTGTACATGTGTTTTATGCGTATATACAATAATACAAACATATATCTACGTACACAATTATTGTTAATTATATATGTACGCATTATTCTTAAGAACTGATTATATTGATTAGGCAGTAGTCCCTCTCTGAACACCCAATTAGCTCTTAACTTTTTAGTTACATATTGATTATAAAAGTAAATAACTTGGGTTTTTATTGGCTCTAACAGTTACCAATACCTCAACTTATAGATCAAGCGACAACATACATGATCAAAGCGAAAGAGAAGGTATATTATTTGAAGGAGAAGAAAAGGACATTGTTACAAGTAGGGTCGTTCCTTCTGCCGATATTCGATCGTGAGAATCAACCATAGAAATGAATCTGCTTTTTCTTTTTTTTTTCTGTGCAAAGGGAAATGAATCTGATTATGATTTTTTTTTCTTTTTTAAGTTGTCAACTATTTTCAATATCCACTACACGAAACTTGTCGTTTAAGTATTATTAATTATAACCACACAAGAAAAAATAAAAATAAAATTCCCGGAGCAGAGAAACACTTCCGAATTAGCCATTATTTTGTAAATGTTAAAGTTGAGCAATTTATCATATAGTCTAGATAGAGATAATATATATGTACTGTAAAGAGGTTTCAGTAGTGATTGATGGCCCTTGGAATCTTAAAAGTCCATTTTCTATTAGCCGAGGTTTTTGGTTTTGTAATTTAAATAGTTTTTCAATAATTTTAAATGTCATGTAGAATCTGATGTTAATCAATCCAATAACATCCTTTAAGAAACAAATTACTAATTCATAAATACATTGACATAACAAGTAAGAAATCATTCATTTGCATATTTTTTATTTAAAATGGATAAAGATAATAAACATTTCACTTCAAATTCTTAACTATAAGTAATCCCCCTTTGTATTTACATTTCATCATCATCACTACTGTTTCTTTGCAATCTTTAAGTTTTCTTCTTTACTCTTATTGAAATAAAGATAAAGGTTTTGAAATCTAACCAAAAGTGAAGATGAAACTCATAGTTGTACAATTCTTCATAATCTCTCTTCTCTTCACGTCTTCATTTTTCGCACTTTCAAGCGTTGATTCGTGTAAGTATTATACTTAAATTTAGTTACATATTGTAGATAAATTTATCATTTAAACCCACTGCTTGTCTGAGATTCTAACATTTTATATGCAATTAATGCTTAAATGAATTAGCAGCATGCGGTGAAAAGTGCAATGTGAGATGCTCAAAGAATGACAGAAAACATGAAGAGTGCATCAAGGACTGCAATATATGTTGTGAGAAGTGTAATTGTGTTCCATCGGGCACTTATGGAAACAAAGATGAATGTCCTTGCTACCGTGATATCAAAAACTCCAAAGGAGGACCCAAGTGTCCTTGAACATACTTTAAAAATCATCATAGGACGCCTAATATCTACGTATCTTTTATTTTATGTATGGAAAATTTAATCTCATCTACGTTTAATGTATGAAAAAAATATGTGCTTCACTAATGAAATCTTTTGTTATCTTTAAAACCTAAACACATTAAGAATAAATCATGTCAAGGTTTATATCTCTCAGCTTTATTTTTACTGAGACCTACACTTTCTGGTGATTAATGTGGAGTTTCTCGTTAATCAGGTTCTTGCTATTGTATGTTTTTTTGGATAACAATATTTTTTTCCAAATATCTAGAGTTACTTTCCGAATAGTTATTTTCACAATAATATGAAGGGGGGGAGAGAATCTCATATCTAGAGTTATTTTTCCAAATATCTAGAGTTACTTTCCGAATAGTTATTTTCAATTCCTAGCTAGTATATCTCTCTCTTTCTCTCTATATGTTTTATGTTTATTAGATTGTACATGTGTTTTATGCGTATATACAATAATACAAACATATGTTACATATATCTACGTACACAACTATTCCTAATTATATGTACGCATTATCTTAAGAACTGATTAAATTGATTAGGCAGTAGTCCCTCTATGAACACCCAATTAGCTCTTAACTTTTTGGTTACATGTTGACTATAACCACAATGATGCAAAAAATATAAAAGTAAATAACTTGGGTTTTTATTGGCTCTAACTAACAGTTACCAATACCTCAACTTATAGATCAAGCGACAACATACATGATCAAAGTGAAAGAGAATGTAAATTATTTGAAGGAGAAGAAAAGGACATTGTTACAAGTTATTTACTTATCAAGGGTCGTTCCTTCTGCCGGTATCCGTTCGTTCGTGAGAATCAACCATAGAAATGAATCTGCTTTTTTTATATATTTTTTTTGTGAAAAGAGAAATGAATCTGATTATGATTTTTTTTTTCTTTTTTACATTGTCAACTATTTTCAATATCCACTACACGAAACATGCCGTTTAAGTATTAATTATAGGGAAAATTCCCTGAGCAGAGATACACTTCCGAATTAGCCATTATTTTTAAAATATTAAATTTAAGCAATTTCATATAGTCTAGATAGAGATAATATCTATGTACTATAAAGAGGTTTTATTGGTTTTGTAATTTAAATAATTTTTTAATAATTTTAAATCTCATCTAGAATCTGATGTTAATCAATCCAATAACATCCTTTAAGAAACAAATTACTAATTCATAAATACATTGACATAACAAGTAAGAAATCTTTCTTTTTTTCTTCAGTAAGAAATCTTTCATTTGCATTTTTTTTTTTATTTAAAATGGATAAAGATAATAAACATTTCAGTTCAAATTCTTAACTATAAGTAATCCCCCTTTGTATCTACATTTCATCTTCATCACTACTGTCTCTTTGCAATCTTTAAGTTTTCTTCTTTACTCTTATTGAAATAAAGATAAAGGTTTTGAAATCTAACCAAAAGTGAAGATGAAACTCATAGTTGTACAATTCTTCATAATCTCTCTTCTCTTCACGTCTTCATTTTTCGCACTTTCAAGCGCTGATTCGTGTAAGTATTATACTTAAATTTAGTTACATATTGTAGATAAATTTATCATTTAAACCCACTGCTTGTCTGAGATTCTAACATTTTATATACAATTAATGCTTAAATGAATTAGCAGCATGCGGTGAAAAGTGCAATGTGAGATGCTCAAAGAATGACAGAAAACATGAAGAGTGCATCAAGGACTGCAATATATGTTGTGAGAAGTGTAATTGTGTTCCATCGGGCACTTATGGAAACAAAGATGAATGTCCTTGCTACCGTGATATCAAAAACTCCAAAGGAGGACCCAAGTGTCCTTGAACATGCTTTAAAAATCTTCATAGGATGCCTAATATCTACGTATCTTTTATTTATTTTATGTATGGAAAATTTAATCTCATCTACATTTAATGTATGAAATAAAATATGTGCTTCACTAATGAAATCTTTTGTTATCTTTAAAACCTAAACACATTAAGAATAAATCATGTCAAGGTTTATATCTCTCAGCTTTATTTTTACTGAGACCTACACTTTCTGGTGATTAATGTGGAGTTTCTCGTTAATCAGGTTCTTGCTATTGTATGTTTTTTTGGATAACAATATTTTTTTCCAAATATCTAGAGTTACTTTCCGAATAGTTATTTTCACAATAATATGAAGGGGGAAGAGAATCTCGTATCTAGAGTTATTTTCCAAATATCTAGAATTACTTTCGGAATAGTTATTTTCACTTCGTAGCTAGTATAACTCTCTCTCTCTCTCTCTCTCTTTCTCTCTATATGTTTTATGTTTATATATTAGATAGTACATGTGTTTTATGAGTATACTAGATTAAAGAGCACGGGTTGAAAATCATTTATTTATATTGTATTTTTTATATCAAAGATAATTTATATTATTTTTTAAAGTTTTTTTTGTATAAAATATTATGCAATAAAATTATATGCTAAATATGAAGGCTTGAAAAAAAAACAGCTATTTTGTAAGTTTTATATTGTTAATGATTCTGGATAAGTACCCGTGTTATAATACTGGTTAAATTTTATTTCGTAATTTCTCTTTTAACCCACTATTTAACTTGTAACCAATCAATTTATCAATTTCATAATCTATTTTGGTTAACGTTGTGGTCTATCGATAAAATCTGTGAAAAATAAATTTGTAATATTGTATTTAAAAATTTTTGGAAACAACTTGATATATGACTAAAATCTTCCAAAAATATAGTATGGAATATCCATTATTTATTTGTTACCATTAATATATTAATTATCAATTTGGAATATCCCTAATATTTAGGTGTAACCAAAGGATTAATCTATAACTTATCTATAACCTATTTGTAACCATTTATTAAAAATATAAAATCTACAAAAACCTATGTTGTGTACTTTTCTTTTATTATAAAGGAGATACAATAATACAAACATGTTACATATATCTATGTACACAATTATTGTTAATTATATGTACTCATTATCTTAAGAACTGATTAAATTGATTAGGCAGTAGTCAATTAGCTCTTAACTTTTTGGTTACATATTGACTATAACCACAATGATGCAAAAAATATAAAAGTAAATAACTTGGGTTTTTATTTGGCTCTAACTAACAGTTACCAATCTTCGTTATCTTTTCACGAAGTTGTTATGAAAATGCATTGTATGAGTTTCGGACTTACGGAGATATATATGAACCAAGCTATGTAAAACATTATTGGCCTCTCCATGTTTTATTAATATCTTTTATTTTATCTCGCCACCGTCAAAACACTAGAAACCTTAATTAACTTTTGTTTCTTCCGGTTTATATCGGTTTGACTTGGTGTGATTTTACCCGGGGACGTAAATGTCAAATAAATACACTATCGGGGTGAATATGAAAATAAAACAAAAGTCAGGGTCAATCTTTCAAAATTGCAACCCTTATTGGATTTAGGAATTATAAAACATTAAAACCCTTTTAGTAGAGAAGAGAAACAGAGGCGAAGAAACAACTTTGGTGTGAGCAAAATCGTAGAGATGGATCTGATTCAATCATACGACGAAGATGAAGAAGCCGTTGTATCTTCACCGGAATCTTCACCGCTTCGTATGTTAAAGACGAAATCATCAGCACCGGAGGTAGACGATACAGCGCTAGCTCTCACGGTGGCTAACGTGAACCAATCGAATTCGAAGCCGATTAATCCGACTCAACACGTCGTCGTGACTAACCCTACCTATGAACAGCTCTGGGCTCCGATACTCGGCCCCGCGCACCCGTATGCGAAAGACGGGATCGCTCAGGGGATGCGGAATCACAAGCTAGGGTCTGTGGAAGATGCTTCGATTGGATCCTTTGTGTTTGATGAGCAGCACAATACGTTTCAGAAGCATGGTTACGCTGCGGATCCGTCTGGGATGAATTACGTCGGCGATGTGGAGGCGTTGAGGAAGAACGACGGTGAATCGGTTTATAATGTTCGGCAGAGTGAGCAGAAGCGGAGGAAGATTGAGAAGAACAAAGAGGAGAGAGATGGGGAAGAGAAAAAGGTAGAGATTGAGCCTGAGGCTGAGAATCCGGAGAGTGAAGCTTGGCTTACGAGGAATAGGAAGAGTCCTTGGTCGAGGAAGAAGGAGGTTGTTCAGGGAGAGTTGACTGAGGAGCAGAAGAAGTATGCGGAGGAGCATGCCAAGAAGAAGGAAGAGAAGGGACAACAAAACGAAGCTAAAGGAGAGCATTACGCGGATAAGAGTACCTTCCATGGTAAAGAGGAGAAAGATTACCAAGGGAGGTCTTGGATTGAGGCTCCTAAAGATGCAAAGGCCAACAACGATCATTGTTACATTCCAAAACGTTTGGTTCATACATGGAGTGGTCACACGAAAGGTGTTTCTGCTATTAGGTTCTTCCCAAAGCATGGACATTTGCTTCTCTCTGCAGGTATGGATTGTAAGGTTAAGATTTGGGATGTGTATAACTCTGGTAAATGCATGAGAACCTACATGGGTCACGGCAAAGCTGTGAGGGATATTTGCTTCTCCAATGATGGGACTAAGTTCTTAACTGCTGGGTATGATAAGAACATTAAGTATTGGGACACGGAGACTGGTCAGGTTATCTCGACTTTCTCCACCGGGAAGATTCCATATGTGGTTAAGCTGAATCCTGATGATGACAAGCAGAACATTTTGTTGGCTGGTATGAGTGATAAGAAGATTGTGCAGTGGGATATTAATACTGGGGAGATTACACAAGAGTATGATCAGCACTTGGGTGCGGTTAATACAATCACGTTTGTGGACAATAACAGAAGATTTGTCACATCGAGCGATGATAAGTCTTTGCGAGTGTGGGAATTCGGAATCCCCGTGGTTATCAAGTATATTAGTGAGCCCCATATGCACTCTATGCCTTCGATTTCTGTCCACCCGAATGGTAATTGGCTTGCTGCGCAGAGCTTGGATAACCAGATTCTGATCTACAGTACTCGAGAAAGGTTTCAGCTGAATAAAAAGAAGAGGTTTGCAGGGCACATTGCTGCTGGTTATGCATGCCAAGTTAATTTCTCGCCAGATGGACGGTTTGTAATGTCAGGAGATGGTGAGGGTAAGTGCTGGTTTTGGGACTGGAAGAGCTGCAAAGTCTTTAGGACTCTTAAGTGTCACAATGGAGTATGCATTGGAGCCGAGTGGCATCCTCTGGAACAGAGTAAAGTCGCAACATGTGGCTGGGACGGCTTGATTAAGTACTGGTAAGTAACCTTCTTCCAATCTGTTTGGTTTAATGATGTGTTTGTCATGATACGTGCCTTGTTTTGCTTAACAGATGCATAATAGTTGTTAGTTTAAATGAGTGTAGCAAAGCTTTGAGTAGCGTGCATGTAGGATGCGTGTTTAATCTTTAGGAATCAGATCTCTTATAGTCCTATTCGCTGGATAATAGGTTAAACTTAGAAAATAGTAGAGACAAGTCAATGAATTCATTAGAACATATGTTATACCAGGGATAATTAATTCCACTATATGTTGCACTATCAGTACTCATGATTTTGCTATTGGACGGATAATAACACTGATCTCTATATTGATTCTAATGAATTTTTATTCACCAAGAATTTACTCTATTTTTAAGATCTCTGATCATTAGACTCATTATTAGTCCATGTAACAAATTATAACCTCGTGACTAAAGAAGTCAGTCATACTGATTGATACTGATGTTTTGTTGCGTATTTGCAGGGACTAAAACAAGACAAAAGCATCACTGAGAGAGAGAGAGAGAGATTAGTAGAAGGCGCAGAATCATGGCCTAGCCTGGGCTAATACAGAATGCTCTGCATCTTTGGGATACAAACCCGCTTTAAGTTTTGCTATCCTCTGTTTTAGGTTCTTCAATGTTGTAACAATCTGAGTTAAATGGATTATTTAGAGGGGAGACTAAAACAATTTTAAAATGCTTGAGAGAAACTGTTGACTGAGTCGTTATAAAGATAGCATGTAAGACGTGAAGATTTGCAAAAGCTGTGTTATTTGAACCGTTGCAGCAATGTTAGCTTTCATTCGGATTCATTACTATTTGCCTATTGGCTCGTAGTTGATTTGTTGTGATTACATCATGCTTAGTTATTACAGGACTTGCAAGAAAAGGACCCGTGAACAAAAAACTTTTCTTTCATTTCTTAGTTAAGACTTAAGAGTGGCCAAACACAACACGGATCTCAAGGAGAATCTCTTCTATACAGCGTTTAATCTGTTTGGTTACCCTTACGGAATAGATCAACGAGAATGTTCCAGATTTTGATCCTTAAAGCGGAAGCTTCATCGGGTTTAAACCACTTCTTGTGAATCTGGAGATGGACTCAAGAAAACGAGTTAGTGCTAACAAACATATACTACTTTAGAAGAGATCAGGAGGAGGTAGAAGAGAAACGCACCATTCCCAAATCCTTTAGTTTCAGCCTTTCAGGAGCTTCTTCGATGAAACGTTTTATGAAGAAGAGCACGAACAAACCACAGTCGAAATCATTCTTCTGTTGCGGAACCTGAGTTGGTGATGAATAAAAATAGATGAATACTATAATTTGTCTTTAGACACTATATATATTGCAACGTAAGAAGTGATAAAGGACTAGCCTGCACTTCAGCTTCGTTGATCATATTGGGAAGGTCTCTCCATACTTTTGCTGAAATTGGTAAATCCATTGAATCATCTTGGTTTAGATAGTTCCATTCCTCTCTCAGAAACCTGCAACAATAAGTTGTAATTAAAACCACAAATTTCGAATATATATGAAGATGGTCTTAACACTGAGAAACTTTATGTAATCAGATTCAAATCATTGGTACGGGTTCCTTGAGTCTCTCACCTTTTGACATTATTGAAAATCAAACTTCTTGGGTGAAGTCCCAATGAATCTAAATGAATTATAGTCAATCCCGATTCGTCTTCCTGGTCTGGGATGCAAATTATTACCAAGCTCCAGTGGAGACTGAAACATCCAAGAGGAAGAAAAAGACCATTAAACCATTTATCAACTGGTACAGACTGAGATGCGATAACTCTGATCTAAGATAGCAGTTTTTTGCATAATCCTCAGAGCTTAGACGACAAAAAAAACTACTCTTCATGCCATAAAGATGCAATCATAGGTTTCAATAGACAACGGTCAGTAAATGACTTACTCTTCATGTATTGGAATAAATATATATGATTTACGGAATAGATCTAAACCCTTCCACCACCGCCTGAACCTTACAAAAAATGCATCCTTGTCATTACCCTGATCATATTGAAAGGTGAAGACGAAGAGACCGATCAACACGAATAACCAAGAAGAAATCACAAGATGCAAAAGAAGAGGTAGTATTTTCATTTTCATCTCAATTCTAGTTAGCGTTGCATATGAATACTGAAACTTAAAGCATCTCGAGGGCTTTAAATATTTTGAGATGCAAACCAAAAATAATGAGCTGAGAACCATTGATTCGTTATCTTATTCTTCAAAGGAATCAGGGAAAAGAATCACCTTGTATGAAACAGCTTCTGTGAGCTTCTTGTAGAAAAACGTATTGAAGAAATGACAATGAGCAACTGTCTCATTCGTTGAAAATACATGGTGCTGCAAGAACCTAGTCAAACAGAAGCGAAAATAATCACATAAAAGCCATAACATGAGAGAGAGAGAGAGATAATGATGCAAGTATGCAAGTCGGTACTTAAGAAACACCTGAGGTAGAAATTTATAACTGGCGACTTAAGATATTCTCCAGGTGAAAGACATTTCAGATCTTCAAGAGACACTTGAACAAGGTCTCGCCCGTCCCTTTGATCACTAGATGAAATGGGAAAAAAGAAAAAATAGTCATTTATCTTATTGACGTTCACAATTAGTAAACATAAAACCAACTACAAGGTAACTTTTTACACACCTTGATGGGTAGTAAATATCTTCCGGTAACCTGCAGATTTCACCAAAATTTAGGTTATTCCAACAAGGAAGGAAGGGCCAGTCAATTGATGAAGATAAACAGAAGTAACTCTATTTTTACCCTTCAGGAAGTTCACATGCTTCCTCTAGTACCGTCGGAGACTGAGGTTCATCTTCATCCAAATTAATCACTTGATCATCTGATTTCTATAAAAAAAAGTGTCAGAAAGGGAGCTAATGTCCTTTCATAAATTAATTACGTACAAGAATACAATTGTATGGCATAAGATGACATACCTTCTTGCAGCTTGAACTCTGTGATGGTGTTGTTTTCACACTCCGCTCCCTGTGATAAAAAGATGCACATATAAGTATACTAAATTCTCTTCTGAACAATGGTTAGCAAGAGCCACAGGGTATGTCATACATAGTAGTAACCAACAATCTTGAACTTGAAAAGACATGCAAGAAAATCTCTGAAGTAGTATCAGGGAGAAAAGATATAGACCTGGGAGTTTCATAGCCAACTACATCGTCTTCGTCATCATCATCGTCGACTAGTAAATAAGGAGAAGATTCCTTTGGCTTTGCTTTACCATTGAGTTTTCGATTCCCTTTTGGATCCTTAGATCCAGAATAAAAGTTACTTTCACTTACATTACACTTACTTAATCTTGGCAGCGATCGCCACCCATTACTTTTCTCTACTATTGAATCTCTATTGAATTTGCCTTTCCAGCTTCCACGTTCCAAATCTTGTGTTTTGTCATTAAATAGCTTCACGGGTTGAGCATCCACCTGTTAAACAAAGTATATCAATTTACATCAAGAAGCAGGCACGTAAAAGGATTTTAAAAAACAGGAAATGTAAGAAACACCATACTTTGGGATTGTCACTCGACCTTTGTCTAGAAGAGTCTTTTGAGGCTGTATTCTCTTGCCTAGACACACCTGGAAGAACTTAACATATTAAGAGACAAAGTTTTACACTTTTACACCAACATTAGCTGAGGGATAAACCTGACAACAAGATACCTGAGCTTCTCGGTTTCTCCAGAATCTGACATCCATCATTGTCCGCATCCTGCTAAAATAAGCAAGTGTCACAAGACAAGACATTGTATCAGACAAGTGAAAAGGTAAGAACCAATGAGAAGCTGCTTTAGCCAGAACCAATCAGATCATCCAAACACATACTACATTATCTTCCACACATCACAGTCAAAACACAAAATGATGCAGCAAGAAGTTAAAAAAGGTAAAAGAAAAAGACAAACCGGTTTGGTCCGTTGCAACATCCTTCGCTGTTTCTCGTACTCAATGTCTCCAATTCTGTTGCGGATTTTGTCGCCTTTATCTGGCAACTTGTCACCTAAAAGAATCAGAAGTGATCTCTGACGCTTCAGATGCTCGTCTAGTTCGTTATCCCTGAGGGATCGCACGCAAACGGCGGATTCCTCGCCGGAGATAGTAGGCTCAGGGGGCGGAATTTTGTCAGTTCCGATGATCTCAAGCTCGGGAACATCTTCCTCGGCCAAAGCATCGTCCCAATCTATGTTGAGCTTTGTCTTCACCACACGATCTAACTCGATTACTCTTTGCCTCTTCATCTCTCTTCATCAATAAAAAAACTACCGATATATTATTATTTAGGTTTTGGTTTGTTGAATTCTCCGGGTTATTTTTTTATCTCTTTTCATCCTTCTTGCAATTTTTTGTGGTTTCTTCAAAAGATTTTTATAAAAATATATATAATTTATTTAGATAATGGGTTTCCAATTCAAATCCAATAAATACTTTACAAAAAAGTCTATTTAGATTAGATTATGGGCTTCTAATTTCGTCATTTCAATTTAAAATTTTCTTAATTATTTTCATTATAATCGTCATAAAACTTTTTATGTGATTTTCTGAAAATAACAAAAATACATAATATATTTTAAAAATAATTAAATATATTATACAATGGTTGGTCTAGGGTTTATTAATGCTTCTACACCAAGAGGTCTGGGGTTTGAGTGTTGTATAATGCGATTTATTAATTGTGCAGATTAATAGAGGCAAATTTACAGATTATTTCTAGTGGTGTGCAATTATCGATGTTCGTCGTGACTCTATATACAATTGAAGGTGAGCATTGAGAAGGAAGTGTCCATAAAAAACATGGAGCAGTGTATGTAGTGAATCTAATAGGATTGAAAAGAATTGTCCATGGTATAATCATATGTAATAGTTCTCATAATTTACAATCAATAATAATAATAATAATAATAAATTAGCTTTCGAGTCAAATCCAGTTTAAAATTAAAATTGGAAAATTCTATATGAATTATAGATTATAAGATTCCAACTAAACTCGAAAAAGTTAGGTACCAAAATATATTTGTAATGTTAATTCTAGGTCACAAGCAGCATTAAAAAGTTAAGTAGTTTGACTTCATATTGTAATTGTTTTTATTAATTAATTTATACATCTATGAAGAAAAAAAATTACAGTATGAAGTATGGACTACACAGCTTCTCAAAAAACATGAAGCTTAATGCCATCCCTCTTTGGTTTATACATCAAATACTACTTACATATGTAAAAAAAAAAAATGAATTTCACCCTTTAAGTTTCTTTTTGGTAAATAACTCTTTGAAATACTCAAGAGTTGCCTGGATTTGTTAGCTCATTTGGTTTGAGGGATACAAAAGTACTCTTCACCTCATGAGTTCAAGTCCGGGCAGAGGAAGAAGATGAGAAGAAGAAGTTGATGGTCTGGCATGTTGTGGCCCAATGGTTGAAAAGAAATACTCAAGAGTTACTTTTTGGTAAATAACCAAAATCACCAGGCGTGAACAAACCGTCCTCTTTGAAGACTTGGTTCAACTGAACCGGACGAACCGGTTTTCCTCTCCTGGAACTCATGGATCATTCTGATAAGCGCGCTAGCCTTTTTGCTTCCCCCATATTCGCCGTTACTTAACACCGTGTAAAGCGACCCCATAACTAACGTGTTCTTCACCAGAACCCCAACGACGTCACGACCTCCGTTAAGACAAAGGTTCAGAATCAGACCAACACAGTGCTGTTTCACCGCCGGCAAAACATCCGACGAAGACAAAACTTTCACCGCGAGTTTCAAACCGCCACGTCGGATCACCCCAATCGTCCCATCAGGATACTCCGCCAGCTTCGCTAGCGTCGCTAAACAATCCGCCGTGAGTTCGCCGCTGGTATCTTCCGATCTCATCAGATCAAGAAGTATAGGAACAGCTCCGGCGGCGAGAACACGCCAATGGTTATCAGACTGCATCAACAAACCCATAACCGCGAGCAACGCGTTGCGTTTCGCCGAACCGCCGTAATCTTCTCCTTTAACGATCTTCATCAGCCCCGGAATCGAATCTTTATTTTCTCCGATCCGTTTGCTGTAATCTTCAACGGAAGATAGATAGAACAGAGCAGAAGCAGCGTATAGTCTCGTCTCTGTTTTAGCTCCTTCGTTGAGAATCTCTACGATGATCTTCAACCCTTCTCCAACAATCTTGGATTTACCAGTAACGTGCTTTGAAAGATTCAAGATCCCAGCCATTGCGTTTTCTTGAACGTTTTCTTGAACCTTGGAATCTTCGGAGCTAAGAAGCCTTAAGAGTGGACTCACGGCACCAGCTTTAACCAGACAAGACCTGTTAAAACTACTTGTCTTGGTCTGAACACGAATCTCTCTCACGGCTCTGTAAATCATCTCCATGTCGCCATTGAGTAGCTCTGAAGTGAGAAACTTTGCCATGAGTTTCGCAGCTCCCTTTGCAGCCAAACTCTCCGGCACCACGTCGTCTTGAGTCTTCCTTCTCCGGCCAACAACAATACTCGTCAAAACGATGCCGTTTGTTCTGCAGTGATTATATATCACTCGCCTCACGGAAACGTTGTCAACCAAATCAGTACTCGCGAGAATCTTTCCGGTTTTAGGGCACGTGATGTTACCGGATCCGATCCATTTTGTAATTGAGCTCCGATCATATGTGTGCCCTGTTTCTATAACCACAGGATCCATCATAATCTCTAGTGAGATTGGACAAAGGAGATCCTCAACTCTTAATCCTCGAATCAAGTCTTGGTCTTTGTCATTATCATCTACGTTATGATGATGAGCATCATCTCTCTCGATCCGTCGAAGTATAACGCATCTGCAATAGCATATGAACCCCATTAAGCTACTGAGAAGCTTGACTCGAACGTTACTATTCTTCTGCTTCTTCTTCTCATCTAACCGCTCCGCAGCTATCTCTTCTCCGAGAAAGTTGATCTCTTTGACGCAGTCTCCCCATTTTCTTATCCCTACGTGATCTAGTATCATGTTTATTTCATCCGGATCAGGAATAACTCTGTTCTCGAACAGAGCAAGGATCCGATTAACAGAGCTCATGACCCGTATATCATTTGTTTCAAGTTTGACTCCATACTTACGAGTTTGCCGCACCACTAAGTCAACCAGCTCGTTGACTTCGCTCGGTAAGTCAACGGATGCAACAGGGAACGCACCAAGACTGGTGGATATGAATCGAGTCAGGACACGGAGGTGATCCGAGACTTGATCAGAGTTCATCATCATACATAGCCTAGCTCCGTCTCTTGTGCAGTCTTCTACAAGGAACTTGAGCTTCTGGAAGATGACGTGGATCTCCTTGAGACTCAAGACAGCAGCAGAGTCGTGGTGGAAATAGCGTCTCGGAGTCCCGACTCGGATCCGGATCTCTTCGAAGACGAGAACTAGGTTTTGGATTCGCCTTAGAGTTTCTCTGAAGCTTTGTTTATTGGTGGAGAAGTGTTTCGACTTGAATGTGAGAATGTCGCCGGCGAGTTGAATGAGTGAGTCGAGTAAGGTGACTATGGAGATTGATTCGCATGGTTGCACAGCCGGAAAAGTCAGGATCCGACGACCTGACCCGGTCTTAGTATGAATCATGCTGCTATGACTTTTTAAGATCAAAGTTTGTTTTTGGATGTTTGTGATTGTTTTTTTCGAGTAACACGGCGACATGGAAGGTGGGGGAATTATATAAAGAGTTGACAAAGGTTTGTGACGCGTGACAAGATATAATTGGTTAATGTAACTTGGAAACCCTGACCATTGACAGTATGCCACGTGAGAACCGTCGAAAACGAGGAAGAGGGAGGTTGCTTCGTAGATCGTAGTGGAGTGTGTGAGGATCCACGTGGTCATGAAGTTACGTGCATGGAGTCTGCCGACATTTGGTACGACCCATGTGTTAAGGACATATATAGGATATTTCCTCGTTCATTTTATTCAATTGTATCATAAATTCTTTTATTAATTTTTCGATAGGAGTGATTAATGTCATGACTTAGTCTAGAGAGTTGAGATACTTACGGAAACCGATACTATGTTATCTGATTAATTTGTATGCATTTGATTACAAAAATTATGGCAATGAATATGATTTTTGGGATTTGGGATTTGTGATTAGTAGTAGTACACAATTTGCATTGTTAACTTATCGTGGGTTGTGTAACTATATCCATAGCATTCCACAAATAATTTATCACTCATATCAAATAGCGAAAAAAAACATGGGGTAACAACTAACAAGATAACTTCGTTCTACTCTTCTGTCTTTTAATCAATGTTTTCAAAACCGGACCGGACCGACGGTCGAACCACATTAACCCGCAAACCGGCAACATGTCCGGGTTGGGTTAATATCAAAACCCAAAAGAAATTGAACCGGTAAAAAACCATATCAACCCGCCAAAAAACCAAAAACCAGTGAACCATTAAACCGGATAAAACCGGGTTCTATTTTTTTTTGTAAAAATGAATGCAATTAATTTAGTTAATTACCTTTTCTAGTTTTCTTCTTAGCAAATTAGCAATAGTAGGGTTTTTTTAGAGAATGAAGATTGAATGTTCTACACTCCTCTTATTGGTTTTAGATTTGAATTTCTAAAATATTTTACTAGTATTGGTTATACTTTGAGTTTGTTACACTTTGAGTTTATTACTTTTTAAAAAATTTTAAATCATTATGGTTATTGAAATATTTTATTTGGTATATCCAATTATATCATAGTTTTAATCATTGAAAAAAATTAGAAAACATATCCATACCTATTATTCATAAAAATATGATCAAAATCAATTGAACCCGGTTGACCCCGGTCGAACTATGTTGACTCATGACCCAGAAGCTTTCCCGGTTCAGTTACCGGTCCGGTTTTAAAAACATTGTTTTTAATCGAATCCTTAACATGATTACTTCTTTTCGTTTATGTTATTCAGTCGATTATATTATGTAATCTTTGGATATATTTATTTTCTCTATAATCACAGCATGTCACAAGTAGTCCTTATGATACAGTAAAAGTAACCATTTAATCACCATTATTGGCATTATCCGGAAATTACCATGCCCGATCTGTGGCTTGTTGAAACTTCATCACCTTCAACGTTTTGTCGTCGCCGTCGAGAGAGAAGAAAGAACTCGAGAAAGTTCTTGATGAAATTTGGATATATTATTTTAGATATATTATATTGGAAATACCATACCTGAGATGCTATAAAGTAGGATATTTCCAGGTGGTACTCTTTAGTTTATCAGCTTGGACTGTCGCGCGATTCTGAGGAGTTGTTATAATATTCGGGAACAATGGCCGGTTGAGTTATAAGTGGACCATTTAGACTCTTATAAAAATGCAAGTACTAATCATTCAAAGGCAAAGTCAACCGTTGATTATTTTGTGTGGACTTGCTTTGAGTTTTTTTTTTTTCTTTTTATTTCCCAAATTCATTTAGAGGAAAACGAATAAGAAGCAACATGTATGTACTTGTTAGTTGTTATTTATTTGGTTGAGCATTTACTTGGAATTATCACGGGAACATCATAATTTCGTGCCACTTTGTCCCGGCTGTCCATCACGAAATATCATCTCATTATAATTTCATGCCATTTGTAATTAGAATCAAACCGATTCAAATCAATTTAAAATTAAATCGAAGGATTATAAACCGGTTTCATTAAGATGTACTGGCTTAGTTATCGGGCACGTCTTCTTAATACTATTTAATTGATGTCGTCCGTTTCATCATCGGACGTTTTGATTCTGTTTTAATTTGAAAAAGACTAATTTAAGACTGATCAAAGACGTTTTGATCATCACAATTAATACCATATAAGCACTGTTTTCGTATAAATAAACGGGCAAGGCTCTTGTTATTGTTCATCAATCAAAAAACAAACTTTACATAGAGTTAATATTTTCATCAATTCTAAGATTTCTCAATTATGTCTATCAAGAATGTTGTTCTTCTTCTAGTGATCATCTCTGTTGTTGTCTCTACAAATGCTCAGCTACCACAACTTCCCTTTCCTTTTCCATTCCAACCCAGCCCCGGCATGCCAGGGTTCCCTGATATTGCAAAATGTTGGTCATCCTTGATGAATATTCCGGGATGTATCACAGAAATTTCTCAAGCCATACTTAGCAGACGATTTGGAAACATTGGTCCAGCTTGCTGCAAAGCATTTTTGGAAGGTGAAGCCAATTGCTTGCCGAAACTCCCAATCAAGCCATTTTTTCCTCCAATGTTGAAAGAGCAATGTTCAAGAATTGCAGGCGCAATTCCTCCTGCCACGAAGTAAAATTTAAACTATAAGAGCTATGTTAATCGTTTGATGTTTAGCTGTTTTCTCTCTATTATTCCTTGTCGACGTTTAGTTGTTTGCTTAAGCTAAAGTTAGTTTTACATTCAAAGATTACAAATTTACAATAATGTTAGCAATATATGAATAAGTTTTCTTTTCAATAAATTATCAGTCATTATCTCGTTATGATCTATATAATTCTGTTTAACATGGTCACTAGTCAGAGCTGATCCGATCCTTCTCTCCCATCATGACATACACACTTGGCCCATCTTATAGGCCCCCATAATAAGCCCAGATAATCGTTTTGGTCAAGGCAAAGGCTAAAACAACCTTGTCCGTTTATAACGATTCCATCTTAACACGAAGTATAGTAGATCGTCCTTTATCAGGACTAGGTCTTGCAACTTGCATAATCAAGCACAAACATTCTAACAATACGAAAAAGTTAAAAAGAAAAATTGATCGCTTCCACATTAAAAACAACTAAGTTTTTGTTTAGATTCATAAAACAAATCCTACCTTACACCTAGTTGTGAGTTGTTGTGTGACTGTGACAATTAGGGAGTTTGGAGCCATTAAACTTCATGTAAGATATGCGCCGCGTCATATTACTCATATTTGTTACCTAATGACAGACCTAGAAAATATTTTACCGCAAACATATCTATTTTGAATTATCAACCTTGTAACTGAATCTGAGGAAGTAATATATAGGAGTAATTAACTAGAAATAATAATATAGATCTCGTAATCTTTATATAAAAATATTTATAAACGTATGATTGTGTGTTGTGGAGTTTGTTAGGGTGACATGATCAAGATGAGAGGATACGTGATGTTGCGCGCCGAATTTTTATAATTATACTTATAAGAACAATATATATGATAATAAGAATAAAATCAAGAAGAAAACAAATATAATAAGACATAACTATCAATTATAAATGAATGCTGAAAATGCAGATTTGATTGGTTGGTTAAGGTTTGATTTGAACCATCTGTAAATTGCCAGCCTCAGTGTTGCTGTATTAATGAATTGCATGTCACAACTTGTTTATGTTTACATCACAAACTCTCTTGTCCTTTTTCGTCTCTTCTTTTATTCAGTTTATCACACGATAATAATAATTACTTTTAACAATTTTTAAAAATTTTGTCAACAAAAAAAAAGGTTTACTGTTATATTTCAACTATTATTAAGTTAAACGTGATTTTTTAAATATAGAATTGTCATAAGAAAAGTATGAGTTACATATGCCAAAAATTTAAAAGTATTAGTTTTCAAATTACATTAAGTTTTAGAATACTCTTATCAAATAATTCCAAAAATACGTTCGGTGTGTTAAGATGTTCTGATCCAAATTTAATAACAAGACAAACAAAAGGTGTAGCAAATTAATTATTTCAATACAAAAAGAGGGAGATAAAACAAAAAGTGGCAAAAGAGGAAAGGAGAAGTCAAAGCATGGTATAGCATTACCATGCCCACTTCATCATGAAGTCGTATATACACGTTAATGTGTATGTGTGCATGTGTGTATAATAGTAAGGTTTAGTCTTATAAATTTAAATTAATGAAGCAAAAACTTATTTGTATCAAATCAATGAAAGAGGGAAACAGAATTGCCCACATGCATATGTCCCAAACCTGAAAGAAAAAGTGTGTTAGTCTGACATGTGCTGCAGCAACATTGAATTCAATGTTTTCCTTTGGTCCTATAATAAGAAACTTTTCTGAAATTTATGGCGAAGTGTATATGTTGTATGCTGCTAGTGATTTGATTCTGAAATTATGATAATCGAAGAGTTAGAAACAGCCAAACTAATCACTTGGGAACTCTTGAACGGAGCCAACGTCGTCACATGCATCATGAATTCTTATTTTATATGTATTCTTAACTTTTTTTAATAGATTGAGACATTTATTTACGAACATTCTTCAGTAACAACTAACAACTAGCAAGACAAAAGAGTCCATGATGGTGGTCTCTTTTCTAACGAGGATCAATCAGAACAGAGGTAAGAGCCAGCTTGTCTACAACTCATTGTGTCAAATACCCAATTCACCCCCTCTCACTGTCCCACCCTTACCTCTATATATGTACACCACTGACACAGATAACATAATATATACAAACTAATCAGTAATCAAACACAAACGGGAATGGCGTCTTTGAAGAAGTACAACATGAAGATTATTTGGGAAACAGCAGTTGTGTTTTGTCTCTGTTCATTGTCTTTTGTTTCTTCACACAGCAGGAAATTCACAACACCAAGCGTAACTCGCCTCACTGATCAATTTAGTAAGATCGCCATTGAAAGTGGCTTCTCCAGACGTTTTGGGGATCACAATATTGTAGTCAATGGCTCCCTCGCAAAGCTCACTCTCGACAAATCATCTGGTAATACAACTCTGCTCAATTCTGTTCTGTTTTTGTTTCCTCTGTTTATTTATTTATTTATGATCAACTCCTAACTAAATGTATAATGAAAACAGTGTTAATTGCTTTAGTCAAGTAAGTGACTTTATCATATAGTCCTTAAATCTTAATACATAAAGAAACATAAATGGTCGGATTCGCATTCACCAAAATCTTGACATTTTGAAAGTAGGGATGGCTTTCTTAGTTTATAACCTTCTTTATTGTTAAAATCAAACTTATATTATTCTTTTTGGTGATTTCCTTATGCATATTATCCACAAAAAGTTATATATATATATATATATATATATATCTATGTGAAATTATATATATGTTATTGACATATTTGCAGGAGCTGGGTTGATGTCAAAGAACAAGTATCAGTATGGTTTCTTCAGTGCAAGACTTAAGCTTCCTGCTGGATTTGCCTCTGGTGTTGTGGTTGCTTTCTATGTACGTATAATATGATCTATAGTTATAAAATGAGTTAGTACTTAGTAGTGTTGATCATCAAATATAGTTTTTCTTTTGAAGATACATACTAATGTATATTTTCGATATGCATGCAGTTATCAAACGCAGAGAGTTATCCGAAAAGCCACGACGAGATAGACATAGAATTGTTGGGTAGAAGTAGGAGAGATGATTGGACGATCCAAACGAATGTGTATGCAAATGGAAGTACGAGAACGGGAAGAGAGGAGAAGTTCTACTTTTGGTTTGATCCAACGCAAGCCTTTCACGACTATACCCTCATTTGGAACTCCCACCATACTGTGTAAGTCACACTCATCATTCATGACTATGAGTCTATGAATATCTTCTTGAACTTCTTCTTCTATTGTCACTCAAAATAAGAAAATGAAACGTTATGGGCCAAAGAAAAGTCAACACAAACAAAAACATTATATATATATATATATATATATATATATATATATATAGGTTCATGAATCCTAAGGCAATGCATTCATGCCTTCATGGAGGTAGTAACTAGAATGTTTTTTTAGACACTAGATTAATTATCATAATGACCATTGGTCATCTACTAAAGTTACAAATCCACCTAAAGCATGTTGACAAACAAAAACAAAGATACAAGTTGATGATATTCTTAGATTAATACAATATATTTAGGGATTGGTTTTTAATACTTTATAATATTTTATTTGAACAGACAGAAACTCAATAGTTTTTTTAAAAATACTAACTGTGATTAATCCCTAATGTTTTATGTCAATTAACTAAACCGGTGTATGGATTTTACAGATTTTTGGTAGACAACATTCCGGTTAGGCAGTTTCCGAACCGGGGAGCCTTCACAAGCGCGTACCCGTCTAAACCGATGTCTCTATACGTCACCGTTTGGGACGGTTCAGAGTGGGCCACTAAAGGTGGTAAGTACCCCGTCAACTACAAGTACAGTCCCTTCGTGGTTTCCGTAGCTGACGTGGAGTTAAGTGGCTGCTCCGTTAACAACGGCTCCTCTACCGGGACCGGACCATGCACCAAGTCGGGCGGGTCGGTTTCGAGTCTGGACCCTGTTGATGGTCAGGATTTTGCCACGTTGTCGAAGAATCAGATCAATGCCATGGATTGGGCTAGGAGGAAGCTAATGTTCTATTCTTATTGTAGTGATAAGTCGAGATACAAAGTCATGCCTGCTGAGTGCAACTGATTTTTTTAATTTATTTATTAAAACACACATATTGTTAATGTTACTCTCTCAAATACTCATTTTTTCTAATGATATAATTTTACTTAGCATATTAGCGGTTGAAAAGTAAGGTTTCAAATTTCTTCTTCTCATAATATTCTCTTACAAAAATGTTAAAATTTTAAAACACTTGTCTAAATTTGGATATAATCTAGTTGATGAGCAAAATTGAATTTGAATTACTGTATACTCCCTCACGTGTAATTCCAACGGTGAAGATTGAAACACATATATTTAAATTTTACTTTAACCATTACTTGTTAAAAGTAAAATCCAAAATGTTTCTAAAAAGACAATAAGGGTTCACTCTATATCACTCGTCAGAATCTACACTTGACTCATTGTTATTTTAAGCCATTATATGACAGAAACGTGAAGCAAGAGAAATAATGCGAAAAACATATACCTAACGTGGTTTTTACTTTTTGAAATAATTTATAAGTGAGACCAAAGTTAATTAAGAAACTTATTTACTAAAAGGTTTTTTTTTAAATTTATAATAGAATCGTAATATCATATACTAGTTGACTACACCATTAAATAACTTAAATCTACTAGTCATTCACGCTCTTCAACAAATTCAAAGCAAGCTTTCATTATGTTTTGTCATACTCTCTCCCTTTGGTTTCCTCAATTGTAGTTTTTTTCTTCTTCAGAGTCGTAACGTAAACTTACAAAACTCTTTCTTTTCCCATAAAACGTTCCTTACATTTATTCTCTCTGCGACTCTGCCAACACACACACTGACACACAACACTCTTTTTTTTTCGTCATCTTCCTTCTCTCACTTTCAGTTTCTGAGCGTTTCAGTTTCCATATTTTCTAAACTTTTTAATTACAGTATAATTTTGGTTTTCACCACTCTTCTGTGGGTTTTGTTGACGATCCACACAAATAAGCTTCACCCATTTTTATATATTTTTGGGTTTATCCAATATGTTCCAAGCTTTCCATCTTTTTTCTTGAGGTTTTGGGTTTCACCGGAAGAAGAAGAAGAAGAAGAAGAAAATGGCAGGAGTAAACGCAGAGCCGCCGCAGAAACAGGAAGATCTTCAGCCCCATCCGGTAAAGGATCAACTTTACGGTATCACTTACTGCCTCACAACTTCTCCTCCTTGGCGTAAGCATCTGCCTCACATATTTCACTTACCATGACCAAAATTTGTGAAAAACTAAAGATTTCTAAAATTAGCATTATTTTGGTTTGGATCAGCTGAGACAATACTTCTAGGGTTTCAACACTACTTAGTGATGCTTGGAACGACAGTTCTCATTCCAACAATGTTAGCTTCAAAAATTGATGGAAGAAACGTAAGCCTTTTATAGAAAAATTGTTACAAAAACATAAGCGTATCTCCGGTCTGTAAAATTGTTGTCTTTTGTCTTTTTGACTCAAATGCAGGAAGATAAGGTAAAGTTGATTCAGACATTGCTCTTTGTTTCTGGACTCAACACGTTATTGCAAAGCTGGTTTGGGACTCGTCTTCCTGCTGTCATTAGTGCTTCTTACACCTATGTGCCAACCACAATGTCAATCATCTTAGCTACTCGGTACAATGACATTATGGATCCTCAAGAGGTTCGTCAAGGAAATCAGGATTTACATTATCTCTTTGTTTTGTGTAAGTTTGGTTACTAACGTCAACTAGGTGTGCTTTTGTTTCCTTGTTTGCAGAAATTTGAAAAGATCATGCGTGGAATACAAGGTGCTCTTATATTTGCCTCATCTCTTCAGATCCTTGTTGGTTTCAGCGGCCTTTGGCGCAATGTAGTAAGGTTAAAATAGAATCCCTTGTATGTAAAACAGAGAATCCTCTGTTTCTTGATGATGGCGTTTTTCTCGTCTAAATTGTTAGTTTTTGTTTCTCTTGTCTTTAGGTACTTGAGTCCCTTATCAGCTGTTCCTCTTGTAGCATTTGCTGGCTTTGGACTCTATGAACAAGGGTTCCCTATGGTATGTATACATATACTTGCACATAGAGTTACTTGTGCTCTTGGATAATATTTACTTTAAACTCCTGAGTTTTGTGTTCTGCTCATTACAGCTAGCAAAATGCATTGAGATTGGACTGCCTGAGATCATACTACTCATCCTATTCTCACAGGTTAATGTCCTTCCCATGCCCAATTTGTCAAATTGTTAACCAAAGGTGGTTCTTACCATTTTGTTGGTGTCTGCAGTACATTCCTCATCTGATGCAAGTAGAAAGATTGTCCATCTTCTTCCACCGGTTTGCTGTGATATTTTCAGTGGCCATTGTATGGATTTATGCATACATTCTCACCATTGGTGGAGCTTATAGTAACACAAGAATCGATACTCAAATCAGTTGCAGACCTGATCATGCTGGCATCATTAGCGCCGCTCCATGGTATATATAGATCATTAAATTATATATATTCTTCTGGTTTACCTAGACCGGTTTTGTAATGCTAAGCTTTTTGATTCAGGATTCAAGTGCCTTATCCTAGTCAATGGGGAACTCCTACTTTTAATGCTGGAGATATTTTCGCTATGATGGCTGCTTCTTTCGTTTCCCTTGTTGAGGTCAAACGCTTAATCTCTCTCGCTTACTATAGCAATGTTTTTATAAACGTCGAGGCATACTTCATGTATTTGATCCTTGTGAATTTGTGATCATTGGAACAGTCCACAGGGACATACATTGCTGTATCGAGGTATGCAAGTGCAACACCAATCCCACCTTCTGTTCTGAGCCGTGGAATCTGTTGGCAGGTGAAACGAGAAAACACCATGAAACTCAAAAAAGGCTTAAAACTATTTATATCTATTGAATCATCAAAACAGTCTCAATACTAATGTGGTTCTCTTGTTTATAAGGGATTTGGAATTCTTCTATGTGGATTATTTGGAGCAGGAAATGCAACAGCCGTGTCTGTGTAAGTAAAAAACAACATCTCAGTTTCATCTCTAAACTCCAAAACAAGAAAAGCAGAAAAAAAATTTCTTATTCGAAAACAACAACAATGAACGTTTCTTGATGATCCTTGTAGGGAGAATGCTGGTTTGTTGGCTTTAACAAGGGTTGGTAGCAGAAGGGTAATTCAAGTATCAGCCGGATTCATGATCTTCTTCTCCATTCTTGGTATATTCTCTCAGATTCCATAGCGCCTCTTTCTCGTAATAAATCTACAATTCCTGAAGCTTCTTAACATACATAGAGCTTCATTTTTTCAGGTAAATTTGGGGCCATCTTTGCTTCTATTCCAGCTCCTATCATCGCAGCTCTTTACTGTTTGTTCTTCTCATATGTTGGTACAGTTCTTGAAACTACTGAAACAGAGTGTTCTGTTTTTTTTTTTTTTTTTTTTTTAACCGCAATGAATACATCTCTTGGCTTAAACCCAAAACCAAAAATCTCAGGTGCTGGTGGTCTAAGTCTACTCCAGTTCTGCAATCTCAACAGTTTCAGAACAAAGTTCATTCTTGGATTCTCCATCTTCATGGGATTATCAATACCTCAATACTTCTACCAGTACACAATTGTCCATCATTATGGACCCGTTCACACATCCGCAACATGGGTAACAAACACTATAAACCGCATCTATATATAACACCGGTATCATCAAAGTCATAAACTAATCCTCAAATTGTTCTCTTTGTTGCAGTTCAACATCATCATAAACGTTCCTTTCTCATCTAAAGCGTTTGTTTCCGGGATTTTGGCCTTCTTTCTAGACATGACATTGCCTCCTAAGGACAAGACAACAAAGAAAGATCGAGGATCCCAATGGTGGAAGCGATTTAGATCGTTCAAAACCGATAACAGAAGTGCAGAGTTCTACTCTTTGCCTCTCAATCTCAGCAAATACTTTCCTTCTCACTGATTAAATGACATTGTAAAATTTTAGAATCAGAGTTATATCAACTCAGTGTCCTATGAAAGCAAAATGGAACTTTATATAGTAAAGATGGAACTTTTGTATTCTTATTCAGCTCAAAGGCTTACAATGCCACAAATGGCTTATTTATTAAACACTTGACATAAAAACTAATGCTCACTAACAGATATCAGAATCAGCTTACACATAGTGAATCGAGGGCTACAAATTGATTTGACAGCTTGATGATTGCTTTATGATTTGACTTCTTTGTGACTGCTTTAGGCGTACGGTGTTGGGGTGAGACAGACGCAGCTTCCTCCCTCGTTCCTCTTGTTTTGTCTTCAGCTGGAGCTTGCTCTTTCTCTGTTATGGTTTTGTCTCGAGGTGAAGTAGCCGTTGGAATCGATTTGAGCTCACCGGGATTTGCTTCATTCTGCATTCGGAGCAAACACTCTGCTTCTGTTGGAGTCTTTAGACTGATGTTGTTAACATCCTGCACTCGTTTCAGCACTTGTTTCAGTACTGATCTCACTTTTCTACTTGTGTCCTGAAAGAATAGGCAATGAGTTCGCTTCAAAACGTTAAGAACAGTACTAAGTGCTCCATCTGATTCGCTCTCGTCCATCTTTAACTCCGATAGAGACTTGAAAAACTTCTTGGAGCTTGAAGCAAAAAAGTCATATCTCTCAATTTGTATCAAATTATCTCGATGCTTATGTGACCAAACATGCTCCAAGTCATCAACAATAAGAACAGGTTCTTCATTTACCAGCACAACGTCAAGATTCTTCTCATATCTCACGGTACTATCATCACGAGAAATAATCCGCCCTCCAAAGTACACTCCTTCCGGATCCAACAACTTAGCCATCGCTCGAGCGTAATGTCTCTTGGCATTTGTGTATATATACATCTCAAACATCTCGCTTGCTTCTTTTAGAAACGTTCTTACGAAGGGTCTCAGTTTAGTCATATATCCGACTGATGCCACCGTGAAGAGAAGAAGACTCTCTCTGTCCTCTAGGGTTAGGGTTTTCAGGTAGTCTTCATCTGTTGTGACTTTGTTGATTCTAGTTGAGTTAAGCAACGTATTGTCTAAATCAAGGAATACGTAGAGCTTTCTCTGGCTTTCCATGATTCTCATATCGGATTTACGGATCCGGTTTCTTTCGTCTCGATTCAGACCACCTGCCTGGTGTATACGTCGGAGCGAAACACCAGTTTCATCCAGATTCTTGCCACACACGATACACGGTCGACTGCCGAAGGAATATGGGTGCTTGCAATTTCGAGTTAGGGTTTCCATGCTTCCTCCTTCTCTTTGATCCGATGATATAAAAAAGTATCTGTTGGGTTTTTCTTGTGAATCTCTTTGATCCGATGATACACATAAACCTCTCTTCTTACTTATTAATTCTCTCTTTGTGAATCTCTTTCTTTCTTATTCTCTTTTCTCTTTGGTTTTCTTATGATTAAAACTCTAACACAAGCACCCTAACTATATATATAGTTATGATTCTAACACACAAATAGTAAATTGCTAATTCTTTTGTAACACTTTTCCACTTTTCTTTGTTTGCCTTTTCTTCATGATTTCCTTTGTCACTTGATTTTCTTCTTGTCTTGATCAGTTTCCTTTTCCTTGAAAATAGAAAACGGATATATTCCTTTTCATGTGCCTTTTTTGAATCAATTGGGCTTTTGTTGGATTTGGGTCTAGTTTTTATTCTCTAATTAATTGCTTTGTTAAAAACCAACTTGTAAAACCAACTTTTGTGTTGTATAAATAAATAGTGATACAATGGTGTTTAAAAAAAAGAAAAATAGTGATACAGTATTACAAATTTTGTCATAGAGATTATGAATTTTTTTTCTTATATTTTTTAAGTATTTATATTCCATATTAACATCTTATGAAAATTTTATGTTAGAATTTCAGTATTTCACTTTAACCAAACATGAAAATTTCCATCAAAAGTTGTTTTTTTTTTTTTTTGGGAGCAAAAACATCATATCTAGTGAACATATATGTAGTCGAAGGTTGCTTTTGTTAGCGTCGTTTCATATTCATATTTTTCATGCGATCAAGTGATTGAGTATTAAAATTTTAAAATGATCATCTATACTTCATTGTTTAAAATCCTAAATTCTGATTATGATGTGCTTTAATTTTTTACAATGAGTTGAGACTAATTTTTAGTTTTTGAGGAAAGCACACACTCTCTCACTTTTTATTGGATTCATGTTCATGCATGTGATCAAAGTTCAGTAGTAACTAATTGGGATACGAATTGTTGGATATATTCATTGATCAAAACTGGAGTATTAGATATATGGTTAGTTACTAGTTTTGTTTGTGTTTAACGAAAAGGTATATTATTTAAACTTACGATGTTGTTTAACATTATCAAAAAAATGACGATCGATGTTGGCCCTAACCAAAAACGAAAGGACACTATTTACAATCTTAAATCTTGATTTGTTACGTGTTGGTTGCCGCATTACGTGATTTGGTCTCTATAGTACTAACACAAATACTATAATTAATATGCCATGCACAAGTAATAAAACACGCAATTTTAAACATAAAGTCTAAATATTTACAAAATATTAAAATTTTCCGTTGTTTACTTTACATCGACCTCAACGTGAAACTAATTGCTGCGAGTAAACCAGAGAAAGAATTGAAGTTTCTCTTTATTCTTTGTCCTCTAGATCAAAATCCGTCACATCTTGATATATAATGTAACCTCTTTGGAAGATAACAACAACCAGCAAAACTAATTACACTTATCCATCTATTACATAAAATTAGTCGAACTTCACTTGTGTGTAACGCCTTAAGAAAGACTTAAGCATGCGTGCGGTTGTTTCAATGATTAAAGTGGTGCCGTGCCATAGCAATTTTAATTGGAAGGAACTTTTTTTTATGTTAGGGGTAGGCAAAGAGAAGAAAATAACGACATAAAATATCCATTAATATAATCAAATTGATATATGAGAGGAGCTATGTTTTCTCTTTAAATGAATGAAGTGTATTATACAACAATTAAGGGAGTATAAAAAGATGATCGTTAGTGGAAATGCATTGGATCTTGCAAAAAGAGTAAACAAAAGTCTTCATTACGTTTAATGTTTCAAGTATTTTACAAACGTTCTGTTTTGCCCGTTGACAAGAACAATCTCTTTTCTTTCGGACTTTCCCTATAACAAGTTACTAGCTAGTATTACTATTAACCAAAAATCTAATTATTACAAAATCTGAAATGTTTGCATACGTTTCAAAACATTATAAAATATATTAAAAAAATACATTTAACTATGGTTGATAGATAAATTGAACATTACAAGGAAGCGTTTGACAAATTATCCGTGTTAGATCGATTCAATATATAGTGTAAACTTAATAAATTTGGATATTATAATATTAATTCAAATCTTAACTAAAGTTTTAGAAATATGCTCTGATTAGCATGCAAATCGCCAATTGCATACTCCCATTTACACTTATGTCAATGTACTTTTTTATCTCACTTTTTTAAAACAATCAGTACAAACCATAGTAGTAGTAGCAGTAGACATCTTAATCATCATTCTCTTGTCTCGGCGTCGCCACACCTGTCCAAATCTAACCGACTTTTTTAAATTCCGACCATCCTTATTCCTTATTCAACTCCCAAAACATAAAAAGCAGTTTACAAGAAATTTATAAACGTCAGGTACAGCCCACATATTATATACATAGATAATAGATGGCAGTCACAGTCAAATCTAAATTATCATATACTTAGATAACTGTACTCATAACGATAAAACCATAATATAAAATTTGTGATTTCACATGTTTATAAGTAAAGCTAAAGTGAAGGCAGAGTGTGTGGACCTACCCTCGCCGGAAAACAAAAACACTTTTGTTTCCTCTGTTTCTCTTTCTTTTTTTCACAGAGTCTCTTCTTTACAACTCTGTTTTTTCTTTTCTTTATCATCATTTTTTTTTCTTTCCTTTCGAAAATGGGGAATTGTCAGGCGGTGAACGCGGCGGTTCTTGTTCTACAGCATCCCGGCGGGAAAATTGATCGTTACTATGGCTCTGTATCCGTCACCGAGGTCATGAGTATGTACACTGGCCACTACGTCTCTCTCATCGTTCCTTTGACAGAGGAGGAAGAGAAGAATATTCCGGCGGCAGTGAAGCGAGACGATAAGAAGCAGAGGAAGGCTGTGAGGTTTACACGTGTTCAGCTTCTCCGTCCGACTGAGAGTCTCGTCCTCGGCCACGCTTATAGGCTTATTACTTCACAAGGTTACTTCTTCTTTTTTTGTTTCTTTCTTACGTTTTCATTCGTATGATTTGAAATTTACGATTGAATACAGAAGTGATGAAGGTTTTACGGGAAAAGAAATCAGCCAAGACGAAGAAGCATCAGGTTGAGACGACGACGACAGTGAAGAAGTTGTCCGAGAAGAAAGTTCCGGTAGATTCCTCTAACTGATGGATTTGTCAACTTTTAGACAAAATATAGTTGATGTGGGGTTTGTTTGTTTTATTTATGGTAGGAGAAGAAACAAGGGAAGCAATTTCGTGTGTTAACGAACTCAACTTCCCTTTTAAAGTCCAAAACATGGAGGCCGTCTCTTCAGAGCATCTCCGAAGCTACAAGCTGAATGTTTTTGGTTTTTGTTCGAGAGACAAGACAGTGTATCTGGATCTAGAGTGGAGAACCTGATCCGGAACCTTACTGAATAAATTTTGGTTCCTTTTTTTTTTCTTTTCTTTCTGGTTATGACAAGGGTGAAGTCTTAGATCAAGATGTGGAGAGATTAGTAGACAAAAGCTCAAGAAAGCCAACAGAACAGAGCTTCTTCTTCCTTTTTTTTCTCTCTATCGTCGATGTATATATATTTTCGCAGATGGAGAAATCGATGGAAGTTTGTAAGAAGTGTGGTTTTTGTTGTTGTAATATCGATTCAGAGGGAAACATGACTTCTGAATTAGAACAATAAAGAGCTTTGTTGTTGTTATCTTGCATTCTCTCTTTTTCTTGTTACAAAAGTCGTCATGGGCAAATTTACACTACAAAGGTTTTTGATGAAATATTAAATGGCGTCACAAGACTCACAACAACATGGTAATCTTGAATCAACAACACTTAACAGATCTGACTTACACAGATTCGACCATCAGGTGAAAAACAGTTGATGCGGCAAAAGAATACAACAACATAGCTTATTAACTACAAACATCTGCAAAATTCTGAGGACACTGCTATACTCTGAGACAACACTACTGAACTAAATAACTCGAAGGACTATATTTTGATGCTTGGAGGACTAATCAGTACCGGTCCACTCCTTCCAGTCCTTGTCTACATGATTCTGAGCCCATTTAATAGCGGCTCGTGCAGCTTGTGGACCTCCAGGCAATTCCCTTTCATTGAGAGTATCCGCCATGTCAATGAAAGGTATGACCAAGAGTGTACCAGGTCCTCCATACTCACTGCGCAAGAACGTCTCAAAGATCTGTCAAGAACCACAATGGTCCAAAGCAAAAACCGTTTAACTCCCGAGTCTCATGCCAAGAATTATAACAGACTTAGAGAATGGTTTGAAGGTATCATGCAAAAAAAAACTTCCAAGAGATTTTTTCGTAAACCAGATTTAGACTTATATCCCTCACCAAGGCTCTTGGGTCCGAGAGTTATTGAAAATCTACCCTCTCATGTTCAAAACCATACTAACCTTTTGCTGAACTTTCTTAAACTCAAAACCGCTCATGTAATTCTAAACTGAGTCACATGACCCTCTCCATTCTAGACCTCTAGCTCAACTAGTATAAGATCACTAAATATTTTCCCAAGGTTTTCAGGAAAATGCTGCATAATCACAACCCTAAAAACGAGGCATCAACATTACAAAGGACATTATCTTAACACGCACATTCAGTTGACAGTACAAAATGACTAGCGATAGAGATTATCTTAAACAACTTCAGATAACATGAATCAGTATTCTAGCTCAGACAGATTTGAAGCATTTCTAACTTCTTCACTCTATGTGTATTTGCAACATGTCAAGAAAAAAACCAGAAGCTAAGTCTAAAGACATGTCACCATATATAAGTGTGTAAAGTGAGAAAGATTTAAGATTACCTCAGTGCAGACTCCGACAATTTCATCAACAGAGTCTTCAAATAGATCCCTCGTGGATAGTTTCTTCAACATATGGTCCCTAAATTTCTCAGTCTCCTGGTATTATCACACATCAATTAGGTTTTCAATCATCCATCAAAATTGAGTGAAAAAAAAAAGAGAAGAGGAAATGAGCTCTCACAGCTTCGGCGAATTCAGGTATAGGATCCGGAAACTTGTACTCGGCAGCTCTGCAAACGAACCCTCTCCGGGAAAGTGACGAAAGAGAAAAGTCCCTCACTTTGGTTCTACATCGCTGTTTAAACAACTGGGTCGATTTGATTGTGCACGATACTGCAACTGGTGAAGAGATAATTGGAAGAGCGCAACGGAAGAACGAAGAAGAAGAAGAAGAAGAAGATGAATTGAGTTGAAGAAGCCGTGAAGAAAAGAGAGCTTCGTGCATAGATGATGAAGCCATTTTACTAACTACGGTTTGCTTCACTCTTCAAACCTTATCTTTTTCTCTGCAACTGAGGGTTTTAGCGAGGTTTCAATTCTACAGAATCTAATATTTCAGGGTGAAATTGTAAGAAATGCAAAGATTTGGGTTCAAATTGTAACAAAAAGGGAAAAAAAGTCTTGAGGGTAATATCTCAGGGTGAAATTGTAAGAAATACAAAGATTTGGGTTCAATTGTAAGAAAAAGTAAAAAAAAGAGTCTTGAGGGTAATATCTCAGGGTGAAATTGTAAGAAATACAAAGATTGGGTTCAAATTGTAAACAAAAAGGAAAAAGAAAGTCATGAGGGTGAAAAAAAAGGAACCTGTCAGACCGCCGTGCGACCACCCCGGCAAGGTAGAACCGAGCCGAGTAACGATCCTCTACAGCAGCGGAAGCATCCGAAGATGATCGTGGCCGTTAATCACGCTCTGATCGCACGGTCATGGTTCAACAACCAGGGTTAAGGGCCTGTCTCCTTAGAAATCAAGGAAACAGAGGTACGAGCCTATAGAACAGATCCTGTTCAAGTAAGGTCGTGACCATTAATGGTTTCTCTCCCTATATAAAGAACTTTGTTTTCTACAATCTTTCCGATGTGGGACTTTCACACTCTTATTTCCACACTAAAACCAAACAGCTTATAACACGTGTAATTAATTATTTAGAAATTGAAAAATAAATTTTAAAGTCTGAAATCCAACAGCTTGTTTCCTCAGTTGTGAGTTAAAAAACCTAAGATATACAAAACATGATAACATCTAATTCAGTTGTTCAAGGATATACAATTACAAAAAGAACCGATTAAACTACAGAATAACCTATTCAAAACGAGCAAAAGAAAAAGATTGTTCTTTAGCTTCAACAACCAAAGGCTTTTCCTTTAGAGATTCCTCTCGTGTGGCTCGAGCCAAGGAAATCCTAAGAAATCAAAAACTTGTTTCTCCGTTGAGAGTTTCAGACTTGCACTTCCTCTAGCACCCTGAGAAAGAAACATGATTACAGCTTCAAAATCATCATTCATTCACTTTTAAACCAATTATACAAAAAAATCATGATCACAGCTTATCTCCCTTACCCGGTTGCCACTAGAGCTGTGAGTAGCCGGGAATAGTCCAGTGTCATCAAGTCGATAGCCTTTGGATTCTGCTAGCAATCTCAGCCTGCGGTTTCCATAACATATAAAACTGTATCCGTTTTTCTTTCTTTACCAACAATGTATGTATTTGGTGATGTTCACATGTACTATATCATATTCATACCTTCTGTTTAACACATCGTTCCCCGTCCAGGCTATGAGTCCAAATGCATATATATCCCTTGGATAAACCTGTGATGAATTTATAACCTTTGGTTATTGAATGATTTGATGGGAAGAGATCAACCTAGTGATAGTTGAATCAATCATGGTCAACCCAACTTAGTACTTTTTTGCAATAAGCTTTGATATGAGGAGTTTTCTGGTGTTACCTTAAAATCGATACGGCGCCGTAGTTCCTGACCAGGATAAGTGCACAGGCCAAAATACGTGTCAACGCCTGAATCAGTACCCTGCACAATAAGGGCAATCATTGAGGAGAAGTTTTTGTAACACGCGCAATCTTGGGAGAACAAATCTAATGCAAAAAGAGATCGTTTTAAAAGATACTGAAACGATTGAGGTAATGTGTTTTTGATGATTGACAGAACAACTGCAGAAGAAACTGGAATATATTAAAGTTACCTCTTCACTGTGGGTGCTGAAGATAAGATCTTCTCTTAGAAAGTTTATTTCTTTTAAACGCTTTACAAACTTTGTCAAAAATCCCTTGTGACTGGTCAGGACAATATGCAAAATCAGTTAAAGTAAACTTAGCTACTGGATACTAATGCAAGAAGTTGAGGTAAGAAGATTGTAGGTACCTCTGTCCATCAGGATGTGTGATAACTATATCTAGATCTCCACAAGTAGCTTTCCCACGTCTATATGATCCTCCACATACGATATTCACCTGAAGTTAAGATGTTTTCATGCCATTGTTAGGATTCCACTAAACTGACATCACCCAAATATGGAGCAAACCGATAAACTATAATGTTCATACACCAGGCAAAGTTTCCTCGCCGACTCTCTGTAGAAGTTGTTCCATCTCTTGCACCTACAATACAGAAAGTGAAGAAATATAGGAGAACCCTACATGAAGGATAATAAAGACAAACAAAATTCACGTTGAAGCCTAAGAATCACACCTCGTGACGTGGAATTCTTGTTCTGATATCATCAAAATATTTTAACCCCAACCTCTGTGCATGCGTTAGTGAATCCTCATTCTTCAAGTCTTCTAGCGTGCGATGTCCTTTCTCATATAGCTTGAGTGCAGTTGCAGGACCGATACCCCAAACTTCCCCAAACAAACTGATCGTGCGAACCTTCAATCAAAGTAAGGAAACATTTAAAGTGGTAACAGTAAACGTTGGAAAGATATCAGACACGTCTAGCTTCAGGTCATTGATAGTATCTTCTTCAAGGTTAAAAAGGAAAAAGCAAAGAAAAGCAAATGGCCTCTACATTACCTTTTCATCTGTTTCAAAATGTTCCAATTTGGACAACTTCCCTGTTGTCACGATCTCTTGAATCTGCCAAACTCAGGTAAAGGAATAAAAATTTGTTCTCACAGAAATACATAAAGGTTATGGATAGGCACTCAGAAAAGAAAATGCATTGGTTTATGCAACGCTTGCCACAATTTTATCAAAAAATCCACATACACAAAAATATATGAAGCCTTTCTTCACTTACATGATCTCTCATTGACTTTCCAATTCCAGGGAGGTGTTTGAGCTGATCAACGCTTTCAATCCTAGTGGGGAACTTTTCAATGACAGGAATAGCTTTGTAATAGCTAAAGGACCGCCTATCTTCACCCAAAGCTTTTGACAGAAAAGAAAGAGTTACGTTACTTAGTTCATATAAGAAAGTAGTATAATATGCAAACACCATGGATCGTACCTCTATAAATGTTTATTAGCTTTCCAAATATCTCAGTGATATTTCTGTTCAAGTCGGGTGGTTTGTAGACTGATGTGGACTACAAAACAAAAGAAGATCAAATAAGAACATCCATAGCAACAACATTCCTGCTGAGAAAGCAGAAAACGCAAACAACAACTTTGTAGTATAGTTAACTCCTAGGGGGAAAAAAAGAACTCATCAGTCAGGCTTACCTCTGACTGTGGACTAGTAGTGGGAGTGTCTGCAATGCCTTCGCCAGGGCTAGCACTAGTAGAGGGAACACTGCAACTTGTTGGTGAATCTGGTGATCCTAGTGTATTGTTTAGGCCTTCTAAGCCTTTGAAGTCACCAACATCAGGGGAACCTTTAGTTCGTTTTGGAGTTGACGGTTGATCCTCGCCACCACTCACTGCAGGTTTCGACTTGTTGGGCTCTTGAATTTCATCATCTGAGTCAATTTTGAGAAGATACAAGTCTTCATTAGCCTTCTCTCCTGCAGTTAGGCTATCTTCTAACCACTGGTAAAGCATAAGACGCTGCAAGGAAACAACCAATTTATAAACTCTTAACCAAATGCTCACAAAAATACAAATTCAAGACCAATAACAAGTGACCAACATAGGCTACCGAAGACTAAAGCGAGATACCAAACACATAAATGTCGAAATTATAATACTAAAACTGATTTCAGACATCAAATTTTAACACTTGAAACCAAATGTTTAACAGAAAGCATTCAACTTTGCCGTTTCCCCAAGTAATCTAATCGTTGATACAACACATAATGAAAAAGCCAACTCACTCCTTTAAAATGTGAGAGACGTTTTTTGTCAAACTTGTCGAGAAGAGCTTGGGGATTCATAGCAAGAAGGTGAGTGACTTTTTTAGTTAACCGATCTTCCTCGATAACAGCACCCATTTGAACCAGCTTCTGCTTCCAGATCTTTCAAATTCAAATAGCAATAAAAACAAACATAGCCATGCAAAATCAATCAGAAACATGTTGTCCAATTTAATATCTCTTTTAAGTAATTAACATATGGATTGAGCAAAACTTTTTTTTATTTTATTTGTTCAGAGTAAATAAATAAATAAACCTGCAATCGACGACGCTGGACTCCGATTTCGACCATGAAAACTATCATTCCGGCGAACATCCCTTCCGGGTCCGGAGACGGCGACCGATTTCTCCCTCGCTTTGCCGCCATTTTTCTTGCTCACTCTTTTTTTTTTTCCCAACTTCTCTCTTTACAGAACAGAGATTTTTTTTTTTTTTGTGTCTTCCAAAGCAAGAGGTACCCAATTATGCTGGTTTTCTACGAACCGAATCGAAAACCAGATCGAGATAACCTGTCCTTAACCGGATTTAATTTTTTTTTTAGCTAATTCCGCTTTGTTGAACACAAATCTCTGAACTAACCAATTTTACGAAGGACTTCTAAAGTGGACCAATTATAACCAATTTTATAATTTTTAACAACGGGCCACAAGCCCAACAGGCTGATTTTTAGTGGACCAAAGAAAAGGAAAAAAATGTTTAAAAAGTGTGGTATAAAGGCTCGAATTCAAGACCTCATGTACTTTTTAGCAGACTTTTTACCATTACACTAACGAAACTTTCATGCAATAAGAGGACCAAAATATATATTATTCACAGCCGCAAGCAGCATGTGCTTGGAGCCGGCTCTGAGTGCGTCATTGGTTCATTATTCATTTTAATTAATTACAATGAGTGTTAAAGATTCAAATAATAATATAAATTATTTAACATTATTAGATCAATTAGACTGAAATGGTTTTTTTTTGCGTTTGACATGTGAGAACAAATACGTATGGGATCGGAATATACATATTCGGCCTAATCTTTTTGTTTTAAAATTGATAAGAATCAAATGATTTAGATTTTTTTTGGCTTATAAATATAGTACTTGTTAGGTTTTCTATTTGATACTATATTTTGTATAGTTAATATCTGGATATTTTTTTAGAAAACTAAATGACTTGCTAGATTCTTATTTGATTATGATATTTCTAAAATTTCATTCAAATAAAAAAACGGAGTTGTGAGAGACTGATGGTGGTAATCCATTGTAAGCTTCTTAAGTCTCTATTCGTTGCATCCCAGTCCCTATATACTAAAACAGTGATAAAAGGACGATTTCCTAGAGCATTTGCCTGAAGAGATCAGATGGATTCTACGTAACCACCATCCTGGGCAAACAAAACTAAGGAACCCCAGGTATTGTTGCGTATATGACGGTTCCTCCAGGTATTAATATGATTTTTAATCCTATTATCAGCGACATTTGGGGTAACTTACGCCTAAAATCTCTATAAACTACATCAGTATAAACCCCCCCCCCCCAAACCGATCTAGACATCCTATCACTATGCAGAATCCCCACAACAGAGAAGAGAGAATGCAAACCTGGAATGTCACGACTAACTCGAAGGTGTGCTATGCTACAGAGAAAATGTTGGACGTTATCGTAATTATGAAGCTTGAAATCGAGACCGTCGTACTGAAACCAACCAATCACATTATCATATCAATCAAAATTGTTTTGAGCTGAAAAAAAACAAATGGTGTTGTAACCAACTTACGTTGTTGTTTCTCGGTGGATTCATCCTCATATTCCAGTGCCTCCATCGATTCATCATCATCATCGTCGTCATCATCATCATCATCGTCGTCATCGTCGTCGTCGTCATCATCATCAATCTTGATGTAATAACAAACAAATTCTACATAACATTTAAATTTTTTAAAACTCTATTCAAATCTTAAACCAATAAATTCTACTAAAACTAATGATTTTTATTTATTTTCCCCTAAGGAAAAAAATTCTATGAAAACACCTTTATCAGGGGTCCATGTCATTAACAACCGTCGGTTATCTCCGTAGTTGACACGTGTTGCCAATTACCAAGCCAAACAAGTTAATGAAACTGTGTCGTTTAGCGTCCCTAACTCGGAAGTTTTTTTACGGAAGAAACTGTAAAATTCGTTCCATGGGGCCAGAGTGCGAACCAAGAAAGAACGAAAAGCAGAAACCCTTTTCTCTTAACCTTTTTAGGCTTTTTGTGTCTTAACATTGATGTAGTAATGGGAGCAGCTGAAGCAAGAGCATTGTGGCAAAGAACAGCGAGTCGTTGCTTTGCTGTCCATGAAGATGCTAAAATGGCTCTGAGGTTAGCTTGTTGCCAAACATTCTTCGTCCGAAAAAAAACAGCTTTTCTTCAGCAAGTTTTGGAGATTCCTCTGATTTCTCTTCTGATACCAAATGGTGGCTCAAGGGATCTACTGAATTTGATGAGGAGATTACAAACTCCTTTTTTTGAAGATACCACCAAATGCAAGAAATTGCAACAATTTGTCGACTTGATCGGGTACGAGAAGAAGAAGAAAAGGAAGAAGACTACAGCTTCACTGGCAAGAAAGCTAACGCTACAACTCCTTGGTGGAGAAGCACGACTGATAAAGATGAATTACCTCTCTTGGTGGCGTCTAAATCGATTGATCATAATATCCATAATTGTGATCTTCCTCCACCTCAGAAACTCCACAAGAGTATTCACTACTCGAGTGGCGATAAAGGGTGGTTTAAAACAGCTGTTAGATCCCCATGGAAACAAGGAGTTTGGAACGATCGGTTTGAGAGATCTTTGAGTTACGATAGTAGCACAGAGAGCAAGAACACGTGTCCGATGTCTTCTCCTAGAAGTGATGATCTAAGCAAAGCTCAGCTTTTAGAAGCGTTAAGGCACTCTCAAACCAGAGCAAGAGAAGCTTGTGATGAGAAAGACCGTGTGATAACAATCTTGTTGAGACAAGCGAGTCAGATGTTGGCTTATAATTAAGCAATGGTTCTTGAAATGGAAGCTCTTTATCTGCAGATGAAGAAGGAGGGTGAATTAGAAGAACTAATCAAAGGAATGAATCTGAAGAAGAGGAAACAGAGAAGGGAGAAGAAGAAAAAGGGTGAGATTGGGAGATATGTGATGGCTTTTGCATTAGGTTTTAGTCTCATTGGTGCTGGTTCGCTCCTAGGTTGGACTGCTGGATGGTTTTTTACCTTGTAGAATCTTGAAAATGTCTTTTGTTTGATCACTCACTGATCTTTGCAAGAGTTTTAGGGTTTGTAACTTCACTTTCGCTCTAAAATTGTGTGTATGTTGTCTTAATGTACTGTATCTATTGTGTGATATTTCTGTTACAGTTCATCTCTATAAAAGCTATTTTGGTTAGGATCTATCTGCTTGTAATCAAAAGTACTATACATTCAAATTTTATTTTCTATATGTGGATCATATTTGACCTAATATGCTAATCTAAGGCCCAAATGTCCGGGAAACAATTTTGAGACCCAATCATTCTTTTTTTTAGTATATTTGATTGCTAGGGGATTTGTTGTTTTAACTTTAAGCATGTTGCGCCGTGCATAGAAGAGGAGTTAACGGTTAATATCAATTTTTCAGCTTTGGTTCAAGTTTGTTCTTTCTTAGCTTAACAAAAACAAAAAAAATATCCTCATCATCTAATGTACTAATTTCCATATCTCTGTTTGTTCATTGTTGTTATTTTCTTTTAACAAAAAAAAAAAAAAAAAGAATATTTCTTTGAAAATTTGGCCATTCATGCATTTGCGTGATGCCGTATTTCAATGTTCTGTTTTGTTTAGTTTCAGATGCTCGAGTCGGACTTGTCTTGTTTTCTTGAAGGATGTCACATTTTGAAAGAAGATGAGAAAGAATTAAACAAGGAGCTTCTCTTGAAATTTTGGGCCCGACTGCAAACAATTCTGAAGCATATGGTGGCTGTATACTACCGACAGCAGGAGGAGCAAACAAGTCTGGAACACTAAAAGAGCTGTATTTAGCATCACTCAAAGGCAACGAGGCTTAGTGATTGCATAGCATGCATGCATTGTGAACAGCTTGAGTTGAATAAGATCTTAAGCCTCTCTTTTCTTCGTCACACCAAACACCATTTTTTCATTAAACTTTTCTTTTCAATGAAATTGAATCCTACCGTAAAATCCACCAAAAAAAAAAAAGAACAATTTTCTCTCGTTTGAAGCATCACCCGACACGTTAATAAAGAATGAGACGACAACTATTGGTGCAAAAATTACAGAGTGACAAAGTCTTCTTCACTTCAGTTTGTCTCTCCTAGAAGAAAATTTCTACTTCCTTTTCAGTCATCTCTAGAACATGATCTCTAGCGTCCGTCAATGCACTCTGGGGGATTAAACAAACAAATAAACATATTCTCAGCAACCAGAATCTTTCATGACGAAAACATTGGAAATACATGTGTGTTCTTCTTTACCTGTCCAAACTTGGTGATGAAGTTGTTCCCAAGGTTTATCGATGTAACCGTCACATCTTCATTGGCCTTTAGAGCTTGAGCAATGGCGAATGCCCCATCATCCTGCAAACGAGTCAGGATAATAAGATCAAGCCGCTTACAAAAGAAGAAAAGTATTGTTAATGTACAAAGTATCTTCTCTGTTACCCGTATTTCATTGAATCCTAGATCCATGGATGTCAGAGCTTCATTAACTACCTTCAAGCTCCGCGCTAAGCAGGAAGCTCCCTGAAAACAACAATCATTCACAACTGTAAAAACAAAAAACAAAAAACATATTTGGTAGAAATATTGCATATACATGCATAAAACATGCTGAATGCTGATAAAATTTAACCTCATCTCTAAGTCCATTTGCCCGCAAGTCCAAAACCGAGATCGTGTTGTTATATCTCAACATGTCTGCAACATGTTCAGCACCCTTTGCAGCTATCTGCAGGACATAAGAATGAAAATCAAACAATGATAAAAACGAAATAAGCAATTGTGAAAAGTATTCATTTTTGTAAATAAAGAATTAAAGACATGCTTTACCTGGCACCAACCAAGTTTGAGCGTCTTTACATTTCCATGGAACTTGAGAATTTCAGATAATGCTTTAGCGCCGTCGGGTCCTATGGGATTATAACCAACCTCTAACTGAGGAAATAATGACAGTGGGAGTGTCATTATCATCCAAGCTATAAGTGAACAAGGAAACAAAGATGAGAATGATATTTGGCACTGACCGTCGTAATAACTGCATTATCTTTCAGAGCTTGAGCTATCGCATTAACTCCCTCCGCGTGGATGTTATTTCCACCCTAGATTACAAAAATGTATTAGCAGAACAAATAGTTCGATTTAAACGCAAGGTACAAAACTTAGGGAAACTGGAGAAGATGGTCACTTCTCACCAGGTCAATGGTTGCAATCGAACGGTTTTGCTTCAGAGCATCTGCAATCTTTTCAGCTCCCTGAAACCATTGAAAATCGTTAAGATAGACAACAGAGCAAAAAAAAAAAACAAGGTTTTCAGATATTAGAGAAGCAACAGACACAATCCAGCTTCATTGTTATAAATTGTATGTATGTACCTCATCGCCTATATCATTCATGTACAGGTTCAGCCAAACCAAGCTCTTGCTTCTCTTGATGTATTCTGCTACATAGAAGGCACCCTTTGCAGCGATGGAGTTGTTACCAAGATCTAGCAAAGCCAGTTTCCCTGCACACAAAAATGCATCTCAGTATAACTACTGATCTACACTAGAGGCAAGGAAGAGTTAATATAGACGTATCAGGAGTGTTCTATTGAAAAACCTTTGTGGGAAGATAGACCAGCCATTAACGCACGAATCCCTTCGTCCCCAATAGAGTTTCCATGCAAATGAAGTTCCTGCGGGTAGAAAGGCCAAGGGAACAGATCAACTGTTGATGACATTAATTCATTGGTTGTCTTTAATGAGATCAGAAATTACCTTTAAAGCATCATATAAGATAACACATCTAAAGTCTAAACTATGAAATGGTAAACGATATATACAGAAAGGGACATGAGGAAAATTTGTACCCGTAAAGACTTATTACCCTCAAGCCCTTTAGCTAAAGCATTGGCACCCAAAGCCCCACCGTAGTTTCCACTGATACAGATCCATAAATCAGTATGTCAGAGATATAAACTATACACAAAATAAAAAAAGAAAGCCCTCCACTTATAATCCTAAACTCACTTGAGATGTAAATTGCGTATTGTATCATTCTCAGGAAGAGCTCCAGCAAGCCTTGTGAATCCCTACCTCCATTTCAAAAGAAGGGAAAAAGACACAACAGATTAAATTCATAAACATGGGTGATTAATTATAAAATATAACGGTATACACATGATCAGAAAGAACTTACAGAATAGTCAATCATGTTATTATTCAGCTCAATAATCCTCAGGGTTGAATTTCTCTTCAACAACTCTGCAATTTCCTTTGCACCCTGCGCAAGAACATTGGAACTATTTAAAGCTTGAAATTTTTTTCAAGGATTGTGACTAACTTAGGATATTGAAAAACATGCAAAACAAAGCATCTTCTCAAACAAACCTCATCTCCTATATCAGTACTGTTCAGCTGAAGTATCTCGATGCTAGAATTTTCCATCAGTGTAGCGCATAAAGTCTGCCATTACAAGAAAAAACGAATGAGAAACCCTTCTCAGAAAGGAACGTACACACAGAGAATAAGCTCCGTGTTATTTTAGAGCTAAAGATCTAGGCAGACATCGATATGTTCTCCTCTCTTGATTGAACTGGGGATTTTTCTACCATCAGACACCCGGTAATTAAACTTAAAACTACTATATAATATTTCCACTAACCTTAGCTCCTTCATCACCGATAGGGTTTCCAGAGAGGTTAAGAACTTTCAACATAATATTTGATTGAAGAACACCGTCAAAGGCTTTAACTCCTGCAGCTGTAATTCCATTTGCAGAAAAACTGACTTCCTCTACAGTCTGAAACACAAACATGGATATGGTTACTCAATCAACATAAGAATATCAGGACTCTAATGAGTTGGCAGATAACAGATGTGAAAACAAGAGAGAACTATAACCTGATTATACCCAAGGCTCTCAGCAAGAAAGAATAATCCTTCATCTCCAAAGTTGCATCCTGCAAATTAATACACAGATGAGCTATATCCATTGGCTCTACACACACTATCCTGAACTTCAGCCATATCTCGTAATTTTAATAAAGTTGTCTGTCCCGGCAAAGGATAAATTCCACATTTAGGGAAAAGAGATGAGGAATTAGAAAGAGCAAATAAGTAATGTCATAACATTTTAAATCATTCAATGCACCTGACATGTCAACACTTCTGAACGACCTGAGTTCTTTTGCAAATTCATTAAGCCTCTGCTTGGCCTCTCTATCAACCTTTGCAGCAAATCCTTGTAACAAATTAGTACCGGCACCAATGGACCATTTCACTCCCTGTGAAGAAGAAGATTTGTTTTCTCCAGCAGAAGAAGTCTTTGAAGCCTTTGGAGACATGAACTTCTCAACCACTTTCCACAAAACTGTCAGCTGAAAACACAAATTAGTATCCACGATTTGAGAGAAAAAATGAAACTTTTTATCATTAAAAGGATGAGAAAACACAGTAAGTATCGTACCGAAAGTGACGACAGCAAATGAGCCCAAGGGCAAGACGGAAGACGCAATCTGCTGGACTTGAGCATTAGGAAAACCACTAGCCGCCTGTGACTCCTTGTAAACCCTACTACTACTACTACGCTTCGAGCCTCCCTCAGAGTTATACGACGCTTTGATCACCGGAAGTCTCGGACTTCGGTTGAGAACCACCACCGGAGAAACAAACAATCGGTTCCTAGAAACGGAGCTACCCAAAGATTTCGAATTTAACCCAGTCCTTCTCCATTGGCCAAACCCAGAAGAAGCCTTCTCAAAATTTCAATTAGGAAAACGAAGTTAGAAACAAAAACAAAGTGATATAGAACAAGTGATTGAAGAGTAGAATTTTAATTACCTTAGGAAGAGAGTGGAGATTGAGAGAGCTGGTGGAAGAAGACGCCATTAAAAGAGCCAACTTAATTATGCATAGACTCGTGAGAACTGACCTCTGAAGAAGATGAAGAAAGAGGAAGAGAGCAAAGCGACGAATCAGAGAAGAGACGAGACGATGATGAAGATTGAAGAAGATGAAGTTTGTTTCCTTCGCGCTATGTGTGTGTGTGTCTTCTTCCTTTAGGTTCGGGTAAGACCCAACTCATAAACCGGGTCAAAATCGGGTTTAAATTTATGACCCGATAGCTACGAAAGAGACATGCTTTTAGGGTTCATAAATCATAAAACAAAAATAAAATAAATAATGAATCACACACACCTACCTGAAAACAAATTAACATGTGGACTTAAAACTTCCAATTAAGCGCAAAGATTTGTTTTTTTTTTTGTTTCTCTCTTGGGTCTGCTTCTAATACACGCATTTGAGAGATTCCCTCAACTCAGGCGATTATGGCGTTTGCTGGAATCACGACTACTTCAAATCCAACTTTTCTTGGGCTAAGGATCTCTAACACAAGTTTACGTTCTGTGGTTTCTTGTAATTCGATTTCGTTTCCTTGTTTATCATATGTGAATCTCAATCTCAGTAGGAGAAACCGTCTCTATGTTCGATCCACTTCAGTTCCAGGTTCGTCTTTTTGTTTGATTTTACGAAATTTCTCTGCTTTATGTCTTGTTTTTGCTGTTTTGTGTTTAAAAATCAGATTTTTTTTCTTTGAAATTGATGATTTTGATTGCTTATATATATGTCTCCTTTACGTTGAATTGCTTTGTTTACGAGAATATAAAAGAGGCTTTTTTTGAATTTCTCAGCAGCACCTTCTTCAATGGAGGGACTGAAGCCGGCGATATCTCTGTCAGATAATGCACTTAAGCATCTGAGTAAGATGAGATCAGAACGTGGGGAAGATTTGTGCTTGAGAATTGGTGTTAAACAAGGAGGATGCTCAGGGATGTCTTACACGATGGACTTTGAGAATAGAGCTAACGCTAGACCAGATGATTCCAACATTGAATACGAAGGCTTCACTATAGGTAACTGTCCTAATCCTTTCATTCTTATCTAATAAGGTCTTAACTGTCTAAGGGTAAGATCAACAAGTTGGTTTATGGTGTAGTGTTGTAGACTCATCATACTTAGAATATGAATGTCAGTTTCTGTGTGGTGAACCAAAAGAGTTGAGGTTGTTCGATAACATTCGTGAGATAATTAATGTTCTTGGCTAAAGTTTTAGACTCGTGTTGTCAAGTAGATGGTACAGATGAATACTTTGCTTCCGATTTTTGAACTAGTCTATTGTTGTTCTTCTGCAGTCAAGTGTTTGTAACATCTGTAAAGTGAAAGCTCTGTTTTTTCAATTGTTTTGCAGTTTGTGATCCCAAGAGCATGCTCTTCCTTTTCGGAATGCAGCTTGATTACAGCGATGCTTTGATTGGTGGAGGCTTCTCTTTCACGAACCCTAACGCTACACAAACCTGTGGATGTGGCAAGTCTTTTGCTGCAGAGATGTGAACCAGTTTGACATTATTGCAGTAAAAGAAATAATATAGTTATAGCTCAATAGAAAACTTTGTACTATGGTTGTAGAATGCCCAAACAGAATCTGTTAAGTTTTTTTTTTCATTTTGTGATCAAACCAAAATTTTAATAAATATTCAGATTCTCTGATTAAAGATTCATAGAAAACCCAATGATCAAAATTTTCTGGTCACTGTTACAAAAAAAAGCAATTGTTTACATGAACTCCACATCAGGCTCTTCTCTTCTTGTTGGACCTGGAGGAGTGCTTATCATTGCCTCTCTTTTTGGCGGATTTATCAAAACCACTTGGCTTCTCTTTCTTGCTCTCTGATTTGGTGGACTCAATACTTATAAGACCACTTGAAGAGATCTTAGACTTTTGCAAAGCCTCAGCGTCTTTGTCCCCAATTGCAAATTGTTCAAGCAGCTCGGGATCCAACAATTCGTCTATCTTTGCCCTCCTTTGTTCCTTTAAACCCAAACATTTGAAAGTGTGAATTATGTTTCGACCTTACATAGCAACCAAAATAGTATATACGCATGCACAGAAACAAAAGTGATTACCTCGACTTCTCTAGCTCCTTCCCTGAGATCTTCGTCTACTGATACATTGTGAGGTTCAAGCACTCTCTGCAACCAAAAGCCACCATGAATCATTTCAATCAGATATTCATGTGTGTATTTGTTAATTTCCGAAAATGAGGGAGGATATTCTGATTGAGCAAAAGAACACGGAAGTAAATTGTCAACTTTTCCATCTGAACTTACATCTTTCAACCGAGGTAAGGTGGCTTCAATCTCTTTTGTTGCGATTCCATTCAAATATTTGTATAACTTCTTTCCAACCTTCAATAGAAGAGAGTGTATTTGTCCCCTCTCTAACTGCATTTCTCTCTGCAAGTCAACGTAAATATCCAATTTAGAACATCCAGACTCAGATGTGTCTACAAGTTATCTCCACATATGCGGTAAACATAACGCAGCAGTCCAGATCATCGAAAGTTAATTAAGAGTAGACATGCTATACCTCGATGCTCGAGAAATCCGACTCCTGCAAGCCCAAACATAGGAGTACAGATGCTTGAAGATATGACAGTGAGACCGGGAGCTTCTCTTGAAAATAATGATGAGCTAAGGTTTTGCAGATGTCGTAAACCTTTGGAAAGATAACAAAGTAAAAAATAGTTACCAAACCAAACGAAAAGACAGAATATCAAGCTTGAACATGCGGTTGGTATTTTTCTCAATCTGTTAGCAGAATTTTATCACTGTGTAAGTTATTTAAGCAGATTACATGTCCCAATATATTCCTTACGCAGAATAAGTCCGTAAATATTTTCCATAAATTGCGTGAATTTCAGAAAGTTGATCTAACCAGATTGAAGTCAACGAGATTGGCAGTGTATGCTCTGAGTCTCTCCATATCATAAGGTGAAAGGACACCGGCGAGTTTCTTCAAAAATCCATCTGATGAATTCCCCGAAGAATCAACCTCTGGGAAGTTGATCGTAGGGTTCAAGACACTAGACAAAAGAGAGAAATGAATATTATCAACACATAAAGTATAATGTCAAACCTACAACAGTATTGCAGTATAGGTCCAAAGTTGCATGGGAAACGAAAATGATTAGCGCTAACCTCATTGCAAGTTTATAATCCATCTTCTTGAATTTATCGCTCAACAGCTTAGAAAACCTTATCCTGAAATCTGAACAGAGTAGAAGAATTGGCCAAAAACATTAAATTAAAACATGCCATACTTAGGAGCTAAAGAAACAATTGATTTCAGTTAACGAATCAATGAACCTTTATAGAAGGGAGCAAAGAAGCCCAGTTTATCCGACTCATCAACTTCGAATTCTTCGTTGCTTAATGTTAATGGTTTCAGAAGCATACATGTGTGCTCACCAGTCACAGCACTCTGATACAACCATATATAGAAATTGTGTTATGAACTACTAGACAATGCAAGAATAAGCAATTCAGGAGAAAGAGATATTCTCAACTGGTATTTGACTGATGTAGAATGGAGCAAATTTTTGTTTTCCCCAGAAACGGAAAAGGTCCAAAGTAAGCCCAAAAGAGACACCGAGGTAGTGGAGTCTCTCAGGTCGTCGATCACGAAGAGGAACCAGCAAAGGTGGAAGATTGACACGAGGCTTTATCTGTTCCTCAAGCAATGAAACCTATGGGAAAACAAAAAAAAAAAACTAAGTAAGAACTGGAATGCATTATACAAAACCCCACAAGGATAAATTTAAAACAAAATCAAAAACCTTTTCAGCAGCCTCAGTAACTCTAACTGGTGAAGGCTCCACATCCAGTTCATCATCACCTTCTGATATTGAAGCTAGCTGACCCTCAAAGTATCTGCACGTATCAATCAATTAAATATCTGCATGTATTAATCAATTACGTTGTACTTGTAATCATGCATTTACCTGGTCAAGAGGTCAACCGCAGCAGACCCATATCCCATCTACATAGAATGTAATCAAGAATTTGTTAGTCTCTCAGGGAAACCTATAAGATAAATAAAAGTGAGCATCATAAGAAAATTTACTTTCATAGCATTGGGGTGGACTGCTATGCGTACTATACGGGCACCAGAAAGCTTTGGAAAAACAACATCCCGGAACTGTTCACAGAACTTCCATGGTATTTGATCTCCATGTGGTGAATGACCTTCTCTTAAACTTTTTTCGGCGGATTTCCGAGATATCTGTCCTTCGAGACAGACCTGCAAAAATATCAATTTCAATGATTTACATCCAGAATCAATCACATAAGAACGCCAAGATGCATCTACTTTTATTAAATGTTAGTCCGACTAACTGTTTTTCTCCAAAAAAACAATTCTAAAAACCAGAACAGAAAGTAAGAAATCTATACCTGGATAACACACAGAATATCAGGGAGCTGGTTTTTGGTCTCATCAACAGGACCTGTACCAAATAGAAATTAAGGCAATACTCTAATCTGATGATTATCTCTAGCAATGAAAAGGAGGAACAATTGCATACCGAGCAAGACAAACAAATGATGAGCAGGAGCATCCGCCAGAAGTTGAAGATCATTAGGAGAATTCTTGTAGTGAGAAGAGACACAAAGTGCCATCATTCGCTGCAGAATGCCACTTAATGCCTTAACAACAAAATATAGGTAGCTAAATGTACTTGGTTAGTAAAATAAACTATTATAATTACCTGTAAAAACAGCTCGCTGTCTTTGTGATAAGAAAATAAGGTGTCTCGGTTGACATAATAAAGATCACACTGACTTGGCAGAGGATGGCTACAAAAACAGGAAAAGAAAAGTCATTAGATCACTAATTCTCAAAAAAAAACAGTCAATCACTCGTTGGCAAGAATGGGTAGCAACATTTTATCTATTTTGAGTGAAAGATATTTCAATACCAAGCAGGATTTGGAAGACAATTAGCAACATCAAGGCATAGTAATCCATTAAGCCAGGATTCAATTGGATCTCCAGAAGCGTATCTAATAGATTCACTGAGTTCTATTTTCTTGAAAAGGCAACCTGAATCCAAAGAAACTTCAGACAGTCAGGGAATTCCCTGAGATAACGATTCACATCAACTAGAGGGCCAAGGGAAAAAAGGATATCTAATACTACATACTAAAATATGAAAGTAGTAATCAAAAATAAATATGAACACCCATGAGACACAGTAATCTAAAATCATAATACATGACTACTCAGCATGAAGTTTCAGTCGAGTCAACCTTCAGAGACCCTTAAGGCCTGACTTAACAACAAAACTTACGTTCTTGGAAAAAAATATTCACACCAATTCCTCAATCCTAGGCATTGGAAAATAGTTTACTCAAAAAACATAAACATAGTACGAAAATACAAGCAACACTTTTTTCTTCATAAGCCACTACACCTAGGTATTGGAGCGATAATTTTAAAAAGATGAACTTCTATGTCCTTAAAGATAATATTGGGATCTTTACAAAAAAAAAATCTCATGATTGCCACTTGCCAAAAGTAAAAACTAGATGTAGCATTTACATACCAGAAAGAGAGCCTTCAGCACCAGTAAAAGGGGCTCGGCTTTGCTCTTCTAACTGTTGGAGGAGTTTGAGGGACAAAGATCTACCAGTACCCTCATAGCTTTGGCAAAGAAAGGCAAAACAAACAAAAATCAGTAGCCTGACTGGCCCAAATTAACCACACCATGCATATTAACTTTCAATATTTTGGTAATGTAATTTACTCCTGTTTCCCATACCCACTGACAGTAGATGATAAGAAAACTAGGTAAGGGCCAAGTAGAGACTTCACAACTGGCAAAGGAATAGCTGCCGCTTCATCAATAACCAACAGCTCCACTTGTGAGAGCTTCTCGTGTTCATGTGGTTGGATATACTGCATGAAAACAAAAAAAAAAAACAGAAAATGAAGCAACTTAGTGATCGACACAAACTACGGCTAGTAAAGAAAAAGAAAAGAAGGATTGAACAAACCTGGATAGTTTGCCTGTGCTGCTTGAAGATATTTATCCGTACGATTGCTTTATTAAAGTCAGGATTCACACTTCTCACAACATCATATTCAAGATGTTCCTACAAAATATATAGTTGAGGATAGTGTTCAGAAAACTATATCGATATCTCGAATTAACACGCAAAACACTCTTTCTTGTTCCTCAATATAGTGCATATTTCCAATCTATGACTACACCAGCAAACAGGCAACGAGATGGAAGAAGCCCAACATGAAAAATTACTAGAAAAATGCCTCATACATATCCAGAAGAAAGAAGTTCACATTACCTTGTATTCAAGTGCATCGAAACCTTTGCAAACAAACTCGAATAACGTTTTCAAGTTATCTGGGCTTGGTGCTGTTACGTAAATATTAGAGTACCTAACAGCAAATAAAATAAAGTGCCAATAAGATAGCAAATATTATTGGAACATACATGAATAAATGAGTACAATAACTCAAGCCTACCCAGCAGCGACAGCCCCTGCAACAGCTAGACCAAGTGCAGCAGATTTTCCACGCCCACGACTAGCAATCAGAGCAACAATGCTGCGGAGGGTCTTATCCAGTATTGCATCAAAAAACGTGACAACAGCTTTACCCTAGAAACGACAAAGCACATATTCAGTCCTGATTCAAAGTGATGTTATCTTAATCCAATGTAACAGGTGACTAAACCACATACCTGATCCAATGTACAACACTTATTAATCAAAGGACCAACAGGAAAATCATCGTTTAGTGCATCTTTCAAACTCTTCAGGTCTCGTTCTGCCTCAGAAAGCCCTTCCGAATCCTTTTATTACAAACACATGAAAGTAAAAAAGTAAAGATGCTAACTAGTCTGATGAAATACAAAAAATTTTAACAACCCATGGAACAAAAATTGTGAATCTGTTATAAAGTTTACCTCCGTTGTTGGAACTCGAGTTATAGATCTGATATGAGACGAAAGTGGCAATATATTAAGCTCATCATCCATGACAACGCATGCTTTGCAAGACGCTAGTGATAACAGAAATCGCTCATTGAAACGTCTGGACGCTTCAGAGTGTGACTCAGTTCGAAATCTATCATGCACATCCTGATATGAATAGAACGAATCATGTAACTTCAAATAAGTAGTTAAGTAACATAACTACGAAAGTCAGTGTCAATACCATAACCATGGTGCAGAGACTGGTAAGTGAAGCAAGCGATTGTAATAGTAATACAACTAGCCCACCCCCTTCAACCGTCTCTATTGTTCGTGCTAGTAGATTTGGAGTTAGAGCTTCAAAATCCTGAATGTATCAAGAAACAAAATTAGACGTGAAAGAAAATAAAAATATGAGTAAGCTGCAGCAAAAATAGTTCTTCTGCCATTATCAAGAGTACCTGTAAGATGCACATGCCAAAAGTATTCCCAAGAATTCTTTCAGAATCCTTGTACAAACAATGCGTGACATCTCCCACATCAAGAAAAAGAGAGAAAGCGTCAAGTTTTTCAGGATCCAATTGTCCTCTCTCCTTCATCTTCTTCAACTGCTTCGAACGTTTCTTATTGTGACTGCGCACAACAAAACCAAATTCCATTCTTAAATTTTACAACCAAGTTATCCACAGATATTCCACAACTATTCGTAAAATATTTCACAAAGTGAGGTTCCATCATTCTCGACATGGCTCAATCAAACCACTAATAACAAAGTTTCAAGTAAAAAGCTTCAACTTTGGCAAATATCTTATCCATTCAAACACAAGGTTGATAAATATCGAACCTGCTAATGTCGAGTCTGTTCTTGTAGCACCATAAAACACTTGTGTTGGACTTGGCCACCGATTTTGACAAAATGTGATGAAGATTAACTATCTATTAACATAACGAATTAGAAACGCATTAGACTTTGATCCCCGAGGAGAAAAATGCAAAGTATAAATCCTCGATAAAAAAGCAATATTTTACCTGGTCACGAGCCTTGTCACCAAGGATGACAAACATGGAACGGTGTCTGAGTTTAACACCGTTTTCAATCAGAGTCCTAATACGTTCGTCTACCTTCTTCCTCATCTTCGCTACTAGTTTCTTCTTTGTTTCCTAACCTTAAAGCCCAAATCAAAATTCAATCAAACACAGCTTATTGTAAAGCCAAAGTCATAGGCTTTGCTATCAAATTGAGAAAAAAACAAAACTCAATTCGAATAAAGTTTGAAGCTTTCGACTACAATACTTACGCCCACTAATTCCAATTCCTTAATTGTAAAACTAAAACAGAGAACGAACCTGAAGGATGATGGTGAGAGAAGCGAGCAAAGAGGTGGTAAAGAGCAGCTAGCTTTGATATGTGTCTCTGTCTGTGGCAACCAAAGCAGAGAAGCGCGCCCTAAGTCAACCGTCAGTCAAAACCTTAAAACCCTAGAAATCAATTCCCGATAACCGACCGGTTTGTTTCTTTTTAATATTTTTTCCGGTTTGTGGTTATCGATCGGGTTTTTACATTTCGAGGTTTAAACCGAATTGGGAAGCCACAAATCAATACCATGATCAACGGTTAAAAGTTAGTATTATTTTATAACTTCTTTTTTATTTTGTAAGATAGTAAAAATTATGAAAAGTTTAGGACTCTTTTACTACAATTTTTATTGTATTTTTTGTCATAGACTATTTATTTACTACAATTAAAGTAATTAAAAAAAAAAAACAAATTGATGCCTGCACAGTGCACACGACGTGAAACGAATAATTTACTGTTTAGCAAATAATGATGAACGCAAATAGCCAACTCTGCATTAGATTAAGCTTAATTTATATTTTACTTGTCACTTAGTACACGTCTTCTAATCACGTAGTTTCTGGAAGAAATTAAGATCTCTCTGATGGGTGCTCCACCAAATTAAATTTTATAGATCAACTGATTCATTTATAAAATCAATTTTACTTTCAAAAACTTACATCTAACGCTAATGTAATTTTAAATTAGATCAAGAATCATTCAACTAATATTGTAACCGATAATTCTTGTCCTTTGTTTTACGTAGAAAATGATATTTGTCCTTTTTATAAGATAACAAGTACACACACAACAACACAAAGGAGTCTTTCAAAAGATTACACCAGATATAATAATTCAAATATAACAATTAATATAAGTATTGCGTTATGTATAGTTTTCTTCTTGACGGTCAAACATAACGCTTCATAATGACCAACCAATAGCTTTTGTTAAATACTAGTAAACCTTGCTTTTAAGAAAGCAATAATGCCAATAATAACAATAATAAAAGTTATAATGGAGGCATATATGACATTTTACTAAATTATAATCCATTTAATTGAAATAATTATATAGGATGGGTGGTACAGATGGCGAAGTTTTGTTCAACTAAATGTTTAATCAATTTAGATCAACAAGCTAACCTTACCTGGCTTGGATCTATCCTTGTCTCCCACAACATTAGATAACATTATCCCTTCTTTAAATTAACAGAATATCATTTCGAAATTGATAATTAGTGTTTCCGTTATTTAATCAGTAGCTATCCTCCATTATGATTATACATGCGCTATGATAACATGTTGCATGTATGCTAATAAACATACTAAAACTCTTATGTTAGGTGGCAACTTAATTTTAAAAAAAAATTTAGGGAAAATTACGGTTTTCGAAACTATATCTAGACAGCTGCTAATTAATTATGTCCTCATTCTATAGCGCTCCATCAAAAAGGATCATCACTGTAATACTTGTGGATCATCCTAGTCCACGTAGCTTGCACTTCTTCCGCCAATGCCACTATCTCAATTGCAACCACAAACAGACCACACCATGCACGATCAATATCTTTGACATTTATCATCATAGGCAAAGGGATTCGAGCAAAGTTATCTCATCTCTTTTACCAAAGATGGAGAGGACGTCATGAGTAATTAAGGTATACGAAAACAAATAAGAAATTACATGATTTTATGTCAGGAAAGATCATGTATTCAAGTATTTTTGTTGCTGCGATTCAGAAAATAAAAGAAAAAAGGAAATATGTCGGAAATCTACAAAGTCCAAGTTGGTCGAACATCGCTCGTATTTTTTATGTACTCATATGCAAGGTGAGCGACGTTTCAAAGTTAAACAAAAACATATAGTATTACCAAAAATAGGAAACATACGAATTGGACAATAAAGGAAAACCTTTTTAAAATAAAAGTAATATAATGAAATGGGATAAGCATCTATACACACACACATAAGCAAATTGGGGTTCCGTTGGTGTCGGAAGTGACATGTGTCTACACAATTAAAGGAACCTCCAACATTGGATGTTGGATCTTAAGCTTATCATTCTAATCACGCTATATATTGATTAAAATATACAACCTGCCGACTCCATTTAAAATATTTAATATGTATTTTTTATAAGTGGTACAATTATGAATTGTTTGCACAGGTTTGTTTAGAAACTTAATGGGAAATTTCGAATCAATCCTAAACCAAATCTATTTGAAAGAATAAAATCTAAGTCAAGCAATGTCACCACTAAAATTTACTTATTCGGTTCGTTTTAGGAGTATTATTCAGACTTCACATATATTTCTCTCTTATTGTCTCAAAAGAAATGAAGTCAAATAATCAAAACTATTCTTTTTTTTTTTTTGTTTATACATATATACATTTGTAGCCAACAAAATTGTAGTCTTGATTAATCGGTTTAGAGTAAAAAAGTTACAGATATGAAAATCCAAATTATATACATACACATCTAATTTCAAATTATATATACATACAAAATCCAAATTATATAAGACTGTATGAAATTTTCGGTAACTTTTTTTTTTTTGCTAGAAGATGAATTATTTATATTAAACTAAAGGTATGTTTGAAAATAATAAGCACAAAAATGCCTCATCAGCGTCTCAAAGTAAAATCCATATTACAATGTAAGTAACTACTAATTAGGGTTTAGAGTCTGGATCTCTGTAGTTTTTTTTTTTGTCAAACGATTTGTGTAGTTCAAGACTGTATTTTATACCTATGTGGTGGTATAATTATTTTACGTCAACTGCAAACGAAAATTGGAAAGGAAGCAGTGTGATATTTGTGTTTATAACATTTTCAGCATTTGCATTAAATTTTTTTTTTCTTTTTGAACTAAAGATCATATGTTAACTTGTAAGATGAAATTTCTAATTACATATTTTTAAAAATTTGACTATAAATCAAATTGAAGCGTGTACGCGTACATGCACATATAAACACATGTATGCACTACTTGTAATGGAAATATACGTACGACTGGAAGTATATCTATATGTACATATGGTGATAAAATAAAATAAAAAATGCACAATTGAAGTATAAAAAGTACATTTAAAGAAGAACGTACGCATGGGCCATAAATAGACTAAGCAACAAGAAAGTGATAATGTTTCAACATGTTTCCTCCATCAATTAAGCAATGCACCATTTATTAACACAGCACACAATAACGAATGATAAAACTATAGAAACCTTGTAGACTTGAGATTTTGTTAAACTATACGATTAACAAGCTAAGGAACAAGAAAATGATTTTATTTGATCACTATATGGCGTATTGTTATTATTCCACAATATATCAATACTTGATCCACTCTATACTAATTTGTTTTTGTTTTCGGATGACGATGGTAGGATCGAGAATTTTCTGGATAAGTAATCTATTTGAGTTTTTTTTTTTCTTTTCTTTTTGAATATTTCTACAACATCACTTGGATTATGAATTTTTAAAGAACATAATTAACCTAGCTAATAAATAAAACTCAAATTGCATCACGAACACTATGTTTCGTGTTTTTTTTCCCAATAAAATACACCACTAGTATATAACCTTAATCATATATATATCTCTTTGTTATGCCGTATCTCCGGTGAGACCTATAGATGAAGATCCAGCGACTTAATGCTTCTCTTTGAGCCAGAACGAGAAGTCAGATCTCTCTGGAACTGAATCATGTTCGGTCGTACACCGTACATCTTACCCATCTCACCGCTTTGTTCATTAAGATCTTGACACGTGTTCTTATTACCGAAGCTAATCTGCGATGACATCGGCGTCGACCAGTCCTCGTTGTACACACCCATCTGATTATTATTCACATGCATGGAGGAGAACGCACAATACGATGGCGTTTGGTATTGTCCCTGAAACGCCGTCGTTATTGGTTGTTGGTGGCTGGTGAGGTAATATCCGATGCTGGCTCGTCGAGCTTGGAGCTGAAGCCTCTTCTTCTTCAACCGCTCCTTCTTGTGAGCGTTTTGGTGACCTCCCAAGGCTTGAGAATTTGCGAACTCTTTGCCACAGTATTGACATTCGAGTCTTTTCACCACTGTCAACGACGTCGTCGTCGTGTTTGTGGACGAGCTCACGCTTTCCGCCGTCGTGATTTCCGGCGAACGATTGCCGCTGATGAGTTCGAAGCCGAACAGCTTTATCGTCTTGTCGGAGGACGAGCCTGAGGAACTTTCGCCTGTTCGAGACATTGTCGGAGATATAGACATATATGTTGTCTATGTATATGTGTTTGTCGATGGGGTTTAATTAGCTTAAGGAGATGTGTAAATGATCTTCTTTATATAGCAAATAGAGAGAGGCGAAGGACGTTTAGTTTAATAATTTGTATTTAATGATGCATTGCATCTGTAATATAATATATATATTGTATGTTGAAGGAGTTTTATATTGTTGGGATGGGGCTTTTTATATTAGTCATGAACAGCATCGAGTTCTAATATTTTAGGGTTTATAATAAAATTCTTTCTTTGAATCTAAGGTGTGACGAGAAATGATCTTGGAAAATAAACCTTGATAGGTACAATAAGTATTACACTAACACGGAAGAGGTTTATACATATGTGGATACCACGCGCATACATATAGGAACGGTATATAATAAAGACTGGGATAGAAAATTCTTTATACTAAAAATATATATAAAGACTTAACTTGTCAACTTGTTTTTATCTTTGTCTTATGCATTATATATAACATTTGCTTAATTGTGATAAACTTTACTTTTAAATATTGTGGGAAAATACTTTCTGTTTAGTGCGTGAATAAAATAGTTAGATTAAGTTGAGATACGATACATTTAAAAAGTATATATGAAAAGGCATGCAGCGATCACACCACTTGTGACAAATAATACCAAAAGTTATATTCTAAGCTACAAGAGAAGATTAAGATGTTAATATCTTATTATTGATTATATACTATCAAAAGTCAAAGAAAGATAGGAAATAAAATAAAACTAACCAATTTAGCCCCCAAAATATTATTATAATCAACATGGAAGCTGAAGAATAATACTCTGATCCCTAAAATACTATAAAAAATTCACTCTATTTAAATGACGCATATCCATCATAATTTTTTACGAAATGTTCACTCAAGAGCAATGCAACTAAATATAAAACGAATCGTCGTCGGTTCGGTATTCTCTAAAACGAAAAAAAGAAACAAAAATAGTCTATAAATTTACTGGATATTCTTATAGTGATGTATTCTCTTGTGATACTACTATTCATTAATGTTTTACAGTTTTCCCATCAATTAAAGTTGCTCGCAAAGAGATCTGATGATGGAGCATGAATTGAAGCTTTTTTGTAATTTATCTCAATGTCTTCCACCTAAACCAAATCTTATTTGTCTAATTACGTACTGTGAGAAAAGAAAGAAAAAGCCTATCTTGACCATGTTTAATGAATGCATATTAATACTTAAATTAAAATAGGGAGAATGGTTAGTTGCCAAATGAAGGAATACAAGAAGTGGGCAATGATGCAAGCATCTATACTATTTAACAAATAAAAACTATATTCATAAGTCTAATCTTCAAAACAAGATCTTGGGCAAATCTTCATAAAGCATGAGAAGACAATATTTTATACAGAAAGAAATTTGGTATTAAAAAAAGGTATAGATTTCTATTTTCAGGTGAATCAAGTCATGAGATAATCTTATTTTAATAAAAATAAGTATAATGAAAATGGCATTTGGTTTGGACAGTTGTTCCATTAAGACCCCACTGCTCTGTAACTTAAAAGATAGATCAAGACAATTAATTAAATAATATTAGTTAATCCCTTATTAGGTGTTATAATTGTATTACTTCATACAACCTAAGATCTCTGATTGGTGGACTTTCTTGGCACCAAATTGGTGTCTCATGCAATCAAACGCTCTTTCCTCTCCCTCAGGTCCTTTGTTTTTAAACTATATTATAGCAATCGAGGAAAGAATAATTCCAAATAAGTATGCTGTCAACAATAATCTTATATTTATCCAATAGCATGTGGAATAATTTAGCTCATTATGGTTTTTTTTCGAAAGTTTCTTTGTGGTGGCTACTCGGTGGGTGGGTTGGTTTCTATATTATTTGATATAGTAAACTTAATTATATATTAATATCTATATATAAATATATAAATTATGTCCACCTCACCTTCTATTGTTATATTATATATTGGTATCCATCAAACAACTTAACATTACAATTCAAAACCCATTTCTGAAAAATTAGTTAGTCTAGGGTACCCGTTAAACCTGATCTATTCGACCATGCTTAAGGTTTAACTCTAGTCTTGACCACTTTTTTTTGTTGTTAAAAGGTTGGATGTAGTATTCCATTGGGTAGTAATTGTCTCTTTAAAATTAAGGAAACTTATAAGGGTTGTACGAGTATCACAACTAATCTAAAGATGTACTAACTAATTCTATATAACAGAAACTAAAACATTTCCTATCTCGATAAAAATGTAAGTGTTGACAGTGTATACAACATTCTATGCTTAGCATGCATTCGCGTTCAAGAACAAAGACAGAACTTTTTTACAAAAATATGATTGTAAGTATGATATTAGAAAGAGTTGAGAAACGCTTAACGTAAAAAGGTGTACTAAATTTGATAAAAATTTACGTATTAGTAGTAATTTGAGTTATTTATCTACTACTATTTAATATGTTCACTTGGCACACGCAAACTTGTTAGTTTGCAGATAAATTAAATAATTATTCCCTGTTTTCAGTTTGAGAAGAAAATAAAAACGAGAACTAGCACATGCATGTTTATTGTAAGAAATGAATCAATATATATTAAGTTGAATTAGTTAACATTTTTAATTAGGTCGAAGATAATTAAGCATATCAAAAGGTGGTCCCCCGGAGTTTGCCTCTCCGATTAATCAAATCCTATTGCTTCTCTTCTAGACGACTCCGAGAGCACTTGAACCTTAATTATATCGTATTCGATATATTTATTGAAAAAGAAAAGAACGTAACACCACCAAGAATGTCAAGACCAGGATTTTAAAACTATACTGTTTTATATAGCTAATGGATCAATAAATGAGAAAATAAACAATGATTATAGATGTAAATGGAGAAGTCAGGATTTCTGAACTTCAAGGTATTAATTTTACTTAATTTGAATAATTAGTTGCTACTTAAAAACTATCCCAAAGCCAAAAGGTTACTACTTAAAAAGTTAAAACTATTCCAACCACAACCAGCATGCATTAAAAATTAACATTATTCGTAAGTATATATACTAGTTTAGATAAATAGAGAATTGGCTGGGGATTATATTTCAAAAGTGAAATGTGAAATCGATAGTTGCGATTGAAATTGATAAGGCTTTTTGGTTTGGTTTAATTGTCCGACGGTCCGACCCTAATGAAATATGCATCAGATACAGACACCACTGGGTCTGGGCCTTCGCTGAAAGCTTCAGTTTCACACCTGAATATAAAAAATCTTCACTAGCTACTTCGATTGCCAACCCCAACCTCTTCAGGTTATATTTAGATTCTTTATCATATTTTAATCTTTATATATATATGACTGAAGAGTATTTGCCTCCATGGGCTTATACAAATCATACAACAACTAACTAGTGAGAAATAAAGATAGAGAAGCCTAAAATCTAAATGGTGTTGTAAGGCCCATAAACTTCAAGGAAATTCTTACATTATTATAATATTGTTTGGAAAGTGTTTTTGATCTCTGTCTAAACTGTCTTGTGCTCTTCTAGTTGTCTCGAAGTTTTGTAATTATATGCTTTATACCTGCTAGAGCCCAAAATTTTCTTAGAATATGACAAACGTTATATTTTTTTTTACTTCACCAAAGATGAAAATGTCTTCATCAAATAGTTATGTTTAAAATTTTGATTGCAAAAGAAAAATAGCATAATTTGGAAGCAAAAGAAAGAAAAGAAAAAAAAAGCTCACCTAGGTATTGATATAGAGACTATATCAAAGATAAAGAGGTCTAAATATCAATAGGAGACGGAACCGAAACAACATAAAAGCGAAGAATACCAAGGAAGGAGAAAGACTTATGGTTCTTTTCTTTGTTAAAGTGTCATTCATAAGAGATCCAACAACAATGCATTGTGGCTTTTTGTATTTAGATAGAAGCTTGTGATTGTGAAACAAAAGTTAGGATATCTGATATGCTCAAATTTACCCTGAGCTACTCTCTCAAATTAAAAATCACTGTAATACTTAGAGGTCGAATTCCACAAGGACTCAAGTCTACACAATAAATTATAGAGTTTTATAATTATGCTAAACAAATTGATTTAAATAAAGAAAAGCAATGTAAAATATTAAATAAAGCTGTTGTAAATTCAGAAGATCAAAAAGCTAGGCCTAGGGAATTTCTCAGGAAATTATGAATTTTTTTTTTTTTGTCAAACGGAAATTATGAATTATTAAATCAATCAATTAATTAGGATTCAAGCAATTAAGAACAGATCTAGAACTCTAAACACTTTTGTAAATTAAATCAGTTCTCACTGCAAATAATATCTAAATTTAAAACCAGAAAATCCAAATCTCTTTGTAAAATTCTAGGTAATAAATCAGCTTTAAAACAAGTTTAGATTGTTCACAAAATTATTAAAGCAAATCTCTTTGCAAGAAATAATTTTGCTCATCAAAAGGTTTTATCAGAAAAATCAATTATATTCTCATATCAATTTATTTTCCTAAGGTATTAATTCTAGATGGCCAATCAAGGATTAATATGAAGAACAAACTAAGATGAAGATCTAGATAGATAATGAATCCTAAATAACAGATCTAATAATTCATAAAATCCCTGTGAAAAACCCTAAACCTAACAAGCAAACTACTCAGACGTATTCAATGAAGAACAAAACATCTTTCTGAATAATAAGCAATTGAAATTAAAAGAGTAAGAAAGGAGTTTAAGAATTCTTCTCTCAAAGCAGTTCAGATCTCTCTCTCCAATAACTCTCAAAAATCTCTCAGGGTTCCAGAAAAAATAAAACTTGATAGAATAAAACTTAAGGGTTTGGAAAACCTAAAAACTATATATATATTCTAAAATACGTCAGGGACTAGTCTTGCAAATATGGAAAACTTCGGGGCAGATTTGTAAAACTTCCAAATTTGGCTTCTCTCGTAGGCAAACAAGGGTGTCGATCGATGCTAAGGCAGTGTCGATCGACACCATCTCCTCTGATCGATTCCAAGTTGATTTCTTCCGGATTATTGCTCCAAACTGATCCAAATTGCTCCACTTTGCTCCATCCATGCTAAAAACCTGTAAAGACTCAAAACCAATCTAGAAACAAATGAAAAGACACTAAAAGACTCTTTATATCATGGTTAAAAACCACAAAAACCATGATATATCAATTTCACATTGAAAATTAGAAAAACATAAAGCAATATATATGTTGAGTAGCTTTCTGCATCAAAATCAAGTTTTCGATTTATATTCTTTCGTAGTTGACATTAACCAAACTCTTTAGTGATAAAAAAATTTGTGATATAATCTACTACTCATACGAGTCATACCATTTGATATTTAGTTGTAATTTTCATGATTTCTTTTTATTTCTTTTGAAAATGAACTATTTTCAAAATTTTAATCAAGAATATTGATATAGATGTATTAAGAAAGAAACATAAACCAATCCATCCACTACTAATCAATGTTAAAATTGATATCCCGTATGAATTCGGTGAAAATTTGGAGATGTAGCAATATAAAAGATATAGTTTTACATGATTTTGAATAGTATAATTAGGTCAACAAATCAGTTACTATATTGCTAGAAATATATTATTCTTATGAACGAGGGTTTTAGGAAGACTGAGAAAATACTTACAATAATAATGATTAGAATAAAAAGATGCTCCAAAACTCAATCGAGTACTAAAATAAAATTCATTAAAAGGAAAATGTCAATGTCTTTATTTTTTTTAATTGATGTTCAAAGTTCATAGGGAAAAATAAAAAGAAAAGATATACATTGATTTTTTATGTGCGACACGTCGATCACAACTATTTATGGATTTATTTGTTCAACTCTCGATTTCTAGTTGACATCATGAAGATTTGATCCATCATTCGTTGGCCCATATCGTTTGAAAAATCAATTCACAAATCAAATCTTAAATGTCGCATAAATTGTTTGATAAAAATGGGCATATCCTACCATTTGTAAGTTTAAAAAAAAAAACACGCGTCATTGAGCATTTTTTCTTTCTTCTTTGGTTAGATGTTGGAGTGAAAATTTTGGTTTTTGTTTGAAATAATGTAGTATATTTTTTAACAAACGAGTTTGACACAAAAAAAACGAAATCAACAAAAGAAGAAAAATCTCTTTTAACTAAACATTATATAATCTCGTGAAACAATGCATTGACCAATTTAACAAAACTAATAAACACTTTTTTTATGATATACAACTATTTAAGTAAAAACATAAATAAATAGATTGGGTGGGGAAAGACAAAGCAAAAGCAATCTGGAAGATTTGATACGCTGTGTGCTGTGGTGTCTAAAAGAGTGAAACAGCAAATTATGTTTGGAAGAAAAAAAATAAAGGAAAAGTCCAAATGACCCCACCACCACTTAAATAATTATAAATTGTTCTTAACAAAATATTAGTGGACCCTCTCTTTTAGATTTCATGGGTCCCGCGGATCTAAATTTTAATGTGGACGTCAATGCAATTCTTTATTATTATTATTATTATTTTTTACGAATTTGAAAACGATATAAATAAATTACAGTTTTGGAATTAAATTGTTTGGATAACATAGATTTGTTGTAGTATAAGTCAGATGTATATTGATTTTCTCGTCAACTGTAGTTATTTGAATCAGTACATTTTGTATAATACAAAATGGTAAAGTAGAAGAAACTGAGTACTCATAACATAGATCAGTATAAAAAAGACCAAACCCAATCCCAAACCGAGCAGCCCGCATCTACTATGAATTGAAATGGTGATTCCATTTTTTCAAGTTTTTTTCACTAACACTCATTTGACCAAAATATATATAGTATCTCCACCATCTTCTTCTATTTGTATACATATACTTTCTTTGAAAATAATTTCGATTCCTTTGTACGGATATATCTCCTCTCTATTATTTATTCGCTTTTAGGAATATATATATTTTTTTTCTTCTCTCTCGATGATATTCGCAAAATAGGCCCCCACCGGATTTTCAGAAATCTCAATTTTTTTAATTAATACTATTTTTGTTTTTTTTGTTTTCAAATATTAAAAACAAAAGTTCATTTTTTTTTTCAACCCTAAAAGCACGGCAGAAAAGAAAACTAATTAATAAAACATACATCTTTTCACATAAATAGGAAACCAAAGATTTTGTTGGATTTTCCTCGCTGTATACTTGAAAATTGAAAAAAAAAAAAAAAAAAAAGACAAATGAAAAAAACAGATTGAAAGGAAAAAAAAAAAAAGACAACACAGAAATATAAAAAACTGTCTAAAGAGAAGACACAAGAGGAAACAAAAGAAACAGATGTGAGCTCTTCTTCTTCTTCTCTCTCTCTCTTTTATTGTCATCGTCTCCTTACAGTTACAACTACTAGTACAATAGTATAAACTCGTCGTCTATGGGCAGAGACGGTGGCGTTTCTTGTTTACGGAGAGCAGAGATGAATATGATGAGCGTTGGAGGAATCGAATCTACACCAGCACCAGCACCAGCACCAGCACCAGCACCAGCACCAGCACCGTTGGATTTAGACGAAGTTCATGTCTTAGCCGTTGATGACAGTCTCGTTGATCGTATTGTCATCGAGAGATTGCTTCGTATCACCTCTTGCAAAGGTTCCTCTTCTCTCTTTCTTCCTTCATCTTTTATAATTATCCTCGCCGGAAAAGAAAAAAAAAAAATTAAAACTCGGATGGTTTGGTTTGGTTAACAGTAACGGCAGTAGATAGTGGATGGCGTGCTTTGGAATTTCTAGGGTTAGATAATGACAAAGCTTCTGCTCAACTCGATGTAAGTTTTTCTAACTAATAGAGAGATTGAGGACGAATACGACGAATTCGTGACTTATTTTTGAATTTTTTTATGGAAATGAAAACAGAGATTGAAGGTTGATTTGATCATAACTGATTACTGTATGCCTGGTATGACTGGTTACGAGCTTCTCAAGAAGATCAAGGTCTCTCTTTCTTCCCCCCCTCCCCCGCCCATTTTTTTTTTTAATTCTGAACAATGTGTAATTTTTTTATTCCGGTGATATGAAACAGGAATCGTCTAATTTTAGAGAAGTTCCGGTTGTAATCATGTCGTCCGAGAACGTATTGACAAGGATCGATCGGTGAGAGAGACAGAGACTCTTGTCGATACTTTTTTTAAGGAAACTGTTACATTTGATAAATAATTAATGGGATATGATGATGAATGAACAGATGCCTTGAGGAAGGTGCTCAAGATTTCTTACTGAAACCGGTGAAGCTCGCCGACGTCAAACGCCTCAGAAGTCACTTAGCTACTAAAGACGTTAAACTCTCCAACGGTAACAAACGGAAGCTTCCTGAAGATTCTGATTCCGTTATTATTACTCCGCCGTCGCCGTCGTTGACTATTTCGACTGAATCGTCTCCGCCGTTGACTATCTCGCCTGACTCGTCGGATTCTTCTTCTTCTTCTTCTCCGCCGTTATCTCCGGTGGAGATGTTTTCGTCCTCGCCAATTGATAACGATGAAGATGATGATGTGTTGACGTCGTCGCCGGAGGAATCGCCGATACGAAGGCAGAAGATGAGGAGTCCCGGATTAGATTAGACTGGGGCGGGGGGGGGGGGGGGGGCAAAAAAAAACTTTCTTTTATTTTTGTTTTTCTGGGACGCCGTGTAATATTTATCTCCGTTAACTTGTTTTACCTTTGACGGTTGTTTTTAATTGCACGTTGACTTAACGCCGTCAAATTTATAGATGTCCTTTTTTTTTACAAAATCTCGCTCCACGTGGGCCTTTTTCCTTTTCCTTAAAGCTTTCTTCGAATTTTCTTATTTCTCTATTCCTTTCATTTTATTTTCTCTCCACTTAAGTTTTTTCTTTTATAACTTTTTGTATTGTACTTAAGGCAAAATATCTCATGTGTTTAGGTCTGGTAATGTGAACTAACTAAGTCATGAACCTGCATAGACAAGTAATGTAAATAAAATTATAGAGACCTTTAGGATCCCTATTCGTTAAAACTTGCATACATATTTTTTAACTGAAGATTTACTTAAAACTGAATTAGGATAAAATCGCTGCATATGACACAGTTATTTGAGTTTTGTAAAACGCCATTCTCTATTTATTATCAATACGTTAGCTAGATCTGATTTTTTTTTTTATTAATCAAAGAGCTAAGGTTTTTTTTTTTTCTTCTTTTCCAAATACAACAACTAGTAATTACCATTTGAATCCAGTATCGCAATTTAAGAGTTACATAGTTGAGACATAAGAGCTTGATCAGTTTACTTTACCACCCAAAATATTCCTATTATAGTCACGATGTATTGATGATATCTCTATTTGTATGAGCCGATGCTCTGGCCTCTAATGCAACTTTCAATATACAGATTTAACCCTTAAGAACACTTTAATATACTACAAAGAAGTAGATCGATGCATCATTATGCATGTGTAGATGTGTAGAGAGTAAGCAAGAAAGTAAATTAAAAAAACAACAAAGGTGGGAGAAAAAGAATAAATGGCAAAGCTGGAAATGGGCGACTCTTGTTCCCTTCATTTGGGGCATATTTCTCCATAAATAGTCTCTATAGATCCGTTGTCCCTGGCACCCATTCTGGGTGTTCTTTTTTATAGTCCATAGGATGTGTTTTTTTTCTACCCGACTAGGAGATCTTCATATGGATACGGTTTTAAAAGGTTAATAATCCGTTATAACTCAGAAAGGTTAAGCTTGAGTTAGCTTTTAATTAGCCTAAGTTAAAGAGGAATATTTTGTATACAACGAGAGAATACAAATATTATATACATTAACTTTTGTATATTGCTTAAAGTGTGTGTTACGGATCTATCTATATCGGATTGGTGCTAGAGGTAAGAGGCGGTTGGCCGCAAACTGAGTTATCATCGAGAAGACGGATGTAACAATCTAATGACATGGTCCAATTGATATTCTCATTCATTTGATATTTAGTTTAGCTTGTAATCCAAATTTTAAACTTGGGTGTTCTTTTTCTTTAAACTCAACCGATGAACAAAACTGTTTCCACACATGATTTTTTTTTTCACTTATTAAATCACTATGAGATAACAAAAGATAAAGAATAAAGAATCAGATTAGTGATACTACTAATAGTCGTGTACTGTTAATGACAGAGCCAACCACATTGGAAGGATGAATTCAAATTATAAAATTTTGTAGATGCAATGTATATAGAAACAAAATCATTAATTATTGTCGACAACAAAATCATCCCCAAACGATACTCCTCACGTTTGGCGTATTTTTAAAATTTTGCAATAAATTTAAACAAAAAAAAATTTCCTTGGTTTGCGTTTTGTCCCTTCATGTGGGGGGAATAAATCTCCTTACCATATCTTTTTATTTTACTCCCTCCATTTCAAAATATAAGATGTTTTGGAGTAATTTTTTATTTCATAATATAAGATGCTTTCAAATTTCAATGCAACTTTTAGATTAGTTTAATATTTTATATTATACAGTATTGTTTCTGATTGGTTGAACTTATTAAAAATAAAGACTTTTTAATATGCGTGTTTTGCTTAAAACATCCTATATTTTGAAACGGATGGAATATTTTTCTTTTGTCATCTTTGGTTACTGTAGTGTCCCGATCGCTGTTGCATGTGTCTTTCCACGTTTTTTGCTTTACTCTTGACATGTTGTAGATTACTTTTGTCCACGGCCATACTACTACTTTGCTATTTTTCTGAAGAAAATATATAATTTTTTTTTTTTTTGAATCTTATTTCCATTATCTTCGAAGTGGAAACAACATCAAGTAAAAATTAGTTTCTTGTTGTCGGTATTCGAATTAGTGATCTTGAATTGTTTCTTTTTTTTGTTACGGGGACCAACTAGTTAGTACATTACTTGAGTTTATCTACCCTCTAGTTAATATTTTTTTGTTCAATGTTCGAAGACCGTTACAGTGTAATTTTGTGTTTCGTCCTTTTGATTAACATGTATTGAAAAATCACATTTTATTGATCAACCCAATCCTTGTAAAATTATTATGGGTCAAACACATAATTTTAATAGACATGTTGTCAAGATACTATACACTGTTATATAATCAAGATTGTTAGATAACTCTTTTACATGCACCATCGATCACTATATTAACATCAATATATTAGCAACAAAAACCTTGTGTTTCGTCCTATCTAAACATGGCTAACTAGTTCCACCGGTTCTGAGAATACTGTTTAGTGCTACCGATCGGATCTTCAAAAATTTACGTTTTTTCTTTAAAGTGATCGTATTGTATGATAAAGGCCATTGCATGAAGGGAAGTTTTATTTTTTCTTTGCTTAACGGCTAATAAAATCTTACTAATGACTTTTGCTTAAATTAAAATTCTGCAGCACTACAATGAAACTTATTTTCTTGGTTTACACAATGAACGTTGTAACACAAAGAAAGAGTATGCATATATATATCCAAACTTTGAATATAAAGGATAAACATATATACTATAGAAAGTTGTAAAGCAAGCAGAAGATATAAAAAATTACTTATTAAAACATCATTTACTCTCAAGTTCATTATTTACAAACTCTAACTCAACTTTCACTTCTCCCTCACTATGCTTTTTAACTTACTATTAACGTTCACATTTCTGATGGTTGGGGTAAAATCTGACCCGGACTCGCTCCAAGACTACTGCGTTTCTCCTCCTCCTTCACCTCACCAACAAATCTTTCTCAACGGTGTACTTTGCAAAGATCCGACACAAGCCACCGTCTCCGACTTTAAAACCTCCGCATTATCCAGACGCGGAAACACTCAGGTCAAACCGTTTATGATCAACGTCACTGTCACCACGACCGCCAACCTTCCAGGTCTCAACACGATGGGCCTCACAATGGCCCGGCTCGACTTCGGGGCCTCCGGCATCGTTCCACCGCACATGCACCCACGTGCCTCAGAAGTGACGGTCTGCCTCGACGGTGTGCTTCTCGTAGGGTTCGTGGATACGTCGGGTCGGGTCTTTACCCAGGAGCTTCATCCGGGTGAGACATTCGTGTTTCCCAAAGGGCTGGTCCATTTTCTCTATAACATTGATACGGTGAGTTCAGCTTTGGCAGTATCTGGGCTGAGTAGTCAGAACCCTGGGACTCAGATTGTGTCTTTGTCGTCTTTTATTTCAAAGTCTCCGATTCCAGAAGAGGTTTTGAAGAGTGCTTTACGATATTAACGGCCATGATGTTTGCTAGGATCCGCAAAAGTCATGAAGGCTAAAATATGTGAACAACCTATAACTATATGAACGTATATATGACTAACTTAAAATTATACAAATTTCGCTAAAAATGAATATAAACTCAATTCCAAATTGAGGTTTTCCTGCCATTCTTTAGCTATCTTGTTAACTGTATGAAATGTTTTTGGAATGTGAAAGATTTATTGATTAAACTCATAACGAGAAGCATATTTTATTATTTATCATTGTGCTGCGACTGCGAGGATAACACGAGTAAACGACCAAAGCATGTCTATAATTAGTCTACCTTTCTAGTTTCTACTTTCTAGTATGCAATCTCTAAGTAATGATCCTATATATGCATGCATATGTGTGTACATTTCCACAATATATATACTTTAAGGTTAATTAATCTTTCTTTTTGTCTTTAATTATGTGATGGTTGTGTTATACTTGAGTATTTGTTTCTCCTTCGTTCCCCTGCGTCGAAGTTTCCCCTTTACCACTACTACTACTACTACTAGGCATTTGAGTTTTGAGATGCTTGAACTTGAATTCTCCTTCCAACTTATCCCAATAGAGCCCAATAAAATCTCCTTTTATTAAACCCTTGGAATTTTTTAAGAGGTTCCATCCTTTTCCGAAAAGATACTGGCCGTCTTTGCGTAGTTTAAGAGTTACGGTGTAAGAATGGTTAATACGGTCAACATCTCTGACTTTGACCTCAACGCCAGGTGCCAATTTCTGGACAAGATCATTGCCCATCTCCGGTACTATAAACTGCTCCATCAGTTGTTTCGGTAAACAGAGCTGAGACTTAATGCAAACATCAGAGTCAGTTAGCCTCTTCTTTAGAACCCAAGGATCTTCATATTGGCTTAGACTCAATTCTAGATTGACATAGTGTGCCATTTTGACTAGTTTGTTAGTATAGAAAGCCTTTGTAATGTTATAAGTACTTACAAGTTTGGCAAATATGGCTTTACATATATAGGCTAACTAGGTGTTGGTCTACGCGTGTCTTCTATTATTAAAAATTGAAATTAATTTACATTATTAAAATCTCTCGTTAATTAATAGTTTTAGGCATGGTGGTGGTAGTTATATCTATACTTTTAAAATGCACAACTCTGTTTTAAAGTCTATTGTGGGAAAAGCTTTTATTTTACCTTTACGCTAGTCGATAACCTTTTTTTTTTTTTTTTTTTAATAACTTTTGGATTGGGTGATCCGATCCGGACTGGTCATCGGATATTGAACGGTGCTACGTTCGATTTACATTTTAGTTGATTTAGGTTATTTTTTCTTTTCATCCAAAAGCTATTCCACATTCTCTAAGATAAAATGTAAAAGGAAGTATATGATGAATGAACAAAATTAGAGTCTTGGATTTTGGCAACTTTCGTATCATATATCTGATAAAACTATACACCAAAATTAAGGCTCCAAACGCAAAACGCAAAACAAAACAAATGTGGCCTAGTGAATCATGAGCTATAAGATCCTAGTTCATGTCACGTCAAAAACAAGTAAACTTCTCCACCACCAAAAGCTTTGCATAACCTCTAAGAGCCATAAGAGCCGCTACCATCAGGAACCTCAACACTAACACACCTGAAACAAGATTAAGTATCGCAAATGTAGAAGCAATACATCAAGGAAATTCTCACGGCCTAGGGAAAATTTAATGGAAGAATAGAGTACGTACCAGTTTATATAGGATGCAAACCACAAAGTTTGCAATTCAGCATAATGTGAAACCGCGATATTCTTCTCTCTTTCGAAATTTCACTAACTCTTTTAAGCCTCGGTCCCTTTGAATTCGGTTTCCCCTGTTTGCTTCTATACAAAAGATCTGATGTGTTTGCTACATACTTCACCTACAGCAGTTTAATCATTGGCAAAGTAAGGTTCAGCCATCCACGAATGAACAATTTAGACAGCAAGTTTTCTCAACACAAAAGAGTTTCATTATATGTTGTACCTTTGAAGAACTGCAAGCCATTTTACATTCAATCTCGTTAATAATACTCAATCCTTCCATTGCAATTGTATCCCCCGAAGATTCATTTACACGAGTGAATTTCTCCTTGTTCCTGCACGAGTATGGTTAAATGTTACTGTGGACCTAAAGAATATATATATATATATATATATATATATATATATGTTACACATACACACCATATGCTTTTATCATACTTCCTTCACCTTTTCAAAAACAGTCCATGATTCTCATCATCATTGACGGATGTCAGAAACTTTTTTTGTAGATAATTTGCAAAATCCGGCTCCATGGCTACACCAGCTACTTCAGGCTGGTTATTCCCGCAGTTCATAAGCTGAATAGAGAGACGTGTTTTTGCTGATGACTGCAATCAGTTCCAAAGTTATAAGAGTACATTATGGAATTTGAATGGACAAAGATGCGTAGTTAAGAGAAACCTACATATCTGATCCGGTATATGTTTGCCTCATGGAGGAGGGCACGTGCATTCTCATGATACACTAGATCAACGAATCTCCCCAGTTTTCTGTAGTTCTCATACGCATGTAGTTGTCGAAGCTTGGTGTCTGTCTCATCAGCTGCAACAGCATGCAGCTGAAGCATATCCAAACCATCCCAATGTCAAGAAAGAGTCAGATAAAAAAAGAGAAATGGAAGTTGAGGGTTGAGATGACAATACACTAATTTTGCTTACATGCTTAACAAACTTCTGAACTAACTTGTCCAATGTGAAAAGAACATATGACTGTGCTCCAAAAATAGCTCGGCATTCATCTTCAAACTTTGTATTGTCACTAGAGCCGTCAAGTAAATTATACAGTGCATCTATGAACCTAAAAGTGTTATGCTTCCAAAATCAGTAACGAACCATTTTTCAGTACAAAGACATTAAATTGGAAGATAAATCACCTGGGATAAGAATCAGGAGTTGTGTTATCCGGAGCCTTCCACTTCTTTTCTGAATGTTTCTTTGCTGATTGTATTCTCTCATACAACATCTGGAAAATTAGCAGAAGATTAACACGAGAGGAGAAAAATAGCAAGAATATTAACGACTTGAGAAACTTGATTCAAAAAATTCCTTACTTGATGAAGCCTAAATAGCACATAATAAGAATCATTCCCGTAAAAAACTCGAGAATCATTCTGAGAGCAAGTTTCACTAGCTTGCAGTGGCAAAGACACATGCTTGGCAACAGGTTTTACAGTTTGCAGAAACCGCTCTGTAAATGCAAATGATCCATCTTCACCTTCTTTTCCATTAGCCACCTCTCCAGCCACACTAATACGCTCCTTATGCTTTTCATGACAACCAGACTTGGTTCCTGAAACAACCTTTTCAGAGGCGGTCTCATTATCCTCTGATAACTTGTGACAATTTTCGTCATCTTCAGGGTGAGTATTTCCCTTTGTTCCCGTTTCAGTGCAATATGCTCCCTTTTTATCACAACTTTGCTGGTCTGTATTGCTTGTTACATTGTCCATCACCCTTTGTAAAGGCTTGAGGCCATTTTGTCCGCTAACATCAAAGTTGCCTTGCTCACAACTGTTAGTGGGAGATAATTCACCCTCTTCTCGCTCAGCCTCATGATTTCCCACTGATACATCCTCCATTATCTGATCGTTTCTGGCTGACACAAGTTTGGTAGACTGACTAACCTGCGGACAATGAACCAAAATTAGGTAAACATCAATAAAGTTTCGTAAATAAATATACTGATGACTGGTCTCTACTGATTGCTCATCAAGGTGTCAATTTGATAACTAAGAAAGGAAACCTCTTATTTAATTTCATCACAACTGAAGTGCATACAACCTGAGTTTAAAAACAATTCCACACACACAAGGGGTTACCTCATAAGACATATCTGTATCATCTTGCAGTTTATCATGCTGAGCAGCTTTCATTATATTGGCTGAGACATCTTTCCCAGGCGAGCTTCCTTGCATTGTTGGATTATCTTTCAGCAGTTTTGGGGATATTGGATGTTTACCCTTTGACCCAGAAGAGCTGTCCTTCACTGCCACGCATGCATCATGCAATTCTTGGTTGGTTTTCAACTTTGATACATCTTCCATAGCAAGGTCACCTTGAGACCTCGAAAGAGTGCCAAACATGGGCTCCAAAAAGGTTATCCACAGCTTCATTACCTTATCTGATTGTTCAGTGGCACATATTTCTTCACAGTAATACTTGATTAGCAGATATAAATCCTCGTGAATTTGTGTATCACAATAATCAAACTCCAAATCCGGAGTAAAAGAGGGCATAGTTCTAACAGCAATAGTTTGAAGCAGATCTTCTTGATGCTTTTTCTCACTGATATCTTTTATCTCTGCCACTAAACCTGTATTCCACAACGAAACAATGGCATTGATGCAAAACTGTAACTCCGAAATAAATACAAAATATGGTTTCACTCTCCTCTCATAATCAGCAATCTATTATTAAAAAAAAAACAACACTTTCTCTCGCTTCACCATCCTCTCTTCAAAATGACGAGATTGAGAAAGAAGTTGCTAATGGATGTGGCTTTATTAATCCTAAAGTAGGTTGAGATTTTCACATAATGAACTTAATAAGTAGAATTTTAATAAAGAAGCTTACATTTTGTGCTCAAGTTCTTAGAGTCCTGCTGCTTGAAATAGAAACTACGATGATCTAGTGACTTGTGGTGATTCTTAGCATATACTTCAGCCCAAACTTTCTGGAAATCAGAGTGGCACCTTGCCCATTCTTCTTGCTTCTGCTTCAAGCGCGTCAGTATCACCGGTAAAGCACTATGCATGTTCTTCTTCAAAAGATCCATGACATCAAGCCCATTATCACCGTATAACCGCTCAATGCATCTTAAGTTCATAGCTATTAGATACAATCACATAGAGTGTTATAGCACAAATGAATGAAGAACAGACAATATAGCCAAACTAGATTTGTTCCAAACTAACAACTTACCTGATAAGTGTTTCTCGATACATATATTAGTGTCTACTGAGATAGTGTTGTTGTTCATCTTTTCCAGAAGGCTTTCCACGTGTGTGATTGCTGAACTTACAGATCCTAGTAACATGTCCATTTCATACCTGAACACGCATTAGGAATGTTAAACTGAGGGATTCTATCAACAACAAAGAATCACCATTTCTACATGATAGGTTCCAGACAAACTATATTAAAGGAGAGAAGTCCCTACCACATAAAAGATAAACTAAGCATGCCAAAGTAATAGGAGAAAATCTATATGGTCATAGAACGAGGATATATGAGCCTACTATACTGTATACAAGGTGGATAACGAGATTTTCCATCAAACTACCAGATCATACCTATCATCCTCACACCGAAATAAGCTTTCTTCATACTGGTTTTTGCGCATATGACTGAATGAGTAATCTTCACTCCCGGAGGTGACAGATACCAGGTGGTCATTGAGTGTCTTTTTACCAAGTGTATTTCTGTAGCTTGGAATCTCAACTGCATACTGCATGGGAAAAGACCAACCATATGATTATAAGAGAACAAAATGATACAGTAAATTAAAGTGTAATAGAAAAATATTGTTTAAGGAAAAACCCACATCCTTTGGCAGGAGCCGATAACTTGGCGTACACTGAGTGCATTCAGAGAGATCAAGTTCATTTATAGGTGTTCCCACATACGGGGTGGTGGGTTTGTGATTTCCGATATCTTTACTGCCAGATGCTGCACTTTTTTCAGTTCTATCTGCTGTATCTGTTTCAGTATCTTCTCTATTTTCATCATCTTGAAAATCTCCTGGATGACCTTCTTTGACAAGGGAGTCTGCAAAAATTAACTACCTCATTACCAGATATAAATTACTGACCACTTAAACCATTAACAAAAACAAGATTGGGTATGATCACAGTATAACAAAAATGAAGAGAAGGATTCTGCAAAAGGTTAAGATTGGGTATGATCAGCAAATAAAAATGAAGAGAAAAATTATGCAAAAAGTTAAACATAATTGAACACCAGAACCAAGATACATACCACTGACTACTTAAGTCATAAACAAACAAAAAATTGACCATGGTCACAGTATTCAAAATGATGGCACATTTGTGACAGAGAAGACTTGTTTGCTTATATTGTATTCACTAGATAATGGAAGACATTTTCACAATCATAAAGCTGAACTATAGAAAAAATGTAACAGACCCAGAGAATTACCAGGGGAACAAGCGACAAGGTTCTCATCACCATCTTCTCGTTGGTCAGAGTGTTCAGAATTATCCTCAAGCTTACATCGCAGTTTTAGTTTCTGTGTAAATAAGAGTGTATCAACTTCTCCCTCAAAAAAACCCTATGTAAAATGCATATTTTATCTTGATCTTAATTTATGAAACTCATAAAAAAGTGTAGGAAAGGATGTATGGCCATAACGGATTTCTGCTACCATTAAAACCTTACTAACTGCAATCTTGCTATCTTTACAAAGATGAATAAGAGTAACCTTATCAGAATGCATGGGAGAAGTTGCAGTGCCCTTGTGACGCTGTACTGCCTTCTTTGCTGAAGCAGCTGGTTCTGGACAATTAGGTAAGAAATTAACGAACTCCATGAGCAGATCTTCATGACCCTTGAATAACATGGTAACCTACACAACAGACAATATCAGAGAACTGTCTCTCTAACAAGTAACATGTGAAGCAGAAAGTTTGAAGAATTAACAGTCTGTGCATTAACAATAAACATACCTCTTTGTAGACCTCAGAGATGGACTTTCTTTCCTTTCTATACATATTCAGGATGTCTAGAAAACTTTTGTACGCACGTTCATCATCTCCGAACCTCGTCTGCAAAATAAGAAACACACCAGTAAACCTTAACTGATAAAAAAAAAAATCAACATATACCGTAGAACGTCATTTACCACATCACATACAAACCTTAATCTTGGTGACAAAACCGATAGCGTCTTTGAAATCCACCCGGACCTTAGGTTTCTCTTCCTCCGGTTGAAGGGTTATTTTATACCCTTTGGGCAAGAAAGTATTAAAACCTAAAAGTAGGTTCTTGTAACCCTTGAACAATTCTTTAATCCTTTCTATGACACCTTCAGTGTCGATTCTGCAAGCAACAACATAAGAGACCATAAACACACGCAGTTCACATTGTGACATTTCACAAATACACGCATTCCTTCTGTGACCTCTATAAACAAGATAGAATGAAACCAAAAACGAGAAGAGAAGAGAAGAGCGAAGTAAAAATATACCTCTGAGCTTTAAAGTCCTTCATGAGCTCAAGGAATGACTCATATTTCTCTTTATTGTCATGAAAAATTTCCTTAACAGATTTGAGATACGTCAGGGCATCAAGGGTTTTAGGTCTGCATTGCACAAAAACAAATGTAACTTAAAACACTTTAGAAGCATATTCAAAACTCTAGCTAACTTACACTGAAGAAGATTTGTTTCAACTTAATGACCACAGAACAAAATCGAAATTGAAAAAAAGAGAGATTTACGTTTCTCCTCGAGATGAAACCTCAGTCCTTCGCTTTTGAGGTTGAGGTTCAGGTTGAACACCGTCTCTAAGTCTCTTCATCTCTGCTTCCAAGAAAAAAAAAAAAAATCAGGTTTTTTTTTTTAGCAGCCAAACAAAACGAAGAACCCTGAAAAATAAATCCAAGTACATAGAAACAGAACAGAATCGTTAACCCTACTAATAGATCTATCATCGGAAAAATCGAACAAAAATGGAAAAAAAAAAAAAAAAAGAAATCAGAGATTTTGATTTTAAAAACCTTTGTTAGAACGGATCACGTTACTCAAAAGGTGAACAGGAGCTTCTTTTGTTTCCTTGGTTAGAAGATGAAACTTCGAAAGTGAAGTGACAAGATCGGCGAAAACGTTAGCCGCCGGAGTTTTCAAGTAGAAGGATTTAGAACGAGAACCCTTTGTGAAATGAAAAGCAAAAGAAGCTTTGTTTTTTGAGTCACCGGGAAGAAAAAAGTTGAAAATAGGTTATCCCAAAGGTGAGATTGCTTCTGATTAGGAGCAATCTCACATCTATTTCTCTCTCTCTGGGGGTTTTGGGTGCGGAGGGAAGAGGGTAAGGCAACGGAACGAGGAAGAGGAGGAGGAGGAGGAGGAACTTGTTATATATACACACACAAAAATCTTCATGTCTGTATCATCAGACCTTCGGAGTGAAGTGGAAGGTTACACATTTGGGTGTTTTTTTTATTCCAAATCAAAATTTTTGGCTTTTCAATTATGTTATTTGACCCCAAATATATACAAGTCAAAGTCACAATTAAGGTTTTCATTTTTATTCAGTAAAAAGATGGTACATATGGTTCCTATTGGTAACATGTACATATTGATAAGAAAATTTACATAGTGTAAGATAAAATGTAACTTTTTTTTTTTTTTTTTGCCAGCGATAAAATGTAACTTATGTCATAAAATTATCAATGTTATGAAGTCTAAAAACGGTAATAATCTAAAAGTAATAATTATGTAGAATCAAAAATTATATACAACATTTAAAAAAAATAATATTAACAAACTTTAATAATTTTGTTTGCGACTTTTTATTCCATAATAGTTATAAACTTATAATTAATTTAGTAAAAGTAAAAGATAATATCCTCATTTTTATCTTAAAAAAAAATCTTGGTCACAATTTCTTACAATTGATATGATATGTAAGAAAATGAAGAATGTTCGGTCGACTACGAAAATTAATGGTTCAGTAATAGGTACTTTAAAGCCTTACCGTATACGTTAGCATCAACGGGCGTTTGGTCTAGTGGTATGATTCTCGCTTAGGGTGCGAGAGGTCCCGAGTTCAATTCTCGGAACGCCCCCTTTCATTTTTTTTCTCCTTTATTTGCAATTTTATTTACCCTATTCCAGTCCAGGCCCATTGTTCGACGAGGAACTAGCAGCCTCAACTCGATTACTAGTCGTTTACACAAATTAAAACTATAAACACACAGCTTGACTCCAACCACCACGTGTCACTGATTACAATCCAAACCCTATCCGGTTTGGCCTCAATTCTAATGTAACTAAATTTAAAACCAACGATATCATACAGGAAAAAGAAAAAGAAAAATTATCAAAAAATTAACAGGGAAACCGAACTTAAACCGGGTCATAAAACATTTGTACTTATGTTTCTTTTAGACTGCCCACTTTTTTTTGTTTGGTTGGTCTGTGTAGGTGTATTGAAATCGTTAACTTAAAATGCCACTGGAGAAAAGTCAAAAGCTCACAAAAATATGACATAAGCGACCATTTTTCAATACGATTCTAGAACTGTTAATTAAATAAAATCCGGTAAATGCATATCCCTATTATTAGATAGCATCATAACAAAGGCCTTAAAATACGTTCGAGAAACTATAGAAAGAAAAGGACTGCAGTTCGTTCGTAACTGGAAACATCATACAGTAAAACTTCTATAAATTAATACTCTATAAATTAATAAACACTATAAATTAATAAATTTTGCTAGTCCTAAGTCGGATCAGTGTAAAAAATATCAAAATTTGATAAAATAATAAGATAATAATTTTTTTGAAATCCCAATGTAAAATATGGTCCTAATGATATCGTAAATTAATAATTATGTTAATATATATATATATATATATGTTGATATATGTTTGTTTTAAAATTTTGAATTTCTTCTAAAACTCATATCTATAAATAATTTTTATGTCGTATTTTCAAATTATAATGATCGAGAATATTTTATAACATGTCAAAAATATAGCTAAGTTTTTTTTTTAAGTTTTCAATTTCTATTTTCTACATATGCAGCATTTTTATTTTGATAGTTTTATAGAGTATATGTAATTTATTGTCAATAATGTTTTCTAAATATTAGAAATTCAATTCTAAACTGATAACATCCTATAGTCTAATCTTATTTTGCTAAAACTGTCTCAATTCATAATTTTAAATTTTTTTTTAAAATTAAAGTATGTATCTCTAAATTAATAATTATTAATTTACACTATAAAATAATTATTATTAATTTATAGATAAATTAATATCACTATAAACTAATAAAATATTATGGTCCCAACATTGTTAATTTATAGAGGTTTTACTATTCGCTCAAACATCTGCTTGCACTCCTCAAACCGGAAATCATCAATGCCCATATCACTCACGCTCTTGCACAAGTTGCTCAAACATCCAGTTGGAGTACGATTCTCCTTATCCAGCAAACTCACCACGGTGCCCATTGGCATAGACATGATTCTGTAGAGTTGCTCGACAAATTCTTTACCAACATCCGCGAATACCACCTTGTTCTTCTCTTTGACAAATTCTTTACTGACATCAGTGGAAGACATCAAAGAAGCTCTCAATATATCAATTGCCTGCGTTTAGTGTTAGATTTCAATATATTTAGTCTCAGTTCGCAATGAATATATATCATGAAAAGAAAGACAGTTACAGACAGTAACAATATCTAAAACATACATGTCTTTTTTTGCTGATGTTCACATTGTACAGCTCCGTACCATCCACTCTGGCGTTCCACTTCCTCATTTTTTTGGTGGTTGAAGACGGTTCTGAAGTTGTGATGGCAAGATCATCCGAGATAAAAGGATGTTGGAAAAATCAAGTTAGAGACTTTGTCACCGATTACAATCCAAATCCTATCCGGTTTGGCCTCAATCCTAATGTAACTAAATTTAAAACCAACGGAATCATACAGGAAAAAAAAAAATCAAAAAATTAACAGGAAAAAACCGAACTTAAACCGGGTCATAAAACATTTGTACTTGTGTCTCTTTTTTTGTTGTTTGGTTGGTCTAACAAACAAAACACAAATATCCATTTTTTTTCCCTCAGCTACGAGAGAGAGAGAAGAGAAGCTGAACAGGGAAGACCAAAGAGACAGGATTTGATCTCCGGTTCGAACATATTTAGCCTGGCGGATACAATCTCCGGCGGCGATTTAATCTTCTTCATCCATCTGTGAGTATATTAGGATCGGATCGGGGGTGGTGGCGTATTTCGAGAGATGCCGTCCAACGGAGATCTGGACCGTCAGATCGAGCAGCTGATGGAGTGTAAACCGTTATCGGAGGCGGATGTGAGGACGTTGTGCGATCAAGCGAGAGCGATCCTTGTTGAGGAATACAATGTTCAGCCTGTCAAGTGTCCTGTTACCGTTTGCGGCGATATTCACGGCCAGTTTTATGACCTTATTGAGCTCTTTCGTATCGGTGGTAACGCTCCTGATACTAACTACCTCTTCATGGGTGACTATGTAGGTCTGTCCTTCTTCTTCTTCTTCCCTCCCTTTCTTTTTTAGATCTGCGTTTTTTTTTTGGAAATTGCTGAATCTTTGAAAAGTATCACCTTTTATATTTAAATATCTGAAGTGAGTTACTTGTTGTGTGTTCTGCTTTTCGAGTGTTTAGGTTACTGAAATTTCCCAATTTAGAGAGCCTTTGTGATGCTCACTTTCATAATTACGCTTCTATGAATTATAAGCCTTTTGGAATCTTGAATTTGTAACCATTCAATGGTGTTAATATACGATGGTGACAGCTTTTTGTAGTTACTAAAGCATGTGAGTCTGATTCAAGTTTGCTGGTTTAGCTAGTTTCAGTTTAATAAGTAATGTTTTGTTTGGTTTCTTCTTGCTTTTGTTCTTTGCAGACCGTGGTTACTATTCAGTAGAGACAGTTTCTCTACTGGTGGCATTGAAAGTACGATACAGGGATAGACTCACAATCTTGCGAGGGAATCACGAGAGTCGGCAGATTACCCAAGTGTAAGTAAGCTCTTGTTTTCTAGTATGCATTATGTTTTGTTACTTCTGAGTCTGATGTGTGTTTTTGCGTCTCTGTTTCAGCTATGGTTTTTATGACGAATGCTTGAGGAAGTACGGGAATGCTAATGTCTGGAAGTATTTTACAGACCTTTTTGATTATCTTCCTCTTACAGCCCTCATAGAGTCTCAGGTTTGAGTTGTTCTTTTTCACAGTTGGTGTTTGAGACATCTTTCTCTTTCGTTACAGCTTTTGACTCATTAGATTTTTATCCATTACAGGTTTTCTGTTTGCATGGAGGGCTTTCACCGTCTCTAGATACCCTTGATAATATCAGAAGCTTGGATCGGATACAAGAGGTATAACTTTCTTTTTCTCTGCGTAAGGCCTTACTTAGGTTGGACTTAATTGGAAGAGTTATGAGATCTTCCTGGGTCTCTGCATATTCTCTTTACTTGAGATATTATTGGTCGTCTTTTTGAACTATGTATGGTGTTATCTGTAGGTTCCACATGAAGGACCAATGTGTGATTTACTATGGTCTGATCCCGATGATCGTTGTGGATGGGGAATATCTCCACGAGGTGCTGGTTATACATTTGGACAGGATATCGCAGCTCAGTTTAATCACAACAATGGACTCAGTCTCATATCAAGAGCGCATCAACTTGTCATGGAAGGTTTCAACTGGTGTCAGGTATGTACATTCATCTCTCTGCTCAAGGTTCTACGGCATATGAATGGTCTGTCTCTTGCAGATTGAATTGTTGATCTCTCTCCTTTTTTATGGTAATAGGATAAGAATGTGGTGACTGTGTTTAGTGCACCAAACTATTGCTATCGGTGTGGAAACATGGCAGCGATCTTAGAGATAGGAGAGAACATGGAGCAGAACTTCCTCCAGTTCGATCCAGCTCCTCGACAAGTCGAACCCGATACTACCCGTAAGACACCTGATTATTTTTTGTGATTTCTCTAGTTTTTATTTTGGTGTCGACCATATATAATTTTTGGAGTTCTCGTTTTCTTTGCTTATGTATCATTGTAGATGTGCCCTTTTCTTTTTTTGTAAGTGGAGTTCGAATTTCCCCTAAAAAGAAAGAAAACATCATTTTTTTGTTGTTGTTGTTGAGGTGATTTGCTATTTATGAAGAGTTTGTAGGAGAGGCTTATATATAAAATAGAGTTGTCTTTTTCATTCATGCCTACATACGAAGAATACAAGCTTTGAAGTTCGAATTATGCCACTTTCATTTCAGTTTCGTTCTTATATATACGGATGTTATCTTTCCAAGCATATGGTATATGTGACATGTCAAACAAGAGAAGCGAGAGCTCTGCAAATTAGTAATTAGTGAGTGTAATCGAGTACAACTTTTGTGTACATAAACAGAAAAGTCTCATGGCCCTATACTAAATTACTAATGGCAAGAATACCAATAATGGAAACTAAAAGCAATAGCAACAGACTTGCCTAAGCGAAGATTTCTATATATCGATACAAAAAAACTAAAGGCCTAACAAAACTTCCAGTACTGAACAGAGCCTGGAAAAGTGGCAGCCTAAATATACAACACAACTCATGTATCCATTTCCTTTTTCTCCTTTCAATTCTTCTTTGGTGCTTTGGGTCGTGACCTCATGCTGGCTCTCCTAGCCACGTCCCACGCTTTCTGTGGTGCGTATATACCCAATTGAGATGCAAAGAATGACTCATAACCAGGTGAATCAAAGGCAAAACCAGTGTGCTTTGAGATTTCGCGGGGCAATTGGGCTATCGCATAGCTTCTTGCTTCTTCTGGTGTGAGCTCGTTTGCTATCTCCAGTTGATCTGCATTGCTACTATCGGGCTCATGCCTGTGAATCTCTTGAACTATTTGATAATCATATGGGAGGAACCATCTCTCCACTCTGCAATTCAGCAATTTCCCGCTATAAGCATACCTCTTGTGATTGGAGTATCGAGATTCAAGTTTTACTTACCCTTGGTAGATGAAATCTGCCAGAAGAGCAACAACCGGAACAAGCAGCAATGTGAAGTAGAAATAAAATGTACTCATTAGGACATATATGACAAAGTAGACATTCTCCTGCATACACAAAGCAAAAACAGTAAGAATCAGAAACCAAATCATATATAATACTAGGGAACCTTTTGACCTAATGGAGGAAACATAGCTTACATTTCTATCACGTGGCGTCATAATCCCACAGTATACAAAAGCAAAAACGAGCCATGCTAAAATGCTTCCTCCAACTGTGATATGATGCCATCTGGTAATCGAGTTGCTCATCAAAAGAATCCGTAGGTTTACGGCTATGACCAGACAGGTAAAGACCATTGTGCTCACGTCCCAAAGACCAAACGTCTTTCCTGATGAATTTTTGCCATCAAAAGCTGAGGCGGTTACGAAGAGATAGCATACCAAAGATTGATACACAGCAGAAGAAGCCCACACTGCCACGACTCTCCATTTGAAAAAGGAATTACGAATTCCCTCTCTATATAGTTCAGGATATCTCTTTGAGAGGGATGCACTCACATCCTAGCAAATGCACAAGTCAGTATAAAATTATCGATCGTAAACAAAAGGCACACATGATGGTATTTATGAATACTTTTTAATAGAACGAATGGGGAAATCAGTACCTTCTCAAACAGCCCAAGAACAATCACAGGAAGGGCTGTAAAGAAAACGTTGTATAGTGACTGGAACCAATCATCATAGAACCTTTGACCCGAAAATCCAGTTCGTAATGTGAACCAAAACTGAGTCAAAGTGAAGGTAAGATTCTTGTAGAAGAAATACATGACCACCTGCAAAAACAAAAGACTGTCAGTAACAACTAACAACAGCAACATTAGAAGAAATTTTTTGAGGTGAGAGACCAACCTTGCAGATTCTTAGATATGACCACCTTCCATGGACAAGAAGCAAATCCGTGAGAAACCTAAACTGAGCAATGGCAAAATCACTAGCCATCACAGCTTGCATTCCCTCCATCCCACTAATTCCTACACCAACATGAGCGGCTTGAATCATGCTAACATCATTGGCACCGTCACCAATGCTAAGAGGGGGGTATTCAACTTATATTTTAAAAGATTTGGTAGGATTTTAACATTTTAGGATTTTGAAAGATTTTAAGAGATTTTTAGGAGATTTGATTGTGTTTTAGATTTTTTTATTTTTATTTTTAGAAAATGAAATGTGATTTTATGAGATTCTATAAGATTTTATAGTAATTTCCAATACACAGAAAACAATTCTATAGCAAAATATTTGTGAAGTTATGCTGAAGCCTCAACACATCGCCTCTTATTAATTAATCGCTTATTTGTGAAGTTGTAAGAGAGACACCACCACAGAGTCTAAATCCTGCAACAAAGAAACAAAGCTTTAAGTGAGATGAAGAACAGAGGAAGAAACTAAGTGAAGAAGATGAGTAAAAGCCAACAAGGAAGAAATGTCGTAGAGAATGAGAGAGAGAAGGAAACGATCAAGAACCAAAAGAGAGAGAGAGAAGCAAACATAACTGTGAGGAAAAAAAAGAAACAAAGATATTAGAAGAAGTAAAATAATCTGATTTTTCTCACTGAATGAATCAAGTCACTGTACAAACATATATATGGTGAAGCTGAATTACTATACAACAATGGACTTAACGTCTAACAAACAAGCTCAGTTAAGCTATGTTAACGTCTCTATTATGTGTCCGTTAACTCCAACACATCGCCTCTTCTTCATATAGTTTAATAAAAGAGAAGCAAACGTGAAACGTGAATGTGACCAAAACAGAGGAAACAAAGTGTCGTGAATGAAAACAATCTAAAATAACGCATAGTCCTGAAGATTTGCCGTCTCTGTCTTCACCGTGTGGCATCGATCTCGTCCGTCGGAGCATAGCCTTTGCAAGTGGATTTGGTGTCTGATTCGGAGTGAGTCGTGTTTGTTTTGCTCGGCTTATCCCTTCGTCTCGTATAGATGCTAAAGCCTCACCACTCTAGCCTCTCTCCTTCGGATAGGTATTCTTGACAATGCTTCCGGTAATTTTCAGTTTTGGTCATCTTCCTCAACGATAAGGCTTGGCGATAGAATGGACGTTTCTCTGTTGGTCAAATATGTCTGAAGACAACAGCATATCTTTTAGGAGAGTGTCCTTTGTGATGCGTCGGGTGTTTGGTTATTGTCTTGGGGTCTCCATTCTGAGCTTACCAGTAGCTCCAGTGTTACTGCTTTGGTGATGTTTTGGCTGCCGGTGGTGGTTCTTTATAACATATCCTTTTCGTGAGTATATCACTGGTATATCTTGTTTATTGGTTTGCTTTTTTCCCTGATATTGGTTGTGTTTTGTTGCTGCTGGTGCTTTGAGTTGAGGTTAGCGTCGCAATGAGTGGCTTCTAGTGGTTAACAGGTGGAGAAGGTGTCTGCTGGTCTGCGGAGATTATAGTTGCCTGAGTTATTTTTTATGACTGTTTTTTTTTAATGAAATCTTTTAAAATTCTAGCTCAAAGGTATGATTTTGAGAGAATTAATTTTCAACTAAAAAACAAAAAAAAAGTCTCCTAGAATCATTCAAAGTAGCATTCTTAAAAAAGTTGTAATATTTTGAATAACAAGAGATTTGAAGTTGGTTTTATAAACAACTGATTGAATAACAAGAGATTCTGAATTATTTTAAAGGATTTTATAAAAATCTTAATTGAATAACATAGGATTTCATAAGATTTTTTAAAATCCTCAGTTGAATAACAAAGGATTTTAAGAATACTTTAAAATCTTTTAAAATATAAGTTGAATACCCCCCTCTAAGTGTTATCTTTTTTGCTCCTTTTCTCACCAAGCTTGTAACCTGAAATTTACATCAGTGTCTCACTTATTAAAATTTAAAAATCAGTCACAAGAGTAAATTGAAAGGTAAGAACATATGTTCCCACCAAGGCACCAAGTATGTCTATTGTTGCAAAAAATCCAGACCAGCAATTATATAACCGTTATTGCAGAGACAAAAATGTAAGTATTATTCAATAAATAAGTCATGAAAATTACCTGCGCTTTCTGTAAAGGAGAAACGCGACAGCACACAACCGAAGTACAGTTCAAGCTCAAGCTGAGCAAAATTATACGTAAAGCCGGGTCTAATGCATACAGCAAACACTTCCCATCGATAACAAGAGCCAATTTTGGTCCAGCTACAGTACCCAGATACTGTTGAGCTTCTTCGAGGCTCTTCTTCAGTTCCTTCTTTACTTCTTCTTTAATGACACGCGCAATTTCAACTTGGTTGCCCTGCTTTTAGATAATTTTTTCAACTATTAGGACTGTAATCAATGATAATCATACACCATAAGAGGCATCTGTATGTCTTACCCTTTCTTCAGCTTCCTTGATTGCGTTAGTTTCAGAACTGATAATAAACTGTTTCATCTCATTGTTGATTAAGTTACAAGCTGAAACATTAAAAGAATCAAGGAGCACAAAGTTAAAATGGAAGAAGAGCAAAGAAGAAGTATGAGAAGAAGTTTGTGGCACTTACCATATGCGATATTGATTGCAGTTTCCATCTTGTCCCCTGTTAGCACCCAGATCTTAATCCCAGCTCTTGATAATGTCTCTATGCAGGTAGGTACCCCTTCCTGAAGCTTGTCTTCTATTGCAGTTGATCCAATCAGGATAAGATCCTTCTCAATAAGTTCTGCAACCTGCATGGACCAGGATTACAATTTTTTTCCTGCTATATATTAAACAAAGATATTTCTAGGCAACTCAAAAGTACACTGCTCTCACTGCTATATGATGAATATCAGTTCAACAAGTTCTTATCGCCACTGCTAGCCAAGTTCTATCTTCGCATTGCCATAATATTACGAAAGAGCATTATACCTCATCTAATTTCTTCTCACGATCTCGTAAAGCAGATTTGGCCTCGATGAATCTTTCATTCCAACTATCATAGGCTTCAGGATTTAAATCTTTATAGGCCAGGCAAAGGGTACGCAACCCAGACGATCCAAAGTGTTCTAAGTGCTCTCCTGTTACTTTTCTAACATCATCCATACCGGAAGCCAATCTTTCAAAAATTACAGTATCTGCACCCTGTAGAAATTATTCAAAGCAATTATCATATTGATATGCAATAACACAGGCTCATCCAATTACCTAAAAAACTGTTTACCTTACAGTAGAGTACAAGTCTCCCATCTGGATAACGACACACAACTGACTGACGCTTCCTTGTACTGTTAATGGTGCGTGTGACATTTCATTAGTATGCTTAACCATGAGAAAGAGATAAAAAAAAGCTAACAGCCAGAAGCCTAGTACACCTGTTGAACTCGAGAACATTAAGAATCTCATAAGACACATCTTGGATCTTTCCCATCTGTTCCGTGTGAGACTCGCGAACAGACACCATAGTTGGTGTACGCCTGAAAATACATGAAAGTTGTCTCAAAGAAATTCATAGAGACTTGAAAAGCGAAAGCACCTTTTCTCTGCTCATTTTGGAACAAATACAAAACTATGCATTAAAACATAAGTATGGGCCTATTATCTTAGTAAATGAAAATATGTTCTTGTCAGATTGCTTGCACTTTCAACTTGTCTATTGAGAACTGAAATGTAAACGAGAATAACCTGTAAAAGAAGAATCCAAAATTCTTAGCGGCGGTAACTAGAGCAGCTTCATCTGGAGATGCAGCTTGATAAACGATCTTCTCCGGGGACTCATCCCCTTCAGGAAGGACTGTGTGGCATATGGCTAGGCATCTGAAAAATTCCTACAAAATTTAACATATGATACATTATAGTCAATTGCATGCCCAATAACAGCGAGGAGAAATATGGAAATGAAACCCCAAGGTTAACTAAATTCTCTAAAATGGAAGTTTGTTAATAAGATTCTGTTTGCTTTTTTCAACCTAAGCCCCAGAACAGAGACCAAAGTTCAGGTCCTGGTCAATGCCAGCGTACCAACTGAAAGGATCATTTAAATTTCTTCAATATATTTCAACTGTCAATCAACAAAGAAACTATCAAAAGGAATTCATCAATTGTCCTGGCCTCTGCTTTACCATAGAAGGCAACTCAGGGCTAAAAACTGTTTTCCATAGCATCAACAGAACACATACAAAGACGTTAGTGAAATCATATACCACTTGGAAAGGAAATAACACCTACATAACATCACGAGAAAGGAATATCTCATCATTTCTTCCAGAAAACATTTACTCAGGCTTCTCATATGGGAAGAGGTAAAATTCTTTGAAAACTAGCCAAATCATACAACCCCTAGCTATTACAATTCTTATACTATTGAGAATTAAATCTACAGGATATGAAAGACACCTTGCAAAGATTGGGGTTAGGTTCGTTTCTCCAACCTCCTCGCATAAGCCTTGGATCATCGAAATTAAATCCTTTTTCTCTTATAGCACCAGTCGACCTTTGTTCCTGAGGATATTAGAGCGTACAAGAAAACATCATTTGTTGTTCCAGAATGAGTAATTCAACTTCATCATGTGAGAAGAAATTATACCTCTTGAATTTTTAAGCCATCGCGCTGAGCAATTCCTCTTTCTATTTCAGTGATACCACATCCATAACTTATTCCTCCAATTGAACACTTAAAAAACTCCATCAAATTTCTTGTGAGAGTTCCAGTTTTATCAGAAAATATGTATTCCACCTGAAAGATACCAAGGCAGGTAAAGACCATTGTGCTCACGAGAAAAGCATATCATTGGGAAAAATGATTCAGCAATAATACAAATGATTGCACCAAAACCAATTATATTAAACATGGGGTGATGCGGGAGTGAATTAAAAGTTTACCTGTCCAAGCTCCTCATTTAAATTTGAAGTCCTAGCGGAGGCAGGAGTGTTTGTCTCAACATGATACATGTGAAGATCTCGGTTGATAAACTGAGTTGACTGAATAAACTTGATCATCTGTGTTCCATTTAGGGAGGAAAAGAGGAATCATTCAGAAAACTTAAGTTTTGTGCTGCACGTATAAGAAATTAAAAGAAGATATTTGGGGATACACATACCTCGATAGAAACATATAAGGAGATTGGTATGATTGTAGAGAAAAGAGTGACTAGAGTAAAAAATGTGAAAAACGCTATCTGTGGCACCAAAAGGTACTATAAGAACCAGCAATCCATAGATTCAAGAAATCAATTCACTATGCAAGGTTAATACCGTCAAGCCATTACGGTATTCCCAATCTTTCTTATGAAGACCCAAATAAAAGTGGTCACGATCTGTCACAATTGCACTGCAACATTTAACAGATTTTAAAATCCATGCGGGATCTATGAACCAAAAATATGATCAAATATCATAATAGGACAGGATAAACCATAAAGAAATTGACAGAATCCATACCACCCTATAGCTCCAATCAGGCACATTATGACAAGGGCACAAAAGATTGTAATAATGAGTTTGTCGAGTTTCTTTTCTAGTGTACTTCTTTTGGATGGAGCATTCATGGCATTCATCATCACCTACATACATTCCATTCACCATACAACTATTATAAAAAGACAAAATCCTGAATGCTAGCCAGTAGTTTCTCGTCAAACAAGCTTCATGGCAGCTTACCTTTGTCTCATGACCCGTAAAAATCACAGCCCCAACAATGTATTCCGTGTTCCTAAGACTGCAACCCTGAGAATTCGAATGCAAAAGATTTACAAACCCCGAACATATAAGGTCTTGAATATTGAAATTATGTAGACAAAAAGCAGAAACGGGACACAAAGCTAAAAGGAGAAACCGTTAATCATACACGCAATAAAAGCTGGTCTGGAGAGAGAGGTAAAGTCTGCTTTTCTACAATAAGATTCCCCGTGAAAGTGTACAAAGAATTATTAGGTTGCTCACACTGAATTTCGCCTGCACAGAAAAAGAGAGAAATATAGGATAAAGTTGATAAATATAACAACGCTGGTATACTAACAAACAATGGCGATAGATCAAATGGACCAGAAGCAAATGGATGATAGACATTAGTACAGACACATATTTAGCTATGAAAATGTTTGCAAGATAATAATCGACCCCAAAGACTTACCATTAAATTCCGAAGCTTTCTCTGGTGTCAAGTAATCCCATGTCCTTTCAAGGGCCTTTCTGATTTTTAAATTTGTTTCTCCATCTAGGTTGGCAGTCTGCACTCACGAAGAGCACGCACAATAAAAGTAGAATAAATATGTATATTCAATACTCCAAAATAGCTTCTTTTTGCTAGAAAAAGAGAAGAAAAAAAACAATCTTTATAGCCGAAGGAGCCAAGCACCTCCACGTAGCAGATACCATCAGGATTTGTGCTGGACAGGAAAAGAAGATCAGCTGGAAAAAATCCATCTTTTTTAATCTGCAAATATCCACGAAGTATATTAACCAAGTTTGTCGAATTTAAGTTTAAAGATAATAACAAGTTCTGATAATCCAAAAATGCAGCAGAGGCATGAACGCCTATCAATTTTAAAAGGCCAGTACGATGAAACAAGCATAATGACACACAAATTAATATAGGTAATTGATAACTACTGCGATGGCTCAAATTCAAGCATTAGAAACTAAAACATGTGTGTCAACATTCAACAGCACATCCTTGTTCGATCACTTCTGTCAGAAACGTATACCTTGATAATATCTCCGACTTGTAACTTCCGCCAGGGAATAGGTACCCATAGTTGATCTTGCAAAACCTCCACTGTGCTGTTATTTATTGACATATCATTTTGAAATCGTTTCTGCAACAGAATACGGATTATTTGCAGAAGGATTTAGAAGTCAAGAACCAGATTGGTCCTGAAACTCTCAAGCATTCACTAACTTGAACCCTATACGGATATTAGCTGAATAACTAACTCTATTTCATTTCAAGAGGGATGACAAATTTTTATGATGTTTAAAAAGGATGAAACAAGAAGTCAGGCCTTACCCAGTCTTCAAAAGCCTCTTTAATAAGAGAGACGAGAAGCACCATTGACAACGGAGCCACATTTGTTATTGGATTAACAGGGCTGCAGGACAAACAGCTTATTTAGTTACACTTTACTGACTGAAAAACAATATAACAACGCATCCAAGGGATAGAATGGCATCAGAATCTTAATTTTGGCCCAAAAGTCCGTTTTCATATTATGGATCAAAGTAAGCTGTGGCTAAATAAAAAGAATTGACATTCTCACAGAAAAAAAAAAAATCACATTCTCACATGGAGACAATGATGATTTTCCCAGTATGAAAAAAGCCATGATAGCAAAATTGATCAAGGTATGCTAAAAGATCATCTAAAATCACATACGTGGCACATTAACATAATCCTAAATAGCCAGCGAAGTAGACTATATCCACATAAACCTCCTGAGAAGTGAAAAGCCTCATGGGTAAACAAACAATTGTTTTAAATCCGTTATGGCCAAGTGTTACCAGTCATCATAAGACATGAAATTCCAACACAAGTGAGTAATAAAAAATGAAACAAGTACTATGGAGGTAACATACCTTATTGGTGTCATTGATAGACATGAAATTCCAAGAAAGTATATATTTGCTATGCGCCTAAACTGTCAGCAAACACATTATTTCTCAGATCAGATATAAAACTTCAAAGATCTGTGAGAAATGCAGTCTAATGATTTTTCATTCCCCTCAAAACCTAAAGGTGCATTGCAATCACTCCAAATATACACAAACCTAAAGGCCGTTGACAGCCAGAGCAAGAATGTAAACCTTCTTTTGTTTAAGCATTAACCAGAACTTGATATATCGATATAACCGACTACTAGCAAATCTTTCGACCATTACTCTCCTTCATTTAAACTAAAATTTCCTCCTACTTATAAGCTTATAGGCTGCAGTTTCTTAAACTAAAAATTTCCTCCAACTAATTTAGCTAGTAGATGCACTAACTGATATCAAATTAACAAGAGAAAACACTTACTTGTTCAAACAGACCTTTGGGCAGAAAGGTGAAAACATTGTACTTTGTTGTAGAAATTGAATTACCCTGCAAACATTTTCATTCAAACATTCATTACAAGAAAACTCACAAACTGACTGAACGCCAAACAATAAAAAAAAAAAAAAAAAAAAAAAAAAAAAAAAAAAAAAAAAAATTATGATTGTGAAAATGAGAACGAAAAAGTACCTTGAACCGGACGAGGTAATTAGAATCTCGGTCATTGCAGTATACGGTACGATAAGTAGGAGCCTGAGGTTGTATACGGCCCAGCGTCACCGTTCGAGACGGTGCTCGCAGGTGATTCGTTGACGAATCAACGCTTAATCCTCCCGGAATAACCATTCGGATTTGGAAATTGAGCTTCAAAATGTTACCCTCTCTGAAATATCCGATTAACCGAGCATGAGATCTATACCGACGACGGTAGAAACACAGAGGACCATCATCTTCCTTCTTCCCCCTCTTTTGTTTCAACCTTTTTTCTTTTTTTCTTTTTCCCTTTTTTTTTTTTAGGGTGGATTTGCTTTGCTTCGCGCTTGTAAAAATTATATTCCAAATTTATATAAATGGACTCAAAGCCCAATATTTTTTAAACGAGAAGATATGTTAAATCTTCTTTCATTCTCTTGATATGACAGGATAGAAGGGTGTTCACATCAGTTTACAGTCTGTAAATTCACTTAACCATCTTCTTCTTCGTTTCCGTACTGGTCCAAGGGGAGATAGATTTCATAAGAGCATCTTTACTGGCAGTTACTCTCATGGTTACTCAACCATTTGGGGCCAAAAAACTGAATAAAAAATCTATTTACGATCCATTTAGGAGAGAATCGATTCCCTGGGAAGCATCTGAAGCAACACCATGAGTAACCGTACGTGGCCTATTTTCATTCGTAAATACATAAATATTAAATGAATTTTTTTTTTCCATTTTCTTTTTCTTTCTTCCCCATTCTCTCTCTTCTCTCTCGATACAAACGGAGTTCTCACGACCAACGACGGCGGAAGGTTGTTGGATTAACCCTAAGATTTGACGCTTCGGTTCTCACCACCAACGACGGCGGAGATTTTTTATGCTGCGACAACGACGGCAGCTCGATCCCGGAGGTCTCCGTATCAAATCCCCGCCACAACACAACCGCCTCCGTCGATGGTGACTGAGACGGAGAAGGTTACAGTCGAGCGTCACTGTGCTGCGAAAGGTAAAGGCTTGAATTGCTTGGTTCCGCCTCCTAAAGGTTACCATCAGCTGGTTCCATGGCCTAAAAGCCGTGACGAGGTAACTCCTTTGTTTGCAATCTCTTGTTAGAGTTTATTGGCTAACTAAAGCTTAATAGCAAAGCTCAAGTGGATTAAGCTTAGAATCAGAATGTAATAAGCCTAAGTAGATTGGATTAAGCTCAATATTCTCTTGTATTGCATTTTGGTTGGAAAATTCTGATCTTGGGATTAGCTTAAGTGTTGCCCAAAAAAAAAAGGAATTAGCTTAAGTAGATTAAGTGATGTCGAATTTGGATTTGCAGATTTCTTAAAATAGCTACAATTACAAGTATCTTCAGTTAGAGGTGCCAAGGTTGTTACTGATCCAAGTAATGGGCGATCAAAAGGTTATGGATTTGTTAAATTTGCAGAGGAAAGTGAAAGGAACCGGGCCATGGCTGAAAATGAAATGAATGGTTTGTATTGCTCAACAAGGCGTATTATCAGTATTGTTAAGAACTTAGCCAACGTTGATATCTTCTTCTGTGTTTGCCTTTGACTGGTTTTGTAAAATATATTGGACCGGAGTCGAGAGCATGAAGAGTGCCACTATATTATGTAAGTGATATGACTAGTACCTGAAGAAAGAAGAAAGAGGTTCAAGCGGAAAGTTATGTTGATCGTCAATGTCGCTTCAAGGTTCTTTCTTCATTGTCTTGATTGCCAAGGTGACCTCTAATACTACATTCACACCAAGTTCTTATTAATAACAGAGGCTTTAGAAGCTGAAATAATGATAACAAAGATGTAATCAGCCAGGTGTGTTTGTGCAGGTGGGACAATCGAACTTCAGCATTAACACCGGAGAAAGAGATATTCTACCTAGTGGCGATCCTAACATCGGCAGTGAATGTAGTAACATTAGTGAATGTTTGTATTGCTCAACAAGGTCATGTGAATGTAGTAACATTAGTGATAATCAAATATGACAAAAGTTGGTATCCTTTACATTGTAGATATTTGTTTTGTAGTTTAGGTTGAAATTTGTAGGGTTTTTTTTGTACTTGTATTGCAGGTTCTGTTTTTAAAACTGCAGGTTCTGTTTTTTGTTCTTGAATGTTCTTGATTGTGTTCTGTTAATCTATCCATCATGCAATGCAATATTTGTTTTAATTCACTATTCATCAAGAAAGTTGGCAAAAAAGAAAATTTGATAATTAATAAACACAAAAAAAAACAATATATATTTTTTAAATGTTTGAGTAACCTTCTTTGGGGTTCTCTAGTAATAGGGTGATTTTGCTTAAGTTCTTTTAGGGTTGTTTTACTTAATTTATGATTATTTATATAATTAATTAATGTGAGAGTAACTATGGTGGGTTACTCCACTAATGATGGACATGATATGTTACAATAATTACCTTTTTAAGGGTCTAAGGGATGAACTCGGGAATTTATTGCTGGAATGCCACTTACGGAAAAATTTTGATCTTGCATACCACTTGAGAGTCTGCATACCATCCAAAATGTGATATTCCTATTTTACCCTTAATGAAGCTGATTTATTTAATTATTTTTATTTTATCTTTTATACTAAAATCGATTTATTTTTATTTTTTCCCTAATCGGTTTTGCCGGTTCACCGTCCGACCATCTCATCGGTTCACTCCTCATCATCTCACCGGTTCACTGACAATATCGCTGACATATTTCAGCAAATGGTACAAATAGTACAAATGGAACAACTGACATGTCAAAATAGTACAAATGGTACAACTGACAGATAATTAAGTATATAATCGAACTCCCAGAACAACCCAAGCATTTCCTCCCATTGGAGTTTTGCATTTTTCGCGGCTTGGATTTCTTCTGGAAGGATCGCCAGTCTGTTTTCATCTTCATAGTTGTACTTTTATGATTTTTCTATATTTGTAGTTGACATTGATATAAATTATTATTCATACAACTAAATTCAACTAGGTATAACTAGGAACATAAATGTATTTATATTTGTATTCAACAAATATGAAAACGATAAATTAAGATTTCTGAGGATCCTAAAAATATCTTAAAGTATAAAAGAAACAATTATAAATAAGTAAAACTCATATTTATCATCTTCCTAATAAATACCATTATTTCAACTAGCTCAACTAGGCATTACTAAATTGTATTTTTAGTAAATTCTAATAATAAATTATAAATAAGTTATAAACTAATTAATAGTAATAAATCTTGTGGCCAACTTCTAATTAATAATTTAAATCATAGTCTAACTGAAAATTCATAAAAATCGTAAAAGTTCAACTATGAATATGATAGTACAACTGGAAAACTAGATCAACTATGTTTATAACAAATAGTCTTTTTTATTAATATTCTGCTGTCCTTGTCCACTTTACCACACGTGGGATTATTTTAAATGAATATCCTGCCGCCAAAGGTCCATTTATATTCGTTTTTACATGATTCAGGTTTAAATTCAATTTAATATAAATTTTAATTAATTTGTTATTTTCTTAAATGACAATAAGCATTGCTCCATGTAATACATACAGTTGCACCAAATAGTTCAAGTTCTACCGAAATTGTGTCAGTTGTACCTATATAATCTAGTTGTACATAAAAACTCACGTTCACCATATAATTCTATAATCTACAACTAAACAAAACTCAGTCTCTTAGTCTCTGCTGCAAGTCTTTAATCTTCTGCTCCTTATAGCTAGCTTCTAAGTAGATATTCTTTTCCATCTCTTACTTCTTTAAGCTCACCCACTTCTTTTCTCAACATCTATATTCTTTCTCTATCTTTTGATTCCTTCTAAATTTCTGAATCCACAACACAACAAAATACAGAATTGAAATACAAAACATGTCAAGTGTTGCTATGGACATTAGTTACTAACATAATCATATCAATTATCATTATTGTTATGAGCTTGTAGATGAGTCGGAATAGTGAATGAGTCACTAACCGTGATAGGAGTTGTGGAGGGCCTGATCCGTTGGTGAGTGATCAATACCAAATCCCCTTAGAATTATATGTTGAGAAGCTTGCATTACCATCAAAAGATACAATCTGGTTGGTGGTACTTGGAGAACCATCAGAAGCTGAAAGATGCGATATGGTTAGTTGCAAAGAATGGAAATCGACAATGGAGATTTGTTGTCACCGGGGAAGAGAGAAGAAGAATCGAAGTTGACGGTGGAGTTGATGCGTCCACTCACCGTTATTGGAGAAAACCGGAGAAGAGTTGTCGTCCCAGGGAAGAGCGGAGAAGAATCAAAGTCGACGAATGAGAGTTGCCGTCACCGAGGAAGAGAGAAGAAGAATTGAAGTCAACGGAGGAGTCAAAGGAGTTGAAAAGTCCACTCGCCTTTGTTGGAAAAAACCGGAGAAGCGTTGCCGCCGCCGAGGAAGAGCGGAGAAGAATCCAATTCGACGAAGGAGACCTGCCATCGCCGGGGAAGAAAGGAGAAGAATGATATTTGCCGTCGCCGGGGAAGAGAGGAAAGAATCAAAGTCGATGGAGAAGTTGAAGAGTCCACTCGCCGTTGTCGGAGAAAACCCTAAGATGAGTTGTCGTCGTTGTCGGGGAAGAGTGGAGAAGAATTGAAGTTAATCAAGGAGACTTGCCGTTGCCGGGGAAGAGAGGAGAAGAATCGAAGTCGATAGAAGAGTTGCAGAGTCCACTCGCCATTGTCGGAGAAAATCAGAGAATAATCGAAGGTCGAAGATTTTTTTTTCTAATTTTTTACCTTTGTAATTCTCTCTTACAAATATTTTTAAGTGGATCATTGGATCGGGTGATCCATTTTATTTGATTTGGGTCGAATAGTTTGGTTGGATCAGTAATATCAGAATTTTAACAAGGTTTTTTAGACATTTTCATGCGTTTTGATTAAAAAGAAAATGTTTAATTTTATTACAAACAAGACGGTGGCATGCACGATCAAATTTTTTCCGGAAGTGGTATTCCAGCAGTGCGCCTCGGTGGCTTTTCTGTCTCAAAATTTTAAATAGTCCAAATCAATGCTTATACCTCTTTGATTGGCTAACTAGGCACAATGACAAAATGGAGGATCTTCTGTGTTATGCGTGCATTCTCAAGAAAACTCAGGTCTGTTCTCATCTCTTCTTTTTGTTTTATGTTTTTCCTTCCCTTAGTATTATTATTAGTTCTCGGTTTGTTTTAAACCCTTAGCAGTTAAAATATTGCGTAACATACAGTACTTTTTCTTTATTGTAGTAAGTAAAAAATAAGAATGGATACACATAAGTAAGCCAAACAAAAAAAGAGATGGTCAGTAGAAGCGATCATCGAACATTTAGTTCTCGATTTGTTTTTTATTCGTTCATCGAACATTCAAACATAGCTGTCACATAATCCACCATTTGACTGTGGGATCCAACTACCTACCTATTAATAATGAAAAAAATTATACTCTCTCTATCATAATAGATGAATTTTTATGATTTTTTCTTTTATCACAAATATTGATTTTTATCAATTAATGCTAAAAAATTATAAATTTCAAGAACCATTAAATGAAAATATTAAAGTTTTGTGAACTACTATTGGTTAATAGTTATAAGAAATATTATTATAAATAAATAATGCATTTATATCTAAACATTAAATATTTTTCTTAATTTATGTAAAAATCCTAAACATCATCATAAATCATTTGTGAAACAAAGGGAGTATAAGTTTACAAATCCCAAAACCAAAGTCCTACAACGAATTTACTTCGACACTTATTCCTTATTCCTTATTCATATTCCTAATTCGCAATCATGAAGCGGAGTGGAAAGGTATGTACATTTTTATATATATATATATATAGATATTTTCCCATGTATCACCGTGAAAACTCTCTTTTGACATCATTTAGTTATGTTTGTTTTTTTTATTTGTAGAGTTTGAGACGGAGAGATTATAGACGGGCGAGAGCGCTTTGGGATTACGAAAACGCGAGTCTCAGCCGCGGTTTCAATGTATCCCATCTTACTCCGACCATTAGACGTGTGCTTCGTGCACATGGGTATTACGGTGAGCTACATACAGAAATGGTCGTTTCGTCATCTAGAATCAAAGATCGCAAGATTAGTCCTGCAACTTATAATTGAATATCTACAATCCTTTTTATTTTATGATTAATAATTGACAGTATAATTTATTTAACTATGGTATTATAGTAATTAACTGTATAATTTTTTTTGATTCTTTTTCTTATAGAATTAGTAATTTAAAATTAGGATTAGTATTATTTTTTATATACATATATGAACTATCTTTTTATATTTATTAAATTGTTTAAATTTTTAATTTCTTACAATTTATAATATGTTAAAACAAAGTTTTTATATAACACATGACAAAATCTTTAATTGTTAAAATTGACATGTGTCGCGATCACATGAGTTACTAACTTTTAAAACCAAGTTTTATATAATAACATAATATTAAATAACCTATCAAATAATTCACCAATTGAAAAACTTAAGAAAATTACATTAATTACTTATTTTCTTATATTATGTTAATCACTAATTTTAACACATTAAACTTTTTTATACTTTAATCGCTTTTTGTATAAATTTATTTTACTATATGATTATAATAAATGATAATTGCAATTAAGTTGTAAATATTTTCCTTATTAATTGCATATATTTTCCTATTGAAATTAGTAATTTAATAGTTAATACATGATAATTGCAATTAAATTACAAATATTTTCCTTATTAATTGCACATATTTTCCTCTTGAAATTAGTAACTTAATAGATAATTTTCCTATTAAAATTAGTGATATAAGATTATTTTGGTTTTATATAATTTTCAAAAATATTAAATGTAATCCTTTTATTTGAGGATTTTTTTTAATTTTCTTATAATTATTATATAAAATATCTTTTCACACATATCAAAATATTATCGATATATTTGACACGTGTCACGATTATACTACTTTGAAAACTAAGGTTTATATAATAAGATATAAAATCTTAGCTTTTAAAATTTTGTATTGGTTTATAGTTTTTTAAATTAATTAGTAAATTTCATCCATAATTAATTAGAGAGAGAAAATAAATTTTTAAAACTAATAATTATTTAAATGAATTTATTAGTCTAATATATTTTTGATGTTATTCAAAAAATAAACATTTGCCTTAAGACTAATTGCATGATAATGTAAATTTTTTACCAATTAATATAATAAGATTTCTTACCAAAAAGAAATAATGTTATATTTTATGAACGTTAACTTTGATTTATTTCTCTATTTTAAATTATTTTTAATGTGTGTGATAGTTTTGATAATTTGGAAATTTCGTATCTTCGCGCTTGTAAAAATTATATTCCGAATTTATATAAATGGACTTAAAGCCCATTTTTGATTAGGCCCATAGAATAATTATATCGGTTTTGACAATTCCGACGACCTAATTCTTCCCCCTTGTTGACATTTTTTCTGGCGGTCGAAATTCAAATTGCGGAGGAAGAAAGAAACCCATAAAAAATGGAGCTGCTCAAGTTGTCAAAATTCAGATTGCAGCTTCAGTCAATGATCGGAGAAGTGCGAGATCTACGTGTAAGGAGAATGAGGTTTCTATACATCTTATTGGATTTGTGTTTTCTCTCTCTCTTCTTCCACTTTACTACTGGCGATTTTTTTTTTTGGCAGGAAAGGGAGAGATCAGTCACAGATCAGATTAATCTTGTGAATCAGGTTCTTCAATCAATGTTACTGTTACGTCGCTCTCGTTTTCTGTTTCGTTTCTGAGTTCGTGAATCCGTGAACCATGTCGTTTGGTGCGTCGATGTACAGAGACAGAAGCAAACGGAGGAGGAATACAGCAGGAAATTGCAGGAGCTTCAAGCTGAGGTAGATTCTTCTAGAGAAACACAGGAGGCACTCGAGAGGAAGGTTTGTAAGATTTTAATTTGTTTTGCGAATCTGTTAACAGTAAAGATATGGAGTTTTGTGAAAGTTTTAATTTGATTTTTGCAGGTGAGTTACCTTCAGAACGACTATAGTTTGCTGGAAAACAAGCAGAACGAATTGAAGGCTACTATCCAAAACTTGCTTCAATCACGTGAAAACTTCTTAAATGCTTACCAGGTACTTGTCTCATCGTCGTCTGGGTAGTAGAAGTAGCTTAGAGAATCATCTGTTTGATGGGTGAACAGTTGAATTGTGTGTATATGGATACTTTTTCTCTCTGGGGATTGTGAAGTGGTGGTGTGTTATGCAGGAGTCGTTTTGTGAAATGAAATGTTCAATTGAAGCCAGGGATAGGAAAATTGCTATTTTAAACGAGAAGATAACCTCTCATCTTACATTGTTTGATTCAATTGAGAAAGAGGCATCGACAATCAAAAAGGTTATACACGAAGTTCAGGGTCTTGTGGATCAAAAAGAAGATGTAGGCATGTAGATCTCTTGCTAATTCTGCTTGAATATATGCTTCCAATATACTTTCAATGCTTTCACGGCTTCACCCTAATGCAATGATTGTGTTTCTGTTGTTTCTTGTGTTTCAGTGAGTGGCTTGAAAGAGAAAATGGACCATGTCTCTACGTATGAAAAAGTGTTTATAGGTGAGTTTCTTTCCATTGAATCTGCGCTGATGCTAACCTGATTGTTCATAGGTTACCTGATTGTTTTTCCTACGTTAGTTTTTCATCTACTTTTGTGGTCTTTTCCTTTGGCTCTAATTCTGATGAAGACAATGATTTCTATAATCTGTACTTATGCAGATAAAATCAGAAGTTTAGAAGAGAACATTGAATATCATGAAATGGAATTACAGAGCAAGGAGACTACAATATCAGAGCTTTCGGCTCAGCTGGAAGCAGAAAAGATTAAAAATGAATATCAACATCAAATCGAAGAGATATCCATATCAGAGTTTGCATGTTTTACAGCCTTTTTAAAGAAGGGAACTAATGCAAGATCATTGCTCTTAAAGCATTTGCCACATCCACGTTTACTTGACTAGCCTTACCTTCAGAAAACTTTGCAGGTGAAAGATTTAGTTGTGGAGAACTTGATTTCTGAAAAAGAGGTAAGAAAGGAGATATTTAGCCGTCTACTGAGTTTGATCGTTTTTGCATCCTCAATAGTCTCTGTAAAAAGTGTTCAAATGTTTAGGTATTGCATTCTGAAGTGAAGAGTTTGGAGATGATTCTACAGCGGATTCAGGAGTCTGCATCCCTTATGACTGGAGAGGTAACAGATAATCGCAGGATTCTATTATTCTAACATTCTATTATGAGATAATAGTCTAGTGGTGAACTTTGAATTTGAATGATCAAATTGTTATGTTAAATCTTCTTTCATTCTGTTGATATGACAGGATAGAAGAGTGTTCACATCAATACTGACATTCGAACAAGGTGCCGATGAGAGTAACAAAAGATCCAGGTCTGTAAAATCACTTAACTATCTTCTTTTTTCCGTACTGGTCCAGGGGGAGATAGATTTCATAAGAATTCTCTTAATGGACATGATATGATACAATAATTACCTTTTTAAGGGTCTAAGTAATGAACTCGGTGGCTTTTCTGTCTCAAATTTTTAAATAGTCCAAATCAATGCTTATCCCTCTTTGATTGGCTAACTAGGCACAATGACTCAGTTGACAAAATGGAGGATTTTCTATGTGAAGCTCGTGTTATGCATTCTCAAGAAAACTCAGGTCTGTTCTCAACTCTTCTTTTGTTTTTTGTTTTTCCTTCCCTTAGAATTAGATATCACCAGAAACAACATAAAACCCTAACGTTAGAGTTACAACTTCACACAAACCAGATTCTCAGTTACTTCTTATTGCAGAAAAAGTTATTCCATCAGCGTCTCCTAGTTGTCAGCACCAAAACACAGACTGCAGATCGATACAAGATGACGATCATCAACTGGATTCGGCTGAGTACCTGCAGCATAACACAGTCGGTGGCAATTGGCAGAGTAATAATAACCACAACCACTTTGAGATTGAGGCAAGTTAAATTGATTTTCTCTTTGTTTGCTGCTTACAATTGTTGATAGAAGTGAAGTAGTGAACAAAAAAGCATTGAAATCATTATCTACAAATTCAATGTGATTTCTTAGAATCAACATCTTCACAACACTTTTCATCAGCCACTGTATGTAGTATGCATTTTTCACAAACAATCCTAGCTTTTTGTAGCACCTTTGTTGCACTCAGATTTCTAGAAAACCTCTCATATCATGTAGCTTATTCATTGGTTCAGCGACGAAGTAGTTCCAAACTTTAAACCCATAAGTGAATAAAATCGCCAGTCTTTTGCAGGACAAGTGCAAAGAGTTGATGAACCAGCCTGATTCAGAGTGCTCAACAAATCGTGTATAAGACTTAACTCAGTTAAGCGTCTCATCACAGTATGTTAGTTGTTATCACTTAAACTCTTATGTCGTTCTTTTGACCTTATAAACGACTTCAGTACTTGCAGGAGTTGAAGAACCGACGACATTGGTTCACTAAATATGACCAGTAATGCCTTCTAGGCTTTTATTTGTCTATGTCATAACTCATAACTGTGTGTCCAAACTCTCAAGTTATAGTCATGAAAAGAAGATTAACCCCATGATTTTCTAGAGAGGCATAGCTCAAATATGACTGGATCGCTTCTACTGACCATCTCAGGTTCCATCAAAAAGAAATATATATATCTTTTTATATAGTTCTCGGTTTGATTCAAATCCTTGACAATAAAATATTGCGTAACATACAGTACTTTTTAAGTAGTAAATAAAAACGATAACAATATGGATACACATATAAGCAAACAAATCAAAGCAAATGTTTATAACAAATCAGAATCTTGGCCTAGATATTTTATAAGAGATTGGATCAGTGGACTAGTCCTTTCTATACTAGCCGTGGAAATTATTTGACCACACATATATGATATAAGTATAATAAATCAATCATTCAGCTTGAAGAAAGTTCGTTTGGTGGGTACAAAGGTCATATAAACGACAAGAACATGAGTTTTCTACATTCGCACGCAATGAATTAGACGTAGACAAAAGGTATTTTTCTTTACATTTTCATAGCTAGAGACTTGTATGAATATTATTGTTGTGTTACAATTCGGATCTAAATTTAGTAGTATTGTATTATATGAGTTGTACACGATTTTAAAAAGTATATTTAGATTTAAATGGGGATAAATTATTTTCTTTTGGTGGGGAAGACGACATCAAGACAAATACAACAGACGAGTAGCCAATTGAAATTTGTGAATTACTTTTCATCTTTTTGGTCCATTGATTGTGGGTTGTTTAACTTGTGATGTGAACTTTGAGGGCATTAGTAACAAAAACAACAAAAGGTTATTGGGAGCACCGAAGATGGCACACATGGTCCACCATTCGACTTCATAGTTGGATCCAACTATCTAACATTTATCAGTTTGTATGTATGAGCATGTTAAGCAAATCAAATCAAATGCTGACAGGAAAAAGAAAAGAAACAAAAATAGGTAAGGACGTCTAGGGAGTTGCTTAAAAAGGCCATTGATTACATAATTAAAAAGGAAACGTGTCTTTCCATGTTTGCATTAACTTAGCACCTTTTGTGTTAATGTGCGTGTGATATATGCCCATCAAATGTAATATCGAAACAGGTTTGAGAACTTAATCACTAGATTTAAAATTATCTTTGATGGACACTTTTAATGTTTAAGCGATAAAGATGACCAGCCGAGGGACTTTAATAATCCAGTTTATTTAGTGGGTTATATGCTTTTATAGCTTTACGCACTTCTACGTTAATAGTACGATGGTTTATTATAGTATTTTTAACAAGTGGCTAGTTTTGTTTTTCATATATCGTTTATTTTATTTATAACAACTTGATATGTTCTACTATTTTATTTGTTACCTTATTAATTCATGAGATATATATTAGATATATATATATACTTATTTAAGCAACCCTTTAAACAAATAACCCTACTCCATGTCAAATATTATACAAAATGCCATTGTATTTTAATACAAAATATAATAACAAAATTTTAATATTAATTTGTTGTAACCTGAAAATGATTATCCAAAAAAATAGTAATTATTAATTTATTAGATTACAAGAAATCATTAATAAAATAATTAAACAGATTCTATTTATTGTTTCAGAAATCATAGGAAACAATAACAAACTATTTAGAAAATTATAAAACTTAAATTTATATATAAAACTAAGATTAAATATTTACATATCTAAATCATTTAATAATAACAAATATATTTTAAAATTAGGATACAATTGTTTATATTTTTAAAATATATCTATATACTTATTTAAGCTATGTTGTTAAAAATTTAACCAGTTCTGATGTGACATATTACGAATATGCTATTATATTTTAATTATTCTAATAACTAAAAAAAAAAAAGTTTAGATTTGTTTACAAAATAATAAAACTCTATTTATTGTTTCATAAATCTTAAGGAATAATAACAAACTATTTAATTGGCTAAAACTTAATTGTTTATACACAATATTCACTATATAAACAATACTAAGTGTATAATATTGATAATATACATAACCTAATTGTAATTTTCACCTATAAAATTAATATACAACATGTTATACCAATAACTTCAATTTGTAAATTTGGTATATTAATATCTCTAAACACGATCACATCAATTTGTAATACCAAATCACGGGTCAATACATGTTTTGTTAGATTTTTTTGGCTTTACCGAATGTATAATTAACGAATTTGCTATTGCACCAGACCAAAATAGTAGTACCAACTACGGGTCGAAATCAGAGTATGACCTTAAGTAAATTAAATATATGATTTTATAAAATGTATAGAATTAATAATTTTTCTACTATTATTTTGTAACAAACAAATCCAAATTTACATAAATATTTCCTCACGCTGGTAACATTATTCTACAAAATATTAACGTGTATTTATGAGTCGGGTAATAAAACGGGTAATGAGACGGATAATGAGACGCTCAAAAATTATATTAATATCTGATACTCGATCATTATTCATGGATAATATAATTATTCTACCCTTCACTCGACCCTAAAGTTGCGGGTACCTTTTTTGGGACGGATACAAACCGAAAAACGGGTCCAATACGGGTATCGGTAGTAGTTTCGAGGCCTACCTATTAGTAGTTTAATATGAATCAAAATTCACCATATAGTACTATAGTATATAACATGTAAATGAATGATACAACATAAACATAATATTAACAAATAATAAAATAAAAAAAAATTCCCGTGCTACCAGCGCGGGTTATTATCTAGTTTATATTTAGTATTTACATTCAAATTCTGAAACGATTTTCGTTTTTAACCAAAAAAAATATATTTTAGTGACTTTGTTGTGAAATACTGTAAGATAGGTTTATTTCTAAAATTCTAGTTACAGTATCTTTTTTGAAAAAATGGCATTCTTGATTTCCCGGATTAATAAGTGATCTTTTTGCCATCTTCTCATTTTTAGAAACAAAAAACAAACAAAAACCTTACATCTTTTCCTAAATCTAGCTATCTCCCCCACCCGATAAAAGCAAAAACAGAATTTGTAAAGGGAGAGATGATAGTTGAGGCAATTATGTAGATATAGAAAATATTAACAGGTTTGAATTAAAGCTACGTCTAGTGTTTTTTGCGCTTTATCATGTAGTATCTTGTAACACATTTTTTTTAAGCAAGTTATAAAGCGCAAAAAGGCATCGAAATATTCATTAAGGTAAATGATAATACTTCGAGAAATTTTATTTATGGTTGCTCTTGAATTGATTAACTGAAAACACCAAGTAAAGTATCCCATCACTTCACTTGAAGATTTGGGAGTAAAGTTGGTGGGTTTTTGTTGGGAAAGTTGTTAAGTTTCCACTCCTTTCATTAAATGCTCTATGTCTTATCTTCCAATTATTAAACCCATTTCCTTTGTTTTTTTTTTTTATCTATAGTTCAACTGCTTTATTCTGCACAATTAAAAATTAGGTTTACAATCACTGCGTTCGTACATACGTTTCAAAATTTGGAGTCATTAACTCAAATTACGGTCACCACACACTGACTACTGTCTACTGTAAGAAGGACGAAGTTTTCGAGTCTTCTATAATAGTAGGATAAAATAGAACGTTTTAAATGCTATAATGCCACAAACAAAAGAAAAGAAAAAAAAATACATGGAAAAGAAATCTTTAATTTGAAGAAACCTAATTATTGCCTAGATAAACCGGTAGATTATATACTACTAGTAGTTATTCTGATCTGAAAAAAAATTCCGAACAGTGTCTCTTATTTTCACTTTGTTGAAGAAGCATTATTTAATTACCGACTGCGTCGATAATTTGCTACATGTATATACCTCGGTGCCAATCATCGTGTTGCATAGTTGCATGCAAAAAGAGTAGGAACCACTCAAAATTAAATTCATATTGGGATTCCCCAATATATTGAGGAAGATGCTATAGATCGAGCCTCTTCAATTATTTGGAAAAGGATATTTAGGGTTGAACTCGTTTGTTATTTAAAATTGAAAGAGGATATGGTTTGAGTCTTAAACCGATACATAGATACCTCTCGGGTCGAATACGATGAATTTATGTTATTTTCCGGTTTAAAATGTTTATAGTATGATGCGTATAAATTTGGTAGCACGAAATTGGTGGGCCAATGATCTCATGTGAAAATATATGTATTTGACAATCCCTAAGCAATAGAAAGCTTTTCACAATGGCCCCTGTGTCTCTATAATGCTTGAGGCTGACACGTTGTCGGTTCGCATCATTATTTGCTCGTGACTTTCTTTTTTTCATATAGCAAAATGTCTTTTAGTGTAGGCTGGGATTTAAGATAAAATGTGTAACGCCAATAATTTTAACTCTAGTAGTATCTATGCCACATTGTGAAAAGATATTTCTACCGTACTCAAACAGTAAAGCTAATATAATCACAAAAATAGGAAAAGAAACAAAGGAAAAAAATTACAATTGTGATAAAGTAGTGATGTATATTTTTGTTGTGTCTAATGTACGTACGTAAAAAAATAATCTGAAGGACTGTGGAAATCTACGAGGCGTGTGTAGAACATGAAAGCGTCAGTTCTGTACAAATCGAAAGCACTTCAAGTGACAACGAGATTCTGCCAACAAACAACCGCACGTGTGTTGTTTTTTCTAATCATATCTTTCATTACCCACTGTTACTCTTTTGTTTTTATTATCACAACACAACAATCCAATTAGGGTAGAGAGAATTATTTGTTTGAAAAAAATAATTAAAGTTTGCAAAGATATTTTGTGATACAAAAAAGGTAAAAGAATATGTTTATGTCGACAAAGAAAAAAACGAATATGTTACTTTCGTTTATTAAAAAATTGACATACACCGTGTTTTCTAGATTGCTTACCATTTGTATGGTTGTTATAAAAACGAAGAAATTATATGGTGGAAATTCTGAGAACTTTACAAAACATATTTCTAATTATTTATTTTTGCCAGTTGGTGTTTCTTTATATAAACACATTGGAGAAAACACTGGAAAAGAAAAAGGTGAGATGTAGATGGAGTGAGGGTCCATGTAGATGAGATTGTAACTCTTATAATAATTAAATAATCGTCAGAGTCAAATGAAATAAGTTGGAACAATTTATCCTTTTTTATTTGTTGTTGTTGTAATTTTCCTGCCAAACTACCCATAAATTCAAACTTCCATAAACAATATTTTCAATAGACTTGAAAAAAAAAAAAAAAAGACTCACAATTTTATGCAAACCATTTACAAACCATAGATGAGTTTTGGCAGTATCTAGCTAGAAACAGAGCAAAGCCATCGGCGTCGACCGAGTCGCTTCTTCGAAGTTACACCATTGAAAGTAGCTCAGACATGAGTCACATGATGACTAACTATTTTTGCATGGTAATTTTTTTTGGTAAGTTAAGAATAAGATTGTCACATCAAAAATCTAACTTGTAAACCATTTTTTCCTGAGACAAAAATATAATTCTAAAAGTTAGTTGGTAAGATTTCAACAGATAAGAGGTTTTCTTTGTTTTTTCCCTTATTTTAAATTAGTAAGACGAAAATTCTTTTCTTGTATAACAAATAACTAAAACATTTCATTCATCCACGATATATATAATAATATAAATTATAGATTTGTTTTTCTCTAAGGCTTAAATATTAAAGACATACAGTATGTATGTATTATATAATTAATTAAGGACAAAATTATAATCAAGAATCATTGATTGGTATTTGACTGACTTGTATATATAATTTTACAGTAACTACGTCATAAGTGAAACTAGATACTGATGATTAGAGAGCGACTACAAAAAAAAAAAGTGATGGTGAGAGGGAGTCCTACCGACGCACTTAACCAGATCCGGTTAAAAGAAAGAACTCGGTTTAATTCAATGGTTAAGAGAATTTGCTTGGTAGATGCCGTTAATGCACACCGAAGAGATAATAATAACTAACTACTTACTTCTTCTTTCTTATCTTCGAATCCTTTTGTTTTTTGACTTCCCGAATCTAAAAAAAAAAATCCAAAGAAAAAAAAAAAAAAGTAGTATATCTTTTTTTTTTGGGTTCTCCGTAAGGAAGGAAATCTTAATTTTTTTTTCTCTTTTTTGCTTCACCAAATAAATTCTGTCTCTTTTCGGAAATCTGAGCTGAACCGGAAGTACCCTTTCTCTTGTGTTTTGTTCATTTATAGTCTTTGTTGTTGTTGATTCGATGATGACAGATTCCTTTCCCACATATTGATCAAAGAGAGATAGATATAAACGTAGCTCTCTCTCTCTCTCTCTCTTTATTGTTTTTTTTTTTGTTTTCTGGGTTTTGTTCGATCGTCATATGGAAAGAAAGATTGTGTAAGCTAATCTCTAATCAAAAAAGAGAGAGATGGGAGGTTGCGTGTCGACGCCTAAGAGCTGTGTAGGAGCGAAGCTTAAGTCAAGTAAACAACGAAGGAAGAGTCGTAGACGACGTAAAATTCAAAGGAAGAGAGCCGTCTCTTCTCGTCTCTCTGACGGATCTTTCGACACTCTCGATCATCATCGTAATTTCTCCATTCCCAGTTCCCGAGGTCTCTATTCCCCTCTCTCTGTTTCCTCCCATTCCTTTGATTTTGATCTTTGATTCGTTTTTTTAACCCTATCGATTAGGTTTTCTCCAAAGTTTTTCTTTTTATTATATATATATATGAATGATTCTTTCAGATTAGAGATTCTGATTATATAAAAAACAAACTCACTGTGTGTTTTGATTAAATCTTTGTTTATTACATCACACACTTTGTAAAGCTTTGATCTTTTTCCTCTTTTATGATTTTTTTTTTTTTTTTTTTTTCAACGTATTTGGTAGCTAATCTCTTGTGATTTTGATTTGATGTTTTATAAATTTGAATACTTGATTGATGTTTAGTAGAGAGAACTGATGATGATGTTTTTTGTTCTCCACAGCAACTGGTGAAGAAGCATGGTTTGAGTCCAATGTCGCTTTTGAAACTGACTGTGATGATGATTTCCACAGTGTTCAAGAAGGTAATACTATCCTATCTTCTTGACTTCTTCTATACCAATTTCTTTTAGCTTGTTGAGATTATTGATCGATCTTCATTTCTCGGCTTTTCTGATTGTTTTTGATTTCCAGATACGTTAAACGGATCTAATCGTGTATCAATCTCGAGTTCAACAACAACATCATCAACACAAGACTCTGAATCAAACGAAGTGATGTCCCAGTCCAAATCAGACGGTGATTTAAACGATGCAAAGCGGCCTGATTTGGTAGATTCATCTGCAGATGAAGGTCTCTTGGAAAACTGCAGGATCTTACCTAGTAATTGTTTGCCTTGTCTGAATACAACAACTGTTCCTTCTATTGATAAGAGAAGGTCTCTTAGCTCTAGTCCTCCTAGTTCCAGGAAGAAAACTTCTCTTAGACTTTCTTATAAATGGAGAGAAGGTCATGCTTCAGGAGCCTTGTGTAAGTATACATATCATCACTTGATTGGTTCATTGGATTTAGCAGGTTATTCTCAAATCCAAAACTCACATGTTCTGTCTCGAACATTGTTTCAGTTCTGTCTAAAATGCAGTTGAAGAGACCGATAGCGGGTTCTCAGGTTCCTTTCTGTCCAGTTGATAAGAAAATGCTCGATTGTTGGTCAACCGTTGATCCAAATAGTTTCCGTGTTCGTGGTAAAACATACTTCAGGTATACCGTTTAAGAGAACAATCCTGATTTTATTTTATGATTGATTACTAGTTTAAACCATCTTTAACTAGCAATTGTATTTTTGTTCTTGGTAAAAGGGAAAAGAAGAAAGAGTTTGCACCTAGCCATGCTGCATATAATCCTTTTGGTGTCGATGTTTTCTTATCGGAACATAAAATACACCATGTTGCACAATATGTCAAACTTCCCGTTACTACTACATCCTCAAAACTCCCATCTATCCTTATTGTAAATGTTCAGGTATGATCTAGTTCTGCTGGTAGTTGGTGCCTTCTTTCTGAATTTTTTTCCCCTGATTCTTTCTCTTGGTTTATGGCCGGAACAGATTCCTTTGTATCCAACTGCAATCTTTCAAGGTGAATCTGATGGAGAAGGAATGAATATAATTTTATACTTCAAACTCTCGGATAATTATTCAAAGGAACTACCGCTCCATTTTCAAGAAAGCATTCGGGTAAGTTCGGGAGTTGGTTAGTCTCATCTTATATGGTTTGGCGCTGTTTAAGGCTCTTTGTATTGAATCCATGTTTGTTTATTGTGCGTAGAAATTAATAGATGATGAGGTTGAGAAAGTTAAAGGCTTCCCTATGGATACAACCGCGCCTTTTAGAGAGCGGCTTAAGATATTGGGACGTGTTGCAAACGTAGATGATCTCCATTTGAGTGGTCCGGAGAAAAAACTGATGCAGGCTTATAATGAGAAACCTGTTCTTTCACGTCCGCAGCACGAATTCTACTTGGTGAGACCCTAACTCTTGAACTCTTCTGCTTGATTAGAAATAAGCTAATGAACTTGGCAATTTTGCTCTTTGTAGGGGGACAATTACTTAGAGATTGATATCGATATGCATAGATTCGGTTATATATCCCGTAAAGGGTTTGAAACATTTATAGACAGACTCAAGATTTGTGTTCTTGATGTTGGCCTCACAATTCAGGTAGGCTTCGTTTCAATCATATTTTGGACTGGAAAATCATATGGGATTTGATTGCTTATGTTAAGGATTCTTATGTATGAACAGGGGAACAAACCAGAGGAGCTACCGGAGCAGATTCTGTGTTGCGTCAGGCTAAATGGGATTGATTTCATGAACTATCATCAATTAACTCAAGAACTCCTTTGACTAACAACATTTTTTTCTCCTCCTTTGTTTTCCTTCAGAAATGAAACACAAATCTAAAAGCATCCCTTTATTAGAACCCCAAGAACATAAAAAAAGGGTGATGATTTTCAAGTGAATATATATAAAATTTCGAGTCTTTATTCCAAAATATTATCTTCTACTTTGAATGTTGGTCTTTGTTTTATATATCTCTTACCTTTGAGGGTCAATAGAAATCAAAAACATAGAATTAAATAACACAAATTGCTATATGTTAATAAACTAGGCACAGATCTCCTTATACATAGAGTGACAGTCACAGAGAGATACACAAAAACAGAGAGGAGACCTATGCTCAGATCTGAGATCTCAATGGACATGAAGTCTTTATTTATACATAGAAATATATCTATATAAGAAAGAGAGAGGCCTATGCACAGATCTCAATTCACAATGGAGTTAGAAAAAGTTCACGTGGTTTTGTTCCCATACTTGTCCAAAGGGCACATGATCCCTATGCTCCAATTAGCTCGCCTCCTCCTATCCCACTCCTACGCCGGAGACATCTCCGTCACCGTCTTCACCACTCCTTTGAACCGTCCTTTCGTCGCTGAGTCACTCTCCGGCACCAAAGCAACCATCGTCGACGTACCTTTCCCTGAAAACGTCCCGGAGATCCCTCCCGGCATCGAGTGCACCGACAAACTCCCTGCTTTGTCCTCCCTCTTCGTTCCTTTCACAAGAGCCACCAAGTCAATGCAGTCCGACTTTGAGCGAGAGCTCATGTCACTGCCACGGGTCAGTTTTATGGTCTCAGACGGTTTCTTGTGGTGGACGCAAGAGTCAGCTCGAAAGCTAGGGTTTCCTTGGATTGTTTTCTTGGGTATGAACTGCGCTTCCACCTCTATATTGGACAGTGTTTTTCGAAACCAGCTTCTATCTAAGGTTAAGTCCGACACGGAGCCGGTTTCCGTACCGGAGTTTCCCTGGATTAAGGTTAGAAAATGTGATTTCGTTAAAGATATGTTTGCTCCAAAACCCACCACAGATCCTGGGTTCAAGTTTATCATAGATCAAGTCACGTCTATGAATCAAAGTCAAGGTATCATATTCAACACGTTCGACGACCTTGAGCCTGTGTTTCTAGATTTCTACAAGCGTAAACGCGAGCTCAAGCCTTGGGCACTTGGACCGCTTTGTTCTGTAAATAACTTGTAAGTTCACTAATTATGTTTTAGTATAAATATTGGAACTAATCGATAAGAAAAATAAAGATACCAACTCTTTGCTTTCTGACAGCTTGGAAGGTGAAGTAGAAGAGAAGGTCAAGCCTAGTTGGATGAAATGGCTTGATAAAAAGCGAGACAAGGGATGCAATGTTCTCTACGTGGCTTTCGGAACACAAGCGGAGATCTCGAGAGAACAACTAGAGGAGATTGCGTTAGGGCTAGAAGAATCGCAGGTGAACTTTTTGTGGGTGTTCAAAGGAAATGAACTAGGAGAAATGTTTGAAGAGAGAGTGGGAGAAAGAGGACTGACGGTGAGAGATGAATGGGTTGATCAAAGAAAGATATTAGAGCACGAGAGTGTTAGAGGGTTCATGAGCCATTGTGGGTGGAATTCTCTGATGGAGAGCATTTGCTCCAAGGTTCCAATCTTGGCGTTTCCTTTAGCAGCGGAGCAACCTCTGAATGCGATTTTGGTGGTGGAAGAGCTTAGAGTGGCGGAGAGAGTGGTGACGGCGAGTGAAGGGGTCGTGAGAAGAGAAGAGATTGCACAGAAAGTGAAGGATTTGATGGAGGGAGAGAAAGGTAAAGAGCTGAGGAAGAATGTAGAAGCATATGGTAAGGTGGCGAAGAAGGCTTTGGAGGAAGGTATCGGTTCGTCTTGGAAGAATTTAGACAACCTTATCAACGAGTTTTGTAACAATGGAACATGATGATGTTGTACACTCTGTATCAAATCTTTCAAGTGAGCTGAGCGTGGTGCTATTAGAAATAATTTATTTGAGCCAGAATTTGGAATCCTGTAAACCATATATATTTGAGCCTTAATTTGGAAACCTGCATAATGTTAAACCCTGACACATACTTCGCTTTGCTTGTTGTTGTTGTGTAAAAGAACAAGAGATCATCAGTACATACATAGAACGAATGTAATGGTTTGCATCAAGGTTCATTCATAGAACGAGAGTAATGGTTGTCCTTAGGGTTCCTTTTCTGGCTGAAAACATCCATATAGATTTTCGAATTTCAGGAGTTGCTTGTGTATAGCAAAGCATGGAACTCCAAGATCCACCTGACGATGCAAATGCAATGAAGTGTAAGTATTGTTGCATCTCTCTCAGCTCATGAGCATGACATAGAAAGTGTCGAACTGTTTTATAAAACGAGCTGATTCATAAAGTGTGTACCATACTAACTGGTTATACAAACTACAACTGTACTCAGACAAGGCTCCCAACGACCGACTCTGTTCACTCACTGCTACCATCATCTGCAACCAAATACCAATGATGCCTCGCACTAGCTATTTCCATGTTCTCTTCAGGCTCTTCTTAGGGGAGGAATATCTCTGAGATTTTGATCCCATGAACATACATGATTTATGATTCAAATCTATCTTAAAATCCCAACTTGTAATTTGAATCCCTCTTTCTTCGAATCATCATTCATGTTCTGTGATTTGCCGTGAGAGAGTAGAGAAGAAGGAACAGAGTATATTTAACCTAGGTCAGATTCAAAGTCACTTAATTATATATGGGCCTAATGCAGGCCCAAAATGATGGGTCTTTTAACAAATCAAACAAACCACTTTTGTATTAACACAAAATTAATGCGATCCGCAGCATGGTTATTTATAGTAACAAATTAAAAAGCAAATGGTTAAAAACAATACCAGAAATTTATTATTTTGCGTTTTTGCCTAAAACTAAACTAATTGAGCAATTATACTCACCCAAGCAGATTATAGAAGTCATCTCGTACGGTACCATTACCCAACAAAAAATACATAGACTACTAATCTTTCCCTTTCGTCGCTCCCTCAAGTTGCAACCGTCGTCGCGCTTTACATTCCGGCGAGAAATTGCTTTTTTACTTCGTCGATTTTCAGATCGAGCTCCTCGTTTTCAGGTTCCATTTTCCCCCTAATCGTTTTAGTTTCTACTCCATATTTGATTTGATTCCACGCCGAACCTATTCCCTTCTCGGCGATTTTATGACTCCTGAACCCTAATTTCTTCCGTACAGACGATCGGAGCTTCCGCTCTTCGTCTCTCTGAGAGTCGTTTGATATTATTCGTGGCATATTTGATTGGTCGAAGAACGTGTGTGTGTGACCTTGTTCCTCCCTTTTCACATCGGATTCATAGGTGATTCTTCCTTCTTTCTTCGATTGACATTTGGATTAGTTCCAGCTTTGATTTTATTGCTGGATTGCTCAATCGTTGCTCACGTTTATGAACGTAGTCAATTTCTGAGTGGATGATTTCTATTTGTGATGTTGCTTAGTTCATTGGTTTTAGAGGTTCGTTATCGCCTAGTGAATAATAGGTTTAGAGGTTCGTCATCTCTCAGTCATACCAGCTTGTATTTAACTTGGTCCTTTCTGCTCGTAATTTCTTTAGTAGTGTCATTTTCTCCCCACGCATGAACCAACTTAAGTTGATGTTGAATTCTAGTATAGTTACACATGTTTATTGTCTTTGATTTTAAAACCAGCTCTTACCGATATGGTGTTGCTTATGTGCATTTTGTTCTTGTTGTTATCTTTTTCTTTTTCCAGCTACAAGATAAAATAATTTCTTTTGGCTTGGCCCTCCGTTGTTAAACTACAGAGGAAGATGTTTGGCTCATCCAATCGTAAGTGATTCTATCATATGCTTATTTGTTGGTTTCTGTAGCCTTCTATTTCGTTATTTTCTGTATAGTTTTATGCTACTTCTTTCTTATGTAATAGTACTAGAAAAGAAAATTGACCTTCTGAAATTATTTTCTTATAGCTTTTGGACAGTCATCTGGTAGCAGCCCATTTGCGTCCCAATCTTTATTTGGTCAGACCAGCAATTCAAGTAGTAACAATCCCTTTGCTCCAGCAACACAGTTTGGTACGTCTACTCCTTTTGGTGCACAGACGGGAAGTTCAATATTTGGAAGCACTTCAACCGGTGTTTTTGGTGCACCTCAAGCATCCTCTCCCTTCGCCTCCACCCCAACTTTTGGAGCTTCTTCATCACCAGCATTTGGGAATTCTACTCCGGCCTTTGGAGCATCTCCAGCATCTTCACCTTTTGGTGGTAAGTACCTTATATGGATCTCATTTTATGGTTTTTCAATAACCTCATTGATTTATTGCTTTTCTAGGGTATGAATATAGTTTATGTCTTTGGTAGAACAAGAGTTTAAGACTAAGCCCTGGTTAACGAATTTGATCTTTCTAAGCTAATTTATTTGTTCCCTTTTCAGGATCTTCTGGTTTTGGGCAGAAACCTTTGGGATTTTCAACGCCCCAGTCAAATCCTTTTGGAAGCACGATGCAGCAATCCCAACCTGCATTTGGAAACAGTACTTTTGGTTCATCTACACCTTTTGGTGCCACAAACACACCTGCCTTTGGCGCATCAAGCACGCCTTCCTTCGGTGCCACAAACACACCCTCGTTTGGTGCATCGAGCACGCCTGCCTTTGGTGCCACAAGCACGCCTGCCTTTGGCGCCTCAAACTCTCCCTCCTTTGGCGTCACAAACACACCTGCATTTGGCGCGTCACCGACTCCAGCTTTTGGTAGCACTGGCACCACGTTTGGCAACACTGGCTTTGGTTCTGGAGGTGCTTTTGGAGCATCAAGCACCCCTGCTTTTGGAGCTTCAAGCACCCCTGCTTTTGGTGCATCAGGCACTCCTGCATTTGGTGCATCAAGTACACCTGCCTTTGGGGCATCCAGTACACCTGCCTTTGGGGCATCCAGTACACCTGCCTTTGGGGCATCCAGTACACCTTCTTTTGGGGCATCAAATACCTCATCCTTTAGTTTTGGCTCCTCGCCAGCCTTTAGCCAGTCTACAGCCGCGTTTGGTAGCAGCGCTTTTGGCTCTACACCATCTCCTTTTGGAGGTCAAGGTTCTTTCTTTAGCATGTCCCAGTAAAATATTATAACTGCTTATCGTTGTGTTAGTCATTTGAATAAAGGGGTGACGAAATATGTTTGCATGATTTGTTTTGCAGGTGCGCAGGCTTCAACCCCAAATTTTGGGGGTTCTGGTTTTGGTCAATCACCTTTCGGTGGTCAACAAGGGGGTAGTCGAGCCGTGCCTTATGCACCGACAGTTGAGGCAGAGGCAGGGAGTGGTACGCAGCCTGCTGGAAAGTTGGAATCTATTTCTGCCATGCCAGCATACAAAGATAAAAACCATGAGGAGCTTAGGTGGGAAGATTACCAACGAGGAGATAAAGGTACACGTGATCAAACAAATCTTGATCAAACATCTGCTAAACACAACATTCTTGTACCTTACATACCAAAATCTGGATTCTTGTCTTCAATTCTCAGGTGGACCACTTCCTGCTGGCCAGTCTCCTGGAAATGCCGGATTTGGTATATCAACTGCTCAGGCAAATCCTTTTTCTCCATCACCGGCATTTGGTCAGACATCAGCAAATCCAACAAACCCTTTTTCGAGCTCAACATCTACAAACCCTTTTGCCCCTCAAACCCCAACAATTGCCAGTTCGGGTTTTGGAACGGCTACCTCAAATTTTGGTTCCTCGCCCTTCGGTGTAACATCTTCTTCCAATCTTTTTGGGTCAACTTCGTCAGCTACCACATCCGTTTTTGGATCATCGTCCGCTTTTGGAACAACAACATCATCACCGTTATTTGGTTCATCAAGCAATCCGGGATTTGGCTCTTCTCCGTCAATCTTTGGTTCGGCTCCTGGTCAGGGGGCAACTTCGGCGTTTGGAAACAGTCAGCCATCTACTCTATTCAGTTCAACCCCCTCGGCCGGGCAGACTGGTTCTGCGTTTGGACAGACTGGTTCTGCTTTTGGAAACTTCGGACAGAGTAGTGCTCCTGCATTTGGTCAAAATAGTCTTTTCAATAAACCCTCCACTGGATTTGGAAACATGTTTTCAAGTTCTTCTACATTAACTACGTCTAGCAGCTCTCCATTTGGACAAACAATGGTGATTTTCACATTCGCTATTAAGCCTAAGCACTTAGTTTCTTTTTCCATATCTTTTGGTGATGCCTGTTCTTTTCACAGTTAGTATTCTTTTGTATCTTTTCATTTAGGCCTTTCAATCTTGCATTATTTTTGTAGACTGCTGGTATGACACCCTTTCAATCAGCTCAGCCAGGTCAAGCATCAAATGGTTTTGGTTTCAACACCTTCAATCAAACGCAAGCAGGTACGTCGGTTGACCAAATCACTAATATTGTCGTCTTATTTGTAGATGCTATCTCATCTATAATATATGTTTCATGGTTTAAAGCTAATACAGCTGGAAATGCTGGTGGACTGGGATTTTTTGGTCAAGGCAACTTCGGGCAATCGTATGGTCTTTTTGACATCACTATTTGCAAGACTTCTGCTTCCGCTCTTTTTGGATAGCTCAGTTATTTAAAATATGTTTCATTTTGTGGAAGAGGTGCTTTTGGAGCTTCATTTTTTTTTTTTTTTTTGACAGGCCTGCTCCACCGCTGAACTCTGTTGTTTTGCAACCAGTTGCTGTTACAAATCCATTTGGAACACTTCCTGCTATGCCTCAGATTTCAATAAATCAAGGTGGAAATTCACCTTCCATTCAATATGGAATCTCCAGCATGCCTGTAAGCCTGCTGTACCTTCTGCAACTATTATATGGTGCATTTTTCTTATTATCTAAATAGTCTCTGTTCAAGTGTTAAGACATTTAGTTCTTCCACATGCGAAGCTTGTTACTATTCATAATAAATAGAAGTACACTATTATTCCTTCGCTCTTAATCATTTTCTTTTTCCTGTCAGGTTGTTGACAAACCAGCTCCTGTTAGAATATCATCTCTCCTGACTTCTCGACACCTTTTACACAGGCGGGTCAGGTTGCCGGCAAGAAAGTACCGTCCTGGCGAGAATGATCCAAAGGCAATGATTCTTATTTATGAACTTTTACTCACGATATATTTGACTCAATCTAACTTTTGGTGCTGAGCTTCGTTCCACATGTTGAAATCTTAAAATGGTCTCTGTAGGTTCCATTTTTCACTGATGACGAGGAAAGCTCAAGTACTCCAAAGGCAGATGCTCTTTTCATTCCAAGGGAGAACCCTAGAGCTCTAGTTATACGCCCAGTTCAACAGTGGCCTTCAAGGGACAAATCAACACTTCCAAAGGCTCGCCCGACGGCTCCAGTACATGAAAATGGTAAGCTTCCTTTTTTCTATTCCTTGGCTTATTGGCTATTGCATAGCTAGAGATGAATTTTTTTGAGACTCTCGCTTTATTCCCGTAGAGATGGGAGCATTCAAATCTTAGGCCAGCACTTATAAGTTGGAATTTTTAATGCCTACTCTTTTGTTCTCTCATAAGAGCACGTTTTCTTGTTCATGCATGGTTTTCTTTTGAAACTTCATTGCTCTGCGTGTGAGAAGGACTATGTAAAATACTTACCTAATGAGGTACTAGGTACTGACTTAAACCATTCCTGGCTACTTTTTACAATACTTATCATAAATTTCAGGGAGGGGTCCAGACATGGCTACTGATGCAATAAACCATGAGAGTGAGTATATAAAATATTAATAAAGATTTTATTACGTTTTGTTATGTTTGGAATGTTCTCTGCCTGACTTGAGAGACAATATTCACAGAAAATGGTAACGGAGAACTTGGTGCAACTGAAGAAAGACAGCATCCATCAGTTAATGCAAATCAGAAACAGAATGGCACAACATGCTCAGATCAGACCAGCGAGAAAGACCGTCCCTACAAAACTCTAAATGGACACAGAGCAGGAGAAGCTGCGATTGTTTATGAGCATGGTGCGGAAATCGAGGCTCTAATGCCGAAGCTACGCCATTCTGATTATTTCACCGAGCCACGTATTCAGGAACTCGCAGCTAAGGAAAGAGCAAATCCAGGTTATTGCAGGCGGGTTAGAGACTTTGTGGTTGGAAGGCACGGTTTTGGTAGCATAAAGTTCATGGGAGAGACAGATGTTCGCAGGCTAGACTTGGAATCGCTGGTTCAGTTCAATAATAGGGAAGTGATTGTATACATGGACGAGAGCAAGAAACCGGCAGTTGGGCAGGGTCTGAATAAACCGGCTGAGGTAACCTTGCTGAATATAAAATGTGTTGATAAGAAGACAGGAAAACAGTTTACTGAAGGAGAGAGAGTGGAGAAGTATAAGATGATGCTTAAGAAGAAAGCTGAGGCACAAGGAGCTGAGTTTGTGTCGTTTGATCCTGTGAAAGGCGAGTGGAAGTTTCGAGTCGAGCATTTTAGTTCCTATAAGCTGGGCGAGGAAGACGACAGTGAAGTATAAGGTCTCATCTCAGTATTAACTCTCTTGAAATTGCTCTGTATTGTGTAGGGATTGTTGGAATTGTGCAGTAGCAAATAGTGCCCTTCCCTATTTGTTGTGTTTTTTCTATACCTTTTTGTTGTTCTTACAGTTTTTTCTTGTTTCCTCATAGTATCTCCTTTTGTGTGGTTCGGTTTGTGTAATGGTATCTGTTACTATATTTGAACCTCTTTTTTTTTTTCGTTTACGTATTTGATATTTCACTTGAGAGTTAAGAGTTGAGACTTCACTTAGAGAGTGACAGAGCCAAAAGCCAAAAAAACAAAAACTAAAGCCTGCCCTAGCTGTTTCTTGTGAGTTCTTTGAGCATCTGTAACGTAAAGAAGCTACGAATTTTGTTTATACGTTGCTGAACATAAATTGTGTTGATAAATACGATCAACTTCGGCATGTGTTTATAAATCTTTTCATTAATTCAAGCATGCAATCTAAACCTTATATAAATTATAAATAATTAACACGATCAAACATCAATAAATCTTCCTATGAACTAGTGACCGCATGCAACCATAAACATTATAACAAAAACACATACCTACCGAACATTATAAATAATATGCGAGTCCATGAGCTTTCGATTCATCAAGATCAAGCCATGTCTTCGCTCGCCTTACAAAAACAAAAACCAACCCGAAAGCAAAAAAAGAATCTTCAAACGCCTGTAAAACTCGATACTGAACTTACACTAGCTCAGTACGATCCATGGGTCATAAAAAAGACGCTGCAAGTGAAAGATACAAACAGTGTTATTCGATTACCAGCGAAAGAGACACGAGACGAAATAATCGGGAGATGGAGCAACAAGCTTGTGTTTGGAGATTCCGTGACAGTGAAACTTTATGATTGGGATTCGGAGAAAAAGTATGACGTTAGTATTCATCAAGATTCCAGGGGCTATTTCTTGAACCTTGGTTGGTTTCTTATCCTTATTGATAGGCACCTCAAGGAAGGAGATACAGTCGGATTCTATTGGGATAACATTGATTCAACTTTGAATTTCAAAGTTTTACAGAAAAAGATTGCTTAACTTTGCTCAAGTTCTTTTTTTCATTATTTATATCTATATATATAACATGTATCATATAATATGATAGAACATTTGATAGAACATGTGCCATAATATAAGTTTCTTTATATGTAACACATAAAAAATAAATAAATAAAAGTTTCAATTTGTGAATAAACAAGTAGCAGAGCAACCTAGTTGTAGAGCATCGTCCCAGTGTTAATTACATTGTTAAGGACATAATCGAATTACATGTTAAGGACATAAAAAACCATTAATTTATTAGGGTTTAGTTTTTTTTTAAAAAAATCTAGAGTTTTTAGATTGTAGATTTTTTAGTTAATATATAAAATTGAATTAGAGACTACTAGAAAACAAAAGATAATTTTCCGAATTAAAGAAAGAATAATTCCTCTAAAAAAATGAAAAAAAAATAATTCTACGTCAACGAAGTTAACAATTTGTTGATTAACTAATTACTCGTGTAAGATTTAGCAGAGGAAACAGAAGGGCTAGTGACGTCCCGCTCTGCGTGGCCACCGAAGTTGCCTTTTCCCATCAACATCTTTATCGCTATCTGAGTTACTTCCGCAAACCACTCTTCCTCCGGTAACGTGCTGTTTCGTCATCAATCATCAAACCATTAGTAATGCATACATGATACATGTTTATGTGGTAAACGTGTTATTAATATATACATACCTGTAAGGGTCGAGTCCAGTGGCTGAAACTGCTTCGATGGCTCGAGCTATAATGTTCTTGATCACTTGGTGAAGGTTTCTCGACAAGTACCTTCCTTGTGAGGCAAAGATCATCACAAACTCCATGTCTAGATAAAACTGTTGAAGTCCTAGTGGACCTAATGGTTTATCTCCTGTCTCCATCTCTTCCCAGAAACTCTGATCATCAGATATCCAAAGAATCACTGTCTCCGTCAGTCTCATCAGCAATATCGTCGCGAATCTCTCTCTTCCAACAAACATATCGCTCACTATCGCCGCTATTCTCGTCAGTTTCGCAAACAGTTCCTGAAAAATTGGTGAAGGAAACCATTCAGGCTCTTCAGTGGTTTCGTCCATGAGGATATAAATCTCAGAGCTGAGACGGACTTCTCCTTCTTCAGTGAAGATGAGTTCAAGTGCATGTTGTCTACAGAAGCTATCTCTTAGTCTATCCACTGATTTTTGAAGTTTCTTCTTCCATTCTCTTTGCTCTGGTCGGTTCTGTCGACTATCTGATGAACCTCTTCTTGGAGTAGATTGGCTTGTACCTTGTGGCAAAATCTTTGAAGCTGAACGTGGGATTAGCTCGTCTGCTAAAAGAAGTGCATTGACTAACAAAGCTGTTTGTTGGGACTCTGTTTCAGCTATTTTAACTATTCTTTGAACTGGATTCTCTTCGTTCTCAGCTGAGGCAGGCAATGCATTGATCAAGAGATCAACGTATGCGTTAAACACTTGCAAAACACCGTCTAGTGCAATCCCATCTAACTGTAATGCTTCGTCTAGCGGTCCAGCATCTTCCAAAAATTCCTAAATCCAACAGAAACAGCAAACTTGTATAGCAAGAAAAAAAGAGTTAAAACTGAAGCAGCAAATATGATTACCTGAACCATGGAGTTGAATCTTTGAGCGCTTATAGAGAGCTTGAGATGCGGTGCAATGGGAGTAGTTGATGAGGCGCGTGATCCTGTTGGTGTATAAGAGAGTGACCAATCATCCGAAGCAGCTAAAGCGGCGCTGCTTTGTTCAATTCTCTTGAGATTTCCGGTCAGTGCTTGTTCCACTCCCGGCCTGAAGTGTTTTAACAAAACAGGGGAAAGAGCTAATCCGCGAGACTCTAATGAAGAGCAGTGGGAGGCGCAGAGTTGGATGCACTCTGCGGTTACCCTTAAGCTTCCAGCAGCAGCAGATGAAGCTAAAGTGTGTCTTTTAAGCAAAAGAGCAAAAGACTCTGCTTGTTTAACCGCCCATGTCACAAGCTCTGATGAATAAGCCGGATCCTCTCCAACAACAGCATGAGAGTCGCTTGCAGCTTGAGCAATCGTTGAGAAAACAAGCTGAGAGAGCGCAGAAGCAAAAGCTACTCCGTAGGAAGTGTTAGAACCTCTTAGGCTTTGAATGTTGGCTTGTAGCCTCCGCTCGTAAGATCTAAGAAGCAACGTGTGGGCACGAGAACCATCACCGAGTTTCTTGAGAGCCAAGACAGCTGATCTAAGCTCGCCTCCTCTTCTAGAAGGTTGGCTGATAGCTTCAGCAAGTTGGTCAGCCAACTCCTGTCTCTTTTCTCTGATTGCATTGTTCAGAGAAAGAAGAGTGTTGGCGCTGAGCGTGCGTTTCTCATGTGCTTCTATCGCCACACGACGCCCTTCTTCTAACGCAGCCATTGACTCATCAACTCTCTTCTCAGCTAAGAGGACTTCAAGTCTATCAAAAAACTCCACAACCCAAGTCTCTATTTTAGAAAGCTGTTTGTTCTCCATGTCATATAAGTCTTCGTCTCTCAAGTCGTCAGCGTCATCAGCACATAAGGAACTAATGTGAACGCCATCCGCTAAGCCATGAACAAGAGCTGCTTGAGCAGAGAGAAGGTTTCTCATAGAAAGAAGCTGTCCTTCAAGAGCTGAAATCTCCTTAGATGTCCTGCACACGTCATCAAGAACATGAAGAACCCTAAAACTAACAACCAATCCCCAAATCTAATGATAAATAAGAAGATAACACAAACCGTATAAAAGCAGCGTAGTTAGCGTAGACGCTCTTACGCATCTCTTCAGCAGAAGCTTTCTTTAGTTCAACGAGGTAAGAAGACAAATGCCTTGTCTCCTGTAACACCACCAATAATATGATCTCATGAATTCTAACATTTTTACAAACAGCTAACCTAAGATAAGGTAATCTAAACACATATACATATATGATACAAGCAAAATCACACAATCTGGAATACAATCTCTTATGAGAATGAGAGAAAGGAGAAAAGACCTTTTCGTTCATGCGCTGACATTTGGAGGTGACATAAGCTTCGGGATCGAAAGTAGAGCCTTTGAAAACCTTAAGACGATCACTTAGTGTTAGATTCCCTTCGAGTTCAGCCGAATTGCCGATGCTAGACGACATTGATCCTCTTTCTCTTGCTTCCATTCTCAAAACTCTCACCAGATCCACACCACAAACAAGGCAGCAGAAAGAAAAAGGAAAAGAAAAAGAAAAGATAGAGAGAAATTGAATGATGAATAAAAAACAGAGGAGGAGGAGGTTGAAAGTGCGAAGGAGAAGGCGGCAAATTTGGGGTCCAGGAGGACTGTAGGGGGGAACACGTCCTTGCCATTACTGGGCTTTGTGGGCCTCCTTTTCTTTAAACAATCTTTGGTCAAACTTTATATTTATTGGATGGATCCTTATTTTATGCTAATCAGTTGTTATGATTTTAATCAATTTTCTTTTTTTTTTTTACTAAACTTCAAAATAAAATATTGCTAGTAGTTTCTACATACAATAGATACTTTAAATATTCCAAATTTTGATGTAAATTAATGAATCAAAGCTATGGTTCAGATTTCAGACTTCAGAGGATTAATTAATTGTACATGCACGTTAATATCTCCTTGGAAGCTTGATTGACTACGCTTTCTCGGACTTGGCCCTCTTCTAGAGATGTGGAGAACCGGATGCCCTAATCTGAATGCTGCAAACCCTAATCATTTCTCACTGTTGTTGCATACCCTAATTTCACTACACTAGTTCTTCTTGAATACTGTTACACAAGTAATAACTTCTCAACACTCTCAGTTTAGGCCCATTTGACTTGAGTCACTTGACTTCATATACTGTAACTTGCATTGTGTTAAATCTTGAACGTGTATATATTTTATCGTAATCATATATATATAAAAGTAAGGTTTTGAACTTTTCTTATTGGTTGATTTTCATTTAATATTTTTTTTTTTTAATTTTTTTTCTTTATTTTCTAATTGTTTAATTGAAATAAATTTTTTTAACTCACACATTAAAATAAAATTATAACTGAAAAATAAAATCAATTATGCATTAATCATATTCCACCACTTAATTTTATTCAAACACAATAACTTATAATTATAACTCCCATAATTCTAAATGTAACTTCCATCCATTCTCATCATATAAATTAACATTCTCTCCTTCTCTCATATTGACATTCTTTTACTTTCTCATTTTCACATTTTCTCATTCTCTTCCACTTCTCTCATTCTCTTACACAATACCTCAAATCATTTTTTCGTTTTGTTTTGTTTTCAATTTCATATTTTTGTTGTATGGGTTACAAAAAAAAAGATGAAAATCATTGTAAAATTTTAATGCTAAATTTTAATATTATAGACTACATGATATATATTTTACATTGTTTTTATTTTTAAAGATTCATCTCCAATATCTAATTTGGATTATCATCTCATAAATAATCATCCTTTCCTCCTCTCCCACCAATATTCAAATGTTGTTATATCTCATATGTGTTGTAAGAGTTTAATTCTATATTTTAATTTAGAAAATATTATATATATTTAACATTGTTTTCAATTTTTATTTATTTATATAAAAATAAATAGTCCTTTTATATTTCTTGCCTTTCTAATCTATTCATATTTATTTTTAAAATTTCCATAGATAAATTTAATTTCACATATGTTGGTTTTAACCAAAAAAAATCAAGTGTATTTGAGAATTAAATATTTATATTCCTTTAAACGATCAATGTGTAACATATTAAACTTTTGAATCAAATTATGGACCCACCAACACTCACTTTTAAATTAAATGAGTTTTAATTTTAGGAGTTGGAAAAGTATAAAAATTTATTTGTAACTCCCGCAATAATATCATAGTAGTGTTCTCAATGAATTTAATTTAATATAATAGAACATGTTAAAAATGTATTAATATGCACTTAATTGCAACTTTGGTACATAGATTTATGTATTATTTATTAAAAGAAAGACACATGTCTCATTATAACCCTCATAGCCTCATATTTCAAATCTCACATAATTTTATGAATTCTACAACATCATTATTTTCCCCTTGATTTAACCAATGATATCTTAACTTAAAAAAAGTTTCAGTTTATTTGAATAGGATATACATGTAATATATGATATATAATTTAATTATTTTTATATGAAACACTATAATTTCATATAAATCAAAGTCCAGACACAATTAAAGACTTTAAGATAATAACATAATAAAGTAGTTGCTGTTTTTTTTTTTAGTTTTATGAAAGATGTATTAGTCTAATAATCTATTGTTAGACTCACTTAGTTACATATGTATGAGACACTGCAAACCTACTCTTTATTGTTTTGATTTTTTCTTAATTGAAATATTTTAAATCTCTTTAAGCTATCACAATAATAATAAAAAATATGCATAACTAACACCACAAAATCAATTTTATGAAAATATCACAATGATTTTGAAAAATGACTACAACTACAAAAATATATGGCATTTAAGATAAAATATGACTTAATTGCTCTAAATATATTATTATCCAAAGAAAATTTGATTTTTTTACTTTATTTAAATTCATACTATGTAGTCTTTAAATTTTGTTGTGCAATGAAAAAAATAATAATAACATGTTAATTTATATTATTTTTTCAAAATAGAATAACGATGATGTAAGAACTCACTCGTAGCGTGAGCTAACACATAGTTGTTAATTAGTGTGTGAGGTCTAAATTGTCTATCTACAATTACATTAAAAAAAAACATTTCGATGATATAATTAAGTTTCTGGTATTTCTATACCGATTACCAAATCGAACAAAAACAACATTTGATTAAATGAAACCAAAACCAAAGCGAATCGGTTTACTGTATTGATCACCTAGCTAAATATCGATATGCGAAAGTCACATAGTGTACAGTAGATAATAGATTTTTTTTGGTCCAAAATTTAACAAATTGAGTGAAATGTCGTAGCAAGCTAAGTTAAGATCTTTGTTTGATCAAATTTTACACAATCTAAAACGGCAAAGCTCTGATATCGTACTTGTAATCCATATGAAAGTAACTATGATTTTCAGTTAAAAGAAAATATTGAAAGTACAAGTGTAGTCTCACCATCATCATCATTATGATTCATATTGCAAGTGTTTAGAATTAAATTAATATAGTAAGGTGATTCCTTATGAGCTGGAAAGTGGAGAAAAGGCAAATAAGATAAATGGTGACTTGAATAATATTGCAAAGAGAGAAGCAATAGAGAATCTCATGCTATGATACAAAGTTCTTGAAAAAGGAAGCAAAGATTCGATCTATTAATTAAGCTTTCTCTTCCAACCACTCCATCCTTTGAGGTTCCTTGATTGAATTGACTAACGCAAAAACCTTTAACGTAGACTCATCACCATCCAAACAACAATCCATGACACTACCAATTCTCCTGTTTTCAGAAAAAAAAAAAAAAAACACTTTATATAAGAGTCAAAGACCAATCAATATATATACTGTTAAATACAAAATAAAATGTAGAAATAATTTGTCTGAAAATTCAATTGCGAAGAAATAAGTTATAGCTGAGATAAGATTATCTGTGAAATAATGTAGTACTCAATATTAATTAATTTGACTATATATTAGTAAAAAGTGTGAGGGTGGTGCTTACTTGAGAGCCAAGGAACAAGAATAGAAGCAGAGTTATAAAGGAAGAAGCAATCCGACGTCGTGTTAATCCCACCGGGACAGTTGCAAACGAACGAGCTTGTCTGAGTGTTGAAGCCACAAGCACCGTTACTACGCTCGCAGCCACCGCAGACGCCATGGTACTCATCGAAAACGTTGAACTTGTACTTGAGTGCGATTCCGTAGTTCCAGTTCTCCGGGTGAGATTCTTGTCCAGGACCAAGATTGTAAAAGCCGGAGTAGGACGAGCATTGGAGTTTCTTCAGATCCATTTCGAACGATGGTCCGAGGTCTAGAGGCACGTAAACGCAACACGTTGATACTTGGAGGTTTATTAGGCTTATCGCCCTGCCAAACCGTAAATATTAATCAACCGGTTATTATTAGGGTTTAGATATAATAGTAGTCCGGTTTAATTTGAATTTTTTGGGTTACCTGCAATTGGAGTACAAGAAGGTGCAAATGGAGGAGCTTTGACGGTCACAGAGGGAGACACGTCCACTACCGTTACTTAACGGCGTGAAAACAGGGGACTCGTCTACAGAACAATCAAGGAGCGTGAAAACGGTGTCGTCGTGGAAAGAGAACGGAGCGTCCCAATCCAACCCGAAACCGTGGCTTGGTCGGGTGCATGCACACGTGGACATGGACGGGTCGGTGACGTAGATCTCTTGCTTGGCGTAGTCAACGGAAGTGATAGGGTAACAGCCTGTGTGAGTGGTGAGCGTCAAAGTCTGTTGGTCTGGGTCGCACGTGATGTAACGTGTGAAACGTGGGTCACCGCAACCTGCCCCGGTTCCGAGCGGGTACTTGATGGGTATTTGGCCACATGTTTTTTGGCAGGCTTGTGAGGAGACATGAGAAGAAAGGGAGAAGAAGGAAAAGAGTAAGAAGAAGAAAGAAGAAGAAGAGCGTTTCAAACTCATTTGCTAGACGTTTTAGAGAAAAGAGAGGGAAAGAAATGTGAGAGTTATGCACATATGATTTGAGTGTGTCGATGTAACTTATATAGATGCAATGCTAAGAGGAATACTAAAGTTTCATATGTATATACATTTTTATAGATGCATACATTTTCTTAGATGTTTTCAATATTAGAAAAGTAATTTGTATATATATATATATATAGTTTTTTGTTGTTGTTAAATTCTAGATTCTTTTGTTCTTTGATGATGTATGGATTCTTTTGGTTGGGTCTATGTATACCATCATATGAAGGATTATAACATATCAGATCAAATGACTTGCAAAAACGAAAATTTCTTTTACGTAAAAATACAACATTCGACGCAAATAATTTTATTAAACAAAAATTAACGATGGTTATGCAAAATACCATACATACAATTTAACAATTTTTATTTATTTTTGCATTCAAAATGTGGATAGTGCAGATGTCTCAATAAGCTATTTTTGAATAAAGATGGTTATGACTATAACAAGTTAAAAAAAAAAAAAAAAGATATTTCTCACTCGCGTATTCTTATAACAACCTCTTTAACTTGAAAATTGATCGACCACCTATCAAAAAAAAGAATATTGATCAACCAAAGTTTGTGAAATTGATGGTTCAATGGGCTCTTTGAGAAAGAAGTGATAATTAATAATTAATGATAAATTCTATTAAGAAACTGAAAAGTATATATGGATGATATATAGAAAAAAAATGTGTAAGAAAGTAAGTATATTATTTAGACAAAATGTGCCTTTAGGTGTCCCAAACTCACCAGGAAATAAGGCATAGAAGACATAATAATAATGCAATTAATGTTAAGTGCCAACTCCCACTAAAGTCCCCACCCAACCAAGGAAACGGGCAGGATAAGGGAATTGATTCAAGAGAATATCGTAAAGAAAACCTAAAGGCTTAAAGTTACTAAAAAATTCTCAACTTTAGTTTATTTTTAATTAATTTTGTAATAATGTATTTGTAGTTACAACTAGTGAAGATGTAAATGCGTCTTGCAGAGTATTATTCTATTTGGTATTCTTCTCATTAGATTGTTCTGGAAGTCGATCAAAATTTCTTTATGTATATATATAGGCTATAATTGGTGTGTATATGTACAATTTATCCCTAAAGAAAAATAAAGACGCTTCTCTTTAAAAATAGTAAGAGAATCCTAACTCACAAAATCCATAAAATTTCAAAACTAGAGAACTATTCAAAAGAATCAACAACTTGACTAACTAACACATTTCTCTACTCACACAATGACTAAAAAAGATATGTATTATCTTTTTCATGAAGAGTTCTCAATTTGTCAAGAATCGGATATATATTATTTACATGTTCGTGGTTTTTTCGAAGAAGTTTCAATACCTTATGGGCCTGTAGTCTTCCTCGGCTAGGGGCTGATGACATGTGATATCTCTTTTCGGAGGGACCTCTATACCACTAGTCGTCTAGTCCACCAGACCACCACCCCTAGGTATGTTTTTGGTTTCATCTATGTACTTTAATTTTGTTTACTCTGACTTACATATAAAAAAATTAGAAGATAGTTGTACGTAAACCATACTATTAATGTTAGAAAATTGAGTGGAAACAATGAGCTTAATTAAGCGTTAAAAAAAAAACACAAGCAAAATTCAGACGAATATTATTTAGGGGGTTTTCGTGTCACTGCAATTCAATGTTTTACATTTCGTGTGGTCCTGTGATGCATGACATGTTTGTTTTTTTAGGTGAATTTGCGTGTTTTCTTCCCTGAGATGTGTAATTATCATTCAATAATTTCAATTCTTTCATTTGATTTTATATCACTTGATTAGTTGGCAAAAACAAAACTCCAAATAAACATCACATTGTCGATCTTTACAACAAAGATATATCTCGTCTCGTCGACCACAATAAAGTGATAGACCCTTCATCGTTAATACGAATTTCAAACATGAAAAACAAATTTCAACAAGTGAAGATGAAGATTTGCCGGAGTTTCAATTGTTGCCACACATATAAATGTCGCCTCGTCGACCACAATAAAGAGTGATGGACCCTTTCAACGTTTTCCCACCCGTTTTAATATACGTGTCAAGCTCTTCTAAATTGGCCCTTCTTCACTATCTATCACCGCCATAAATTTACCTACCCTTATCCCTTCCATATAAATGCCACACCGATCCAACGTAAACGCTTTAACGTGTCAAAACATTACATTTCTCTCTCACACATTCACACGAACTAAAGACCTCTGTTTCAGATCTTGAAGAGATCATGTCAAGCGGCGAAGTGAAGCTGATCGGTGCATGGGCGAGTCCCTTCGTGATGAGACCGAGGGTTGCTCTAAACCTCAAGTCTGTCCCGTACGAGTTCCTCCAAGAGACGTTTGGGTCTAAGAGCGAGTTGCTTCTCAAATCAAACCCGGTCCACAAGAAGATCCCGGTTCTCCTTCACGCTGATAAGCCAGTTTGTGAGTCTAACATCATCGTTGAGTATATCGATGAGACTTGGAGCTCATCTGGACCCTCCATTCTCCCTTCTCATCCTTACGACCGGGCAATGGCTCGGTTCTGGGCTGCTTACATCGACGAAAAGGTTTTTTTTGTTTTTCTTCACTTGCTTATCAAGATTTTGTCTAAATTGATCTTTAGGGTTAGTTCAGAGTTTTTGCAAAGCTAATATTCGTCTTTTCTGTTTTTTTTTTTGTTTACTAGTCCTATTTTTGATATCTTACATTTACGCAAAAATTAGTCTGACTAAAAATGTGGACACACAGTTTTCGAGAACTCAAAATCTAGTTGCTAGTTAAAGTAGATGTATTGTTATGTAATTTTCATTACATTGTAATGACATTGTTAAGCTAATCTTTCATTTTGATTGTTCCACATGAAACAACACAAATGAATGAAGTGGTTTGGTGCTCTAAGAAATTTCCTAAAAGCTGAAGGAGAAGAAGAGAAGAAAGCTGTGATAGCACAAATGGAAGAAGGGAATGCGCTTCTGGAGAAGGCGTTCATCGATTGCAGCAAAGGAAAACCGTTCTTCAACGGTGACAACATTGGTTACCTCGACATTTCCCTCGGGAGCTTCTTGGCTTGGTTGAGAGTCACCGAGTTAACAGCTAGCCATAAACTTCTTGATGAGGCCAAGACACCTTCGTTATGCAAATGGGCTGAGCTATTCTGTAACGATCCCGCTGTAAAACCTGTCATGCCCGAGACTGCAAAGCTCGCTGAATTCGCAAAGAAGATCTTCGCCAAGCCGCAGGCCTAAGTTGCTGGTGAAATAGTTTTTTTTTAAATTTGCCGGTTGAGATCTTGCAAAAATAATTTAAGAGTGGTACTGTTTTATAAATGGCTTTATATCTTAGTGTGCTAGGGGTATGTTGAACGTTACACTTGAACTTGCTCCTTCGAGCCCCAAAATTCTAAATTAAAGATTTAAGCTCCCAACGTTTATCACAGCTATTGAAACTTGCCTTCGGTTGATTCTTCACCATGGTAGGGAGCATTCCTAGTCAAACAGCTCAGCATCTGTTATTTTCTTCCTAGGCCTAGAGCCCAACGTCTGCTTGAAAAACAAATGCACATGGGTTAGAATAAGGCAAGCAAACCTAGAAATGAGAATATGGAAACTACTTGTGCGGTAAGAAGCTGTTTTGACTCAAAAAGAGTTGGACAATGAGAAAATGTATTGATACAATAAAGTCCATCCGTTACCTTCCGTTCATGTAATTGACTAGAGAGATGCGTGGTGAAATTCTCAAACACTGGGTCAGGAGGGGAATCGCATACTGAGCAAACCCAGCTGGCAGATTCACCCGTTTCACTGCAGTCAAGTTCCCCTGAATCTGTGGAGAAAAAAAAGGTAAACCAGTTCAGCAAAAGAATATCTGGTTATTTCAACAACACTGTGAGATCGGGCCAAACACACACCTGTCGGAAGAAAGCATTGAAGAGACTCATACGGATACGGCTGAATAAGGTTGTATCCCGACGATTGTAGCAAGAGAGAATTCTCGGAAGGGGAGATTGTGGGATCGGATATGACCATTATATTAGCTGGAGGTGGATTCTTAACTTTAAACTCGAAAAGAAGAAACTCAAAGGATGATGAACCTGTTTCAGAAACTAAAGCCGTGAGGACACTCTCTATTCATCAAGGAAAACAGTAAAAAAGGCAAAGAGGAGACGATGAGAAGAGATATTAACCATTGTCAATAACGTTTTTAAGAGTGATTCCACTGGAAAAGAGTTCTCCCAGGATGCTATTAGGGACGTCTTTTAGTGCGCCAACGGCAGTGATGGCGAGAGGACCAGAGTAGCCACTCTTCTCCAGAAAATGTTTAATACGCGGACCGACCAAACGAGCATCAACTCCAGTGGGGATGGGACACAAATTGATGTCCCAAAAGACCACTGTAACAGCCTTAAGGTCAAGACACTCACTTAGTGGTTGAACCATGTATTGAAGTCTGATATTCATAGGCGGCACGTCCGACACCTGCAACAAAACTAGAAGTGAGAAAGGGAAACCACTTGTGGCAAGAGGTCGTTATGACTCGGAAATAACTTGAACAGGATGGTTGGTTACAAACCTTCTGCTGATGTTCACTACTTTGGAGATGCGTGGTTAAATAATCAAAGCCTTGGAAAATAAAACCAGGGAAGCAAACTTCGCAAAACCAGTGGGCTGATTCACTCGTTTCACTGTACCTATCTTCCTCGTGTGCCCCTGGAAAAAAAAAGGGTAGCCAGCCAGTTAAGCAGCAGGTTTTGCTGGTTATTTCAACAACAACCCAGGGAGAGAGTCGAGAAACACACACCTGTGAGAGTGGGAAATAATAAGCTTTCAACAGAAGGATACGGAAACGGCTGAATAAGGTTGTATCCCGTCGCATCTAGCATTGTAGACAAAGAAGGCGAGAAGCAGATTCTCTCATTGGATATGAGCATTATATTACCTGGAGGTCGATCGTTAGACTCCCAAATAAGATCCGAAACGTCTGCGGAACCTGTTTCAGGAACAGAGAGAAACTTATGTAAAATATGCATAAAGGAAAACAGTAGAAAGGCACAAAGGATGAGAGATATTAAATACCGTAGGGGACGTTCGTAAGAGAGATTCCAGTGGAATAGAGTCCTCTCAGGGTCTCAATAGGGACGTCTTAGACAATTTAGCCACTGGTTATATTAATCCAACAAAATTAAACTATAGGGTGAGAGAGGACAAACACAGACCTGGATGAAAAAACCCGTGGAGAGAATCAAATGGACACGGCCGAAGAACGTTGAATCCGTCAACTTCTAGCATGCGAGGAACACAATGGCAGGCGGCTCCTGGACCGGATATTACCATTATGTTGGCTGGAGGTGGATTTCTACGGCAATATTCATCAATAACATCCCCATGGCATGGCCAGGATGCTGTTTCAAACAGAAAGACAAAAGACTATTAAAAAGATTCTTCAAAGAAAAACTGTAGAAAAAGGTATAAAATATAAAAGGATATGAGAGAAGAAGATATTAACTGTTATCGCGGACGTTAGCAAGACAGATTCCACTGGAATAGACTCCTTCCAGGATGTCAAGAGGGACGCCTGATAGTATGCCAACGGCAGTGACGGTAAGGGGACCAGAGTAGCCAAGGTTCCTCAAAAAACGTTTGATAGACGGACGGACCCAACGAGCATCAAATCCATTATTAGGGATGGGACACGTATTGATGTCCCAAAAAACCGCTGTCGGATCACCATTCGCCTCCATCACTTAATACCTTTCAAAAACACTATAACCAAATTCAAATCACAGTAAGGACTTTAATCTAGTACGGAAATCAAAGACAAGAAAGAGAGAGGAACACGGCCGTAATCGACTAGGGTTCCCGAAGAATTTTCGAAACCGTGAGAGATAAAAGGAGTGAGAACTTGTACCTGAAGCAAGGTTTTGGATCTCAAAACGCCGAGAGAATGGACTCCGTTTTAATGGGCCTGCAATTTATATGAGTCGGTCTTCGTTTTAATGGGCCTGAAATTTATATGAGTCAGTCTTCGTTTTAATGGGCCTGCAATTTATATGAGTCGGTCATGTCTGTAAAACGTGTCGAATTATAATTCGTAGTTTTTCATTATCCATCACCTAAAACCCTCTGATTGAAATCGAACCGACTCCATACGATCAAGTTTTAAAGTCTCTCTCTCTCTCACACGGTTCTTAAGCTCCGGGATAAAATGGCGACGGACGACGTGAAGCTGATAGGCTCATGGGCGAGTGTCTTCGTCATGAGGGCGAGAATCGCTCTCCACCTCAAATCTATTAGCTACGAATTCCTCCAGGAGACTTTCGGTTCAAAAAGCGAATTGCTCCTCAAATCTAACCCGGTTCACAAGAAGATACCGGTTCTGATTCACGCTGACAAACCGGTTTGTGAGTCCAATATCATCGTTCAGTACATCGACGAGGCTTGGAACTCATCTGGACCGTCCATTCTCCCGTCTCATCCTTACGACAAGGCCATCGCTCGTTTTTGGGCTGCCTACATAGACGATAAGGTTTCATAGTTTCTTCCTTCACTTTGATCATTTGCATTTAATAAAAACTATACTGGGAAGTGGGAATTAACAGATTATGTGGCTTTTAGTGACTTTAGTATAAGAATCTGTAGTAACTAGTAACACTATATAACAGATTAAAACTGGATAGGATTGGACTAGTCCAGCTTCAACTAACTTCTATACCCATAGTCAACTTTAACAACTTAGTTTTGGAAAGAAGTTAGACATTTTGTTCAGTATCTTCTCTAATCTCTACGATACATATTGTGGCATTAGCTAATCTTAAATCTTGTATGTTGTCTTAATTGGATATGTATAAAAGTGGTTTATCTCTCTGAGAAGTATCCTAACATCTCAAGGAGAAGAGGAGAAAAAAACAGCCATAGCTGAAGTCGAAGAAAGTACCGAGCTTCTTGAGAAAGCATTCGTGGATTGCAGCAAAGGTAAACCGTTCTTCAACGGTACTGACCATATCGGTTACCTCGACATTGCCTTGGGGAGCTTCTTGGGTTGGTTGAGAGTCGTCGAGTTGGATGCCGGCCATAAATTTCTTGATGAGAGCAAGACTCCTTCTCTGTCCAAATGGGCAGAGCGGTTTTGTAATGATCCCGCTGTGAAACCTATTATGCCCGAGATTACCAAGCTCGATGAATTCGCAAGGAAGGTCTTTCCTAGGCAGCAATCCTAAAAGTCAAGGAAGGATATGGATCCTCTTAAATGTAGAACTTTGGAGACTGAGATTGCAGAAATTGGATGTAGGTAATGAAACTGGTTTACTAGGATGTGGAATGGGTTTACTAAGATGTAAGTTATGTATGTTGTACTGAAATGTAATAAACCCCAAGGCAGAGCCAAATATAGTTTTTATGTTTTTTTGCATATACGTTGGAAATTATTGGAGTTAAAAAGACAGAACAAAGTAATTAGATCAGTGATAACAGGTTGAATACAAAGGGAGTATTACACTTCCATGGGGTTAATGAGATCATTTGGATAAGTTCATTGTGAGTACTAATCTTCACTTTCCTCGGCATGATTCAAGCACTTCTGAACATATATTAAACATGAGAAGTCTCAAGCTGGACTTGCCATAAACATTTCTTTTTGTAAATTATCAAAACCACTTGTCAAATATTCTGACCAAACTTGGCCGCCTGTTATTATACATTACACAATTAATACTCTGATTCTCTAGATTAAGTTGGTTTGGTCGGTTTAATTATTGCATCTGTTTTTATTTCGTTGTCGGCTAAATAAAGTAATAATTCTTTCTCGTTTAACTTAAATATAGTTATTTTAGATTTCATTACCCCTAATTAATTAAAAAAAAAGGAATACAAATTTGTCGCAATACGTAAATTCCATTTAAGCCATCAAGAGAATTTTTGTCTAATAAAAAAATAAAGAAAGAAAAAGGAAAATGACAGTGAACTTCCCTCTTTTTTACCACATTCATTCATTCACCCACAATAAATAATAATAGTAAGAGATGATGAAGTTAAAGATAAGTGACAATAAATGCCACGTGGCTCCTCCATTAAGAATATATTTGTCATTCTCCATTGTCAAACAATCACCATGTTCTTCTTTCTTCTTCTTTCTTCTTCTTCTTTGTACTACCTTACACGCACTCCACTCTTCCTTACTTTTTTTTAACATTCCTCTCTTCCGATTTCAGATTTCAAACAAAATCTCGAATCCGATTCCTTTTATTTCCTGCAATCTCTGTGAAAATCTCCAATTTCGATTCGTTTGCTCGATTATCTCGATTTCGTGGTTTTGACTTTTGTTTTGTTTTGGGGGAGATCAATGGGGGTGGATTACTACAATGTACTGAAGGTGAATCGAAACGCTAACGAAGAAGATCTCAAAAAGTCGTACCGGAGAATGGCGATGAAATGGCACCCTGACAAAAACCCTACCAGCAAGAAAGAAGCTGAAGCTAAGTTCAAACAGATCTCCGAAGCTTATGACGTCCTCAGCGATCCTCAGAGACGTCAGATCTACGATCAGTTCGGTGAAGAAGGTCTTAAATCTACAGATTTACCTACCGCGGCGGAGACGACGACGGCGCAGCAGCACCACCAGCATCAGCAGCAGAAGAGCTACTCTTCTAGTAACTCTGAGTTCCGGTATTATCCTCGTGATGCTGAGGATATCTTCGCGGAGTTTTTCGGCGAATCTGGAGATGCTTTCGGCGGAGGGAGTAGCGGAAGGACGCGTGGAGATGGCGGCGGCGATGGTGTTGGTGTTGGTCGGAGATTTAAAAGTGCAGAAGCAGGGAGTCAGGCTAATAATAGAAAAACGCCGCCGACGAACAGAAAGACGCCGCATCCGCCTCCGCCGCCGGTGAATAGGAAGGCTCCGGCTATTGAGAGTAAATTGGCTTGCACACTTGAGGAGCTTTACAAAGGTGCCAAGAAGAAGATGCGTATCTCTCGCGTTGTTCCTGATGATTTTGGGTTCGTTTTTCTCTCTTCATCTCTTTAATAGCCATTGATCCATCTGGTAGAGTGAATGAGTATTAGGTTTTGCTTCCTTAGATTGTCTTATAAGTTTCCTTTACATTGTTTCCTTCAGAACCTAATCTAGGAGACTAGGAAATAAGCTTCCTTTACATTGTTTGATGATCTTTGTCCCAATTAGATTTTGTAGCTACTACAAGGTTTTGAAGAACTGATTGTGACTGATCTTGTTCGTGAAGGGAGCTTTGAGTTTTGTCTTTCTGATATGATGTTTTTATTACAGAAAGCCAAAGACAGTGCAAGAGATTTTGAAGATAGATATAAAACCAGGTTGGAAGAGAGGCACTAAGATCACTTTCCCGGAGAAAGGAAACCAAGAACCTGGTGTCACTCCCGCGGATCTCATATTCGTGGTGGATGAGAAACCGCATTCTGTATTCAAAAGAGACGGTAATGATCTGATTGTTGAGAAGCAAGTCTCTCTAATAGATGCTTTAACCGGTCTCACGATTAGTGTAACGACTCTGGACGGGAGGAACTTAACGATCCCGGTTCTCGATATTGTAAAACCGGGTCAGGAGATTGTGATTCCAAATGAAGGAATGCCTACTAAAGACCCGTTGAAGAGAGGAGACCTCAGAGTCAGCTTTGAGATCTTGTTCCCGTCAATGCTAACGTCAGAACAGAAGAATGACCTCAGGAGAGTTCTTGGTGGAAGCTGATGAGTTTGACATTTTTAGTTTTCGAGTAAAGCACTTGAATCTTCTTTTAACTACAGAAAGCTGCTAGTCATTTCAGTGTACATACATTTGAGTTCTTTTTTTTTTTTGGTTTTTGTAAACTTTGTGTGTTTATGAAATAAAACAAAAACCGGAATCGGATGAGGCTAGAACGGATTGTTTTTGAAGTAGAACTTTGGCCTATTTGACTCTATGTTAATGGGGAAATAGGAACAAAGAGAGAGTAAACTGGTCTGAAAAGCAAAGATTGAACTTTAAACGAAAATGCTGTATATGATGCAGAAAATAAGGAAAGGATTGCAAACAATTTCGTCAAGAAATAAGAAGATCGAAAAAGAAAGAAAACCCAGAAGCCAAATTAAATTTCAAAAAAATTATATTTAAGGGCATATAGGCGTGATTCGAACACCTCACCTGCACAGTACATATGACACTTACTTAACCACTAAACTACTTAAAACATTAATGTCATTACTGGATTTAAGAACAAGAGCCGTTCCAACATATAAGGAGTATATATCCATTATCATTTTGTGAAAAACTACACCAATTAATAAAGACAATATCTATTTTAAACGCACATTTTCAAGCTTATTTCAATCTAAAAATAATCAACCATCACTTTACTAGACTAATAGCCAATTATTTGATTTTTTGGTTTGTTCAAAATTTGAGTAAAATTATACAAATTACTATTATTAGATCAAAATCATAAGGAAGAATCTTATAACTTGATCACGTGGTCAATTTATTAATAGAGAAGAACATACCAAATTTGAATAAAAAGTGTTTAGATTGGTGGTTTAAAAAAGGTGATTAAAAAATGTTAATATACTGAATTCCTTCCTTTTTCTTAGGGTATCTAAGTCGCTCATCTGATGAAGTGCTTGTCCCTGAACAAACTTCCAGAAAAATCAGAGCTATTACAAACTGATTTAGTAGCCATGGAATTATAATTTCTATTTTAAATATCTGAATCTTTAAATCTTAATTGTATAGAAAACTAAGTAATATCCCACGCATGTTGTATTAGTTATGTTAATTCATTTTAATTTATGTAATAATCATAAAATTATGAAATTTTTCTGAGAAGATTTTTTTAATAAAGTTTTTTAAAATGGTATTTCTGAAAAGTGGTATTGAAAAAGATGTATATTTGAATTTGGCTTTTTGGATTTGAGCTATGAGATTTAAATTTGATAAGTGAAAAGTTGTATTTTTGGTCTATGTACTTCACTTGAACCAATTATGAATTTGGCTTAGGACGAAATTTAGGACTAAAACAAACTTTTAGATTAAGTGCACCAGTGAGCTTAAAAAACATACACTCGACGTCTCATCAAAGAACACCATAAATACACTATACTTAAGTAGATAAGTCACTCAGTTAGTTTCCATTTTGAACTTAAAACACTAAGTTGAAGTGGCAAAACTATCTAAGTGATTTTTTTTCAGAGTACATTTCCCCATTCTCCATCGATTCATTAGTTGATAGATAATCTAACTTTCTGGTACAGTATACATTTGAGATTTTTTTTTTTTTGGTAACCTTTTTACCTTTGTGTCTATGAAATAAAACAAAAAACTGGAATCAGATGAGGCTGTGGATATCCGGGCAGAACAGATTGTTTTTGAAGTAGAACTTGGCCTATTTCAATTTGACTATATGTTTGTTAATGGTCTGAATAAAAACGCTAAAAAAATATTGTATAATGTGATTCAGAAAATAAGGAAAGATTGTAAAATTTTCGTCAAGAATTTCTTAGAAATAAGGAAAAATTAGAAACAATTTCGTCAAGAATTTCCTAGAAATAATCTTACAAATTACATTTTATTTCGTTCACAGAAATATAATTGGATTTAGTAGTCCTGTCACGTCTTCACTTATTATCTTGTGGGAAAGTCAAAGAAATTGCTCGCGAACGAAGAAAAAGAAATAGGCTGCCCTCTGCCTTTGGTTACAATGACTATAAAACGCGTCTTAGGACACACTACAACCACCAGACTCTTATTAATACTTTTTGTTTTGTTATCAATAAAGTTCCAAAATCTTATGATCTACTAGTCATCATTACAAAGATATACTGTATAAACTACTTGGGATCTCCCTCTCCCAAGGTAAAGGATTCCTACTCTTTTAATTAGCTCTCATTTTCTTGAGAAAAGATGCAGCCGATCTTCCAAACGATCCTAAGAGACGACGTTCCAGCTTTTCTGGGTCTGGTGGCAGAGAGAGATTCGTGGCTGGAGGAGAGAAACGATGAACAACACAGCAACACTGTGTTGCACATGGCTGCCAAGCATGGACATGGAGAACTCGTCTCAAAGATTGTTGAGCTCCGACCTTCCCTCCTCTATTCCCGAAACAGATACGGAAACACACCTTTGCATCTCGCTGCTCTCCTTGGAGACGTTAACATAGTTATGACCATGTTAGAGTTTGGATTAGAAGCTTGTTCCGCACGCAACAATAACAACCACACACCCCTCCACCTAGCTTGTCGCAGCATTTCCATGGAGGCTGCCACACTCGTTGCGGAAAAGACACCATCAATCGGCCTTGATGAACTCAATTTCGCCCTATCAAGTGGATCCACCTGTAAGTTTCACGTGTCCGTATGCTCAACATTTTTCCGTAATCTTACATAAACTCACACTGGCTCATTAGTGTGTTCGGATCATTGTCAGGTATTGCAGCAATTATACTAGAGAGATTCCCAGACCTAGCTAGGGAAGAAGCTTGGGTGGTCGAAGGCAGCTCGCTATCAACACTTCTGCATCATGCCTGTGATAGAGGAGACTTCGAACTGACAAGTATATTGTTAGGCCTTGATCAAGGACTAGAAGAAGCTGTTAACGCCAATGGTTTATCACCTCTGCATCTGGCGGTCCTCAGAGGCTCAGTTGTAATCCTGGAGGAGTTCCTTGAAAAGGCTCCGTTGTCTTTTGGCTTTCTCACGCCATCAAAAGAGACAGTCTTTCATCTCACTGCACGAAACAAAAACATAGATGCCTTCGTTTTCATGGCCGAGAGTGTGGGCATTAATAGCCAAGATCTTTTGCAGCAAACTGATGAAAATGGCAACACTGTTTTACATATTGCTGCCTCCCTGGCTTGTTGTGCTGCGGTGAGTAGTTTTCTACTTTTCGTCGTTGCTTTCCCCTGTATAGACCCAAAGCATATTTTAGTTACACATTTTTTTACCTGTGACATGCTCTATGTTAGGAACCCCATAGAGAAATAAAAAGGAATATGATTCAATTCTGCTTCCGAATTTCTTGTATTTTGTGGTATCTCCTGACATCTCCCTACTGAATAAATTTCAGCTGATACGTTACATTGTTGGTAAGAAGATAGTGGATATCAGCTACAAGAACAAGATGGATTTTGCAGCTTCTCACCTTCTCCCTCAAGAAGCGGAAGACTTCGAGTTGCTATCAAGCTGGCTGAGGTTCGATACCGAGCAGGATTCTAAGAAAACTGAAGTACTTGAGAGCCACTCCAATCCATTCCATAAACGATCTCTGGAACGCATTAAAACTTTAGTTAGCTGCAAAAGCTCTAAACAGAACGAGATAATACGGTTGCTTGAGCTAATCGAAACAAAAACATCAGAGATAGCAGAGATAAAGAGAAAAAAGAAAGGGGAAGCGGAAAGAGGTCGTAAGAGCATGGAATATGAGATGCATATAGAAGCCTTACAAAATGCAAGAAACACGATCGCGATCGTGGCAGTCCTGATTGCTTCAGTTTCTTATGCCGGTGGGATAAACCCTCCTGGAGGCGTCTACGACGATGGGCCATGGAGAGGGAAATCGATTGTAGGCAATACAGCAGCGTTCAAAGTCTTTGCAATATGCAACAACATCGCACTGTTCACATCGTTGTGCATCGTTATTCTTCTTGTTAGCATCATACCTTTCAAGAGGAAACCTTTAAAGAGATTATTGGTGGCCACACACAGGATGATGTGGGTTTCTGTAGGGTTCATGGCGACGGCTTATGTAGCGGCATCTTGGGTAACCATACCACATTTACACGGAACACGATGGTTGTTTCCAGCCATCGTATCTGTTGCCGGTGGATCGTTGACAGTACTCTTTTCCTATCTTGGAGTTGAGACCATCAGTCATTGGTTCAAGAAGATGAATCGTGTAGGAGATATACCGGTTTATTATATCAAGAAAAGACGTGTTGGAGATTTGCCTCCCTTCGCAAGAACCAGCTCAGCTCATCTGGTCTCCGCATTAAGAAAAACCAATCTCAGTGAAGGAGATATGCCTTCCTTTGCAAGGACCAACTCAGATTTGGCTGCCTCCGGAAAATCAGGCTATTTCACCTATTGAATCTTTTGAAAAAAGTTGTTTATCTTTCGAGCAAGCATGTATGAAAAAAGAGAGCATGTAGTCATTTTTATCTCATCTGATTCTCAAGAAGAAAGGTCTCTCTTATAGATGCTTTAACCGGCTTCACGCTCAACAACTCTTAACTCTATATTGTAAAACAGGGTCAAGAGATTGTGATCCCAAACGACAAAATGCCCACTAAAGACCCTTTGGAAAGAATAGACCTCCAAGTCTACTTTGTGATCTTGTTCCCGTCAAGGTTAACGAACAGAAGAATAACCTTAAGAGAGTGTGGAAGCTGATGTGCTGACATTTAGTCTTCAAGTAAGCTCTTGTTCTTCTTTATCAACGAATTCTATAGAAAGCCGCTATGAGTGAACTGAACATAGTAGAACAGAACAGAGATCACACAGTGCTTCTCACTTCTCAAGCCTTAAGAGAGCACACTGTAAGCAGGGATTTTCCGAATTCCAGCTCCTGTCATGGCTTTCCTCATCTGTTCTGCTTCTGACCAATTGCTATCCAAAGCATTTAACGTCGACAATGCCACATACTGGCCACAGTGTTGAGGTTGCAGTCCGATAAGCTGTTTACCTACTTTTTTTCCTAACTCAGCATTCTCATGAATCTTGCAGGCTCCCAAAAGAGCTCCGAGAACAGAAGCATCAGGCTCGAATGGCAAATTATTAATGAAATTGGCCGCGTCAACCAATAGTCCAGCTCTACCTATGAGATCAACGATGCAACCATAATGCTCTGATGTTGGAATGATCTTGTACTCGCTACATATGGAAGAGAACAACTGGATACCTAAGTCCACGAGTCTAGACCTAGCACAGGCCGTGAGTACTGCAAGTAAAGTAATCCCATTTGGTTGAACATTCATCGATTTCATCATCTCAAACATATGTAGCGCTTTCTTAGGTCTACCATTGGAGGCAAGAGCTGATATTATCGCATTCCACGCACAAACTTTTTTATCACAAGTTTGATTGAAAATGGTCAATGCCATCTCCAAGTCACCGGCTTTTCCGTACATATCGAGCAAAGCAGTACACAAAGTAGTAGTGAGGATGATCTTTCTCCCCATAACATATCCATGAATCTGCTTCCCCAAATGAAGACCTCCTCGATCCAAATTAGCACAAGAAGACAGTACACTAACGAAAGTAGCCTCATTGGGTGTTATTACCGCACACTCATTCTGTATCATCTCACCAAAAAGCATAACTGCTTTGGCGTGAAACCCGTTCTTACTAAACCCATTGATAACAGTAGTCCAAGAAACCACATCAGTTACAGGCATACTCTGAAATAACTCGAAAGCAAAATCCATCTTTCCGTTTCTACCACAAGCGTCAAGCAAACTGTTACAAGCTACAACACAAGGATCTACAATACCATCAAACATCTTCCTCGAGCTCTTCAAATCACAGACTTCACCATAGAATCGAACAAAAGAAGTCTGAACAAATGGGTCCCATAGAACACCCCGTTTAAGAGTTTGGCCATGTAAGGCAACACCATAAGAAACAGAGAAAGATGAACACGCTGCTTTTATCAGAGAAGGGAAAGTGAGGTTGATTGGTCGGACTTGGCTTGCAAGCATGTGGGTGAAGAGAGCAAGAGAGGTCTTGGATTGTCCTGTAGTAAGATAAGATCGAATGAGAGTGTTGTAGACGCATTTCGTTTTCCATCTCGAAGCGACCAATGCGTTGCTGGTAAAGAGGACAGTGTGAATCTGCTTAATCTGGTTTGAAGAGTTGAAGAAACGTTGGAGAAGATGAAGGGCGTCTTCAAGAGACAAACTGAAACCCGAGAAGGATGAACAACGCATGCAATTTTGGATAAAAGCTTAAGCAATCTACAAAGCTCACAACAAAAAGCTGACTTTAGTATGCAAAGTCCAAAAAGTATACGAAACCCAAAAAAACAAAAAAGACGAGTAATTTAAGCAGTGTTACTCACAAAGGTATAAGTTTGATTACGGTGCTCGTATCTCGCATCCGGTGAAACCGTCGCTGTATATAAAATGGAGAAAGATTCGAACTTTTTTGAGAAATTTACAAATCAAAAGTGTGAAGACAGTGGAGATATTTACAATCTGCTTGATCCCCAAAACCTGCAATTGAAATCTCAGATGATTCATAGCTAAACCAACTAGGGTTCTCCGGTTTGGTATGGTTTGATCCAATTTTATTTCGATTTCTTTACTATACGGTTTCGGTTCAAGCTAACCGAATTAATACCCTTCAAATTAAAATTGTGTGTTTCCACTACCGGGAAGCGAGAGGGTGCGGTTAACGCTATCGGAAAAGAATGGAGCAGAAGAAGGAAAAGGAAGAAGGGGAGCGACACGAGGAAGTGGCGGGGGAGATGGAAGGTTTTGAAGAGAAGAAAGAGAAAGCGGCGGAGATGAGTCGTAAGGAGAAGCGAAAAGCGATGAAGAAATTGAAGAGGAAGCAGGTGAGGAAAGAGATAGCGGAGAAGGAGAGAGAGGAGACGGAGGCTAAGTTAAACGATCCGGCGGAACAGGAGAGGCTGAAGGCGATTGAGGAAGAGGAGGCGCGGATGAGAGAGAAGGAGTTGAAGGAGTTCGAGGAGAGTGAGAGAGCTTGGAGAGAGGCTATGGAGATTAAGAGGAAGAAAGAAGAGGAAGAAGAAGCGAAGCGAGAAGAGGAAGAGAGGCGTTGGAAGGATCTAGACGAGTTGAGAAAGCTTGAGGTACTGTTAGGGTTCTCTTATCTTATTGATGCTCCCACTTTGGTTGCTGTCGAATTCATTGTAGGAGATCTTAAGTTTGAATTACATGTCCTTATTCTTTTGGCAGGCTAGTGGGAACGATGAGTGTGGTGAGGATGAGGATGGTGAATATGAATATATCGAAGAAGGGCCTCCAGAAATTATATTCCAGGGAAATGAGATCATTCTCAGAAAGAACAAAGTGAGGGTTCCAAAGAAGCCCGTAGTTCAGGTGGATGGAAACCAGGTAAACCATTATCTAGGTGAACATGCCTGCAGTCTTCAGTGTTTAGATTTTTTTTTGTCTAGAGTTCCAATGTGGAGTTTGTTTTTCAGATTTCTGACAGGCCTACATCAAATCCTCTACCTCCGGGAACTGAAGCTTGTGCCAACTATCAGAATGTTAGTTCTGCGCAACAGATTTTGGAGAATGTTGCGCAACAAGTACCCAACTTTGGAACTGAGCAGGTGCTTGTCGTATTCGTTGATTGAGATGGTATTAGTTTTAGGTACCATTCTTATGTTCTTTTAGTAACTTCGCTTTGTTGTTTCTCTCAATCCCCAGGATAAAGCTCATTGTCCTTTCCATTTGAAAACTGGAGCTTGTCGGTTTGGGCCGCGTTGTAGCAGAGTTCATTTCTACCCTAGTAAATCTTGCACATTACTTATGAAGAACATGTATAATGGTCCTGGTATTGCTTGGGAACAGGATGAGGGGCTTGAGGTCTGTAACCGATGTCTTCTCGTGATGCTAGTATCCTGATGATATTAGTTCTTCTCTATTACTTTTCAGCTTCATTATCTGATTTTAAATTACCACAGTTCCTCTGCCTCTTTTCTGTTTTGTTTTGCTGTGTGCTCTTGAATTTACAGAATTATGCTGCTTGTTTTTATTTTTAGTCCTTGTTACCGCTTCTTTAACTTACATCAGACATTGATGGTTCCCCTTCAGTGGAGGTGCATGATTATAACCTGGGCGGGGTTGGAGTTGCGGTTCACTTGTTTGTATCCTACCTGATTGATAGATTAGCTATTAGGTGATAGTTATCTCGATCACAGAAAATGTGGCTTCTATTTGTGCCCTCTCTTGCCGTGATAGCAGTACCAGAGACTGTAGCTTGTTTGTCAGTAATTCATATCCTGTTCTTTGAGTGTTTTTTAATTTGCTTGTGGGAGTGAATGATATGTAACAAATGATTCATACGATTCTCATTACCTCGGAGTTGCTTGATTTTGCTGAATTAAGAACAGAATAGTGTCCTTCATACGTGCTGGCTGCTCTGAGCTATTAGTGTCTGAACAGACCAATGCAGTTATAATATAGTAAGGCTGTAGCTATCCTGGTATGCTTGATATTAAAACGAGTGGAGATCACATGCATTATATTTCACCTGGTTTCCTTGCTTTTAGTCACTTACTATAGTTTACTCTTTTTTTTTTCCCCGGCTTCCTTGCAGTATACAGATGAGGAGGCCGAACGTTGTTATGAAGAATTTTATGAAGATGTTCATACAGAATTTCAAAAGTATGGAGAACTTATTAATTTCAAGGTTTGTTGATTTTATTCTGCCCCCTCTCTTCCCTTTGTAGATATGTGTTGTCTTCCGACCTTTTTTTCTACCCTTTCTTTTCTCAAAAACAAAATTTTTATCCATTTCAGGTGTGTAGAAATGGCTCATTCCACTTGAAGGGCAATGTATACGTACACTACAGATCATTAGAATCAGCTAGTCTTGCTTACCAGTCCATTAATGGTCGATACTTTGCTGGTAAACAGGTACATTGTTAGTCTGGACTCTGGAGGCTTGATTTGTGATACTTTGCTGGTAAACAGGTACATTGATAATTGCACATCCTTGTCAGGTGAAATGCGAGTTTGTCAACATCTCAAAATGGAAAGTTGCCATATGTGGGGAGTACATGAAGTCCAGGCTTAAAGTATGACTCTTCATCTGGTTCTTAATCTGAGATTCAAACTTCTTGCTTATCGCTAGTTCATGATTATCATCCATTTTACAGACTTGTTCTCGTGGATCTGCTTGCAATTTTATCCATTGTTTCCGCAATCCTGGTGGAGACTACGAATGGGCGGACCATGACAAACCACCTCCAAGATTCTGGATTCACAAAATGATTGCTTTATTTGGTTATTCAGATGAAAAGCACCTGGAGCATGAATTGTTAGGGTCATTAAATGATTCGAGATCAGATCTACAAACAGATTCACACAGGTAGGTAGCTTTATAGTTGGAGTTCTAGCTTTTGAGGATCCTCATCGTTAACTAAATTATCAGCGTATATCCTGCTTAATTTGGTTATGTAGCATCATGCTCATGTGTTTTGTTTCCATGTCAGGCAACCTTCAAGAAGATCTATATCAAGGGACCATGATCGTGCGAATGTTGGATCTAAGTCTTCCTATCGGAGCCGTAAAAATCATGGTGAAACTCGGGACAGTACTCATGGAGACAAACATAGTAGGGATGCCGTGAACTGCCATGATGGAGATGACAGCCCTAGCAGAGACGGTAGTTTAGAGAGGGAGATATATAAAGAACGACGGTACGCTAAGGACACATTTCATCGTGATAGCAGATGGTCTGAACACTCTCCTGGACATAGGGTGATAAGGAAAAGAACTCATGGGAGGTATTCTGATGATGATTTTCCTGATGGAGATGACAATGCTAGGAGAGAAACGAGTCACAAACGAAAATCCATAAGAAGGACAGATTCAGAAGCTGAAGAACAGATGGACGATGAAAAGGACAGGAAACCGCGCAGGAGTTCAAGAAAATACAGTAGGGAAGGGTCATTAGCTGATCAAGAGGAGAGTCATGAACATGATAGGGTTCATACAGTTTGTGATAAGTCACAGAGAGAAAGGTCTAAACATCGGCATGAAAGAAGCAGCTCAAGATATTCGCACGAGGAAGATTCAACTGAGAGTAGACATCATCAGAGTAAAGGATCAGACCTTCGAGTTAACGGAGAAAATGACAGGAAGAGAAGTGTAGAAACTAGTCCTCCCGCAGAATGTTGGTCAGATAAAGAAGATAGGGGCAAAAGCAAAGAGAGGCACAGATACAAGTCTCAAGATCCTAACTCTGATCGAAGCAGGAAAGGGAAACGACGAAGTGGTTTATCAAGTGAGGAGGGTTCAGATAGAGAAACACACAATGAGAGACCTCATCGCCATAGAAAAAGAAGACGGTCACAAAACTCAGACGACAAGAGTCGTAAATTTGCTGAGGAATCAGAGGAAGTCGAAGAAGAGTTTGAGCGTTGGAGACCAGTGTGATGACCTCAGTACGAAACCAAATACGAGATGTTCTTATGACTTTGTTGGCCTCGTCATATCTTAGTTTCTCATCTGTAAATATTTTAGTTTTATAAGTTGAAAAGTTGAAAGAGTCGGGGTGAAAATCGAATTTTGTTATGTTGAACAGTGAAAAGTATAAGTAGTTCTTGCATTTTTAAGAGAGACGGTCATATCAGCGGATGTGCCGATGAATCGGATCAGCTCCGACGACTCGACGAGAGAGTGTTGTTTCCTTTCAAAATCTAAATAACCATAAGAACGGACGAGATGTTTGATGAGGCGTGACTATGTTAAACAGAATTATAGATTATAATCAGATAATGACTAATAATTTAGTATTGAAAAGAAAACTTGATTAATATATTGCTATCATTATATTATTGTAAATTTGTAATTCTTGAATGTAAAACTAACTTTGACTTTAAGAAACCAACTAAACATCGACAATTAAGGGAGAATAGAGAGAAACCAGCTAAACATCAAACGACTAACATAGCTCTTATAGTTAAAATTTTACTTCGTGGCAGGAGGAATTGCGCCTGCGATTTTTGAACATTGCTCTTTCAACATTGGAGGAAAAAATGGATTGATTGGGAGTTTTGGCAAGCAGTTGGCTTTACCTTCCAAAAATGCTTTGCAGCAAGCTGGACCAATGTTGCCAAATCGTCCACTAAGTATGGCTTGAGAAATTTCTGTGATACATCCCGGAATATTCATCAAGGATGACCAACATTTTGCAATATCGGGGAACTCTGGCATGCCGGGACTGAGTTGGAATGGAAATGGAAAGGGAAGTTGTGGTAGCTGAGCATTTGTAGAGACAACAACTGATATGATCACTAGAAGAAGAACAACATTCTTGATAGACATTATGAGAAATCTTAGAATTGATGAAAATATTAACTCTGTGTGAAGTTTGTTCTTGACTGATGAACAATAACAAGATCATTGCCCGTTTATTTATACGAAAACAGTGCTATGGTATTAATTGTGATGATCAAAACGTCTTGGAGTCTTAAATTAGTCGTTTTCAAATTAAAACAGAATCAAAACGTCCGATGATGAAACGGACGACATTAATTAAATAGTATTAAGAAGACGTATCCGATAACTAAGCCAGTACATCTTAATGAAACCGGTTTATAATACACACATGCACACATACACATTAACGTGTATATACGACTTCATGTTCATGATGAAGTGGGCATGGTACTAATGCTATACCATGCTTTGACTTCTCCTTTCCTCTTTTGCCACTTTTTGTATAGAAATAATTAATTTGCTACACCTTTTGTTTGTCTTGTTATTACATTGGATCAGAACATCTTAACACACCGACTGTATTTTTGGAATTATTTGATAAGAGTATTCTAAATATAATGTAATTTGAAAACTAGTATATTAATACGTACTTTAAATTTTTTGGCATATGTAACTCATACTTTTCTTATGAGAATTCTATATTTGACAGTCTTTTTTTATGGACTCGTTAGTTTTTTACAAATAACGTTTAACATAATAATAGTTGAAATATAACAGTTAACCTTTTTTGTTGACAAAATTTTTAAAAATTGTTCAAAGTAATTAATTATTATTATCGTGTGATAAACTGAATAAAAGAAGAGACGAAAAAGGACAAGAGAGTTTGTGATGTAAACATAAACAAGTTGTGACATGCAATTCATTAATACAGCAACACTCAGGCTGGCAATTTACAGATGGTTCAAATCAAACCTTAACCAACCAATCAAATCTGCATTTTCAGCATTCATTTATAATTGATAGTTATGTCTTATTATATTTGTTTTCTTCTTGATTTTATTCTTATTATCATATATATTGTTCTTATAAGTATAATTATAAAAATTCGGCGCGCAACATCACGTATCCTCTCATCTTGATCATGTCACCCTAACAAACTCCACAACACACAATCATACGTTTATAAATATTTTTATATAAAGATTACGAGATCTATATTATTATTTCTAGTTAATTACTCCTATATATTACTTCCTCAGATTCAGTTACAAGGTTGATAATTCAAAATAGATATGTTTGCGGTAAAATATTTTCTAGGTCTGTCATTAGGTAACAAATATGAGTAATATGACGCGGCGCATATCTTACATTAAGTTTAATGGCTCCAAACTTCCTAATTGTCACACTCACACAACAACTCACAACTCAGTGTAAGGTAGGATTTGTTTTATGAATCTAAACAAAAACTTAGTTGTTTTTAATGTGGAAGCGATCAATTTTTCTTTTTAACTTTTTCGTATTGTTAGAATGTTTGTGCTTGATTATGCAAGTTGCAAAACCTAGTCCTGATAAAGGACGATCTACTATACTTCGTGTTAAGATGGAATCGTTATAAACGGACAAGGTTGTTTAGCCTTTGCCCTGACCAAAACGATTATCTGGGCTTATTATGGGGGCCTATAAGATGGGCCAAGTGTGTATGTCATGATGGGAGAGAAGGATCGGATCAGCTCTGACTAGTGACCATGTTAAACAGAATTATATAGATCATAACGAGATAATGACTGATAATTTATTGAAAAGAAAACTTATTCATATATTGCTAACATTATTGTAAATTTGTAATCTTTGAATGTAAAACTAACTTTAGCTTAAGCAAACAACTAAACGTCGACAAGGAATAATAGAGAGAAAACAGCTAAACATCAAACGATTAACATAGCTCTTATAGTTTAAATTTTACTTCGTGGCAGGAGGAATTGCGCCTGCAATTCTTGAACATTGCTCTTTCAACATTGGAGGAAAAAATGGCTTGATTGGGAGTTTCGGCAAGCAATTGGCTTCACCTTCCAAAAATGCTTTGCAGCAAGCTGGACCAATATTGCCAAATCGTCCACTAAGTATGGCTTGAGAAATTTCTGTGATACATCCTGGAATATTCATCAAGGATGACCAACATTTTGCAATATCGGGTAATCCTGGCATACCAGGGCTAGGTTGGAATGGAAAAGGAAAGGGAAATTGTGGTAGCTGAGCATTTGTAGAGACAACAACAGAGATGATCACTAGAAGAAGAAGAACATTCTTGGTAGACATAATTGAGAAATCTTAGAATTGATGAAAATATTAACTCTATGTGAAGTTTGTTCTTGACTGATGAAAAATAACAAGATCATTGCCCGTTTATTTATACGAAACAGTGCTTATATGGTATTAATTGTGATGATCAAAACGTCTTGGAGTCTTAAATTAGTCGTTTTCAAATTAAAACAGAATGATGAAACGGACGACATCAATTAAATAGTACTATTAAGAAGACGTATCCGATAACTAAGCCAGTACATCTTAATGAAACCGGTTTCTAATCCTTTCGATTTAATTTTAAATTGATTTGAATCGGTTTGATTCTAATAACAAATGGCATGAAATAAAATGATATTTCGTGATGGACAGCCGGGACAAAGTGGCACGAAATTATAATGTTACCGTGATAATTCCTAGTGCTCAACCAAATAAATAACAACTAACAAGTACGTACATACATGTTGCTTCTTATTCGTTTTCCTCTAGAGGAATTTGGGAATGAAAAAGAAAAAAAAAACCAAAGCAAGTCCACAAAATATAATCAACGGTTGACTTTGCCTTTGAATGATTAGTTCTTGCATTGTTATAAGAGATGGTCCACTAATAACTCAACCGGCCATTGTTCCCGAATATTATAACAACTCCTCAGAATCGACAGTCCAAGCTGATAAACTAAGGTAAAGAGTACCACCTGGAAATATCCTACTTTATAGCATCTCAGAAATGGTATTTCCAAAATAATATATCTAAAAAAAAAAAAAACGTTGAAGGTGATGAAGTTTCAACAAGCCATAGATCGGGCATGGTAATTTCCGGATAATGCCAATAATGGTGATTAAATGGATACTTTACTGTAACATTAAGGACTACTTGTGACATGATGTGATTATAGAGAAAATAAATATATCCAGAGTACATAGTATAATCGACTGATAACATAAACGAAAGAAGTAATCATGTTAAGGATTCGATTAAAAGACACAAGAGTAAAACGAAGTTATCTTGTTACACCAATACACCATGTTTTTTCTTTTTTCTTTCCGTGAGTTGTTATTTGATATGAGTGATTAATTATTCATTTACTTGTGGAATGCTATGAATATAGTTACACAACCCACGATAAGTTAACAATGCAATTTGTGTACTACTACTAATCACAAATCCCAAAAATAATATTCATTGCCATAATTTTTGTAATCAAATGCATAGTTTTTGTAATCTCATCTTGATCATGTCAATAAACTCAGAACACACAATACTATAGATCTCGTAATACTATCTATAGTATTATTATTTCTAATTAATTACTCATATAGATATTACTTCCTCAGATTCCAATAACGAGGTTGATAATTCAAATTAGATATGGTTGCGGTAAAAAATATTCTTGGTCTGCCATTAGAGTAAATATATATGACGCGGCGCATATCTTACATTAAGTTTAATGGGTCTGAACTTCCTAATTGTCACACTCACACAACAACTCACACAACTAGGTGTGTAAGGCAGGATTTGTTTTAACTAAACAAAAACTTAGTTGTTTTTAATGTGGAAGGGGTCAATTTTTTTAAAACTTTTTCGTGTTGTTAGAATATTTTTGCTTGATTTATGATGCTAGATAGAATATTTTTGCTTGATTTATGATGCTAGATGCAAGTTGCAAGACCTAGTCCTGATAAAAGACGATCAACGATACTTTGTATTAAGATGGAAATCATTATAAATGGACAAGGTTGGTTAGCCTTTGCCCTGACAAAAACGATTATTTGGGGATCTATAAGGATGGGCCAAGTGTGTATGTCATGGGGGGAGAGAAGGATCGGATCAGCTCTGACTATGTTAAACAGAATTATAGATTATAATCAGATAATGACTAATAATTTAGTATTGAAAAGAAAACTTGATTAATATATTGCTATCATTATATTATTGTAAATTTGTAATTCTTGAATGTAAAACTAACTTTAGCTTAAGAAAACAACTAAACATCGACAAGGAAGAAAAGAGAGAAAACAGCTAAACATCAAACGATTAATCGCTCTTTTAGTTAAAAATTTTACTTCGTGGCAGGAGGAATTGCGCCTGCAATTTTTGAACATTGCTCTTTCAACATTGGAGGAAATGGATTGAATGGGAGTTTTGGCAAGCAGTTGGCTTCACCTTCCAAAAATGCTTTGCAGCAAGCTGGACCAATGTTGCCGAATCGTCCACTAAGTATGGCTTGAGAAATTTCTGTGATACATCCCGGAATATTCATCAAGGATGACCAACATTTTGCAATATCGGGGAATCCTGGCATGCTGGGGCTGGGTTGGAATGGAAAAGGAAAGGGAAGTTGTGGTAGCTGAGCATTGGTAGAGACAACAACAGAGATGATCACTAGAAGAAGAAGAACATTCTTGATAGAGATAATTGAGAAATCTTAGAATTGATGAACATATTAACTCTATGTGACGTTTGTTCTTGATTGATGAACGATAACAAGATCATTGCCCGTTTATTTATACGAAAACAGTGCTTATATGGTATTAATTGTGATGATCAAAACGTCTTTGATCAGTCTTAAATTAGTCGTATTCAAATTAAAACAGAATGATGAAACGGACGACATCAATTAAATAGTACTATTAAGAAGACGTATCCGATAACTAAACCGGTACATCTTAATGAAACCGGTTTATAATCCTTCGATTTAATTTTAAATTGATTCCAATCGGTTTGATTCTAATTACAAATGGCATGAAATTATCATGAGATGATGATATTTCGTGAGATGATGGCAAAGAGTGTATTGTATGTTCTTCGCGGCACCGAATAAAAGAGAAGCTAATCGGCCACGATGACGATTGCGACGCCTTTCAGTGGGGCTGTGAACTCTGTTACGGCGGCGAGGACCGTTCTGATAACGGGGGTGAGCAAAGGTTTGGGAAGAGCCCTAGCTCTGGAGCTGGCGAAGAGAGGTCACACTGTCATAGGATGCGCTCGTACTCAAGAGAAGCTCACTGCTCTTCAATCGGAGCTCTCCTCCCCGGCTAATCATCTCCTCCTCACCGCCGATGTGGTAATTAACCGCCGACTCTTCCGTGTTTCTCTTGTCTTGTGATATTCGATCGGCGTTTCTAGTCGTAAAGCTAACTGCTCTTCAATTCGATTGCTGTTATTGGCTTATTGCAAATTAGATGAATCCGTTGCTTTCGTGTTGAAATTAAATTATTATTGGGGGCTTTTGCGATTTTTTTTAAGGTTTTGAGCTTAGCAAGATTTATATGGTCTATGTTTGCAGAAATTAAACACCAGTGTTGAAGAACTGGCACACACTATTATGGAGAAGAAGGGTGTCCCAGATATCATTGGTATATATATATATTCACACCCTTCTTTGTAACTACTAGTTGTTTTGGAGAAATCACTAAATTGTTCCTAAAGTGTTTGGTAGCTGTTGTATCTTTCATTGGTAGATCAAACCCTGAGATAAACGCTGCCTGCTTTATATCTCTGGACCTTTTCCTTTCTTTACGTTCTATAGACAGAACAGTTATGGCATTGTTTCCCTTTAGTTCCTGAGTATTCTAAACTTGACGTTATACCATTTGTTGGCATCTAAGAATTCCCTTCATTTTTCTCAAGGGTAGCAACCCGTGAAGTGTTGGTTTGATGTTTAGATGATTATCATCTCCTGCGAGTTTTAGGCAGAAAGTTTTTGCATTATTTCTACTGCAACTTTTGTAGTCTTATATCTTGGGAAATGCATGTTGCAGTTAACAACGCTGGTACTATCAATAAGAACAGCAAGATTTGGGAAGTCTCCGCAGAAGATTTTGACAATGTCATGGATACAAACGTTAAAGGGGTAGCAAATGTGCTGCGTCATTTTATCCCTTTGATGCTCCCACGTAAGCAAGGGATAATTGTGAATATGTCTTCTGGATGGGGACGATCTGGTGCTGCCCTGGTGAGTCTTAATCAACTCTTGCTTGAATCACTAGCTGTTACTGTGTGTGTGTTTTTGTCCTTCTAGCCAGAAAGGTAACAAAGTCAACTGAAACAAAGATAATTACTGATATATGGAATTACGGTAATATATTACCGTGAGCTAGACTTTGTCCAGATATAGTATTGATGTTAGATACTTTTCCCTGATATTGGAGCATACACTACTAAATTATCATACACGGAAATAGGAAAAATGGTGAGTTAATAATTTAGATGGTGGTAGGGAGAGATTGTAGCTTCACCTGAAAGGTCTATGTAAATTACTTGGTTGGTCCCTTTGCCATAGTCTGCAAAACCTACAATCATTCTTTTAGCCCTCTCTCATGTCGTCCGGGCACTTTTCTGGTATCTTTTTTTTTGTATATGTAGATGATGCTATTCTTGGTAGGTTGCCATACTGTTTCGTTTTGAACTCTTATCATTTCTCCATGTCAAACCTGATTCCAGTGACAGTGAAGTTAACTTTTGAAACCAATACTGGATCTGCAGGTTGCACCATACTGTGCATCGAAATGGGCGATTGAGGGTTTAAGCCGAGCGGTGGCAAAAGAGGTAGCTGAGGGAATGGCAGTGGTTGCTTTAAATCCAGGCGTGATCAACACAGAATTACTCACTTCCTGCTTTGGGAACTCAGCTTCGTTGTATCAAGCTCCTGATGCTTGGTAAGTAACACCCAACCTCAGAAATTTTATGCTTTTAATGAAATGTATCCGCTTGGCCTTTTTGACGAAATACTCGCTTACTCTCTAGGGGTTGTTACTCTTCTTGCTAATTGTAGCTTTTGGTAGGTAGTTATGTGTCATGTGTATGATATGCGTTATTTGAAGAGAGTGACCTTGTGCGTAAATCAGAACTCTTTTATCTTTTCATTTGCACTTGTAGATATATTTTGTTTTAGGTATTGTAACAACTTTGAATCATATGCGTGCTCTGTTTGATCTCTTTGTGTTTGTTCGATAGATCGATTGCCTAAAGCCCTAACTAAACCTTTGCTGTGGGATTGGAAATGTAACAGGGCTGTAAAGGCTGCTACGATGATTCTGAACCTTACAGCAGGTGACAATGGCGGATCTCTCACAGTCTAACAACTACGCTACACATTTTATTTTCAACTTGACTGCTATGGATAAGGAGCTTCTTCAGCAGAAGCTTAGAAGACAACCCTTGCTTTGAGGCTTTAATTAATTTGTTTGTAACCAGAAATTTGTCAATCTAGTACCTTCTTAGGTTCATGTACTTTTTGAGTCTCAAAGTCAGGGATGATATTTTCATAAAAGTCAGTTTTATATGACTAAAATAGTGAGTACGATATGTAACTGTCACAAATATTACATGTCAAAGATGTCTTCAACAACTTCGGAGTCTAAATTTTAACAGAGGCGAAACAAACAACACAGTTCATTAATGTTGAAAACTAATCACAATACTTCATTTGGCTTCATTGCCATCTTTCAGTCTCCCAGTCCGATTGTCATATACAATCCCACAGGCCACAGCGTTCAATCTGAGGCAAAATGTATTAATATTAAGGGAATTTAGTTAAGAATACTACGTTTGGATATAAACTTTTCAAATCTACCACAACCTAAAACTCCTTTTCTATTCTACCATAACTCACATGACAATTACTCTCTTGATTTTCTAATTTGGAGAGATGTAGAGTGGAAGAAGAAAAAGTTGAGTTTTGTTCGGTCATGAAATCTTTTAATTTGGTCTGACAAAAGTCAAAAAGATTTGACAAGAAAAACAAAATAAAAAAAATCATTTTTTTAAAGATTAAAGAAAGAAACAAAAATAAGGTTATTATAGTCTTTTTAAGTTATACTAGATGAGTTCCCGCGCTACGCGCGGGTTTTTGTTATGGCTTGTGTTTTCAAAATTGTTCATATCTATATATACATTTTTGAAGACATTTATTAAATAAATCCTGAAGTTCACACTTATTTACAATTATGCCATTAGCATTAAATATCAAATATTAATTTGGTAATTAATTTAAATAGTATAAAGACTTCGATTTCCAAAAATATATATATAGATTGTAGTATATGTATGTATATATTAATATGATATATTGGTGAAAAACGGATCAACAACTATTGTAGTATGTATGTATATATTAATGTGATATATTGATGAAAATCCAAAAATATGAGGTTATATAGATATAATTATTATATATAAAGTACCAAAATCATGAAAATAGTAATGAGTCTTTTAGTTATTTTATTTGACCTCTCATGTATCAAATAAGATATAGATTTTAATAAAATATTTAGTTGTAAAAGTTATATTTTACTTGATAAAAATTTGAAGAAATAATTTGATAAAAAGTGATTTTTAGCCTCACATACTATTTTTACTTTCACGGGTTTCGTATGATGAGTTTTTGCGGATTAAAAATCTTTGAACATGTTGCACGACCCGCCTAGCATGGCGGGTTTGGAATATAGATTCAACACTAAAAGTATTATTTCATATATACTACAGATTTGTAATCATAGTTTGGAAAATTAAATTATAAATTATTAGTATATGAACTACAAAATATTACATATACTATAACACATTCTTAATATTCAAAAATAAAAAATAAATACATATAAAAATATACACTAACATACTATATATTAGGCATATACGTCTGTTTAATTCTAGAGAACAAAAGAAATCTAGAATTTTATATTCTATCTAATAACAAGTTTAATATAATTAGGTTATAAACTTTATAAAAGTGTAAGAAGAAGAAAAAAAATTCTAAACAAAATTCTTAATTAATTAGAAAAAGTTAATTAATTGAGAATTTGAAAACTAAATATATTAAAAATTATTATTTAAAATACAATAATTTATAATTAGCCCTGTGGTGTACCGCGAGTGAAATCCTAGTTTGTATACATATTTTGTTGCTATAAACGGGATTTTGTTTTAAAAATTGTTAATTTTTGAATTTGATGTTTGTAGATTTCCGTTTGTTTTTCCTACTTTGGTTTGGTCTGTTTTTTTATGTTTTTGTTTTTTTTTGTTGCTCTTATTTAGCAAATATATGAATGTTGTACATTTTGTTTCTTAGTCATATAAACTAAATTCATTAACTTCATAATATTAATATAACTTTTTCATATTTCTTTTTAGAACACCATTTTTGTTTTTCTCAAATTATTGAAAACTGTAAACAAAGTAAGTAAATTGATGCGAGTTTTTTTTCTCCTTCGAAGTTATCCTTTTCTTTTTGTGGATATTATTATGGTTGTTGTTGGGAATTAGTATTCTTTATAGCTATACTACTTTGTATTCATTCCCAGCTAGGTCACTTAAGCAATTTGGGAAGTTATGTGTGTGGGCTCCATTTCGCTACAATATATAAAAGTGTATATTTGTGTTATTGTTATCTTAGTTGGTTGAAAGTGTGTAAATTTTGGTGTTTACTTACCATATCTCCATTACTGTCGTTGGTGTTTTTTTATCAGTTTTGTTATGTCATTGTCTGATATAACGAACGTAGCAACGCTCTCCCCATCATGAACTGCAAGCTCGACCTTGTACCTTAATAATGAAGTAAATCGTTTTGTAAATATGATTTTATTTTTTTAACTTGTACCTGTTTTCGGGATTACTTGTTTATTTGTATATATGATTTAGGGTTTTTTTTAATGCAAGTTAATCATATTTTAAGAACATTAAAGGTATTAAGAGAACGATTATGATTTTCTCTGTACTATTTATGTCTTCCAGATTAGATCTTTGGACGCTTAGTATATCTGGCCTATAACATCTGCGGGAAATTAAATAGAGTTTCTTGATTTTAATTTTATAACTACTTTTATGTATTAAAAACAGATGGGTTGACTGCTATTAATTTGTGGGGAATTAAATGTTTGAGCATGATTTTGGGCTACAAAAGTCGGGCGTGAAATACCGGGTAACTGAAGGTTGCTGTTGGCGTATGATACATATTCTGCATAGGTGAACATTCTGAAAGTTTCCTTTTTGATAATGCACAGACTTTCATCTTTCTTACAAACTTCTGTATTGTCGGTGAATCGTATAGCGTTGTTATTGTCGGTATAACCCTATAATGCTCATAGACCGGGATGACTTCAAAATTTCTCATGGTGTAAACTTGGCCTTCTTTAAGGAGATCCATATATTGAGGGATGCGACGATGGCGAATATAAGCTTGTATTAGGGAATCCTAGATGTTGTTAGGTGGTCAGGTAATGGTAAAGAATGTTTTCTAGAATAAATATCATATGTTGTCATTTTAATAGTGATGTACCTTTGTATCAAGGAGAAGGAGATCTAGACTCATAAGCTCTCCGTTTCTTTTAAGCTTCCCACATACGCATAAGTCGGACAGTAGTATGTTGCATACAATTCCCAATTGTTAGCTTATCTATAGCAATAGATTCATGTTGACGCTCTGAAGATGTTGATTGTTTGACAGCCATATTGATAGAAAGTGATTCCGATTTAGCAATATCAAAGTAATAAAAGTGATTAGTTTGGTTTCAGTGGGATCTATTTTGCAAGTACCCACCGAATTATTTTCTAAATTAAAAAGTGGTGAAAGAAGGTAGAAGAGAATGTAGCGAATGATCTGTTTTCTATGTAATTATGAACGAGAAGCTTTGTGGGTGGAGAATGGGTGTGGATAGGCAAATTTATATTGGTGTTGGATATTTTCTGTGATGTGAAGTTGAAGAATCTCATTTTTAACTAATAAATATATATAATTATAAAACGTAATGGTTTGGTTTTTTTTAGTTACCATAAATTTAATTTATATAAGTAACATGCACCCAACTCTTGCTATACTTTTGCGACTAAAGTAGATGAAAAGTTTAGTGGTTACATTCTCTCCATATTATTATGTTCTTTATTACTGTCGTTATAGATGACAATTAGGAATCTAATTATGTAATTTCAAATACGTGGTGTAATAGTTATATTTAAATTGTTGAAATGGATGAGGTTTCTTTTCTAAAATTTATTTATTCTATATCCAAATTGTTAAGCCAAAGTCTGAGTACGTTTTTAATATGAATTTTAATTGTCTGGTTGCAGCGAATTAAATGTCATACTATATATTTGTAGACTATTGCATTATGTAAAAGAATAAATTTGAAGCAGTAAACCACTAATAACCACACAACGTTCACGTACCTCTTTTGAGTTTATTATAAATGTATATATATATATATATATATATATATATTACAAATTACATGATTTGATGTCTAATTATTATTAATTTTGTTTGTTGTTTGTATTTTTTATTATAAGTTTATAACCAAAACCCTCATACTATTATTTCAATATTTTTCAATACTTTTATTATTATACATACTTTCAATCTTAATTAATATTCTTCAAGAGTATTTTTTTGTTTTGGTTATAAATAAAACACTGATTGAATTTTTCTTACCAATGGTGCTCCAAAATAAATATGTATAAATAAGTTTATACGTGGCGCACTCTTAAGTGCTGACGTGTCATGCTGAGGGAGAGAGTTCACCACTTTTCATAGTATAGATAGATTTGTGGTAGTTCTAGAAAAGAGTTATGTAATGTGGTAGAATCAATGAGAAAAATTTCCAAATGTGGTAGAATTAATGTGGTAGAATTGTTAAAAAACTCGTAAAACTATTTCGAAGTCATAGATAGGGGAGGAGCAATCGAAGAAAAGATTGTTAATTAGTTCCACATACAAAATATTATTTCATGTCATGTAACGTAAGGTAAGTATGTTCTAATATCTAAGATTAGACATGAAAGACCAAAAAAGGAAATTACAACACACTCACGTGCCACCACCAAAGGCGCGTGCCTGCTGATAGAGGTCATAAAATCGTTGAGGCGCGCTTACATATTTTATCACCCACATTGCGTAACCCTATACGGCTATACGCCTTCACAATTGTTAGTTAAAGAGTTAAAAAAGGAAAATATTACAATCTTCACGACACGTCTATATATATCTCTACGTTTCCTTCTCTTCTGCAACTCTTTTGGTCTCAGTAACATTCTGAAGCTAATCATTTCTTTTTCTCAAATATGAATTTTCTACTAGAATGTCAGATACACCAGCAAAAGCTGCCGCCGTCGGAAGGGATGAAAAACACAGTCAATGTCGTAATGGAAACCATTACTGAAAAGATCCATAAAGATCCGGTCACCGGAATCCAAACCCTAGTCGGATCGAACCACCAGGCCCACCCCAACTTCAACTTTAGTATCGAAAGCACCTGTCATAGTCACATCCGTGATATCCTCCTCGATCAGCTATCGTATAATCGTTCGTCAAGCACAATCTTAGCCTCACACATCGCTTCTGCTGCAAACAACTTAGGTTTTGGCGTTAACGGCTTCGTTATAACCCTGTTCGTGACTGTAACGACGAAGCGTGTCTACGTTGTGCCGTCGGAGTCTGTGCTTCAGGTTCAGAGGCTGCTTTGTGAAGGAAGAATCGATGGAGATGAACTCAAGAGATTGAAGATGGAAGCAGAACCGTGTTCCATCTGTCTGGAGCATCTCTTGGGTTCCAAGACCGGTGTTGTTCCCACACGCCTGCCATGCTTGCATGTCTTCCACGACCGCTGTATCACGAAGTGGTTCTCCCGCAAAAATACTTGCCCCATGTGCCGGAGAGTTTTGTTTGAATGATTTAAGTTTTACATAACTTCAGTTTTTCTTCTGCTAACATGCAACCTAGTAAGAGAGCAAGATCATAAATTTTGTATATTGCTTCAGTAAATGAGAAATCAAGTTTTCATCATTGTGATCAAAATAAAACTATGAACGTTTGCAAGTTACAATCTCTCATCTTTATGCACACACCCTTTGTATATCGCACCCACAACCTTGGAAATAATCCCAAATTCATATTTGTCAATTTAACTTTGAAGCTTTACTAAACAGGATTGTGGAGACGATTGAGCCAAGTAATTAGAAATGGATCGGGTTTGTTTGATTTTGATTGCACCTTCACACACACATGAAATAAATCAACTATCTATTGCAACTTGCAAGTATCAAAAATCAAAAACATCTCAAAAGCACAGTTGATATCATTCATAGCTGTCTCCAAGAAATCAACTAAAAATCCACATAATAGTAAAAACAAAATTAAGTAAAAAGCTTCAAGATCCAAAACTTGGTAGATAATCCTCACACCATTCATCATCTGCATACTCCCCCTGCAATTAAAAGCTTTTAATTTGTTAGCCACAATATCATATACAGTTCATAAAAAAGGACAAGTGAAAGACAAGTAGCCTTTGTTACCTAATCATTTTGTTTCAACGCCTATGGGTTTTTCCATTGCCTCTTTTCCCTGAAAACAAGTGTTTTGGTTTAAGACATGGTATAACTCTGTCTGCTTCTCCACGGCGTGCAGCTTTGTTCCTCTTCTTGTGAGACTTATTCCCAATCTTAATTGCCTTAATCTTTTGTGAAGAATCTTTGAAGCCTTCACCTGGTAAAACCTCATGTGGTGGCCTTGACACTGATCTTGATCTTGACAAAGATCTTGATTTGGATCTCAGACACATCTTCTTCTTCTTCTGCTGCTCATCATCATTCACATCCACATCCATCAAATCGTTACTCAAATCATCATCATCCACATCCATCCACATCCATTAGGACATCAGCAGATCAAGATAGTTCGAGAGTTTGGATCAATCGCAGGAAGCCTCGCCATGTGCTGCCTAACCTGCTCAAGATAAGCCAAACTAGGACCGATCCCTTTCATAACAGTACACATACGCCCAAGAGCTGCCACTTTTAAGCACTTGCACCGGTACAGTGAATCACCATACTTGATTAGCTTCACATAATCCGAGGCGATTTGGCTGATCTTATTCCTAACGGTATTAAGCTGACCAAGAGCGAGCTTGTAGTGATCTTTATCGTAAAGGACATGAAGAAGATCGTCAAAGAAGGGGTGAATCTCCTTGAGGCGAGGAAACTCGTCGATAATGGCAGAGAGCTTCTCGTTGAAGTTTGATTGTGTGAACTTCACTTTCATCATGTAGAAGCTACGGAGTTTGCTGATCTTGTCACCCTTGTGAACGATAGTTTTTGTCTGCCGCTGAGTGCGGGAAAGAACGATATCAACAAACTGTTTTCCATCTGGCACAACTGTTATCTTCTTGAAATTATACTTCACCATTGTTTTTGCTTATCTAATCTGCACAAGATTGATCATACGAATTAACTAGGGCAATGAGTGATCAAAACAGAACAACAAGTAGAGATCATGATGGTATGCTATATAATAGGAACAACATCTAGGGTGCCGTGCATAACTATATAACAGGAACATTTTAGGCTTATCAATCTCTCTACTCAATCCGCAAAGACCAACCTTGGAAAATGAGGAAAAGAGAGAGCTCACCTTACTAAGAGGAGACGACGGTGAAGTAGTCTAAGAGAGAGACAGAGAACGCTAATGTCTGTGCCCTAATTTGTCGCAGACAAGTAAATTAGGGTTAGAAGAGTATCTCTCTTTCCCAAGTTCCGTGAAAATGAAAAATAACGCCTCCAGCTTCAAAAATATTGCAAGAACATCTATTAAAATTCAATTAAAACACCAAATTTTCTAAAAATTATCATTTAAATCTGGTGTTTTACAAATTAAAAGGTTTAATGCTGGAAAAAAAGGTTTAATAAATAAAAAGAAATTGTATGTTGCTCATTTATTCATTTGGTTAGATTTCGAGGACCATTCCGATGCTATTTTGACTAATTTCAGGCTTTAAGAATTAATATTAAAAAAATTAACTTGGTTTGCATTTGCAACTACTACAATATGTGATGACTAGTTTATCAATAAACCCCCCAAAATTGTGTGATTACGTAAACTAGCCCTGGAGAAATTCTCTCAAGGCTAAAGCCTTAAACAATTGATGTAGTTCGATATCAACTTGAGTGTTATGGATTAGGGAGCTTCTTCAGCAGAAAGATTAGAAATAACCCTTGGTTTTGAGGCTTGATTCATTTGTTTGTGACCAGAAATTTCAACCCAGGTACTACCTAGTACCTTCTTAGGTTCATGTACTTGAGTTTTAGATGTAAGTAACTGTCACATATATGACAATTAAGCAGTTGCCTTTTGCTGAGACACTCTCCTTTTGTCCCAAAATGACATGTCAAAGAGACAAAGATGATGTCTTTACAACTTCGGAGTCTAAATTTTAAGAGAGGCGAAACAAACAACACAGTTAAATGTTGAAAAGTAATCACAAGACTTCATCTGGCAAAATACAATCCCACAGCGTTGGCAAAATGTATTAATAAACCAAACTGAAGTCACCTTCATTCGATCACCTTGTTTTAAGGGAAGTGAAAGTCAAAACTCAAAACAAACCCCTCTTATAATAAACTGGACCACAAGGGTGATAAAACTATTCCAAGTCATATATATATAGGGGAGGAGCAGTCGAAGAAAATATAGTTAGTTCCACAGACAAAATATTCTTTCAGGTCATGTAAGTATGCTGTACCTAAGATTAGATAGATACATATGTTTCCATGAAAGACAAAAGGAACTTTACCAAAAAACTAAGAATGTAATGAAGGGATCACTACAAACTATCAATCTAAGGAGTTGCAGCCGGGTCTAGTTCCAGACAACCTTCTGGTGCGTTATCAGCTTCTTTCCCTGTAAGAATGTAATGAGGCACCTGATGGGAGAATCTCAACATTTCTTCCTTTTGAATCTCCCTCACATCGTTTCCATCTGTGCTTCTACGGAAAACTGCCCTGAATCCTTCAGCTTTGAGTAAGAGAGTCACGGTTACACTTTGTTTGTCTTCTATATAGTCATCAAGAACTTCCACCATCTCATACTTGTGTTTAACTTCATCAGGGGTATCCTTGTCCCACTCAGGAGACCAATTTCGATACAATGCCCAAACTTGTCCCTTTTTGGGAAGGATATGAAGGAATCCTCTTGCACCTTTGGCGAAATCAACTTTGTGAGAAAAGGCGTTTAGTGTATCTGTAAATTCATGTCTCCCTGACCTAAATTCCCCACATGTTTTAGCAAAACCAGCACCCATCCAGTCTATGGGACCAAATTCACTGGTGCCTTTGGAATTGAGCCAGCTGATTTTCATCTTAAAGGGATTCAAAGAAATCACCTTATGGATGCGGGCATAAAACCGTGGCATTCCGTCGTCATCATCATAGGCAGCCCAAATCTGGTCGTCTTTGAAAGAACTTTCAGATCGGTCTAGATCAAAGTTGTGAAAGTCTGAATCCGGAACAATGATTGTCTTCACTTCATCATCCTTCTCTTCATCTGAAGCATGGGGAGTTTCATCAACTGGCTTTTCAACCTCATTTGCATTGCCACTCATCTTGCTCGTTGCCTTCATACTTTTCTTCTCCCCATCAGTTTCCCTCACCTTTGCTTTCATTTCAGAGATCATCTTCGGCAGTCTCTTAAAAATTTCTGTCTGGCCTCTTTCCATAAGAGCTTTGGTTATATCACAAGGTAACAACATTCCTTGTACATGAGTATGTCGAGAGCCTAAGGTGTTGGGCGTTTCAGTATATCCATTGCCAACATTCCTTGCACCTGTCTGATTACCTGCCAATTGACCTCGCATTTGGTTATCGTCTGTCTTCAGCTTCTTGAAATTCCTCAGATCAGAGTTCGTGAATCCTCTAGCAGCATCCCTTTCTCGCGACTCCCCAAGCTCTCTCTTCAGTTGTGCTTGCTGAACTACATTTGCAGCTTGATTTGTAGCATTTCGGCTGTTAGAACCAGCCATTCTTGTTAAAGAATCCCACTGAAAATTATAGTTAACAGATGGTGCAGGCTCTCTCTTAGAAGAAGGAGGACCATATGAATTTTTGTTTGACGCTTGATTTTTGGAACTCCTGTGCTGTTGGTTAGATGAGAGGTTGACTGGCGGCTTCGGAACAAATGAAGGCGGAGTTATCTCTTGTGCAACAAAACCATGATTACAGTTGGGACAGAGCAAGGTCTGGTTAAGATAAACCCTTAGATACTCATACTGCGTGTTGCAGTTGCCGCACTTTGTCCAAAAGGTACTACTCTGGTTGGGCATCGAAGGAACAAAAGCAGGCGGCGAACCCACACGGGATCTATCCATACGGGCAGCGGGCTTAGATCTGGCCCTGGCATTCGGAACTACATGCTCCCTTACATTATGAGTCCCGTTAGAAGTTGGCTGGAATGGTGGAATCACGCTCTGTGTTGTTGAGAATCGTTGAGCTTCTTTGCCCCTCCTTATGTTATATTCTAATCTCTTCGTCGGGTCAGACAGTTGAGTCCAAGCTTGTGAAAGCAGGTCAAACGCACCTTCAGCGCCGTTGCACTTGGTTTTATCCGGATGGAGCATAAGAACTAATTTCCGGTATTGTTTTTTGACTGCATCATCATTAGCAAAGGGATTCACACCAAGGATACCATACCAATCAGCATCTCCGTAGATATTTTTCTCTCCAGAGATATAAACATCGATAGCCGCCAATAAATGTTTCAGACCATCCAGCTCTGGAAACAAGTTTTGAGCCTTGTTAGCGAACTTTTTTGCCCCATTGTAGTCCTTCTCTGTAATCTTCCTCTCAGCAATATCCATTGCCCTTTTCGCTTCATCCTTGTTGCATTCCATGTCCTCGAGAGTTGCTCCGTTCCAAACTACAATCCTCTGGAAACTTTTTTGAATAGAGGATCTTCAACAGAATCCTCAGAATGTTTCGCACCTGTCTCAATGGAAAATGAAAGGAGCAAAGAGAGCGATTAGATTCAGAGGAATGTATACAGATCATGTTTAGGTGACCCTGATATGCTTCCACACGGATTCATTAAAAACATGAGGAGTTGAAAGGAGTAGAGTGAAAATGATAGATTTGTTTCAAAACAGATACACAAGGCTCATAAAAGAGAGATCTTGAGAATCTATCAACCTAATGTAATCAAACATCATAACAACAGGTTAGATCCAGATTTTAAATGAAGAGTCCTCAAAATCTATAACAACATTGAAACAGTGATGAAGAACCAAAAACTCAAATCAAAGCCACAAAAAAAAAAAAAAAAAAAAAAATCAACTATGATCACAGATTCCTCAAACTCTAATAAGAAAAAAACCTAACCTGAACCACAATTCACCAACGCACAATCAGAATTCACAAAAAAATTTCCCAGTACCATTTGCATCTCTTAACAACTCGCGAACAACAAAAGAAAAACCCTAAAATCATAGATTACTTCCTCGAGCAAAGTCGATCAAAAAAAAAAAAAAAAAATTCACAAAATCCAAATCGGTTCAAAAGAAATTGAAACATACAGACGTCAAAATCCACAAAACCAGAAAGAGAAAGAGAGCGGGAGAGAGAGAGATTGAAAATGAAAATCACCACAAGTGAAGCTTGAGATGGAACTTGGAGAACTCCAACGGCCGCAGCAGCACCTGAGCGGGGCTTATATATGAATCTCTCAACTTAAAATTCCGTTGAACTTCGAGATCCACAGAAACAAAGACAATGAAGAAATGGGAGAGCGAGCCCACCGTCGTACTAAGAGGAGAGAATGAGAGGAAATTGAGAGACGGTGAAGGAGTTTAAGAGAGAGATAATAAGAAAATTAGGGTTAGAAGAGTATCCTTTTCCCAAGTTTCGTGAATTTTTTGAAGAACAAACATCTACTTAACACAACAACACCAATTGTTCTGGAAAAATATATCTCATTGGTCACATTACAAAATAAAAAAAAAAAGATATTGTTTGTTTTGCACATTTGGTTCGACCGTTCGAGGGCTGATCCGATGCCGTTTCAACTAATTTCAGAATTTGTTTTGGTTTTGTTGTTTTGACCAAAGCATTTGCAACTATGTACCGTATATGATGACTATTATCAATAAACAACCCAAAAGGTTTGTGTTTTTGTAAACAACAATGGTTCGATTAATTACCCAAACGGTTCAAGATTCATCCTGAGAATCTCAAATACAAAATCATAGGGTGCTAAATAAAAATAAATGGATGCCCAAAAAAAAGTTGATAAATGAAGAAAACAAAAATTCAAACATGACATTGGACTCATGAGAGACTAGACTCTTTTAGCTGCCAACATATATGTGTGTGTGATAATATGAATATCTATCTACAACGAAGACAAAAACAGTAGTACAATCATCCAATCACTTTCTTAAACTAAGAAAAATATATGAGTGAGTAACTTAGTCCCGGAAAACGGGACTCAATGCGCTTCCGGTTTTTCTTTTCCTTTTCTCTTCAGGTTCTAATACCTGTAAGTTGAACCCGTCGGCGGTGGTGCTGGTGGCAACCGATTGGGGGTGGTGCGGCGGTTGCTACCAGAGCCTGGTGATGCTGCATCTCCATTCTGAGCAGGGTCACTGTAGCGACGGCTGTGACCACCGGAACCGTACCTTGACGATGAGTCTGAGGGTCCATTAGCAGCGGCGTTGAAAGCATTCATCCAGTCGTCCCCTGAAGAACCACCACCACTTGTTCTTGGGCTACTTTCTGTGGGTCAAGTGATACCGCAACAAAAATATATATTTAAACCCAAGTTTCATTGAAACATCTTTCAGATATTTTCTAAGCAACTGAATCCAAAACCGTAAACAGGAATGGGAACCCCTATGAAGAACTGTTATGGGAGGATAAATTTACCAGTGCTACCATTGTCGGAATAACTTGAAGCAGCCGCTGCTCGGTTGTCGTGAATGCTAAGCTGCCTAGTGAGCTTAGAAAGAAGAGAGGATTGTTTCTGGTAACGGTCTCTTCGTCTTTTGACATTTTGATCCTCTTGAATCAATGACTCAATTCTTTCATTGCCTATTGCACTAGAGATCAAATACAGGAGAGCACAAATAAGCACACCAGAACTTGAATAAAATTAGGCACAGGGAAGGAAAAATATATTGAACCTTATAGAACTGTATAGTTGATTCAGCATGTCTTCCTTTGATTTCTCCACTTGACAAAGAACAACAGCCTGTTCATGGTGAATTTACATTGCTTACTAGCATGACCAAGGAATCTCTGTCAAAGAAATTTTCGAACTTTAGAATAAGAATAGTTCACCTTTGGAACATTGGCTGCTAGGCTGTTAAGAACAGCTTCAACATAACCCCGTACTTCTTGGGACATCCACCGGAGTTCCTCTTCTGGATCGATGGGTTTCCTAACCATCTTATCCTGAAAAACATATGTAACAGAATACGACCAATAAATACCTTAAATGCCAAACATAACTTCTCAGAAGTTTAAGAGAAGAAGTATCATCATGCCTACCCATAAACTGACCCTTCTACAGCAGAATTGTTTCAATAGTAAAAAAAATCGACAAATGTTCACTAAAAACCTACTAAATAACTTTTATTTTTGCACTTTCAACAATTTCAACTCTTCTTGAGTAAAGTTTGTAACTTTCTTCATAGTGATATTGGTATTGCGTAAGACTAGTGAACGTATCTAGCATGTATTTAAGATAGAGGAAATGTAAGATGAAGATTAATCATAAAAGCTGGCCATGAGTGACTCACAAGTGAACCTTCTGAAAGACTCTGTCTCATGGAGACACTCCCCACTTGGCCTCCACGAGCCTGGATAACCTTTTGCAACTTATTAATCCACTCGTTTTTATCGACTACACTCTCAGCCTTAAGCACAAGAGCATTGTGAGCTGCAACATAATAGTTTGAGGAAAAGCTCATAAAAGTGCGTATAGAAGATTAAGAAGTTCGAATTCTTATAATGATTGATTTATGTACCTTTTAGTACAGTCTTGTAGGGAACCTTGCAGGTTATTTTAAATACAAGGCCTGGTCCTTTTAAATCAGGTCCATTTGCCTTCTTGTCCTTCGAGCTCTTTGACTTTTCTACTTCGTCCTCAGGAATTTCTTCAATAGTGCATTCCTGAGTGGATTAATAAAGTTTATGAAAAAGTACAGTTAGATAGATGGAAAAAATGTTATTTATATAGTCAGCCAAATTTTCTCATCGATAATAACAGTACTGTTAAAACATTGAAGCATAAGCTTTACAATACACAAGTCTATGTTACTTTCCGTGCGAGAAAATAACAAGGTGTATTTGGACCATTATTCTTCTCGATTTGTTTTTAATGTCTTCTCTAATTATACTTCACCTTAGGGAGAAAATAAAGCATACGAAGAGAATGATACCTCCAAAGTTATAGTGCCCCGGAAGTTTCTTTCTTCTTGTTTTTTGGTATAGCCAAGCTAGAAAAGGTAAACGGTAAAGCCAGTTATTAATCATAGTGCTTTCTCTTTTTGCATATGTGGATCAACACCTGAAGGATATATGTTTTAAAATGCTAACCTTTCCAGTTTTCTCATTCAGAACAAACCATCGCCTACTCCATCCATTTGTTTTTGCACTTTTCTTCATTAAGTACCCTAGATGAAAAGAGTAATTATTTGTTATCTACCTTGGAAATTAGTTTTATCAAATTAAAGAAAAAGACATGAAGAAATCATGCACTTGGACTAAGAGAAAGGGTTTGCAGCAATAAATCACGTAACGTAAGGAAAGTAAATCGGGAGCAAAAATGCAAAATGAAATTTTTTAAACAGCAATTGGGTAAACTTATACTATGATAACAAACCTGCTGTTATCTCCCCCTCAGGTCCAGCAGTTTTCAAACCAGAGACCTCCGGCGTCTCTTTATCTTGCGGACTTAGTTTGTCTTTCAATGATTTTAAGGTACCACCAGCTGTTGGTCCATCTGGCTGAGGACTAGTAGCCTGATAAACATGCAGGTATGACAATTTCTACATTAAATACTTTCATGTAAAATAACGTAAATGATTGAAAAGCATTTTCCACTACACGGATCCAAATTAACTAGAATTTAGACAGACCCTGCTTAAAAGGGACTGCTCTGCATCTTGTCCCTTCTTAGAAGATCGTCCTTTCAGCTCTTCCTCGCGACGTTGTCTTTCCATTCTGATGCAGTCAATACAGCATTGTCAGAAAAAGAAAATTGATTTTCAGTCATGTACCATTAGGAAAACAAACTAAAAATGAAAAGCAAGGTAAGCCAAAATACCTCCTTTGAACAAGACGGATAAAATGTTGAGGTGGTACAAAAGCGCGTTCCATATCAACCAGTGCAACGACCATTTTCTTGGCTTCGTTTTTGAAACCATCAAGTGCTGCACTTGCTATAGCTACAACCTGGTTGATGAATAGTTAGAAAGGAACAGCTATTATCGAAATGATAAAATGCTACTGAATAAAGCACCCAAATTCATTGTTACCTCTCGCTTGAAAGGAGGATACCTCCCGAGTCCAGGTGTAGCATTTGCAGATGCTGAAACTATGTCAACAAGAACTCGGTGAACCTAATCAAAAGTTATAACCATGTTAGCAAAATAGAGAAATAAGACAGAAGGGAAACCTGGATGCATGATTTTTAGAGTAGAAACAAAAAAACGTAGCTGAATCTACAGTAAGCTATCCTAAGACTAATATAAACCAGTTAACTGCACTAGAACCAGAGTAAACTTGACAAACTCACAACAACAGTCCGAGGAATTAAGTGTCAAAGTGAGACGAGCCATGACCAATTCACAATGCAGTAAATCTCTAAAATTCAATCCTACTGCATGCACCTAGGAAAACATTTAAATAAGCAAACCTCATCAACACAAAGACGTGCCGGGTCTTTAGCCAACTCAAGGACGATTTTTATCAACGATCTCAACCCTTTCTCTGGAGATATAAGGTAAGGTTGATAACCATCGGCCTCCAAAACAACCTGAAAAATTCAAACATCATTCTGACAAGTCCAGTCTCAAAACTTGTCTCGTGCAGAAAATTGTAGGAAGAAAGCAGACACCCACCCTTTTAACATTGTTCAAGTCAAAATGTCTATCCAATGGAAGCTGCTTGATACGGTTGGGGAAATTTCCTTCAAAACTTGCAACAACTTTCCAACCACTTCCCTAAACAAAAAAAAAAAAGGAGGAAATGTTTCAAAAAACAGTCATTCAGCTCAAAAGGGACTCCAGCTCATAAACTGAAAACAAACAAGTACAAAAACTGTATTTCAAACTCTAAGTGGGCTTTATACACATACCATAAACCTCCACTATCAGATTCACGAGAATCCTAACAATATAATGTGATCTAACCACACGTAGGTTAGCAAGAGACTTTCCACTACACTAGCACAAAATCTGAAATGGCTGATTACTAATATAGGTCACCCTCACAATATTCTTGAATTTTCGACTAAATCTAGTTCACTTATGTAAGAAAGTACTTACTTCACCACCAGCCACGTGGAGAAGGAATTTGTCTTCAAACTCACGGCAAAGCTCCAAAGCTATAGCCCTTGTACCTTCAGCACTGTTAACTAGTTGTTCACCAAGCCTCGCTAGCTCATCCTGCACTATTTGAGACTTACCCTGGAGCCTGTATAAAGAATTTTAAATTCATATATATTCAAATAACCTATGTCATTGTAAAAATTATGAAGAAAATAAATATGTTGCGAGAAGCAATACCCGGACAAGATACTGGGAAGCCTGAGCTTCATTCTGCTACGAATCTGGCTTGCAAGGGTGTCAACCAAGGCAATTCTGCCAAGCTTACTTTGTGGAGCCCCAGTCAAAATGGACTTAAGACTTTCACTCTCAGCGCGCCAAGCAGTTTCTAAAGAGTTCTCCCCACTTCCAGACTGTGCTGACGCAATTGAAACGGATTGGCCAATGATAGCTACCCATGGAATGTCAGTTGTTTTTGGAGGTCCTTGATTTGAAAGAAGAGCCTGAACAGCTGCAAGGGCTTTCGAGTTCTCTGCTGCCTGGTCAATTTTTCCGATAATGCCTATCGTCCTAGTACCTATATGTAGGGAGGAGTGAAGACAGCTAATGAGTATTTTAAGCAAAGTGAAGTGATAATAGGCTGGTAAATCAACAGTTATTATTTATTAGGTATAAAATAGTAAACAAAATAAGATAAGACAGATCGGAAATACTGATGTACTCACTCTCTGGATCATACTCTTTTGCAATCTTCAGGGCTTTGGACGATGAAATTTCAGATGCCTGGCTAGCAGGCACTATAACCAGCAGTATGGCGTCATTGTGTTGCACGTACTCGGCAATCTTGCAAGGAGATCGAAGAAACAAACGACAATTTCAGAAGGACAAACATGATAATGAATCTTTGTTAGCACTTCAGTAGGAAATCTGATAAAAATAGTAGAAAGCTTATGTTTTCTTGTCAGGTAAATTAAGGTATGACAAAGGCATTAAGTAGTTCCAAGGCTCACCATTGACTCGTCCACAATTCTCTGGTCCAGTCCAGGCAGATCAACTAATTTCAATGGTGGAGCTGAAATGTAAAGGGTAAATGCACTATGTTATGATAATCAAAGAAAATTTCAAACAAAATCCAGGTCATGTCATCATTCATGTTCAAAAGAGTAGTATTTATTTTAAAGCTCCGTAAGATATATAATCTGATACCCACCAACTTAAATCTACAAGCTCTAAACCAGTATACTAAATTGAATATAGAGGTGGCAAGTTATTACAGCTAACCAGTTCACTGATATCAAACACATATTCATCTGCCCAACTTAGGTTAGCTACGGATGTGCTACTTATGCTTGTGAAAATAAAACGAAATTTACCTGTGCTGGTACGAAGTTTTAAGTTTATTTCATCACGATTCTTCCCCGATGCCCCTTTGCTAAGTCTATCTTGTAGAGAATGTCTTAGAGCACCTGCAATACACCCATGTAGAAAACAATGTTGATAATATGGGAGCATTGGTACCGTTGGTAAATTGCATATGTTTCATAGAGGGAGACTTACTTGCAGAAACTTGTTGAGATTTACTGTCGATTTGCAAGATAATAGCCTTGCTGCTTAAAGAACTCTCCCTGCTCAATTCAATTATTATAGGAGCCCGAGTAGCACCATTCTCACCCGTCGGCTGTTCATAACAAGTGTAGTAGGAACAACAGAAGTGGTCAGTATCATTTTAAGGTATGAGCCAATAATAACCATACGAAAATCCCATAGATTCGATGGACAACTTACCAGTACTGGATGCCCAATTAAACTGTTTAACACTGCTGACTTTCCAGCTCCCTGGTTCAATATGCAAAACAAAAGAGATAAGTTACATATATCAAACTAACATCTCCGGCTAGTTTCACCTGCACCAGTTCCTCCCGGATTGTGATCTCATGTAACCATATATATCCACTAAATTAAGAAACAAGCTCCTTGCATTAATATGTCCTAGCAAAGCTCTAGATTCCAGGAATAATCGATTTAAACAAAAAAACCTAATCTAGATCCGAAAGATCCACGAAATCGCATCGAACATCTAACACTCGAAGACAGCATAAGAACCAACCAAATCGAGGAGCAGAGAGCAGAGAGCGATGAACTAACCACATTCCCAAGCGCTACGACGTTGAGGAAAGTGGAAGGACGCTTGGAAGAAGAGGTCTCGTCGGGATCTTCATCGGCGAGCAGAGACGCCGCCTGTTTCATCGAATCTGAGAGCTGAGATAACTCATCGATCGCCTCCATCGCGACTTACAAAAGCCCTCGGCGAATCGAGATCGAGTAACCGATTCAAAGTAAGAGATCTGGAAGGAAGAAGGAAGCCACTCGATTAGATCTGACCAGAACCGAAACTGGCGGCGTATTTTTCCCCGGCGAGAAGAGGGCCGGTATAAGGAATCCGGTCCGCGACGGTGTTGAGCTAAGATTTTTCGTCAAGGGAAAGCAGAAATGAAAGAAGACGAGGTCATAAAGAGGACATAATAAGGAATCACAGAGAAACTGAGACACAAGATTCAAATTTCAAAAAGAGTTACAAAAATCATATCTTTTTCTAGAACTTAAAAAAAAAAAAAAATAAATAACATTTATCGAACTCAAGTGCTTCATCTTTTTTCTTACTTTTAAAAAAAAAAATTCCAACAAATGTGATGTTGATACAAATCCTTAATTTTAATACTTCAGTATTACCAATTTCGTTGATATTGACCAATATTTATGTGCCAAAGATATATAAGGCCCAATATATATTTGTTTTGCAAACAACAACAAAAATCTTCATCACAAAAATCATTAGGCAAAACAAAAAAAACTTTTGTTGTTGTTATCATCAAACATCTCCTTGTCCATGTTAACAACGTAATTTTTTGAACTCAATTTGTGATTTTTTTTGTGTGTGCTAAATCTCATATTCCATTTGTGAGAAGTGTCATCTATCATACCTTCCAACATCTTAGGACTAGTTTGGCAATGTTGACAATTCTTTGTGATGTGTATTGTATTGTCAAAGAAAAAGAAACATTGAACATAATAATATTCAAACAATATTTCCAAGCTAGCTATATAAGAAATTTCTAGGCACACGTCTTATCGATACAAATTTTGAAATATCATTATTGTAGTAGGGATGATGATGGGTTTTAGTTCTTCCACTATGCTTTACATTAAACTTGTATGTCATAAAAATGAAGAGACACATGACACAGTCCATGATTGGCTGAGTAAATTAATAACATTGAACTCCAAATATAAATTTGTAGAAATGTAACTGCAGTGTTAAAAAATAATCTATTAGGAGTATTAGATAATCTATAAGTTTGACTAATGGAAATCTAATTTATCTATAAAAAAATTGAAATGTCGGACCGAAGAGTTGACGAGCACTAAACCCACGTCAAAGGCAAAACGTGGGCCCACCGGCCCAATAACTTAAAAGCAACCTATAGGTTCTTCCCACCTGGCATGATCTTCGGAGTTTTTTGAACTCGTTATGTTTTCGACGTGGAGTTTTTTAAACTCAATTAATCTAATTAAACAAATCCGAATTAATTTTGTTCTTTTATATACGTATAATAAGATCAAAATCAACCACACAGACACAGACATAGACAGAGACATAGATTTATTATGGATTTCTAACTAGAAGAAACAAAAAACCAGATTTGTTTATGTTTCTTCTTCTTCCTCCTCAATTCTTTGATCTGTTTCAGTGCAGTCACCCGTTTCTCCACTTTATACGAATATACGTATTTCCCAGAGATCTTTAATTCCCATCTATTTATTTCCTTTTTTTCCCAAAATTTGATTTGATCCTTTGTTTCAAAATTAGGAAACTTTCTGAAAGGATATGGATTTGTGCTTGAAACAAACAGATTCTCTTTAAAATCATTCATATGAATGTTTCCCTAAAAACTTTAATTTTTTTTTGGGGAACAGTGTGAAGAGAAAAAAAGATTGGATTTTTATTTTTTGTTTTTCGTGAAAAAAAAAACAATGGCGAGAGGAGGGAAAGAGGAAGGAGAAAAGCATATAGGGTTACTAAAGCTGGCTCAAACGCTTTCGTTTTTGCTTATTTTCATGGCCGGAATCATCATCGGCCTCGCCGCTAGCTCTCACATCGATCGCTACTTCAATTCTTTGCCAAGGATGTTCTCGTCATCAACCCATCTACAGTTTTCGACTACTCCTGATTACTCCAATTGCACAGTCATCCACCGTGATTGTAACGACGAGAACGACGACGACGGAGGAGTCAAGGCGGAGAAACCAAAGGTTCGAGATTGTTGGAGCATTGATGGGTTTGTTCGGCCTGAGAATCTTAGTCATGGGATGAGTGATGATGAGCTGTTCTGGAGAGCTTCGATGGTTCCGGTGAAGGAAGAGTTTCCGTACGATAGGGTTCCTAAAGTGGCCTTCTTGTTTCTTACCAGAGGGCCTTTGCCTATGCTTCCGTTGTGGGAGAAGTTTTTTAAAGGCAATGAGAAGTATTTATCTGTTTACGTTCACACGCCTCCTGGATATGACATGAATGTCTCTCGTGATTCTCCGTTTTACGACCGCCAGATCCCTAGCCAGGTATGTTTTGATGCAGTACAGTGAATGTTGTTTGTGTCTTGTTTGTGTTTCTCTGTGGATTAGTACAAAACAAATACATAGTTTTCCCAGTGATTTACCTTTAGAATACAAGAACAGAGTATTGGATAAGTAGATGAGCTTTATAGTGCAGTCTTCCATTCTCTTTACCAACTCTCATGGGTCTTCTAGTTTATTCTTGTACTCTGGCATAATTAGCACATACGGGGTGTAGATATTTAGTCATTCTGGATCATAGATATCTAGTAGTTTAGAGAAACCACATGTAGATCTAGTCGGCATGAGAGAATCGAAGTTGCATTGGTGCGTGATTACATATTTAGGAAACTTTTTTAGGTTGGTGCTTAGGATTTGAACTTTTCAGTTGTTCTTTCATTTGGAGTTACATTTATTTATAGGTTGTGTATAGATGAAAATTTGTTACTCTTGCGCATTAGTTTGAGTTGGCCATCTATGTCTTATGCAGCTTCAAGTGGTGTGACACAGCCTTTAAAGTTCATGGGTAATTTTGCTATTATGTTATGATGTGGAACATAGCTGGTTTTAGAATTAGGACTGGGAACAACTTTATTCTCTTTCATTGTCTGGACATGTCGCTATGATCTTGGTAACTGCACAAGGCTTCCTTTTTCATGACACTGAAATCGGTTTTGTAATTTTCTTTGGTTGATGCAACCTGGTCCATCTCATACTCTGACAATACTTTGATGGATCATGAATAGTCTGTATTTCTATGCTAGATCTAGTCAAATCAAGAGAAACTGTTTTGTTTCTGATGGTTTTCTATACTTATAAAATTTTGCAGAAAGTTGAATGGGGATCGCCACTATTGACAGACGCAGAGAAGCGTGTTCTAGCCAACGCATTGCTGGACTTCTCAAATGAGCGTTTTGTGCTTCTCTCAGAGAGTTGTGTCCCAGTCTACAACTTTTCAACTGTCTACAATTACCTAATAAACTCTGCTTATAGTTTTGTGGACTCTTATGACGAGCCAACACGTTATGGACGTGGCCGTTACAGCCGGAAGATGCTCCCAGATATCAAACTCCATCACTGGCGGAAAGGGTCTCAGTGGTTTGAAGTAAACCGTAAAATCGCCATCTACATCATCTCAGACTCGAAATACTACTCATTATTCAAACAGTTCTGCAGACCAGCTTGTTACCCGGACGAGCATTACATCCCAACTTTCTTGAACATGTTTCACGGTTCAATGAACGCTAATAGAAGCGTGACATGGGTTGATTGGTCCATAGGCGGTCCGCATCCAGCTACATATGCTGCAGCTAATATCACAGAAGAGTTTCTACAGTCAATAAGGAAGAACGAGACGGATTGTCTTTACAATGACGAGCCAACTTCGTTATGCTTCCTATTTGCTCGCAAGTTCTCTCCTTCTGCCTTAGCTCCTCTTATGAATCTGAGCTCTACTGTCATGGGATTTTGAGAAAAACATAAATTCATTTCTTTCTTCTTCTTCTTTCTACTTTTTATAGGGATGAGATGAGGTTCTTCTACGATATATATATATTACACATAGGACTCTTTTTTCTTTATTTTTTGGTTATTATTAGTCTCCTTTGGTTATGATCTCTTCATTTTATTTTGGGGTTTTATAGAGATGATCGTAAAGGTCAAGCCTTTTTTTGTATGTAAGAGCTTTACTTGTGCCGCCGACCTGCAGAGCTAATCTAGTTTTATAGATTACGAATATACTATATTCTTTTTCATCACTTTTTGGAAGAAAATATATTTTAATGTTTTGATTAATGTTAGAAGCCATTGGAAACTTGAAGAGAACCATACACGATACAAGTGAAACAAAGGACAACGGTAGCAACAGTTTTACTTGGCTGTGTGTAACTGCACCGTTAAAATAAGGGGTACGATCGTGATTTAGAAAACCCCGTGAGATCCGAATCTTCCTTCTCTCAACAAATACCCTCTCATGGCCAGCCACCACACACAGATGTAGCCCTAAAATTTTTGTTTCTTGATACAACTTAAAAGACTACTGTTAGGTTGATAAAGTAGGGTTTTGATTAAGTGGTATCAAGGCCTATATAATGGTCTCTATTGATTAATGAGAAGGGAAGCCCCAAGAATTAATCGAGATAGAGAATTAGGGTTAATACATCTTTCTAAATTCTCAAGCAAAGAAAGGTTCATAACATTTCTATCTCGATAGGAGTCTATGGCAACGTACTACGGTAAGATCTCTCTCTCTTGTGCTCCAAGTCAATTCAAGTTGATCGGTCTGATGGTTTCCTAATTGTTTCGTCGTCCGTTTTGGCAGATGCTGACACGTGCGTCTTCTGGGACGTCGTTGATTTCCCAGTCCCTGAGGATCGCATGTTGGACTCGTTTCGTAGTAAAGTCGAACGAGCGCTTCGGATGGAGGGGTATATTGGTAAACTGAAAATCCAGGCTTATGGTGGTGCAGATGCAGATAGGATGAATTTTCTCTGTGCCAAAATGGAGCTTGTACAACAAGGTGAACAAATTAATTCAAGTCCTCCGATCCTCTTTAATATATGTATTCATGATCCTCTTATATATGTATTTAATGTAAGACTTTGAACTCTCAAAGTGTTTAGGATCAGACAACAACAGATGTTACTCTGTTTTTTGTCTCTCTCTCTGTTTTTGTTTTACACTCAATATATTCTTCTCTCTTGTAATACTCGATTCTTGTAGACGAAAACCACACACATTTATTAGATATATAAACTGTATTTATAGGTTTACATGACACACTTTGACTAAGGGATACGTCTCTAGGAGACAACCCAATGTGAAGACACATACATACATGTGTAACTGTTTTGCAGTTAACGATTCTATTCGTATCTCTTCGGTGTGTGATACGAATAGTTTATACATAACACAAATCAATTACTTAACTATATAATATGCGACTCTTCTAAAGTAATAACATGAAGACTTTCACATTCAACACTCCTCCTTGATCATGGCTTCATCGTTACGCCTAGCTCTTTTCGTAGAACCTCGAACATTGGCTTGTTTAAAGGTTTCGTCAATATGTCTGCTATTTGTAACTCTCCTGGACAGTACTCAAGCTTGATCAACCCATTCTGTTCAGCCTCTCGTACAAAATGATATTTGATGTCGATATGCTTGGTCCAACGATGTTGAACATGATTCTTCCCGATTGCAATCGCTGATTTGTTATCACATAAGATCGTTACACTCTTCTCTGTCTTGAAACCAATCTCATTCACCAACCTTTGTAACCATATTGCTTGGTTTGTTGCTGAGCAAACAACAATGTATTCCGCTTCGGCCATTGATTGAGCCACCGCCTTCAGCTTGCTAGAATTCCAACAAAATGAACCTGATCCGATCGTAAATACATAGCCACTTGTGCTCTTCTTGTCCTCAACTGATCCGCCCCAATCACTATCAGAAAATCCAACCAACTCTGGTTCTTCAACTTGCTTGAATTGAATCCCGTACGTCAAAGTACTGTTGACGTATCTAAGAACCTGTTTGGCTTCTTGAAGATGTTGCTTTAGTGGAGATGTCATGTAGTGAGACAAATAAGAACTCAATATTCTAACAGTGATCGTATTGTAAACTGTAACAAGTTTCACATAAATAAAAGTTTCAGTTTTGTTCTCTTTATCTTCTTAAAAGAGAAGAGACTTTGTCTCTTGCTCTGTTTTGTTTTGTTTCTCTTCTTCTTCCTCTCAATATTCTAACATGGTATTAGAGCTTATGTTGGTCTGGGAGCCTGTCCAAGCAAAAATATTTCAGTTTCGTTCTTGTCTTCTCCAAAAGAGAAGAGACAAAGCCTCTTGCTCTGTTTCTTTTCTCCTTCCTCTCAATATTCTAATAGTTATCGTATTGTAAACTGTAACAAGTTTCACATAAATAAAAGTTTCATTTTCGTTCTCTTTATCTTCTTAAAAGAGAAGAGACTTTGTCTCTTGCTTTGTTTTGTTATCTTTCTCTTCTTCTTCCTCTCAATATTCTAACATGGCATCAGAGCTTATGTTGGTCTTGGAGCCTGTCCAAGCAAAAATATTTCAATTTCGTTCTTGTCTTCTCCAAAAGAGAAGAGACAAAGTCTCTTGCTCTGTTTCTTTTTTTCTTCCTCTCAATATTCTAACAATGATCGTATTGTAAACTGTAACAAGTTTCACATAAATAAAAGTTTCAGTTTCGTTCTCTTTATCTTCTTAAAAGATAAGAGACTTTGTCTCTTGCTCTGTTTTGTTCTGTTTCTCTTCTTCTTCCTCTCAATATTCTAACATGGTATCAGAGCTTATGTTGGTCTTGGAGCCTGTCCAAGCAAAAATATTTCATTTTCGTTCTTGTCTTCTCCAAAAGAGAAGAGACAAAGTCTCTTGCTCTGTTTCTTTTCTTCTTCCTCTCAATATTCTAACAGTGATCGTATTGTAAACTGTAACAAGTTTCACATAAATATTAGTTTCAGTTTCGTTCTCTTTATCTTCTTAAAAGAGAAGAGACTTTGTTTCGTGCTTTGTTTTGTTCTATTTCTCTTCTTCTTCCTCTTAATATTCTAACATGGTATCAGAGCTTATGTTGGTTTGGAACCTGTCCAAGCAAAAATATTTCAAATTTGTTCTTGTCTTCTCCAAAAGAGAAGAGACAAAGTCTCGTGCTCTGTTTCTTTTCTTCTTCCTCTCAATATTCTAACAGTGATCGTATTGTACACTGTAACAAGTTTCACATAAATAAAAGTTTCAGTTTCGTTCTCTTTATCTTCTTAAAAGAGAAGAGACTTTGTCTCTTGCTCTGTTTTGTTCTGTTTCTCTTCTTCTTCCTCTCAATATTCTATCATGGTATCAGAGCTTATGTTGGTCTTGGAGCCTGTTCAAGCAAAAAAAAAAAAAAACTTCCACTGCAAGAAGAAGAGAAAGATGGAGACAACAAATCAAGGGTGGGAAGAAAAGAAGAATGAAAGAGGAAAAGATGGTGGTACCATCAACCTTCACAAACAGAACCTTCAAGAAGAAGGGCTACAAAGGGAAGAAGAAAAAAAAGGAAATCTTCTCAAAATGAAATGGAGTAAACAAGTGTGGAGTTGGAGTTGAGAAACTTGTTCGAAGAATACGTGAAGAAGATTCACGCACTGCACAAATGGTGAGGTTACACAGATAACCAAAGAAGAGACGTCACAGAGACGTGATGGTGATCAAAGAGTGATACCAAGCAATAAAGGAGGATGCTTACCTCATAAAAAAATGGAGCAGGAGCCGGTTGAAGAGATAACCGAAGACGACGTGGAGGAGATTCACGCGTAAGGCGTCATGGAGACGTAATGGTGATCAAATGGGAGATACCAAGCACTAAGGGAGGATGCTTACCTCAGGAAAAAAATGGAGCACTTTATGGTGATCAATAGGAGACACCAAGCACAAGCACTAAAGGATGATGCTTACCTCATAGAAAAAAATGGAGCATAAACCGGTTGATAAGATAACCGAAGAAGACGTGAAAACGTTTCACGCACGAGATGTCATGGAGACATGAATCTGATGGTGTTCAAAAGGAAACACCAAGCCAAAAAAAAAGAGCTGCTTACCTAAGAGAGAAAAGGGAGAAGCAGGCACTTGCAAAAGGGAAAGGGAATATCCAAGTGATGACAAGCCAAGGAGAGAAGATCATCAAAGAGGTGTTTCTAGTGCCGAACTTAGCAAGAAATTTTTGAAGAGTTAATCAAAGGAAGAGACTAAGCAAGAAAAGAAGCTGAGTTCACGCACAGTTTTGGTGAAAGGCCAAATTTGGTGATCAAAAGGACACCAAAAAGAAAAATCAAAATGTTCATTGAGAAGAGAGTGAGTGGAAAAAGGTTGCTAGAACAATTGGAGGAGCGTGACAGAAGATCACAGAGTACACGTGATGAAGTTCACTTGGAGAAAATTTAAAATATATGTGAAGAAGGCTGGCAGGTTTAATGAACAAGACGGTGAACATTTCCATAAGCTTGTCGCTCAAATAATATGATGAGCGTATGAGGCTTGAAGATGAAGAAGATACGCATATGTTGTGACACTTGGGAAAGAGAAAAGTCCAATCAAAAGAGTTGAAGATTTGAGACACAAGGTTTTAGACCATAACTCAATTAAGGGGGACTATTAGTTTGTAATTGAGTTTGGTCTTATTATGTTTTATAATTAGATAAATTAAAGTGTCTGTAACCAACGGTTACCAACGGTTACGACCGTACGACTTGTATATAACTGTGGTGTGTTGTAAAACAAAAGAGTAACAAGTTTCACATAAATAAAAGTTTCAATTTCGTTTTCTTTATCTTCTTAAAAGACAAGAGACTTTGTCTCTTGCTCTGTTTTGTTTCTAACATTTAATAATGCATTTCGCAGCGGCTGAAAAACATGTGAGACTCAGACCAAGTTTATCGGTAGTATGTTAGTAGGGGGTTGTTAAATTTTATATGAATTAATTGTGTGTTTTTTAAAATATAAGAACCCATGATCTCTTAGATAAAATTTTCTTATTTATTGGTAGGTTCTTATTTTGGGTCTCTAATTTTTTAAAATATTGTTTTTTAAAATTTTTAAATTTTAATTAAAATAAAAGTGGTATAAATGTATAATTTTTTTTGGTTAATAAAATGTAGAAACCAAAAAAACAAAGTATTGTTCGGTTTAGTAAATACACAGTTTCGGTTTTCATTTGAATCGGTTTAGTAGAAAGGGACAAGAGAAACACAGCAACGTCTATGTAACTGAGTGAGATACTGTCACACAAAACTTGATAAGCAGCAGAGCACATTCATAATTCTGTAGACACAAACTGTAAATGACTAACGAAAACATCATCATTCACCATCAAGTATCAACATTATATCTATTGTGTTCACTCCTATAGTCCTATCCAAAACAATCATATTGTATACCAAAGAAAGTACTACACACTTATCGTCCACAATAGATGTCGAGTTTAACCAAGAGACAGACAGTGGTAAAGACTATAGCTGTGAGGAACTCACACTCAAGTCTGTGTTGTAAGTTGTAACTAATCATCTCTTAAACCATCATTTCATTCTTATGTTTCTGTCATTACTCATAATAGAACTCAAGTTGGGATTATTCTCCAATCTCCATGAAAAAGAAGCATTTACATAACATGAAAAGATCAACAATAACACTATCATCCATGGGACTGATGATCATAACAAAACAACAGTTATAAAACTGAAGCAGAGCGATGTGGTTTATTCAAAGTTCCAACTGGCTATGCATCTCCAATATAGTCTTAGCCGACTTCTGCAGCTTCTCAGACTCATCATCAGTCATATGCACATTGGTCACAGCGACCACACCATTGCGTCCAAGCAAAGCCGGGAGGCTGAGGAAGACATCACCCCCATCGACACCATAAAAGCCACGAGCAAGAACCGTGACAGGATGGATCTTGCGCTGGTCACGGAGAATAGTGCGAGCCAGATTAGCAAAGAATAACCAATGGCCCAAGAAGTGTAACCCTTGAGTCCAATGACTTCATAGGCGCTACCAACTACGCTTTGGTGGATGTCCTCAAGGGTTTGTTTCTCGTAAGCAATCTGTTGCTTCTCTAGAAAACTTAGGACAAGAATCCCTCCAACACTTATGCTCGACCACAATGCCACCGAGCTGTCTCCATGCTCTCCCACAATAAATGCTTACACAAAACCAACTGATCGTCTCAAGTCTCAACAATCCATTATGATCATCGGAGCTATTATCACCTGATCAGTGATCACTCCTTAATTGCAGTATAAAACCACTAAAGCATAGGTTTTTATCATACAAAATCACTCCTTAATCAGTATTTACCAAAAAGCACAAACCTTTTATCAATAATCTAATCCCAATTGAAACTAAAAGAAAATATAAAATTGAAGCTCCAACACAAAACTGACCTGTACGTCCTGAGCATTAACGTCGAGATGATCTGCGATTAAGAATCTAAACCGAGAAGAATCGAGGTTAGTACCAGATCCAAGCACCCGATTCACCGGGAAACCAGAGAGTTTCCAAGCAACGTAAGTCAAAACATCAACAGGATTAGAGGCAATGATCAAGATAGAGTCAGGGGAAGCTTTAGCGAGTGGAGGGATGATATGGCGGAAGAGAGCAACGGATCACATGGTTCTCAAGAACCCTAATCCCTTTAAACCATCACTTATCAATCGGATAATACTACAACCAACCCACCATAAACTAAACACAAACATTACAAATCGGATCAAAGAACCCTAATTTTTGAAGAACAAACCAAGAACCCTAATTTCTAGAACAAACATCAAACAACCCTAATTTCAAGCAGATCTCTGCCGATTCAAATCGAGACTTTGAACGGGAGAGAAAGAGAGAAGTTTATCGGGAGAGAAAGAGAGAAAGAGAGAAAATTAATCTCGTTTGTGGGGAAAATTTTTTTTTTTCCCTTTTCTATTATTCTGTTGGCCAACGAAAATTTGACACGTTGCAGTCTCTTATGAACGATTTCGGGTTGTAATATAAGAGAGTCTCTTCTTAATTAACCCACCAAAAATCTAACACCCCCCCGATAAACATGCCCTCAGTAGGATGCAACTGGACATACTTTACTGGCCATTCCGTTGTTATCATGACGAACTAGAACATAACGAGACAAACTTCCTCGTAGTTGCTAAAGACATCCGAGGGAAGATACGGGTTTTCACAATCTTCTTGAAACTTTGACATCCAGAGGTTACAATGTTTTCCTGGTAGTGCCTGATGACGTCCCTCTGGAACAAGTGCCACGTACTGAAACTGCAGCCTTAGTATGGCGTTGGACAAATCTGTTCGATGGTCGCTTTCCTATCCTAGACTATCTTGGTCCGGATACATCAAGTGATGAGGAGGATTGTGATGAGGAGGATTCTGAGAAACGTTTACGTGATGGTCCGGATTCCTCAGGTGATGAGGGGGCCAAACGTCAGAGGAAAGGTGATGATGGTGGTTCTCCCATGATAGTTGAAGTTGGAAGCAAAGACATGAATGTCATATAAAACATTAGCCTCTAACGGATGTTGTTTGTATCGATTTTGTTTTCGTGTGGCTATCTATCTATCCTCTGATTTCATGACGATTTCGGATTTTGTTTTATTTGTAATATTTGTAATAATATCTAATGTCATATAAATGCTTCAAATCTGTTTGGTATACGAATGCTGTAGAATCCTATTATTCCTATCTTAAGTTGCATAACCCGCATTTGCACATTTTACTCATGTCGTATATGGAAAGAGAAGACGTCAAAAAGACATTTTAAAACCATGTTCTGTACACAAAACAGAGTTTAAAGACGACAACAAAGATAACGAGAAGTACGTTTCATACACAAAAACCAAAAGCCTTTTGATATATAAAAAGAAGCAAAACATTATTGTCGATGGAGCCATGCATGCATCAGATCCTCCTAAAAAAGTTGGCAGGCGATGGTTTTACTCGAGCTGTTAGCTTTTTAAAATCGGTGCGGGAAATAGGCTTTCCTCCCTCAAGTAGGCTTGTCCAATACCATGCAAAATTTACCTTAGGAATTCCCAGTTTTTCTGGGCAGCAATCATCGGGCAGTACTAAGAAAATTTGGAAAGTTAAATTATACAAATTTTGGAGAAAATCCACGAACTCCGTTTGTTGGTCGCAGTTCTTTGTGACTACCATCAAGGAAGGTGCAGGTTTTAAATTAGGCCAAGGGATCCAGTGCCCAGAAAGCAGCGTCTACTAATATCTTAGAAAGTCTCCAATATTTATCGCCTGGAAATGCATATCAACAACAACGGAGGAGATCTCTCTAGGTTACATACACAATTTTATTATATAAGAAAAGAAAAAATTAAAATAAAAGTGTTTTTTTATAAAATGAAAAAGGGAATCTCACTATTCTGTACGAAGGTGAACCCGTCTTGAGGCGGAAAGGGATTCGTCTAACAGCCATAAGCCGTGATTGACAACTCACCAGTATAACCCTCTTCCCGCAGAACAGAACCAACAATATCACGAATACTGCGACCCTCAGGGACTGGGAAATCCATCAAGTCCCATAAGACGCATATTTTAGCATCTGCATACACAAAAATATCGGAAAACGCATAAACAATTACGAAACTGAAGAAGAAAAAACGATCGGCGGCTAGTTATACATGCCAGATGCAAGAGATACAGATCTTACCGTTGGGACCTCTGTTCATGATTGGTTTCTACTACGGAGTTCGAGACGATACGAAGGAAATATTAGGGCTAATATTCTTGGAAGACTTTGGATCCTAGTTTATCAACGGGTTTTATCGTCTAATACTAGGGTTAATGTTTCTGAAACGAACCCCTTTTTCACCTCCCTTCAAACTTTTTTTTAGTTGGAGTTAAAAAAAAAAATTTGGATTCACTAGGACGAGTGAACCCCTTTTTCACCTCCCTTCAATTGACCAATGCAAATTTGACGTGTAATACTATACTTTATATATAAATAAAGAAACAGAACAAATGTAGCTTTAACGTCGGTGTTGACGCCAACAGAAACGTCTTCTCTTTTTGATCGAGTTACTGATTATGAATTCCATTTCTCTTTAGAAGCTATCGGACACTTGAAGATAAACCATACATACATGTGAAACAAGGACAACCATCAACGATCAATAAAAACGTATTAGATTATGATGTTGATCCTTAAATAATTAAATAATACTAGAGTTTGCAAAAATTGCGACCACAAAGCAAAAAAGGCAATTTAACTATGAGGCGAATGATGGTGCAGAAGAAGCGAGTTTGTCGAACTAGTTCCCCAACTCCGCTACCTTCTTTTCATCTCTGTCTTGCAACTCATGGGAGGACCCTGACTCCTGTTGTTGAGGGAGATGACTGTCCACAGACTGTGACCACTGTGACTGCTGATGGGTAGCTGTCTGATTAGGCCACTGTTGCTGTCCTGTCCACGCTGACTGCTGGCCAGGTGTCTGGTTAGCCCACTGCTGCTGAACGGTTGTCTGATTACCCCACCCTTGTTGCTGGCTGGTTGTCTGATTAGCCCATGGTTGCTGCTGGGTAGGAGTTTGATTGGGCCATGATTGCTGATGACCACTATTCTGATTGGCCACTGGTTGCTGCTGGTTAGCCCATGATTGCTGATGACCAGTGTTGTGATGACCCCACTGTTGCTGCTGGCTAGGCGTCTGATTACCCCACTGTTGCTGCTGGCCAGGCGTCTGATTAGCCACTGGTTTCTGCTCGCCAGGCGTCTGATTAGCCCATGGATGTTGATGACCTGAAGGACATGACCAACCCTGATGCTGAGACCAAGATTGCTGCTGTTGATATCCCGGTGTCTGACTCGACCATGATGGTGGCTGTTGCCCTGCAGTCTGATTAGACCATGATTGCTGCTGCTGGTTAACCGAAGTGTTAGACCAAGACGGATTCTGGCCAAGATTAGCCTTGTAAGTTCCTCCTGCTGTTTGACCACCATTGGCCCAACCTGAATTAGAATTCCCCGCCCCTTGGCTCGTCCATGGTGTCCTGTCTCTAGGCTGCTGAGGAGCTGCAGGTGTGGTTCCATGCACGGCTGATACACTAGGTGCAGTGTTACCAGATTGCCCTGGGTTTCTCACCGGCCGGGCAACCGAATTTAAAATCTTCTCAATCTCCTCACGACGCCCTGCTTTCTCAAAAATCTCAACGATGAATTCCCGCAGCACAGGAGTAACCCCAACATTATGTCCAATCATCTGACCAATAATGTCCTTGGCTTGGTCAAGTGCACCACCATCACAAAGACCTCTAACCACCACATCATAAACCGAAGGGTCTGGTTTCGGTTCCCTCTCTCCCATCTTAGTCAAAACTTCAGCAGATTCCGTAAGCTTACCATTCTTAATCAGCTCGCCAAAGACCCTCGTACCAAAATCAGCAACCACCCTTAGATTCACATCAACCATCCTGTTCAACATCTTGACAGCATCATCGATTCTCTCTGCCTTGAGATAAGCATCAATCATTGCTCTATGGCTTGGAGCATCAGCAGGCAAACCTTTGGATACACCTTCAGAAAAGAACCTTTCAGCCTCTGTTAACATCCCTTGTTCACAGAACCTCGTTACTATGTTACAGTAACCTACATAATCCATCACAAACGGTTTGGAGGTGGGCTTACTCCCGACCTTCTTGAACGTATTAATAGCTTCGTCAAACTCTCCCATCTTGAAACATTCATTGACCATTATACTAATCGTCTCCGAATTCACAGAAAGGATATTAGGAGGAGTGTGATTATCCAACATCTCATTGAACAAAGCCCAAGCTTCAGCCTTCTTACCATACTTAAGAAAAACCTCCAAAAGTACATTACCAGTTGGCGGATGCATTCTAAATTTCTTATCTAACAAAGACCTGTACGACTCAATAGCTTCCTTATCATTTCCTTTCTCGAACCAGTACTCCATAAAGGTCGCATTCACAATCCCATCATAAACAGTACACTTAGACTTCAACTCATCAAAGAACTCATTAGCCTTATCCAAATCACCAAGGTCCAAATACCCCTTAATGAGATTACTGTACACAACCGAATCCGCAGCTTGACCTTTACTCAACATCTCCCTTAACAAACTCGCAGCATCTTCAATCCTTCCAGCTTGAACCAAACCTTTAGTCAAATGTCTATAAGTAACTGAAGACGGAGCAAAAGGAGCATGAGCTATTATGTGGCGGTACACTTCAAGAGCTTCATCCACATGCCCTTCGTCACAATGAGCGTTGATGATCTGATTGTAAGAGACTACATTGGGAACGATCTTAGACTGCTTGAAGAAATGCTGAAACAGAGAAATCGATTCACTGTAACGCTTGGCTCGGTACATAGCGGCGATGATGGCGTTACAAGTGAACACGGTGGGTCTCGTATTGGAAAACACAGACTGGCGAGCGAGGCGTGAAGCAGCGTCGAGATCCGATGCTCTAATCAGTGACTGGACTCTGTTGTGAAGGTTAAGCCTTGCCCCGACGAGTGCGGAGGTCGAATCGGGAAGCCGTGGCGCGTTGGGATCACGTCTTGGGGCAGGAGCTGAAGGATCTCTTCGTAGAGCGTGAAGTGGAGGTTCAATTCGTAGACGACGTTTGAGACGGCGGCGTTCAGCTGCGGCTTCTTCGGCTGATGAGAAGGTCATGTTACGCCGCATCGGTGGATATGGAATCGGAGAGATATGATGATTCTGAGGAATCTGGAATTGAGAAGTATCATTGGCTAAAATTGGATTAGGGTTTGGGTTTGGGTTCGTCTCTGAAACCTGATTGTTACCAGTGTTCGTTTCATTTTCCGGGGAATTTGAGATGTGGTGGATTCGTTGGTGGAGAAACGAGATCGAAATAGGGCTACGAGTAGTGGTGGTCGTGGTGGTGGAGAGACGGCGGAGGAGGTGATTGAGAGACATGGTGGAAGTAAAATGATTTAGGGTTTTAGATGTTAGAGGTAGAAGAAGACAATGGTGGGACTTGACTTGGGAGTAGTAAGACCAAAGCTCTCTCGTAGCTTAAACCCTTGGATGTGAAGAAATGGTACTACTGTATTAACAAAAACAAAAAATTAACTTAAAACGACAGCGTTTTAGTGATTTACTTTGAAGGGGACTGTTTGGTAATACGTGTAATGTTATTCTGAAAGACGAATAGAGAGAAGGCGTAAGATAACAAGATGCGCAGGGGAAAGGAATAGGATTATTGTCACCTCCCTGCGCAAATTAGGGCTTCTCCTTCGCAAGACTGTGTGTGTGTGTGTGTTCGTTCACTCCCTACCTTAAAATCAGTACTCTCTCTCTCTCTCTCTGTCACTCTCCATCTCTATCTTTTGCAACTTCTCTGTTTCTATTCTCTTGACGCATTTGTATGAATTAGTCTTTGTTTTAAGAAGATGAACGAAATTTTGGTGATTTCAAGAACAGCGATTCTCCAGTTTCAAATTTCTTCCTCGGTTTATCGAATGCCCATCTTGTGATGACCGTTGTTGTTCAGCATCCAAAAATGTGCTTAGCTCGGAAAATTCGAATTCAGTAGCTTCGAAATCTCTGAAATTACTTCAATAAAAATTCAATCTTTATACGAGACTTTTGAATTTTGAAGTCTTTCTTAGCTTCCTACTCATGAGTTTGGAACTTGTTATCGATGTAGCAGTGGCATTGTGATTTCTTATGTATTTAATTGGTTGTTTTCCACATTCATCTGTATTCCGAAAGGCGATAACTTTATCTGTATACTTTGTCATCTTTAAACATTTATATCAGTGCTCTTTGAATGAATTCGTTTTCAGTTATGTGATGAGAGAATTAGTTGTACTATTTTCGAGTAGGCACATTACTTTTTATTTCCTGCTCAATAAGATAAAAGTGTTGTTGTTATGTGTTTGTCAGGCAGAGTGCTGAAAATGTCGGATGATGCTGGACAGATGTTGCTCATCTATGATGATCCCTCAGATCAGAGATCACTGTCTTTGGACGATGCTAGTAGTTCTGAGGAATCTCCAGACGGGACTACCCTCTCTTTAGAAGCAGTTCACGATGCCATTCCATACAACGGACAGAGGTTCCTTACGCATGATGCTGCTTACGAGTTCTACAGTACGTTTGCTAAGCGTTGCGGGTTCTCCATACGTCGTCACAGGACAGAAGGCAAAGACGGAATTGGCAAAGGACTCACCAGGCGGTACTTTGTTTGCCATCGTGCTGGTAACACACCTGTCAAAACTCTTAGTGAAGGTAAACCACAGAGAAACAGAAGATCTTCTCGTTGCGGTTGTCAAGCATACTTGAGGATCAGTAAAATTACTGAGTTAGGTTCAACGGAATGGCTTGTTACGGGTTTCGCTAATCACCACAATCATGAACTCCTAGAACCAAATCAAGTTCGTTTTCTTCCTGCATATAGGTCCATATCAGATGCAGATAAAAGTAGGATTTTGATGTTTTCAAAGACTGGAATTTCAGTTCAGCAGATGATGAAGCTCTTGGAGCTTGAGAAGTGTGTCGAGCCTGGCTTTTTACCATTCACTGAGAAGGATGTCAGAAATTTGCTTCAGTCATTCAAGAAACTTGATCCTGATGATGAGAACATCGATTTCTTGAGGATGTGCCAAAGTATAAAGGAGAAAGACCCTAACTTTAAGTTCGAGTTTACTCTAGATGCAAATGACAAGTTGGAAAACATTGCCTGGTCATATGCTTCTTCCATTCAGTCATATGAAATCTTTGGAGATGCTGTAGTTTTCGATACAACACATCGCTTAAGTGCAGTTGAGATGCCACTTGGAATATGGGTTGGAGTTAATAACTATGGTGTGCCTTGCTTCTTTGGTTGTGTGCTTTTACGGGAGGAAAATTTGAGATCGTGGTCGTGGGCACTACAGGTAACACAATGGCACACTAAGCTGATTAAGCTCTTTTTCCACTTATTTCTGTTTTAAATCCTTGGCAATTGTCTGTGGGTAGGGCGAAGAAGCAAAACTATTTGTATTTGTACTCTGACATTCTTTTATTTTTGTCTCATATGCAAGGCATTCACAGGGTTCATGAATGGGAAGGCACCTCAAACGATATTAACAGACCATAATATGTGTCTCAAAGAAGCCATAGCTGGAGAGATGCCAACCACTAAGCATGCACTCTGCATATGGATGGTTGTTGGAAAGTTTCCATCCTGGTTTAATGCTGGTCTTGGGGAGCGGTACAACGACTGGAAATCTGAATTTTATCGCCTCTACCATCTGGAATCCGTTGAGGAGTTTGAGTTGGGTTGGAGAGACATGGTGAACTCTTTTGGACTGCACACTAACAGACACATAAACAACTTGTATGCCTCACGTTCCATGTGGTCTTTACCATATTTGAGAAGTCATTTTTTAGCTGGAATGACTTTGACTGGCCGATCCAAAGCTATTAACGCCTTCATACAGAGGTTCTTGAGCGCACAAACCCGGCTAGCTCACTTCGTAGAACAAGTGTGTTTTCTTCTCCTTCTGATAGTGTTTATTCATTGCTGGTCTGGATGAAATCTTCTGAATTGGAACTGAATTTGTTACTCATATTAAGAAGAGGGCAATGGATAGTGAAGTGAGCCTTTTCAAGCTCTTAGGCCGTCTATGCATTAACGGGTCAAGCATTTATTTTTGGGGTTTATGCATTTAATCTCATGAAATATAACTGTACGTGTGTTGACTTTGCTAGTTATGGGTGAATATGCAGGTGGCTGTTGCTGTGGATTTCAAAGACCAAGCTACAGAACAGCAAACAATGCAGCAGAATCTTCAAAACATTAGCCTAAAAACTGGAGCCCCCATGGAATCTCACGCAGCCTCGGTCCTCACTCCTTTCGCGTTCTCCAAGCTCCAAGAACAGCTTGTGCTTGCAGCTCACTATGCATCGTTCCAGATGGATGACGGGTATCTCGTGAGGCACCACACAAAACTGGATGGAGGAAGAAAAGTCTATTGGGTTCCACAAGAAGGCATCATAAGCTGCAGTTGCCAACTGTTTGAGTTCTCTGGGTTCCTCTGCAGGCACGCACTCCGTGTTCTCTCTACCGGAAATTGTTTTCAGGTCCCCGATAGGTATCTTCCTCTTAGGTGGCGCAGGATCAGTACGTCGTTTAGCAAGACGTTCAGAAGTAATGCAGAGGATCATGGTGAAAGAGTACAGCTTCTACAGAATCTGGTTTCCACTCTGGTCTCTGAATCAGCTAAATCGAAGGAGAGGCTAGATATAGCAACTGAGCAAACCTCAATCCTCTTATCCCGCATCAGAGAGCAGCCAGTCTCTTCTTCACTTGCTCTCCGAGACATTTCTTCTGTGCAGAGGAATTTTTGATACCGCAATGCTATGCGTGTCTAACGATTTTTAGATAAAATTATTACTTTGTTAACCTAATCTTACAAGGAAACTTTTATCTTACATACTCAAAAATATGCAGGACTAAAGAGAAATGAAAAATCAACATTTTGTTCGACTGAAGACTTTGTTTCTATGTTAAAGCGCACGACACATATCAGAAGAACAGTATCTTAATTAATTCAAGATGGTTAGTTAAATTACAACTTGATCTTGTAAGAGTATTGTTCCAACTTGATCTGGTTAAAGTGTTTCTTGATATTCCTCAACCGGTACTGAATTCTAAATGCTATAAACCGGTTCTGTCTAGAAAGTTCTGGAATCTCTATGTGCTGACCATTAGAGTTCTTGGTCATGATGGTCTTTCTGCTGACCATTAGGTAATTTAGGTGTGTGATTACTGATCTTGTAAGAGTATTGTTACAACTTGTTGACCATTAGCTCTATCTTCGTCTTGCTAATCATTAACATATATACTACCGGCTAACACGCCACAACTGCGAGCCTCAGATTTCTTTGCAGGTTGACCCTCTCATCTTCCACTTTTCTTACGTATTTGTCCCTCTATAATCTTTAACATGACTTGGCTTCTTAACAAAATGATGCTTGTTAGTAGGACTACCAAACCCGCCTTTAACGTTAGATCATGATGTTATTAATTGAATACTATTATACCATCTCCAAAGAATTCAAACTGTGACAAACAAAGAAATAGTTATAGTACCACCATACCATGTTGTCCAAATTTTAAGAAACCAAAATTTCCCGCTGATTTTACAATTCGAATATTTTCACACAAATCCCAAAAGCTTAGAACCTCAACCAACACATCAACCATTCAACCTCATCTGACACATCATGTGATTCCATCCCATTGACAACAGTCAACAAAATCACACACCTAATGGTCAGCAGAAAGACCATCATGACCAAGAGCTCTAACGGACACGTGTCCAGTCCATAATTCATTTGCCACTAGATAGAGATTCCAGAACTTTCTAAACAGAACCGGTTTATAGCATTGAGAATTCAGAACCGGTTGAGTATATCAAGAACACTTAAGTTTTTCAATTAGGGTTTATAGCATAGAGAATTCAGAACCGGTTGAGTAATAATATCAAGAACACTGAAATTTTTTTTCAATTAGGGTTTTTAACAAGATCCATCCAGAATCGATTCAGAACGCTAACATAGCAAGAACATTAAGAGTAGTACTACTAAACAAAGAAGATAACCTTGAGACCAAGTCAAATCACACATTTCAGATGAAACAAAAGAGAAATAAAAACCCTAAAAATCTGCAATCTTCAATCTGTTTACTTATCGTTTTCATTGAAAGTCCAAGCGTTCTCCTTGCGAATCGCTTCTTCCTCCTCCTTTGTGAAATCGTTCTCGATGTGAAAGATCTCTCGAACTTCCTCTGGCGATAAGTCCTTGATGTGATCCGCAACCGCCTGGCTAGCGAAACCGAGAAGCCCTTCGTAGTTGAGATAGTTCGCCGCAAGGATGAGTCTAAACACCGTCTCCAGATCTATATTCTTCAAGAACTCTTTGTCCCACTCGTCCAGCTTCTTCTTCGCCTCCTCCTCTTCCTCTTCGTCAAGCTTAACACGGCCTTTCTTCACGTGCTTCTCTCCGTACTCGATTACCAAGTCCAGGATGTCTCCGGTCACGTTCTCGATCGGAATCGGTCTGTCGGCGCATTCGTCTTCGATCATGTGCGCTACGATCAGAAACTGACGCGCCACCGCTTCGTTGATCTCGAAGGACACGCCGTCGGAGCTGATTAGCGTGATTTTGTTGGAAGACATCGTTAGACTCGCCACCGCTTCCTCGATCTCGGATGAAGAAGATTCGCCGGCGGATCTCTTGCTCGACACAACCACCGATTTCGAGGACGACGCCATTGTTAAAAGTTCTTTGTTGAAATGAATGTGAGGAAACAGAGTGAGTGAGTCAGGGTTATTTAAGTAGGGGAAATGGATCAGGATAATGGGCCTGTTAATTTCATAAAGCCCAAACAATTGTACGGCTTTTACTCGGCAAGTCCCACTCATCTAATTCTAGAACATTCGGGAGAGGACTTCAAATTTGGTGAACCAGTTTGGTTTTTGATAATTTCGAAACCGGTTTGCAGAAAACCGATCCGAGTAAAGATATCCAGGACATTTCATCATTTCACATTCACATTCTTCGTATTAACAAGTCCCCACACATCTAATTCTAGAACATTCGGGAGAGGAATCGAAATTTGGTGAGCCAGTTTGGGATAATTGGTTTTCGATAATTTCGAAACCGGTTTGCAGAAAACCGATCCTAGTAAAAATATCCAAGACGTACTAACTAAAAGAAGAGTAAAGAATAGAAAAAAAGGCGTCTTCGACTGATGATTTCAGATTAAAGTGTGTTATAGCAACACTAAACAGAGAGGTTAACCATTAATTTCACAACACATTCTTCGTATTAACGAGCTTAAGAGATTTCATCATTTCCATAATTTTAGTCATAAAGATAAACCGATCGACGTACGTCATAAAACCGAAATCAAAGTAGTCTAAAAGAAAACATAATGATCCAAAGATTCGTTACATGAAATAAAACTGAAATCGATCGTTACAAAGATTATTATTATTATTTTTGATTTAGAACAAACCAAACTCGGACCGGGTTTGACTCATCACTCAGTAGTCGTGGATGAAGGCAACGAAAGCAATGAAAGCGACAGCAAATCCACAGAGAATAGAGAGATTCTCGAGAACCAGAGACTCATGAGGATAGTTAGCGGCGCGTTCAAAGGCTTGTGCGAGCTGAAACAGGACGTAGCCAACGGCGGGGTACGCGAGAGCGGTGGAGAAAGGCTTGCTCGGGTCTCTCTCGTAGTTTCTCAAGGTGCCGTGGAGGAAGTAGGAAGCCACGGCCATTATCGCGGTCCTTGGGATGTGTTCGAAGAACCTCTTGAATGCTTCTTGGTTTCTTCTGCATACCTCCTCTTCTTCTCTGTTCATCTTCGGTTGTTCTCTCGAATCGTCTCAGTAAGAAAACTACAGAGTTGGAAACAAAACAGAGAAAAAAAAGTTTCAGGTAATCGAAAAGAAACGAAACGACAGACAAATAAAAATTGAAGATGTAGGACTGAAGAGAGAAATTACCGGCGGTGAGAGAAGGGACAAGTCTGCAATATGAACCTAACCTAGTGACAAACCAACCAAGTGACTGGCTTTATGTCTATACTTTTGTTTTCGAAATATGCCACGTAATTGAAACCAGCTGGTCTCTTTTTTTTGTCTCGGTTACTAACTTTACCGTACGAATCAGCCGCTCTCTCTCGTACACTGTCACACCTAGCTACACGTTATTCATTTTTGGTCTTTGGTCAAATAAACTTGCTTTTCAAATCCAAAATCTTTGATTACAATAGTATATCATTATTAGTTTGGATACACAACATTAATTAACGAATTAAAAAACTGCATTTTACTAGTTTAACTAAATCATGATTTCTTTGAAGCATACAATTGTCCATAGGGTCATGGTACAACATTATACAATTGTCGCTACCGGTATTACCATTGTGTATGTATGCATGCGGTTTAAGCTTGTTGAAAAGAATGCACGCACTAGTATTCATCAATTAACCATTTTCATATCCTCGTTAGCTTACAAAATTTCATGAATCTTTTTTTTTTGTCCTTTGTGGGACATGGACTCACATTAATGTTCTCTCATTCTATCCTTTGGGTTTACATGGTTCAGATATGATAAACCGAATAATATACCTGCGTAGGATAACCAATTTCCAAAATCTTGGAATACTATTTTTTTTAAAAAAAGTTGCAATCTAAAACATTTTAATATACTGTCCAGCGGTATCGTATCGTGCTATTTCCTTAAAGAAAACCAAGCGTGACAATATATAATAAACAAAATAAATATTACAGGTTGTCCAATGTACAAGAAACCCCAAAATCTCCAAAGCAAAAAAAAAAAGTTCCCATTTACAGATCATCAAATTCGACGAAATTTATACAAGAGACACTGAACCACGACCAAGAAGAAAATGATATGTTTGAATAGTTACATAGCATTAGAAAGAACTAGAAAAGAATAAGTTATGTACCTAAATTAACAGCTATGAACAAAAAAGAAAGACGAAAGAACCAAACGAATCAAGGAAAAAAAATGTTAGATGAAACGAATAAAAGAACTTTCACAAACCAGTTTCAAAAATTTGTCACCGGGTTTTAGCAGGAGCTGCCAGATGCGTAAATTTGTCACGAACAGCCGTCTTCTGGTTAAACGATGCTGCTCTGTCTTTGATATTCAGTTTCTTCTTTTTCTTCTTCGTCTCGTACGTTGATCCTCTGTTTCTGCTATGTTCCTTGATCATTGGAACCAAGTACCAAACAATACAAGTGCACATGATCGAGACGGTTCGTCCGAAAAACACCAAGAAGATTAGAACCAACACCACTGTCACGGGTAAGAAATGGTTCGGTTTCGAAATCTTCTTCAGATTCTCGTTCAACACACAGCTCTGTTTCTTCTCTGTTCCTGTCTCTATTCTCTTTGTTTCTTTCTCTTCCTTTGTTTTTGATTCGGTCACGACTTTGAAATCATCTTGAACATTCTTCTTCTGACCTGCAGTTGCCCTCTTTGTCTTGATCATTACGGGAACGCACTCTCCGGAGCTAGTGAACATAAACCGAACAAGAGGCGGTCCATCAGAATCAAGCCTCTTCGCGTAAATGCTCTGTCTTTTCTCATCTAGCTCAGAGACAAGCGCAGAGAATTTTTCAAGTCCTTGGTTTGAATAAGGATTCTTGCTTTCTTTATTGCCTCCTTTCCTCGATCTCCTCGGTGACGACGAAAACGGACTCAACATATCTTCAATTCGATTCGGTACAATCAACGAGAGATTCTCTGGTTTTACTACTAGTTCTTTATGTGTGTTAGGAGTTGTGAGAATTTAAGAGAGCTTGTAAGAATTTGGTTTATGAAATGGAGGAGTGGTTAGGCAAGATTTAGTATTTGGACAAGAGAGACGGCTTTATAATTGTTATCATAATGTGACTTGTCTTCATAAACTAATTGTGGATAGTATTATAAGATAAACAAATGGATTGGTGAATTGACCAGATCTCATTAAATGTGATAAATTTGATCAGATCACGTATTTATTTTTAACAATTTCCTTTTGTCCTGGGGGACGAGAATAGAAGATAAGTTTGCTACCAAATGAAAACGTCATCCCAGATGTATTTTGCTGATTTTTACTGATTGACTTTCTTGCGGAAGAAGCTATAACTTTTTTTTTCCATGATGGTGTATTCGTTTTGTCTTTTGGTTGATCATACATAAGTAATTGTTAATTAGCTTAGTTTTGACTTGGAAAAAGGAAAAAAGTGAATAAACCGTAATCATCATGTTGGGATATTCAATTGTAAATTTCTGATGGGTTTACAAAATATGGATTTTAGTTTTCTACAATAATAAGAAAACGAGTTATTTATGAGAAGGAACGTTGACATAGAAGGAAAAGCTTTTTAAGGCTTTAAACCAACAGAAGCAACATGTATCATGGTGTTGACAAAAAAGAAGCATATCATGTGATAAATAAATAAGGATGGTGTACTATCATTTTATAGAACTTAATTAAGAAACTAAAACGTATTTTTGTTCCGATTTGGTATGTTAGATTCGGTTCAAAGGCATATATGAATCAGAAGGCCTGTGATCGATCATCAATTATTCATATAAAGCTATGATACTACAAGTACTGTATATGAAAACTTGATTTATCAAAAGCCTTGGATTGCATTGTAGGGTTTAAGTTCTGAAAGAAACAAACAAACAGATAAACAGAACTCTCTCTCTATGTACATATGTTACAGACACACTTAAAGCTTGCAATTAAAAATACACACAGCTTCCGTGGCATCACTACTCGCTTAAACTGCAAGTTATTCTTCATCTTATTTTTCAATACCCTATAGACAATATGATGACAATCAGACATAAGTAGAAGAAGATTTCTATAAATTACCATTCGTAGGTACAGAACTTGAGCTCAGAGCTCAGTGTTCAAGGTTGAAGCTTGTGGATGGTAATGAAGCATCTCATCCCACATCATTTCTCTTATCATCTCCTCTTTCAAATCCTCATCTACATCCAGATCGACAGGAACGTGAGCCGGAGGGTTTGCATTCGGGTCATATAGCGGCGCCATGTATGGATGCTGGAGCGCTTCAGTGACACTAATCCTCTTTGACGGGTCAAAAACAAGCATTTTCTGAAGAAGGTCAATGGCCAAAACATTAGCACCCGGGTAAAGCCTGGATAAAGACATGGGGGGTGAGTACGGGAGTGATCTGATGTATCTTTTAGCTTTCGGGTTATCTATGAACTCAAGATCTTCTTCCCTTTGGCTTCCAAGAATGTTGACAATGAGCTTAAGCTGGTTTAGACATTCAGTTCCTTGGAATATGGGTTTCCTACCAAGAAGCTCAGCGAAAATGCAACCAACAGACCAAACATCAATAGATGTTCCGTAATTGTCACAGCAGAGGAGAAGCTCAGGAGCTCGGTACCAACGAGTCACAACGTATTCAGTCATGAACTGACCCTTGGTGTTGCTCGTCCGTGCAAGCCCAAAATCACATATTTTCAAGTCACAGTTTGCGTTGACAAGAAGGTTACCAGGTTTCAAATCTCGGTGAAGGATGTTGGCTGAGTGAAGATACTTGAGCCCTCGAAGCAACTAAACAAAAAAAAAACAAAATCTTATACAAAGATAGAACCAACAACATGTGAGTGGGAATCAAATAACATACCTGAAACAAGAAGTATTGGCAATGATCGTTATTTATAATTTGAGAAGACTTGATAATCTGATGAAGATCAGTGTCCATCAACTCATAAACAAGATAAACATCCTTAAAGCTACTCTTATGAACTGGCATCATGACATCTTTCAAAGCGATAACATTCTCATGTCGAAGATGGCGTAGAAGCTTGAGCTCTCGGAGAGTCCTCAACGCATCGATCCTATTCTCGTAGACATTGTGAATCTTCTTGATAGCGACTTTCTCGTTTGTATCAGAGTTAACAGAGGAGCAGACTACACCATAAGCTCCACGGCCAATAGGTTTGATTGGCATGTATTTAGTATCGATCTCAAACAGAGTTTGCCACATTGAGAAGTAGTGCTTCCCTTCATTCCTAATCCCGTTTGGTGGATCAACCAAAGTCGCCATTTTTTATTTTTTTTCCTTCATCATCACAATTCACAAATTAAGAAATCAAATTGACACAAACACACACACACACACACACACACACACACACAATAATTTAACTTCTCATCAAACTTTTTATAGAATTCTTGTGTAGACAGATTGGTCTGTTAATAGTGAAAAGGAAAATATCAAAACTTTAGGGTCTCTAAAGTCAGACCTCATCTATGAATATAGTTGCAACTCATATACGTATATTTTTACCTTCACCTATCTTCACAAACCCCATATCTAACTAACGAAGCTTAATCGATTTTGTGATAGGAACTTAAACGAAACGGGACTGATGTGAAAAAGTTAACCGGAGAAAGGGGAGAAGGAATTCTAACCGGTGATAAAAAGTCAGAGATCGCCGGTGAGATATGGCCGGGAGAGAGAAAGGCTGTGAGGTTGAGAAGGTGGAAGAAGCAGGGGGAAGTGAAAAGATTTGGTCAACGCTCGGACAGTTGACCCTCTCTACTAGTTCGTTACTAGGTAGGTGTGTGGGTGTGGTCTCTTATTATTTGGGCTTTATTTGAGAGCCCATTTATATTTACTAGGCAACAAAACAGATTTACGTCTCTATCATCGGTAAAAATATCTGTATTTGTCTTTTTCGTAAATTGATCACCTAATTTAACTTATCATTAGCAAGCATCATTCGTTTCTGTCATTTGTGAAGATGTGTCCTTCTTAGTTTATAAAATTAGAGAATGTAGAAAAAGTATTTTTTATACTAAAATATATGTACAAATATATTACTTCCACCATTTTTTATATTATATTCCAATATATTACGAAACAGTTTTGTGCTTTTAACTTTACGTTTCAATCACCCTCTCTTTTTCATTTTCCTCCAGTCAGTCAGCAAACTAGCATCTTGAGGAAAATGTGAGAAGAAAACAGATTTAAACGCTTTCATTATTAAGTAATTGACAAAAATAAATAAAAAGAATGTTTGCAATTAAGTAATAATAAAGTGAGGAGGCCCATGTAGACAGAAAGGGAAAGCCCATAAATCTAAGCAGTGGCAATAATTTTTTGTTTTTGAGTCCTATATTAGTAACAAAATAAAAATAAAGTTAGGTGTTTTTGATTAAATTAAAAGAAGATGTTAGGTATCATTATGATCACTCATTCCCCTTCAACCAATTATGTCAATATTACAGCTCATCATATAGCCTTTATGGTAAAGCATGTTTCAGATATTTTTTCATATATTTTTTTTTAAATGTATATATAGAGATTTCCAACTAATTCACCACACAGCCAATACAGCTTTTAATCATTATCTAAACCACAGACAAAGATTCTTTCCAGTTGGTTTTCCCTGTTCTATTCTCTTCCTCCTCATCAGCTTCTACCCCTAAAGAGAGTGAAAATTATGTTCTACTTTTTTCTTGCTCCTAAATTAGCTTAAAGAAATAGTATTGAGCATTGTCTTGAATTAGCTAATTTGCATGCATTATTCTCGAACTAATTAGCTAATTTGGATAAAGAAACCACCAAGTTAATGTTGAAAATATATCAAGAAGACAGATATTGACGGGTGCTTACTTCACGTTCGGACAAATATAATTAAGAGACACAAAAAAGCCGTTGGAACCCTTTTTTTTGGTAGTACATTTTTTTTTTTTTTTTGCTAACGTACAAACTATTTTATCTATTCATCGTTTATCTTGTTTTGTGGATTAGACAATGACAAAAACAAAGCTAGGATATTGTCAGAAAAAAAAAAAAAACCCAAATATTCGATTTTGAATTAGGAAAAGTTTCAAACACCAGAGCTAGTAATATATATCTACAGATAGATTGCTTAGTTGTTATATAAATTATTTTAAATATAGTATTTGAAATGCAAACAATATCTTACACAACTAATTTTGAACATTATTTTGCCACATTTTATTAGAAATTTGAATTCTTTTCCAGCTTTTATTTCGTTACACTTTAAAATGAGAAAAAAAGAAGAAGAAGAGAGACATGTTCATTTTTCAACATATCCGGTCCCCATATTAAAAACCCCAAGCAACAATAATTGACAATCTCTTCTCTTTCATCTTCATCTTTATTCCTCTTTTTAATTTATCCTCTCCCCTCAAGACGATTGAGTCCTTTACTCTGATCTCTTACAAAGAACACAGAACAACAAGAATGGCGTTTGCAGGAACAACACAGAAATGCATGGCTTGTGACAAAACCGTTTATCTTGTCGACAAGTTAACCGCTGATAACCGGGTTTACCACAAAGCCTGTTTCCGATGTCACCATTGCAAAGGAACTCTCAAGGTTTGTTTCTTTTGATTCTGCCAACTCATAGTTCTTACTATATTTTTGTCATGATTTCTTATATATAAACCCTGAAGTAGTAGATCTAGCTAGTTGATACATATAGATAAAGAAGACCAATCTATTAAGTAATCATATCTTTGAGTTCTTGGAGACGATGAATCTGATTGTTCTTTGATGATGAAACAGCTTAGCAATTACAACTCCTTTGAAGGAGTGCTCTATTGCAGACCACATTTCGATCAAAACTTCAAGAGAACTGGTAGTCTTGAGAAGAGCTTCGAAGGTAAAAAAAAAACAGATCAAAATGTGAAAAAAAATTTGAGAGGGAGGGGTGATTTTAATTTTGGAGATTTGAATTTAAAGTTTTGATTCTTTATGTATATAGGGACACCAAAGATTGGAAAACCGGATAGGCCTTTGGAGGGAGAGGTAATTTTCAGACAGCATAACAAAACAAATCTTTATCTGTTCTTGATAATGTTTTTGAGGTTCTTGATCTGAGAGCTTTTTTACATTACAGAGACCTGCTGGGACCAAAGTGTCGAATATGTTTGGTGGAACACGAGAGAAATGCGTTGGCTGCGATAAAACCGTGTATCCAATTGAAAAGGTATTCAATCTAAAAGAAGATTCTTAGATTCTTTACATAACAAATATGATCTGTTCTTAATCTATTGTCAAACACTAGAATCTTTGATAGTGCTGCATTGTTCCATAACTTGTGACTGATTACTATGTGGACTTTGTTGAAGGTGTCGGTGAATGGGACATTGTACCACAAGAGTTGCTTCAAGTGTACACATGGAGGCTGCACGATAAGCCCGTCGAATTACATAGCTCACGAGGGTAAGCTCTATTGCAAGCATCATCATCTTCAGCTGATTAAGGAGAAAGGAAACTTGAGCCAGCTTGAAGGAGGAGGAGGTGATAATGGCGCTAAGGACAAAGTCGTCGCTGCTTAATTTGAAACAACTCAATCTCTCTCCCCTGGATGATTTTGACCATATCGAAGAATCAAAAGCGTCACTACTACTTCTCTCGATGGATAACATATCATGGTTTTGTTTCTTCTCACGTTTGTGTTTTTCCTATTTAATTTGGTCTTTCATGTCTTTTTTTTTGGGGATCTTTGTTCACTCTTTTGTTGGGTTTCTTGAGATGAAACAAGAGAAACAGAGAAATAATGGATGGTTTTGCTAATGAGAATATATGTATTACGTTAAAGTAGCAATTGATATAATTTAATTCTCGTGAAAAGAGTATGCTTTAGACCATCTCCATTGTATTTCTCTATTTTTTTCTCTAAAATAGAGTAACTCAAAAATAGAGCACTGTTTTCCTCCAATGTATTACTCTATTTTCACCTCTATAATAGAGTTAGTGTAAAAAAATAGAGATGAGAATAGAGTTGCTCTATATATAGAGCAATCCTATTATTTTCTCTATTTTAGAGTAAAATATAGAGTAGGGTTGGAGCAAATGTTGCTCTATAATAGAAATTTGACTCTAAAATAGAGTGAGGTTGGAGATGCCCTTAGTTATCATTAGAATAGAGAGACATCATACATGAGAATGAGATGCTTGACATAAGCCTTTCACTTGTAAACCAAGCATTAAGCTACAATCCATTATGCTAGCATCTAACTCACACTCGGAGTCTGAGACAGGAATGAAGATAGAAACATAGAATCATGTATAAGTAGCTTTTTTTTTTTTGCTTTATCATTCATCATCTCATCTTTGTGATTAATTTCCATTTTGTTTTGTTGCAACCCAAGCTTAAGATAGGTAAGGAAACAACCTAAACCTCGTTGGAAAAAAAAAACAGAAACAACCAAACTCAGTTGGAAAAAGGCCAAAATAAATAGAGGAATAACGGATGTTTGGTTTATGAGAGAATATATTACGTTCAAAAACATTTGGTATTTTAATTATCATGAAGATCATTCTTCAGCAAAGTACTTGATCAATACAATTGCTATCATTTTGCTTTGGTAGTTTTTTCATATGCTACTTCAATTGTTTTTCTGATTTTTAAACCAGCTGTTAAACATAGCTATTTATAATACTTTTGTTTAAAGATTTTAAGAGCTTGTCTGAATTGTTAGCAATTTATCCTATTACACAGAGTCTGGGCGTTGCAATATTTCTTCAAAAGTCTCAGATATTTAAAACAGATATAAATTGTTATAGTCAATAAAGCAATCAATAAGTGGACGTGCCGGAGTGGTTATCGGGCATGACTAGAAATCATGTGGGCTCTGCCCGCGCAGGTTCGAATCCTGCCGTTCACGTTTTTTTGTCCTTTAAATCATTAAAGACGGCCAGACGGCATTATTTGGCTGTTCGTGAACTGCATGCACTTTTTGGCCCATCTGCATACACATCAAGCTACACCTATCATTTTTTTGCCAACTTTTTTTTTTTGTATAACAATTTTTTTTTTTTGCCAACTTATATATGCAAATAATTTGTGAATAGTAGTTTTGCATATTTATTATATTTAGACAAATGCGTACATATGCATCAAAATTATACTAATGTGTGATGTCAGAGACGTACGGGTAAACTTGTGTATTCATTCTATAATTATATTGAAATGTGCTAAACATTATGCGTAATTTCGGTTATAACGTATTTGTGTTTGAAATTAAGGTACATACAAGACAAATGAAATCAATATACTAATTCATAAAGTAGGAGGTTATATATATAGCCAAGCGATTCCTATAATGATGTTATCATTCCAACTATACAATAATCAAAAACTTAGGTGAATATACACACATCAAATCATAGTCTTCGATTTAACCTCTATATTTATACGTACGTACACCAGTCAGCCAGTCACCACCATATCTAACAATACAATTTCCAATAACGCAACCATCGATTACAACGAAGCCAACAAAATACCAGTCTTTAAACACATAACAACACGATTTATGCTTAGTCCAAAAAATTACGAGTTCGATCAAACATCTAAAGCCAAAGTTCCCTTTTCATGGGAACTGACGCCTGGAGTTTCAAGAAGACACACCAAAACTGAAGATCAGCTACAATGGAAACTTACGCCGCCTCCATGTTCTCATGTTGAGTATCGTGAGGAAATGTTGCAAAGTCCTCTTTTTGTTTGTCCTTTCACGCCTTCTAATATGGCTAGGACTTCGAGGTCCAATTTTTCAAGTTTCAGGAAAAGAGAAGACGACCCTTTTCTCGAAGCTTATAGAAAATGTTTGGAGCGTAGTCCGCTTCGTGTCTCTTCGTTGGGAAGAAACGTTCGAGCTGATCAAGATTGTTACGCGAAGAGCAAGAAAAAGTCTATCCTTTTATGGCTGTGGAGTAAGTACTCTTGCAAACTTGGTACTGATGGCTGGACTAGGGTATCTCGATTCCTTAAACCGAAATCTAGTACGAGAATCGATTCCACCGAGTAAACATGTTTTGTTTGATCTTCGTCAAGTTATGTAAAAGGCAATTAGTCAAATTGTCAAATCTTGATGTGTGGGGTTTAATCAATGTTCAACAAATATAATACTACGCTCTCGTTGTATAAAGTTTTGTTTGGTTCAGTTTTGTTGTCCTAAATAGTATATATTTCATTTGAATACAGTATATCCTAATGTTTAAAGAATATATTTCAATTTGTTGCCACTAAATAATGTTAGACCATTTAATTTTGTGAATGGTTTAAATATCGGTGTACTACCGTTTCTTATAGTTGAGAAATAAAAATTTCACGTTTGGTAAACACCGTGCCGTCTTTAATTTTACGAATTGGACTACATGCCGTTGGTTATAAAAAAGAAAAAAAAAAGAAGTCTTGAGAGAGAGTTGAGGAGTCCAAAAGCATCACTATCTTTGCTTCTTCGGCAACCGTGTCTGAGACAGTGAGAGAGACTCCGAGGAAGAAGACTGAGGGGAAAGAAGAAAATAGAAAGAGCGAAGTAAGACATGGAGAGCAGCGAGGAAGACGACGAGTACCCATATATCGAAAGCATCATTCCTCAGTCAAAGATCGATTCCGTTCACCAGTCTCTCACCGAAAAGGTCTTTCCTTTTTTTTTCTTTCTTTCGCTTATTTCAATTGGGTTCTTTCCGATTTCTCCGATTGATCTGGATTAGGACTCAGTTTGCCCTCGAATTTAACGCATTGGCTTTAAAGTAGTTGAACCTAAGATTTGGTAATGTTAAACAATGCAGGGAATTAGAAAACTGTGCTGTGAGCTTTTGGATTTAAAGGATGCTGTGGAAAATATGTGCGGTGATATGCGTACCAAGTACCTTGCTTTCTTACGGTAAATATTAACTAACTTCTCTTTCTTATTTGGTTTGCTAGTTTCTTCGTATCAGCTTAATGTTTGGTGTAAGATTCATATATCTTTATGTTTGGGTTTGTGTAGGATATCTGAAGAAGCGGTGGAGATGGAGCACGAGTTGGTTGAGCTACGGAAACATATATCTTCGCAGGGGATTCTTGTGCAAGATCTGATGGCTGGAGTTTGCCGTGAGATGGATGATTGGAATCGATCAGCTGGTGATGCAGATGACGCTCAAGTCAAAGATGATCCTTTGCCTGATGAAGTAACTGATCCAAAGTCTGAGTTTTTGGAGAAAATTGATCTTCTTTTGGCTGAACATAAAGTGGATGAGGCACTGGAGGCGATGGATGCTGAGGAAAGAAACTGCACAGATCTTAAAGGGTCAGTCGAGATGTCCTCTTACAAGTCTGCTTTTTTGGAAAGAAAGGCGGTTCTTGAGGATCAGCTTCTTAAAATTGCTAAACAACCTTCGGTTAGTGTAGCTGAACTGAAGCATGCATTGACTGGGTTGATCAGACTAGGAAAAGGACCGTCAGCTCACCAGTTGCTTCTTAAGTTTTATGCCACAAGACTCCGCAGAAGAATCGAGGCCTTTCTTCCTTCGTGTTCAAGCTGTCCACACACTTTCCCTGCTACTCTGTCTAAGCTTGTTTTCTCTAACATCTCAGTGGCTGCGAAAGAATCCACTGCCATGTTTGGTGATGATGATAATCCCGCATATTCCAACAAAGTTGTCCAATGGGCAGAGAGGGAAGTTGAGTATTTGGTACGGTTGGTTAAAGAAAATGCTTCGCCTTCCGAAACAGCTTCTGCATTGCGTGCAGCCAGTGTATGCCTTCAAGACTGTCTTAACTATTGCAAAGTGTTGGAACCACAAGGCTTGTTTTTGTCTAAGCTGTTTTTAGTGCTGTTCCGGCCTTATGTTGAAGAAGTCTTGGAGTTGAATTTTAGACGGGCTCAAAGGGTTATCTTTGACATGACTGAAACTGATGAGGGCTTGGAATCATCCTCTGACTTTGTGGCAGTATTATCTGAATTCGCTATCGCTTCAGATACTACGATGACTGATTGTAGCATTCGGTTCATGCAAATTGTGCAAGTGAGTTGATTTTTGAACACTGATTTTACCATTTTCTTTGATTCTAGACGCATAAACTTATAGTAGCTTTGTTTGTTCTTGCAGGACATACTTGATCAGTTAACACACCTAGTTGTGTTACACTTTGGTGAAAGTGTACTAACAAGGATACTGCAACTATATGATAAATACATCGACTTTCTGATCAAAGCCTTGCCTGGACATTCAGATGAGGATGGTCTCCCTGCGCTCCAAGATAATAACGTACTCGCTAGAGCTGAGACAGATTCTGAGCAGCTTGCTCTTCTTGGAGCGGCGTTTACAATACTTGATGAACTGTTACCAAAATCACTTGTTAAAGTCTGGGAACTCCAGATTGAAAATGGTGGAGGAGAAGGTGAGAGTAGTGCTGCTCTAAACAGTAGCGCTGCACCAGAACTCAAAGAATGGAAACGCCACATGGTTCAAGCATTTGACAAACTCAGAAACTACTTCTGTCTGCAGTTTGTCTTGAGCTTCATCTACTCAAGGGAAGGACTAACACGATTAGACGCGCTCATTTATTTAACCGAAATACCAGATGACTCGAATCTGCCCTCTTTACCGTTTCAGGTCTCGTCTTCTTCTTTGATCTAGTTTTAGAGTCCCGGTTTATAAGTTATAGCACACAGAATCAACGGTATCCCTTCTTTCTTATGCAGGCATTGCTTTCTAAGCTACAACAGTTGGCCGTAATAGCGGGGGATGTTCTGCTCGGTAAAGAAAAGCTGCAAAAGATTCTACTAGCGAGATTAACGGAGACGGTTGTAATCTGGCTATCAAACGAGCAGGAGTTTTGGAGTGCATTCGAGGACGAGTCAAATCCACTTCAGCCATCTGGGTTGCGACAGGTAGTAACACACACTCTTCCCACTCTTATGTACCTAAGCTATTCTCCGAGGTCAGGCTCAGCCGTCAAAGGTTTGAACCTTTGGAATGGGAAACAATGAATATAGTTGAAACTTGATATTGAAGTTCATTCGGGTTAAAAGTTGAGGAAGTGATTGTTATGTGTTGCAGTTGATCCTGGACATGAACTTCACAGTTGAGATCGCGCGGTTTGCGGGGTATCCATTTAAAGTAGTTCAGAACCATGCATCAGTGGTGATCAATCGAGCCATCAACATATTCTCCGAAAGAGGCATCAACCCACAAAGGTAATGAAAAAAACACTTTATAATCTTTCCAACTAAAATCGAATTTAACTTAAAAAAGTCTCTCTTCTCTGTTTCATCAGTTCACTCCCGAAAACAGAGTGGTTCACGGAGGCCGCCAAGTCAGCAATCAACAGGCTACTGACGGGGTCTGAGGATGCTTCAGAACCGGAAGAATATGAGTGTGAAGAAGACGATAATCACATTGTCCTCCCTGAGATAGATGAAGAAGAAGACTCAGATTCCGTAGAAACATCTTCACTTTCCACAATGGACTCGTTCGAGTCATTCGCCTCTGCGAGCATGGCTGACCTAGAGAGTCCTTCCTTCACCGATTCTGAGTCTTGACCACTTTTTATATTTTGTTGTAGTAGTATCATCAAGTAATATATAATCAGATAATTATCCGGTTTAGATTGGTTTAGTGGAAGGCTGTCTAAAAATATTAGCCCATCATTGGCAAGCCAAAGAACTGGCAAACGCACCGAACGCATCCCAATGGGTCAAAATGCCAATTTTGACGTGAGTTGTTTGTCAAGCCTAAAAAAATGTTTGAAATTTTTATTATATGTTTTGGTCACCTTAAAATGTAATAGTTGCCAGTCTTCAAACCTTTTCAACGACATAATAAGAAACCTTCCTAAGTACGATCTTAAACCTACTCAACAACCATGCCTTGCACGTGAGCCGAAATGCATATTAATTTTATTAAGACATAATAAGGTTTTGACATGTATCATTCTATTCAATTTTAATATATCAAGTCTATTAATTTTATTAAGTTATTAATTAAAAACTCATTAACGATCTAAAGAAGAGATAAAGAAAATAATTATACAGTATTAAATATAAATCCATTTTCATATTTCTTAATATTTAATTGATATTAATATTATTATATAATGTATTAGATGTTTGAAAGGAAGATAAAAACCTATAAGAAACTTGAGAACTTGTATTAAAATTTAATACAAACAAATATTTTTAATGAATAACAAAATGCTAACGTGATAATAAAAAAAAAGATGATAATAATATTTGAGAATCTATTTTATTTCTTATTATAAGACACATGCATAAAAATTTCTTATTATAAAACATATACATAAAAATATTTTGCTTATATTTTCATACTTTTTGTTTGTTGTTTTGTTAATTTATTTTTTTCATATTAAACAATACATGTAAGATGTTATTTAAATGCAAAATCTTATAGGTGAAATTAGTTACAAATACTTAATTATATTTAATAATATTTTACTTATGTTTTTCTTATATTTTCATATTTTTTGCTTATTGTTTTGTTAATTTAGTTTTTCATATTAAACAATATATGTAAGATATTACGTAAAGGCAAAATCTTATAGGTAAAATTAGTTACAAATAATTAATCAGATGTAATAATGTTTTAGTTTTACGATGTTAGGAAGTTTTACACTACTTCTATTAAACTTTAAGTAAATAAAAATAAATTGTAAGTGAAATACTTATAACCTTGTATGTATATATATATATATATCTACCATAATCATAAATTAATACTAAAAAAAAAAAAAAACTAAATTCATCATCCACACATAGCCTGGATAACCATCTAGTATTATATAAAAAACATTCTCACTTATTACAATCTGTAAACTCACACTTTATCCATCACTCAGACATTACTAATGTAAACGAACCAACAAATCAAAGTGGAAGTGGAGTGCTCATGATGTCCCTAAAATCATAGTTTACTAACATCACCCGTGGAAGTGTTTTATTACAATTGCTAGGCTTAACTAAATGCATCTTAGCTCCCAATTTTGCTAGGATTTGGGCTGCTCTGGTGAAATCTCCATCACCAAACCTTCTCACATGACTAAACATGTGATGCTGGAGCAGGTCATCCGCAACGTCAGTCACTTTTTCGAAATTAATTGGAAAAGAAATCTTTGCGATTAAATTGGTTTTTGAATTAAGAACCCAATCGAAGAAGCAAATTAGGATTAAATTAGATTTACCTGAAGCACGAAGATAGGTAGCGTGTTGGGTTTTTTCTTTACAATTCGCACATTTTGCATTTCGGGGATAGATGTCATGAACCTCAACATTGGGCCACGCCACTTTCCTGCTGACATTATTTCCAAAGAACCCTGACATATTTCCCACGGCCACCATGTTAGTGATGTAATAATCATGATTTTGGCTTCGGAGGAAGGCTAGGATCCGTGGTTCGAGAGTAAAAGCATCAAAGCCAGCTTCTTTCATATCCCTTCTGATGTTTTCGGAATCCACAAAGACAGCAAAAGCCTCAGAACGAACTTTGGAGGGCGTTGCCGCCTTCAGCGCATCTCGATCTTCTCGTTTTCAACAGTTTTAAAGTCGGAATCCATTTCACGGTTTGGTTTTTGTTTTTTTAAGGAAAGTGATGAGTATGATATAATCGATCAATGTCATATTTATATACCAGATAATATTCCACGCGCCGCTTGGATTTGAAATTAATCTAACAAAATATAGTTATATACTTTTAAAGGAGTTTAGTAATTTATTGAATAAATTTATTATTTAATAGTTTATATTACATAAATATTATATTAAACAAGTATTTATCAAAACTTGTACAAAAATTATAAATAATTTCTCTTAATTATGGTTTTATAGCTTTCTTAATTCCTTCAATAATTTTTCCACTGTCTAACAAATGCAAGAAAACCTACATATTATTTATTATATTATTTACATTCATTATGAAAATAAATATTATTCGAGATAATTAATCGAAAAATAAAAGACGTTTTTCCGAGATGATTGATGAAGTCATATATATAAATCATATGAAAAATGATTCAATTATACCTGTATAAGTGACACCGAACCTAACTTATATATATTTACAATTCACAATAATTTGGTTGTAATAAATTAATATAAACATATTATATATATATATGTTAATTAACTATATACGGATAAATGATATATGATTAGAATAATATTAATAAGTGAATAGAAATTGAAAATAGTTACATAATAATCTCATGTGAATTATTTATCTTAAAATGAATAAAAATAAAAGCAAAATAGAAAATATGTGACATATCTTAATGATGACAAGTAGATTTGAAAATAAAACTATACATCTTGATGTTCATAATATAGGAATTATATATATATATATATATAGTACTAATATCCCAAAAAAATTTTAAAAAATTTAGATGATAGAAAAGTTAAATATCTCATCATATTTTAAAACAAAAATATCACATATATACATTTATCATATCTTACATATATATACATACATGTTAAATTTCTTATAAACATAATAGCATATGCTACACACATGTTGAACTCTTACATAAAGTATATAAGAATTACAAAAAAAATAAAATAATTGAATATTAATATCTTTTATTAGTTATTATATTTTTAATTGATATTAATCATTCATTAGAATGCTATAAATACTATGGAGGTGAAAAAGATAACATAAACACAAATAAATAATTGCAATTAATTAAAATTTAGTTCCTTAAAATATGGATATGATTATAAATATGAGAGTTACAAAATATTTAATAGAATATTTATAATTAATATAATAAATATTAATTAAAATATGGATATGGTTATTGATTTAGATATAAACAAAAATCATATAATTAATTATCCGGTTTAGGTTGGTTTAGTCGAAAACTGTCTGAAAATGTAAGCCCATCAGCGGCCCAATTGGGATAAATGGATAAGGCGGTTCCTGAGTGTTCGTCAAGCATAAAATAAAATAATTCTGACAAATCGTTGAAAGAAAAAAACAAAGTCGTACTACGCGACTCTCTCTCTCTCTCTCTCTGTCTATTAATTTCCTTTGGGAGCAAGGCGGTCTCTAATATCACTTTCAACTTGTGTATAACCCTGATACCCTCCTCATTCATATATAATCAAATCTTCTTCTTCCTTATAACCCTCCCTACCACAGTCTCTCTCTCTCTCTCATCTCCCTGAGAAAACAAGGGACTCAATCGAAATCTCCTGCGTTTTTCTTTCCCCTGAGATTGTTCGTTGATTCTTCCTTTCGTATCTTGTTGTTGTCAGGTACCAATTTTCCCCCCCCCCCCCCCCCCCCCTTTGTTTATTTGCTTCAGATCATTTGTCTTTATCGTTCTATTGATTCATCAATTTTGTGTTGGTAGCCTCTAGGTTTCGCGAATTTTTTCTTTAGATCTGATAACTAGGGCACCTCGATTTTACCCCCAATAGAGAAAAAAAAATTCACGATTTTGTAACACCGATGTTTGGGCGATTTATTTGGGATTCCGGTAAAAATTAATCGTAGGTAGAGCATATGATAAGGATTCGACTATCGATTCGTTTAGTTTTTGCTTATTCAATTTCAATATATGGGTTGTAAATCTATAATTGTTACCATAGATTGGTTTCCTCGTATTTTGTGTTTGTTGGAATTGATCACATTACTAGAATCTGATTTTTCTTTTTGTATGTCTTTGTACAGAAGTACTTTGTGTGAATAGTTTTTACACCCAATTGCTCCAACACTGACGGGTACAGGATCTGGTTCTCTGTTTGTGGAGTCAAGGAAGAATATGAGCTTTCAAGTCAGGAGAGATAGGAACAACGGTGGTGATAGGTCTCGTAACAATTCTCAGCAAACCTGGATTCCTAGAAACTCATCATCTACCTCCGTGGTGGTGCCTAATGAGCCTACGCTTTTTCCTAATACCGATAGAAATTCTGAAAGCCGTGATGCTGCTGTTGCTGCTTCCCATCCTCCTTATCTGCAAAGGCAGCTAAACGGTTCTGCTCCTCCACCCTATAACCATCAGCAAAGGAGTAATAACATTGGTCCACGTCCACATAATCGGCAAAGAAGAAATGATGCAGCCGGAACTCTGCCTGTTAACCACCAGCATCAAAGGAGTGATTACATTGGTCCACCTCCACCTAATCAACAAAGAAGAAATGATGCTGCGGGGATTTTGCCTGAGAACCAGCACCAAAGGGGTCCACCTCCACCCAGTCGACAAAGAAGAAATAATGTTTCTGGAACTCTTCCTGATAATCGTCAAAGAGTTTCATCTAGGACGCGGCCTGTGTATCAGGGGAAAAGGGTAGCTAAGGAGGAGGATATTGTGGTGATGACAGACCCAAACTTGCCTCAACTTGTTCAAGAGCTACAGGAGAAACTGGTTAAGAGTTCTATTGAGTGTATGATTTGCTATGACAAGGTTGGCCGATCTGCCAATATCTGGTCTTGCTCCAGCTGTTATTCCATTTTCCATATGAATTGTATCAAGAGGTGGGCTCGAGCACCTACTTCTATTGATTTACTTGCTGAGAAAAATCAAGGTGATAATTGGAGATGTCCGGGTTGCCAATCTGTTCAGTTGACATCATCCAAAGAGATAAGCTATCGGTGCTTCTGTGGAAAGAGGAAAGATCCACCGTCTGATCCATATCTCACTCCACACTCATGCGGGGAACCATGTGGGAAGCCTCTGGAGAAAGAGTTTGCGGCAGCTGAGATTACTAAAGAGGATCTTTGTCCTCATGTCTGCGTGTTGCAGTGTCATCCTGGTCCATGTCCTCCCTGTAAGGCGTTTGCTCCACCTCGTAGTTGTCCTTGTGGTAAGAAGATGGTTACTACCAGATGTTCCGAGCGGAGATCTGTTCTTGTTTGTGGGCAGCCTTGTGATAAGCTTCTCAATTGCGGGCGTCATCAATGTGAAAGGACATGTCACGTTGGCCCTTGCGATCCTTGTCAGGTACTGGTAAATGCCACGTGTTTCTGCAAGAAAAAAATGGAGACTGTTATTTGCGGAGATATGAATGTGAAGGGAGAGTTGAAAGCAGAAGATGGTGTGTATTCATGCAGTTTTAACTGTGGGAAGCCGCTTGGATGTGGTAATCATTTCTGCTCCGATGTTTGCCATCCCGGACCTTGCGGGGACTGTGACTTGCTGCCCAGTAGAGTTAAGACATGTTATTGTGGGAAAACGCGTCTAGAAGAACAGATCAGACAGAGTTGCTTGGACCCAATTCCTTCTTGTTCAAGTGTATGCAGGAAGCTTCTTCCTTGTAAGTTACATACTTGCAATGAAGTGTGCCATGCAGGTGATTGCCCGCCTTGTTTAGTCCAAGTAAACGAGAAATGCCAGTGTGGGTCAACATCCAGGGCTGTGGAATGCTACATAACAACTTCTTCAGAGACAGAGAAGTTTGTCTGTGCTAAGCCATGTGGGCGTAAGAAGAACTGTGGGAGACATAGATGTAGCCAGCGTTGCTGTCCTCTCATGAACGGGAAGAAGAATGATCGATCAGGCGACTGGGACCCGCACGTCTGCCAAATACCTTGTGGGAAGAAGTTAAGGTGCGGGCAACATTCCTGTGAATCTTTGTGTCACAGTGGACATTGCCCTCCTTGTCTCGAGATGATCTTTACTGATCTTACATGTGCTTGTGGAAGAACTTCGATTCCTCCACCACTACCGTGTGGGACACCTGTTCCTAGCTGTCAGCATCCATGCTCGATTCCTCAGCCTTGTGGCCATTCTGCTACGCATGGATGCCATTTTGGAGATTGTCCTCCTTGTTCTGCCCCTGTGGAAAAGAAGTGCGTTGGTGGCCATGTGGTTCTCAGAAACATACCTTGTGGGTTGAAAGACATTAGATGTAACAAGATTTGTGGAAAGACGAGGCGTTGTGGCATGCATGCTTGTGCCAGAAGTTGTCACCCAGAGCCTTGTGACAGCTACAATGAATCTGAAGCAGGTATGCGTGTTACATGTGGACAGAAGTGTGGTGCTCCTAGAAGAGATTGCAGACACACTTGTGCCGCACTCTGCCATCCTTCTGCGCCTTGCCCTGACCTAAGATGTGAAGTTCCAGTCACGATTACTTGTTCATGTGGTCGCATATCCGCTACGGTCCCTTGTGATGCTGGAGGAAGAAGTGCCAACAGTTCTAATGTTTTCTCTGCGGCTTATGATGAAGCCTCTATTTTACAGAAGCTTCCAGCGCCACTTCAGCCTGTTGAGTCGAGCGGGAACCGAATCCCTCTCGGGCAGAGAAAGCTTTCGTGTGATGACGAGTGTGCTAAGCTGGAGCGTAAGCGGGTTCTTCAAGATGCATTTGATATTACTCCCCCAAATCTGGAGGCATTACATTTCAGCGAGAGTTCTGCTATGACAGAGATTATTTCAGACCTTTATAGGCGTGATCCGAAGTGGGTACTGGCTGTTGAAGAGCGCTGCAAGTTCCTGGTACTTGGGAAAGCCAGAGGAAGCACAAGTGCCCTTAAGGTCCATGTCTTCTGCCCGATGCAAAAAGATAAACGAGACACGGTTCGGCTTATAGCTGAGAGGTGGAAACTTGGTGTTAGTAACGCAGGATGGGAGCCAAAACGGTTTACAGTAGTTCACGTAACAGCAAAATCAAAACCGCCAACACGGATCATTGGAGCTAGGGGTGGTGCTATCTCGATTGGAGGGCCACACCCACCGTCCTTTGATCCACTGGTGGACATGGATCCTGGACTGGTGGTTGCTTTATTGGATCTTCCGAGGGAGGCAAATATCAGCGCCTTGGTATTGAGATTTGGGGGTGAATGTGAGCTTGTTTGGCTGAATGACAAGAATGCTTTAGCCGTGTTCCATGATCATGCCCGAGCTGCCACTGCCATGAGGAGGCTTGACCACGGTTCAGTATACTATGGAGCTGTGGTTGTCCAGACAGGCGGGCAATCTTCTTCACATAGTAATGCATGGGGAAAATTACCTGGCGGTTCAGCGTGGGATGTTCATAAAGGAAATCCATGGAAAAAAGCTGTGATTCAGGAGAGTGATGACTCCTGGGGAGCTGAAGATTCCCCCATTGGAGGATCATCTAGAGATATCCAAGCCTCTGCTTTGAGTTCAGCAAAGAGCAACAATCCAATTGCTACCTCGGTTAATCGTTGGAGCGTTTTGGAGCCTGAGAAGGCCAGCAGCACGTCCAGTTTAGAGCCAATTACTCAGCCTCAGATAGAAGAGAGCAGCAGTTCAAAAGCTGCGGATAAACAACCGGTGGAAGGCTCTGGTGAAGAAGTGGTGGATGACTGGGAGAAGGTATGTGATTGAAAGCATATGCCGATGACTGTGATTCTTTTTCAACTTCTTTTCGATGTATAAAAACGGCAGGTTGTTCAGATGTGTATGCGTGTGCGACTGCTGTGACGAGCTGGGTCTTACACCCGTTTCTGAGCTTAGGTGTTAGTCAATGACGTGCCGTTTTTGTCTTGGCATCTTTGACGTTTATTTTGGTTATATGAACTATTTGATTGTTCTGTTGGTGGTATTGTGTGAACCGGTATGTTTTCTTTTTGAGATTGAAGAAATATGGCAACACTTTATTTTTGTTCTTAACAAATGCAACTTGAAGTAATAAATACATTTTTAAGGTGACAAGGTTAATTCATTCATCAGCACGCCTCTATAGCGAAACTATATTTTTCCATTGCCAACTAAAAGTTTAGATGTTTAGATCATTAGGAATATTGAGAAGTATCTTTTTCTTTTGTGGGTCAAATTTTGCCCACTAGCAATTTTTTATATATATTTCTAGAATGGTATGTAGAACAGCGTTAGGACATTAGGAATCATTATCAAAACAACAAAGGCCAACTAGTTCAAAGGCTTCATTAGACTACTTGTATTACTAATATCTAAGCAGTTCAAAGTAACATTGGACTCGAACTCAGATCCGATAACCCGGAAACGATATTCATCTAGTTAGTTGAACTAATCGCATTTAGATGACTTAATTAGTATATATGTGATCAGTTTGATTCTCATACAAAAGTTAAGATAGAAGAAGAGCCACAAACTGAGAATCTTTGCTTTAGCTTTTGTCGTCCAATAGAATTTATACCTTTTACATGGTTATTGCACTAAAGTAAAACTTACAAGGAGAATCTTGAGAAGACAAGATTGGGTCTTTTATTCTTCTTCTGTCACAATCTTTTTATTTTTTCATAATAGTGAAAAGAAACAAATCTCTATATAAAGCTCACTACAAAAGAGAAGTGTTCTTTTATAAACAAACAAGAAAGAAAGAAGAAGAAAGAAATGTCTGTCCAAAAAGCTGTCAAGAGTTCTCATTACCAGGCAGAATCCAACATGGAACAAGATGTAATAAGAACAAGTCAATTATTATTAGTTTCTTTCATTGATTTTTTTGTATTTGTTGGTTATATTCATATTTTGTAATGCAACTAACAAAATCAAACTTGATTATTAGATCGTTAGAAAAGCATGGGTCTTTAAGCCAAGTGGTCTTAATTTCATATGGGGAGGTGATTCTCAGTATTGGGTCATCCCTAAAGAAGACAGGTTTGGTATCTCTTTCAAATTGCATTATATAAAGAACCGAATTAAACCGGTCTGATTCTGAAATTGCACGTTTTTGGTTTTATGTGTTTAAAACTGGAGTTTCTTTTGTTTTCAGGACGCCTGCTGAACTAAAGATGGTGAGTTGGTTAGAAGTAACCGGTTCGTACGACAAGATAGAGCCAGGCAAAACATACCGAATCGGTTTTAAAATCTCGTTAACAGCTGATGCAACCGGATGGGACCAAGCTCCGGTTTTCATGTCAGCTAAAATTGGAAAGAAAGGGAAGACAATTTGGAAGAGGATCAAATCGCTTAACAATAATATTGAGAAACTCAAAGCTGGAATCGGACCAGTGAACATACCAGATGATACTGATGGTCGGTTTGAGGTCTTTGTCAGTCCCAATATAACAATTAACCAAGACACCAAGCTTCAATTTGGTTTGTATGAAGTGTGGACTGGAAAATGGAAAACAGGTTTGTTGATCTATGAGGCTTTTGTTGAAGAAGTGTAAAAGAGATTATGAATCAGTTCTAAAGACTATTATATATCTTAAACTTCAATGTGCCAAGAACCATTTCAACGTGTATATATACATATATAATCCCCATTAATAAGAATCAAGTTGTGCACATACACACGCACACAACCTTTACAAATATTCTCAGCTCCAACTATAAACAAAGAGCTGATAAATCTTGTGTACCTAACAAAATAAGATCTATATCCCAACAAATTGTTCTGTTCTTCATCTGAAAGACTAAAAATGCTGGCTTACGCCTATGGGAGGATTCCGAACACAGCCGCTTATGACGTGCAAGTACAAGGCGAGGCACACAGTGATTATAACAGAAGATTTGGCTCCGACATAACCAACTACTTGGCGTCCTCTGTCTGTAACCTCTTCATTAACCACATTGATACTTTTTCTGAAACCTTGAAACGTTTTCAACATTATAAATGCCATGATTGATCTTGTCGTTTCTAATGTTACTCTTCCTGTTACATCGAACATAAACCTTCGATTGCTCGGAACTGCCAATGTCGTTGAGATAGTCTCAGCCCACCCATTACTCTTGATCCCATCATCTCCTGACTCCGAAACCATCTTGCTTCTAGAGGAACCATTACTCTTCAAATCGTCACCATCAATCTCTTCTATCACATTACTAGACTTTGAAGATGTAAACACTTCATGAGATGTCCTAACGAGAGTCTCGAGAGCATTGTTACAAACCGAAACAAGAACGTCCTTGACACTATCCTGATGCTTCGGATTCGTCAACCCCTCAAAGATTTGATCATAAGTATTGATGTCCATCGTCTTGTCAAGATACACAGCAACTGCAGTGCTGGTGAATCTCTGAATACAATCAGCTAAAAGCTCTCTACACTTATCATCACAAAGCAAACTCACCCACTTAGGAGGTGTCTCTGAAGAATCAGAACCCTTACATTTGACACCAGTCACGAGCTCATCAGAGTAAAAGCCAAGAATAAGATTCTTAGCAAAGCTACCAACAACAACTGAAACAAAACCAGATCCAGCCTTTGAGAAAACCTTATCAATCACTCTATCAACAACACTAGACTCCGATTTCACAATTCCTGAATCATCACCAACACTAGCCGATTCTAAACTATACCCACGAAAGACACCAATCGTCAGAGCCTGAGAAACCCTAGAGACCGAATCCGTAAACTCGTTCGACCTGGTGATCTTAGCGATCTGTTTCAAGCTATTGGGGATATCGTCTGAATCAGAACTGAGAAAAGCCTTCAAGTCTCGTGTAACGATACTCACGGTCTCAGCTGAATCAGAGATCAATTCAGCAACAGAGACAAAAGCTCCGAGAATCTTGAAAAGACGTTTCCTTTTTCTGGCGACGGATGGCAAATGATAAACTTTGTAAACTCCATAACCAGAAACTCCAGAAATCGCCATTAGAATCAGCCATTTCCTTCTTCTCTGAGATAAAAAGATACCCTTTTCTCCCAATCGAAGAAGGTCCATTCAACAACAATCGAATCTCACAAAAAGACCCAATTACAAAAATCAAAGCTTTATAGAGAAAAGGAAGGATCTAGAGAGAAAGCTAGGGTTTGTGATTGTGATCCGAAAAAACGGGGAATTATAAGAATGAGATTCTGTTATTGACCCTAACAACATGAATGGAGACAGATCAGTTTAATTAGGAGATAAGAGAGGAGAGGAGGATAAGGAAAATAGAGCGATGCATGAAAATGAAATTGGCGTGATTCGTGTGTGAGGTGTGAGAGAACCAAGACGACAATTCAAGGTTGGAACTTGGAAGAGAGACGACAAGTTGGATAACAAAAATTATACTAAATGTTAGTAACATTTAATTTCGGTTCGGTTTGATTGGATAACGAACCGTCCACAATAACGAAACCTTATGGGAATCTTCCCACCATTTTATCGATTTGGGCTAACAGACAAGTGGACATGTTGATTTTTAATAGACAAGAATTTCTGTGTGGCAATGTGAGTTTTGGAATATTGATGGAAGTGGCATCAGATGATTTGGTGCAATTTTGATGAAAACATATCAGAGTGTTTTTTTCTTTCTTTTCTTGATAAATCAAAACATCACAATAGCTTTTTGGGGATGCCATGTGTTTCTAACAAATTACATTTGTTTTGTTATTGTCGGTTTATTCTGTAAATTTTGTTTTTTTCCGCTACTTGTTTACTTTGTAATTTTTTGTTAAAAATTTCAAAAACGGTATAAAATTTGTTTTGTTATTGTCGGTTTATTCTGTAGATTTTGTTTTTTTTCGCTACTTGTTTACTTTGTAATTTTTGTTAAAAACTTCAAAAACGGTATAAATACTTCACATTGATACCAAAATAAATACATCACATTAGTTAATTAGTTAAACTTAAACATGTATTGCACTTCAATTCAATACTACATGTTATCAATCAGAAGTTTGTTTATTAGCTATTGTTAGGATGGGCCTAACAACACATTAAAAGCTTAATGGGTAGATTCACTTTCAAAAGCTCACTTATATAAGGGATTGCCCAAACTTGTAAGCTATCTTTGGGTCTAGGCATCTAGCAATACCTTGAAGAAATCATCTTCAAAATCTAGTTTTCAGAAAACAGTGTTTTCAGGTTATAAGCCGTTTACTAATTCTTCTTTACGCTGTGATGTTTTAATAATAGGTATTTCTTTGAAAACAAGTCATTTGATAGTTAAATCATGTGGAATCTTATCATCTACTGTATTTGATTAATACTTTTTTTAAACGAATAGGCATAAATAATTGATAGTATAATAATAGTTGTTTCTGGAAGCATTGATAGTTCTACTTCCGACATGGCTCCACATGTAGTTCTTATCTAATTCTATCAGAAGAGAAGAGATGTCTTTTCTAATGCTATGTGCCCCATACCTACAAAAGTCCAAACCCACCAATGTTTTTCTCCCACGCTTCCATATATCTGTGTCCGCACCACGTTTTCAATTTTTTGACTACTAGTTTAAATATTTAGAAGTTTCTATTTATAGAACTAGAGGTAACAAAATATTTTACCGAAGACAGGTATCGTAGTAGGGGAAATCAAACAAAGTCTGCAGTTTGATGTGAGTACTTGTCAAAAGTTGTAACTAAAATAAGAAACATTAGCTAAAATGGCTGATGCCTGATGATGATACATCTAAACAGAATAAAAAAATTCATTGACCCAAATCCAAATAAGGTCGTTAGGAACACTTCTCAAATATAAATCGATGATCTCTTTGGTCTTATTTTCTTTTGTTAATAATGGTTTTCAGACTTCAGTCAATAATTGAAGAGAATGTATTTAAATTATACCTTAACATAACTTAAACAAGAGAAATTAAAGAAAGACATAATAAACTAAACATGTTCGACATACAAACTATTCTTATATATTTCCACGTATAGACGACAGATCCACAACCTTGACTATTCCCGTTCATTCAGGCTTTGACATTCTGTATTTTTTTGACAATTTAAAATTTGAACAAAGAAAAACAATAGACGCGAGAAAATCGAAGGCGGCATAAATTACTACATGGATATGAGTCTTATGACTTATCCAGTACTAGGTTAATTTTTATTCATTTGATCAACTCAATATAAACTTCTGGTTGAAAATATTCATATGTGATGATGCAGTAGTAAATTGTATAAGTGGAAACTATATACTATGTGATAACTTAAAGTCCAATCAATGTTTCATTCGAATTCTATGTTAAATTAATGATTGGTTTCGACCGACGGGACCTTCGTGGAGTACTGCTCTCTCCAACACTCTTTCGACTATTTTATTTTCGTAAAACCAACCATCCTTTAAAATGATTAACCTCTAAACAAATACTAAAAGTCACGTTTGATTCTCTCAATTATTTTCCTCCTTTAACACTCTTTTATTACTAGTTTATTATTATTTAAAAAATAAATCAACATTTAAAACCCCTTAAAACCACATCACACTCCAAAAACCCCATCATTCAAACAAACACAAAAACAAAAAACCATTTTACCAACCAAAAAACAAGAAGAAAACAGAGAGCATGAAACAAAACCAGAACAAGTTCTTGAGGATAATCTCAACACCTCTTCGAGCTTTAGGCAAAGCACGTGATCTTTACGTGAGAAGCATGACCGGTTGTGCAGCTAAGACTCACTATTCCTCCGCCGCCTCAGCTTCTTTTCCTAGGAGCCGGAGCACCTCCTCCGCTGCCTTCTCATCATCCGCGTCTTCCCGGAGAACAACAGATTTCGGGATAGATGAAGATTACAGCGAGCTAGTGAGAGCAGCGTCGGTAAGGAGTTTAGGGCACAAGAGTGAGATAGACATGTTGATACAAGAGAAGCTGCAACAGCAGAAGCAACAGAGGCAAGCAGGAGGGTTGCCTAAGAGCTCGAGCGTTGGGATGGCGAGGATAGAGGAAGACGAAGAAGCAGAGGAAGGATCTGTGAATCCGAAGATGAAGAAGGCTAAGAAAGTCTCTGATCTTTTGTACCCTCGTAGCAAATCCTACGCTGTTACTAGTAGCCCTAAATTGTAATTTCTTCTTCTTTCTTCTTCTTGATTTTAATTAGTATCTTTTGTGGATTGATTTATCATATTTTTCTAGCTCCCTTTTGTGCGTCGTGAAAATAATAATTTTACAAGTAGCTAAACCTCGCTTCATCTCCAATTTTGGTTCAATTCGTAAGGTTTAAGTTTTAAAGTTTTAGCTTTCATTGATGTACGTAAAACCTTAAGTATATATGGAAATAAATTCGATTTTATTACTTAAGCGTGGATTTAATTCGACAGAGGTACTAGTATTAGTAGTTTTCTTGCCTTTGTTAATTCATGACTTCACATATCAGTATTTGGTGGTACTAGGTAGAATAATTATGTGGAGATTTACAATTCTCGTAACTTATTACTATTAATCAATAATCAGTTGATCTCATAAAGCTCTTTTTAGATATATTTTCAGAATATTGTTTTGGTGTTTTCGGATTTATCATTGTCACTGGATAAAGTTGTTTTTTAGATATGATTATTGAATATTATATGTAAGGAAAGCATTGTCCTTTACCACTAAATCACGGAAAGCTTTCGAAGTTTGTAATCTTATCTTTCGTGTTTTTTTGATATAAATATCATTGTTGTCTTGTCCACTGGCCACTGCCAAACGAAATCTACTTTACCTAATCAAAAGTATAGTACATATAGGGCTGCTCCACTGTTAAAATAATGCTTTTCTTTAGTTAATCCGAGTATCGACAAATTTGCAAAATACAGTGAATCAAGCTATCTCAGGTTTTTCTCGATTTAAAAATAGAATTATCTTCTTTTCATTCCGTTGCGAGTTTGTGACATGATTTCGAAGTTCATTTAGCAATTCTGTACAACTTGCTAAAAAATATATACAACTTGTTCCTGGGACGAGCTTAAATGAGACTCAAGAGACTGATTGAATCTTCTAAGGATTAAATAGATCAGTACTAGATATTCCAACCAACATATCGGCAAATACCAAAAAAAATCTGCGAAATCACCTTTTTGAAGTTGTACAATGTTAGAATTTCCGATTCACTTGGAGAAGAGCATAATGACACAGAGCAGTTGTCATTGATTTGAAGTAAGAATACAGTAAAATTTGGTACAAAAGACAATCAAAAGCGATAGAGTTTTATGGTTTATGGTGTTGGAGCTTTTTTGGATTGCATTAGTCTCCGAATATGCCCTTCTCTGTGGGCTGTTGTATCTATAAAGCCAAAAAACTATGTATAACGGTTGAAGAAAAAACCATCTCTTGTTTTCTTATCCTACTTGTCACGCCGGTCCTTGGGGAGTAAATCAGCCTTCCTCAATCTGAACCTGAATCTCAGGCCTACATTAAGAACACATCAGAGTCAGGACTACTAACACAACATCTGATCTGCGTTTCCTCCACTTTTAATTCAGTTGAAACGATATGCGGTCTTAAAAACTGCTGAAAAAGCATAGTAAGCATTACCAGTATTTCTAGAGAGGAACTTCAGAAGCTCATCGATGATGATTACCTGCAGTTTTTACAGAAATATTCAAATTAACTAATCGTCTTTTTAGGAATTTAGTTTCTTCTAAAATTATTGTCTCATAGCTGAGAGATCCGCGCACCGTCATGCTTTTCCTTAACAAATTTGCATCCATATGAGATAACTAAGGTGGTAAATGGTAATGTTCGATTCTAGCGTGAGGGTTCCTAAAGAGTTCTACTAGACGATTCAGAATAAGAAAAAAGTGAAAAAAAAACTCACTGGAAACGAAAGATACAGAACGGCAGTCCACTCGCCCCAGGACAAAGGTGTGACCTACAAAGAAGTGAACATGAGAATGAAAAGAAGAAAACAGGTACGCCAGTTTTTGTACAAGGTTGTCGGAGGAGGAGAAACTTACAGAAAATAAGACTGCCAGTGGATGAACATATAATATTAGCATGTGCAGAAGCATCGTCAGGATAATTGAACCAACGAGCCATAAATTACTCCTTGGGGTTATAACCCTGCAATCACACAGCTTTTTTACTTAAAGTTGCCTAATCCAATGTTTGTTCGTGGATGACACTCCACCACTTATAGTCTATACAATGGGATTATATTGTGTAGCATAGTTAAGAATCCCTAATGTAGTACATTGTATGATGCTAGCAAATCATAACAGAAATAAGTAGAAAACAAGGAAAGAAGGAAAGAAAGAAGAAGCTACGCTTACAGAAGGGATTGATTTTCGCTGAGGTTATTTAGAGCATTAAACATCTCGACAACAACAAGTACTGTCATAGCCACAGTAGATGGATGCCGATCCTCAAATATGCTGCAGGGATAAGTTGTCTCTCTAAGTGCACACGTTTCAAAGTTCATCTGAAATGAGATTATTCATTCTATTAGAGATAATAACGTTGGATATGAATCGTTTGATCAGCAACTTCGAAAATGTGGAGGTTGACACACATGAATGATGAAATAATCTGAAAGATGTAGCTGGAGATAAACCTAACCAGTTCACTGTAAGTCAGTTTGGGACCACCATCAGAGTAAATAAACCACCATATAAAGCCAGCAACAGTTGCCAGGCCAACATAAACTGTAAAGAAAGAAAAACAAATCAGGCAGATAGGTCGCACAGATGATTAAGATAAGTTACAGAGCCAACATTTTTCTAGCTTACCTCCGATAACCAAATAGCGGAAGAATAACCACCCAGTGACCACTGCTTCACCAACCTAGAATTCAACAACCGTCAGAACAATAATGAAGAAAAAAGGTCTAAGTAGTGGAAAGAGAGACACACTACAAGCATACGACTGAGAGAAGTTCTAAATCCCTTCTTCAAGTTAAATGACAAAGTCTACGCACCATAAAACCTAATACATAAGCAGTGAATTCAAAGAGATACTGTCTAGTTACAGCTGCTACCTTTCGAGGTTTTGCCTTCATAACATCGGAATCTTGTTTGTTAAAGCCAATGGCAGTGGCAGGCAATCCATCGGTTACCAAATTGACCCACAGAAGTTGAACCTACGTTTGTTTACCATAACAATCATACACTTAGAAAAGCTTAATAACAGTTAAGACAATCACAAAGAGATGCAATTGGACTGACGAAATAAAGACTACAAAAGCTACTTCCACGCTAAACAAACTCACAGGTGCCAAGGTATCAGGGATTCCCAGTACAGCTGCAACAAATATACAGACCACTTCCCCTATATTTGAAGAGATCATGTATCTAATGAATTGCTTCGTGTTATTATATATAGCCCTTCCTTCTGCAACAGCCTATCAAGAAGCGTTAATTTATATCAGACTGGGGAGAAGGAAGGTCAACTAAAATTTGCATAATTTGACAGATGTGATATATGAATATCTGAAGTGTATGCCAGAATCAAGCACAAAGGAAAAACTCTAAGAAAAATATAAGTAAGCAAACATACCGCAACGATTGAAGCAAAATTATCATCAGCCAAAACCATATCCGAAGCACTCTAGAAACCAAAGCAATGTGAGAAAAATCATGTTAAACGCAACATGGAAATATGAACCCTTGGTAAGCCAGTTTATTGAAAAAAGGAACAGTCCAGTATGAGTAGGTTAACTAGTCTGCACTCGCATTGCATTGTATCACTACTATTGCACAAGAAATAACCAGAAACTTATTCACTATATTTTCGTTTCAATTGCAACTTAAGGATGAAAGATAACGACTGCGTAAGGACCTCATAATTGGAGGACATAATTACCAAGTCCGAATGGGAGGAAGAGAGCACGGTAAAAGCACATGGACAAGAGATAATGGATAGTATTTAAAAATGATGATAAGTTTGAATAATACAGCAACATCAAGTGACACTGGAATACATGATACTAATTGAAAGCAAAATACCTTTGCTACAGCTGTTCCAGAACCCATGGCTATCCCAATGTCAGCTTTCTTTAATGCAGGAGCATCATTCACGCCATCACCAGTCATTGCCACCTAGGAGGAAGGTTCATGAGTGCGACACTTAAAAGCAAGAACTTCAATTTTTTAATAAGTAAATAAATTACAAACTTGACATGTTGAAACAAAGCCATGAATACAAAATAAGAATGCATGTGTACTGAATCGCAGACAAAACGAAGAAGTGTAATGAATGAAAACTTAGTGACCAGGGAATTACCACTTCATTTTGGTTCTGTAGGGCTTCAACAAGCATCCTTTTGTGGGATGGTTCAACCCTACACAATAAGAAAAGCAGTAGAAAATTCTGGTCTCTATAAATGACTATAACTCGAACTTAGGAGAAGAAAAGAGAAATACATGTCATAACTAAACATTCAGTTCCATGATTCTAAATACTATCAATAAAATAAATACAGGAACACATACCTGGAAAAAAGTGTCATCCGTCGCAATGCTAGAGTTTGCTGCACAGCTGGAAGCCTTTCAAATTCAGAAGCGGTGTAGGACATACCAGAAAAGTCACCCAGATTGTCGAAAGCCCCTATTTTTCTACATAGTGACTCTGCTGTGGACTGAAGTTTCATGCTAATCAGAATAAATACAAAAAAAAGATGGAGATAATCAACAAACCGCATGCTCAGTTTTCCAGTACCTTGTTATCCCCAGTAACAACTATAACACGTATCCCAGCAGTCATACATGCAAGCATAGCATCTCTCACTTCTTCTCTTGGTGGATCAAGCATTCCCACCTTCAAAGAGAGCACAAGATGAGTCAGTCCTCAACAGTAAACGGAAAATGGTGAGTGTTTAGTAAACCGAATGGAACCCTATCATATTTGAAAGAAAGGCGTACCAACCCAATAAACGTCAGGTCGTTCTCGTTATCATAGGAAATAGATTGTAAACCCTGGGGAACGGTTTTAAATGCTAATGCTAAACATCTCAATGTTTCATCGCCAAAACTGTTGCAAACCGTTAACAGAAAAATTACTATTAGAATTAAAAATACAAGCATATAAAGATGGCATTACAAGTCATATGAAAATGTAATCAGTATGAATTAAACGAGTTGATCTCTAACCTGTGGAACCTCGACTCAAGCTCTGAGCGGGCAGCAGCAGTTAGAGGAACAACAGATCCATCACTGTTGCAGAGAAGTTTAGTACACCTAGCTATTATACTCTCTGGAGCACCCTTTGAGAACATTACATCCATTTGCTTATGGCTACATAGGACGCTCATCATTTTACGGTCACGTGTAAACTCCAAAACATAAACCTGAATGGATTTATGATAAAGATGATCATCAATTACTCAAACTAAATTACAATGAATTATATGAAACATAATGTTCCCAGGTCAATATTAACTTCTAATTATACTGGTGCTCTTAATATAGCTATCTAGTGCAGAAGGAAACCCTCATATAGTTTTACACAGGAAGTTACGAGCTTCTTCTGGAGCTCAACATAGACAAACAGTGTGAAATGCATTGACTACTACAAATTCAGGGTATCGTATATCTCAATTTTCATAGTTTCCAGAAAACTACAGCAGCAATTAGGTATACATGGAAAAAACAAAGATGGCCAGTAAAACTGGTATAAAAAATTACGTAGTCCAACTCTGGTATTTCTTTCCTTTCAGTTAAAGGCATGAATAATGATGGTCAACATAACAAAATAGTATAGTTTTAATAGAGTCACACCTTTTTAAATTGGTTTTCCCAGTAATGGTTGCAATATGATGCACGTTCATGCTTGCTCAACATGTTTAGAGCAGAAGGCATTGAATCAAAACCAGGGAGCCCAACCTAAAAAAATAAGAAACAGAAGTAACTTGGATTGTCAATCAGATATTCTAGACTTAGTAAGATATGATGATAAACAATATGACCCCGCAGATGGTCACTCAAGTCTATAGAGAAATAATTTGTTATATTCCACGATTTTTCTTGTTGAGGAAACAAATTCTACTAAAGAAATATTTCACAGAAACACAAACCTTTTCTGCAAGAACTCGAAGAGCAACTTCAGTTGACTCTCCAATTTTTTCATAAGAATCCTTATCTGGATTGTATTGCAAAATGGAGTCGTTGCAGAGTGATGAACACATTGCTAAATGATGAAGGCAAGGTGACTGAGCAGGTAAGTCAAGCTGCAAAACAAATGAACATCTAATCTTAAAAATGTTGTGTGTAGTGACAAGGCATGTACGTGTAGTTAGAAGCTTGCTATTGATTATGGTCTTTATTAGTTGCTTAGTTACATAGTCCAGAAGAGAAGAAATAAGTACCTGCAGCCCATTGCTGTCAAAGACAGTACCTTCTGGCGCATAAGTTGTCCCACTAACACTGAATTCATTAATCATAGGACCATGCTCTGCAGATTGAACTACACATATCTGACATACATGCAGAAGAGTAAGACTATTAAAATGTTAGCATTTGAGACAACACAATGAGAAACTCTACATGCAAAATTGTAATTACTGCAGTTTGTTATTCACAAAATCACAAGATCTACTAGCGAAATTGTTAAGGTTGTAAATCCTTCCTAACTAGACCTGAAGCTCTATTTAATTAGTTCCCAGATGATCAAAAATATATGGTCATGTCATGTGTATGAACTACATTGCAAAGATTTTCCCATACAAGATGGGCCTAGAGACAATTCATATTAGAAAATTGCAAGTGGCAGATACCAGTTAGAGTTAACACTTAACAGGCTTGAGCACTGGAGGTTAAAATGCTAACCTTAGACACCGACATCATATTGGTTGTCAATGTTCCAGTCTTGTCACTGCAAATTACAGTAGTGCACCCAAGCGTCTCGACAGATGGCAACGACCGTACAATAGCATTCAAACGAGCCATTTTCTTTGTTCCAAGAGCTAAACACCTAGATACCAAAAGCATCATAACCTATTTAAGCAACAATAGTATAACCCAGGAGTAGCCTCCTAACGTCGAAAATTACTTGTTCAAAGCATTTTGGACTCATCCGACACTAGAGTGGCCTGAACTTGAATTAAAATTGTCACTTGATGATCACAAGAACCACCTACTGTAATTTCTGAGAAACCCCTTGTTTCCATGATATCACTAGCGTGCCACATAAATCATCTTAAGTTTCAGCGACCATTTTCCTTTCTCATAATATTGCTATTTCCTAACAATGGAATTAGTGAACACTTACGTTGTAACAACAGCAGGAAGTCCTTCAGGAATAGCTGCAACAGCAAGGGCAACTGCAATCTGGGAAAATAAAAGCAAAAACAATCCTGTCACCAAACTTTAACTTATTGTTCAACAGTTTAACAGGACGGTACATCCGTCTTCAGTTATATCATATCATATAAGCAAGGTTAAAATCCACACATTCCAGAACGAAATTTTCAATATAGGGACTTTCGATATATAAATGTTGAAAGTCGTTTAGAGGGTTGATAATTCTCTGGTTATTTCTTTGAACCTGAATGCGTTCATTTCTAGGGATATCAGCGAAGAATGGAGAAGCAATATTTAACCTTTGATATTATAGAAAGAGTGGAACACACAAAACTGATTATGTATTTAACTAAGATTCAAATTTCTTTACCTTAAAATAGTGAATTGCGCCTTTAAAAAATCCACCATGAGAAGGGTCACTGAAGTGACCGATGTTGACAACCCACACAAGTACACAAATCCCCGCAATAACCTATACAAATTAATACATTAATATGTTTTGAGCGAACTTAAAGTTATATTAACATATAACAATATATCGATGAAAATTAACTATATCATATCTGCAAGAGATCTCTGTCACACCAAGTCACTTGACAAATCCTTTTTCTAATAAGATTCATCACTTTTCAGACACAACTAAGAAATGCTAATAACTGATACGATTGGACATCCAAGTCAATTTAAGTGCCTCTTTGAAACGTTAAAATCTTAAATTGTAAAAAGCAAAAAAACTGTCACCTTAGCCAAAAAGCTGCCAAACTCGTCCAACTTCTTTTTCAATGGAGTTGCCTCCTGTGACAATAGCATTTACAAGTAATAAGGAAAAGCCTAGTAGTTATAACGCACTTCAAAACAGATAGAAGAAACTCCAGATAGAATGCTGAAACTAGACTATACAGCAGGATACAAGTCTACCGTGCCAAAAGTGCAAAAGTGATGAACAATTCCGTGGAGGAAATTTTTGTTAATCACAGGTACACTGTAACCTCTTTTTATAAAGAGAGTTCTGACCAGGAACAAAGCATATGAAAAGTGCAAATGGTGCATTTCCAGATAAAACGAAAGCATATTGATAGCTTACGTCATCTGTGTGCAACATAGAATCATGTATGCTTCCCATCGCGGTGTTTGAACCAACTCCAACGACAACAGCTCTCCCCCTACCCGCGACAACATCAGTTCCCTGGGAATCATATAATATTCTACCATATTAAACACACTCTAATGGTGAGAGAAAAGTACGACTACTACAGCTAGTTAAAGTGCAAGGGTGAAATAGCATTAGATCTCTAGATAAATCAAATGACTAGGCAATAGTATTATACAGCCCTAACAGGAAACGCATTATACAGAAATTTGGACCTAGGTAATGCAGCTATGAGTTATAACTCCTACCGAAAATAAAATATTTTTCTTGTCTTGATAGACAGCATTTGTTGTTAAAGTACAGTCAACATCTTTCTCCACAGAACAGCTTTCACCTGCAATTTCCGGGGGAAACAATTGGTAGTGAGTATGAATATAGTGTACTGTAAATGGTCATTTTGAATTTATTTACATGAAAAAAGATCCACTATTGTGTTTGAAAAGTTTATGAGTAACACAGATGACATACCAGTTAGAATTGCTTGATCAACTCGAAACGTATTGCTAGACATTTCAATCATCCTAAGGTCAGCTGGAATCTTACAGCCCACTGTTTAGTGCATCAAGAAAAGCAGATTTTAGAATTTAGCAAAAGTCTAACCCATTGCCACAAAATTGCAATAAGATGGAATACAAGTATAGAACAAATAAATATACCAGTAACTTCAACAATGTCGCCTGGCACCAGCTCTGTTGCTGGTAGGATAGAGAAGCACCCTGCAATTATTTCCAAGTTAATATGGAATGTCATCGACCTAGAGAGGACTTGCAGATATACTACTACAACTGGAACAATGTTCCAAGATAAATAAAAGCAATAGGGAAGTGTGCAGAAAATTTTCATAAACCAAGTCAATATTTGTCATTTAAGACAACACAGGGAATCATGAGCATAATAAAGAAGATACTGGCTTGGCAGAAGAAAAGTTCGCTAAACAAGATACACAAAGTGTCTGTGGAGGAGATGATCTGCAGTTTAACTTTTTGTTTTTTTAAGAAAAAACGACTGAAATAACAAGAAATGGGCGAGACATTTGCATTGATAAAAATCGCTCGACATGTTATATCAGTACCATTTCGCATCACTGTAGCTATATTTGCTTGGTAGGCGCGTAGCTCCTACAACATAACAAAAGTAGAACATGCAAGATAGATAAGCAATACAAACTTCCAGCCAAAATAGATCTAATATTAGCATAATCTTGTACTGCCCGGTATATATAAAAGTAATTGATTTCCCGGATCTCTGATACATCATAACTGCAATGTAATCTATTGAACCCTAGCATGATAACTACCTCAAGAGCCTTCTCAGCATTAGTCTCTGTGATCACCCCCACTGCCGCATTTGCAGCCAATATCAGCAGAATTACCTGTGATGGAGTAGTAAATTCAGACACGATTTGTGATACCAAAAAGAAGCTTCACACGTAATATCTAGTATTATGGAAGTCTTGGTCAAGGTGCATTATATAATAAATTAATGGAATCATATAACAAGACTAAATCCTATAAATGCTGACCCTCAGCCAATGAAGATCTATTGTCTGCTTATAGATATCATATATAAATCATAAAAAACTAATCAGCTTGAAAAGATAGACATAAGTAATTAAATTTCACAAAGACCATAGAGAAGAGAAGGAAACAATGTTTTAAGTTTAAACTCCACCACAAAGAACCACTAGCCAGTTCAGTTTACCAGATATAATTTTTTAACAATCAAGCATTGCCAGTGCAAGTAGTAAAGAAGATGGTGCGACTTACAAAAGGCTCCAGAAATGCTGTCAAACCAGTCTCTCCGTTGGCCAAAGCCAATAGGAAAGACACAATTGCAGCCACGATCAATATCTTGACAAGCAAATCATCAAATTGTTTCAGAACTAATTTCCAGAATGGAGTTCCTGCGTTCAATTAAGAAGAAGAGAAGAAAAAATTGGCACATGTCAGTCTGAGGAGAACTCAACCCTCCTAGATAACATTATCAAAGACGGTTATAGACGAACTTACTTTTCTCTTCGGGCAGTACTGCAGATCATGTGAAGAAACATGCAAAAAAAAAACGTTAAAAGAAGAAGATCAGAACTAAACAAGATAAATTTATAACAGTGTGTTTATTTTTTATCCTAAATGAAAAAAGGTATGCATTTTCCACTTATAGCCGACACTAATTCCATAGAAGCCTAATTTTAAACGGACAGACAATCATATGTAGAAATTTCGACTGAAGGACACTCACAGTGGGCAACAATATTGCAATTCATGCGGACTGTACAAGCAAAGGTAACAGAAAATATGTAGCCTGAGTATTTGACAAGTGATTTCGAATGCTAAAAGTTATATAAATACATGCCAAAACTATAGTCTACAGCTCACTTAAATTCTTAATTGAAGAGAACAATAAACACCCTATCATCACCATCTACTAGAAATCACCCTATTATGTCCTGAAGTGATCCTTTATATGAACACCAGATTTTTGAAGTGCGAGTGTAGTAGAAGTAATACATACCATTCCTGCCATAAAGCCTAGAATGTTGAACAACCTACAAAAACGGAGAAGAATGACAAAATTCAACATCATGGGTATAGCTTCAAAGTGACTTTAGCAAGTTGAAGTTTTAAATTCCAAGTTCTCCAACAATGAAGATCTCAATAAGGTTCGTACCTGAGAATCAGAAAGACCCTTTGTTGGGTCTACCCCAAAGAAATCAAGCACCTGCCCAAACAACATAATACAATCAACACCTAACAGAAACCTCAAAGTTAAAAAAAGAAAAATTTACTTCTATCACAGTGAAACAGTTGCCAAGAACATCATCAACATATGCGATCGCAATTATATCGGTCAAATCTTACGCATTTCAAATCCGAAACCAAACTGTCAAAAAAAAAGAGAAGATTAAGAGAAGTGAAATGCGAAGCACCTCTGAGACAGATCTGGCATAGGCGTCTTCCATGTTTGGGAGAAACCTAGGGTTTCTGAATTCTGGGGGTGAGAAATTTCCCAAAACTGTGATTTGGGTGGCCGATGAAAGTGAGCTGAATTTTAAAAGACTAGAGAAGATGACAACTTGTAACGCCAGCAGCTTCCATGAGCTTCTCCGTCCGTCCGATCGCGGAGTGTGAAAGTCAAGCGCTGAGTGAGAGAAACACTTTTCGATGAATTAGCGGGTTCTCTCACTCACGTGAGGCCCAATAAAAACGTATGATGACGACTTAATAATAAAACGTGATTATGGATGGAACCATATGGTTATTTCATATGAAATCCTACATGTATAAGAGGTGAGAATCGAACTCAGGTGATAGGAGTTCTTTTCAGCTTAACAAACCAACTTTGCTACCAGTAATTCAATGGTTTTATATGCAAAAACAACCTTTTATTAACCAATTAACCTCCCTACCTTCTACATAGGACCGCCACTGATCCAACCTCGGCCTCAATTCCTACCAAACATATGATTATTTCATCTACAATGCAATCATGGTATTCGTTTATAAAACCTTCCATTGTTAATTAACTCAAACCACGACACTTGAAGCATTGGTGTGACCTTGGGAAAATTGACCAAAAGATGTACATCAAACAATTGTACATTTATCCTCTAAAAACATATATTCGAACCATCAAATCTGCAACTCATCAAATCACACAGAAGTATGGAACAAAACAAATTAGGGTCTAATCACTACTTAATTTCAATGTCTAAACAAAGAAACACATAGATGGTATCAAAAACTAATTACGGTCCAGAATCCAGAAATAAGACCGGCTGAAGGGGAAATTAAACCCTAAAATAACGAAAAGGGATTATAGGACAGCCGCAGAAACACAAATCTATATATACACTTTTGAAGACATTTATGAAATAAATCTTGAAGTTCATAATTTATTTACAAGCATGCCATTGGCATTAATTATTAATTTATTTTTCATTTAATTAATTAATATTAAATTTTTTATTTTTGAAAATAAGATTTCCCATCCTAAATAAATTTCCAAAACAATCGTAACCACTCCCTTTAACATTAAGTATTAAGTTTATAGTTAATTTAATTAATATTAAGTTTCCAATTTTACAAAACAATATTTTCTCCATACACAAATTTCCTAAACAATCGGCCTAATCAATAAACGAATTGATTTTCGATCTTAGATGAGGATATGTGGCCAAGATTTTTGATCTCAATGCATTGATTTTTCCCTGAAATATATGTTCAAAATCAAATAAAATTTAAATGTTAAAATATATCATATCTCAAGAATACTCCAGAAATATTACAAAATATTATACATATTATAACACATTCTTAATATTCCAAAAATTAAAAATAAATTCACATAAAAATTTACACAAACATACTATATAAGCATATACCTCTGTTTAATTCTAGAGAACAAAACAAATCTAGAATTTTATAAACTATCTAATAACAAATTTAATGTAATTAGGTTATAAACTTTATAAAACGTATGAAAAAGAAAAAAAATTATAAACAAAATTCTAAATTAAATAGACAAAAGTTAATTAATTGAGAATTTGAAAACTAAATAAATTAAAAATTATTATTTAAAATACAATAATTTATAATTTAGTTCCGCGGTATACCGCGGATGAAATCCTAGTCTCTTACAAAATTGAGATGCGAAATCAAAGAAGGCCACCGCATAAATCCATTACCAGAAACCATAACTAAAGTTTTCAGATTCTGCAACTTAATCTACATTTGAAATCAAGATCGTAACAACAAATTCTGCAACAGCGGTGAAAAAAAGAAAGAAACCCTAAAAAATTCAGACTCGCGATCCCAAAATCAACATCTACGGTTTGATTTTTAACGAGGTGTTCCTATTCGTTATTGTCGTGCTTTCAATCGGAGGGGCTACTACTTGTGGTCTTATGCTTCGTGGGATGTTACTTGAAACAAAAATCATGATTGGTGTTGGTGCTTTCGGATGCTTCATTTGGCTGGTGACTTTTGTAGTGTTCTTGGATGGGAGAATCAAACTGCTCCTCGACATCTGCGATGAAAGATTGAGAAGTTTGTGCGACTTCTTACGATATCTTTTTTTTCTGAAAATGTTACCGTTGTGAGCTTTTTTTCTTTACAAAATCAAACAATCTATACTAATATTTTTGCAGCAGTTTTTGCTTCTATCATCTTTTTTTGATAAATTTAAATGTAGTGAATCATCATATAATACATAAAATTAATAAAAAATTGTATTTTTCCTGCATATATTATGATTTGAATTTTTTTAAAACAAATATATATTATTCAATTAATATAAAAAGTATGTGTTCAACATACATTTACACATACTTTTTATAGTAAATTTACCGTATATAGTAAATTATAGAATTTCAAGAAATTATAATTTATAACTGATATATCTAAACTTGATAAAAAGTTTAAAATTATGAATGTTTCAACATACTAAAATTTGAACATAACACAAACGAGTTATATTACATGATAGGTTATATGATATTACATGATTGAATTGATAATTGTAAAAAATAAAATATCATTAATATGATATTTCAATACGGGTTAAATCCTTATTTTACTATTTTAACAACATCATATAAAATATGTGGAGTCAAACTGATTTAATTAAAATTGTATTAAACAAAAATTATTGTGCGGTATATCAGAGAGCATAATCGAGTCATAATCTAAAATTGTTGTGCGATATACCGCGAGTCATAATCTAAAATTAACAAAAAAACTTTTTCTTTTTTTCGGTAAATTAATTAAATTAACAAAAAGACTACATTAAAAAATTAGTATTAAAATAATATATTAATAAAAAAATATAAAAAATTTGTCCAGTAGTGTACCGCGGATCAGAAACTATAACAATAGAGAGATTTATCGATTCTATTAGCTTCTTTATATATTATCAAAACGCCCTTCATTTTTCAGATATTTTCTTTATACTTTTGCCGGAAGCTAATTATTGTGATGGGCCAGACGGTCCAATCCAAGCCCGTTTGCACACAAAAACAAAAAAATCCAAGCCCGTTTTTATGTTAACCTGTGCGTTTTGTAGCATCATGACCTCTTGATTCTTCTCTCTCACGCTCTCCTCTATTTCTTGTTAAAAACGCTAACCTGCGTTTGTATTTTTTTTGTGAAGTTTTCTTATGTAAAAATTTCTGTTTTATGCTTTAAAGCACAAAAATTTGATAGGGGGCAATCATGCAATATCTCACAATTTAACATAGATTGCTCTGCTCCTCTCTCACAATAGAAAGACAACTTGAGCCGACTCTCCAAGCGTTTTTCATAAGAATCCTTACCTGGATTGTAGTACTGCAAGATGGAGCCATTTCAGAGTGATGAACACATTGCTTGCTAAATGATTTAAGGCAAGCCTGACTGATGACCAGGTAAGCCACGCTGCAAAACAAGTGAACATCAAAAGAAGGAGATCAGAACTAAACACGATAAGTATAAAACAGTGCGTTTATTTGATATCCTAAATGACAAAAGGTATGCATTTTCCACTTAAGCTGGCAGTAATTCCATGGGTAGATTATAGGTTGTGTGATAATGAAAAAAGAAAAGAGCAAATATAGCAGTTGGCAGTAGTTGTTCTGTCTTTGTTTTTTTTTTTAATAATCATATTATTATGTCTCCTCTGTTACAGTTGTTAACTTCAACAAGTCTATCAAATTAGGGGTAATTTATCAGCTTTATTTGTTCTCTTTCTCTAGGTCTTTTATTACCTCATGATCAATGTTTTGGCATTACCTCAGGTAAGCAACAGACTAGAAGTATCAACACCATGATGCTCAATGTTTTTGCATCACTGTAAAATTTTACTTACACACGTCTCTTTCTTACCTCATCTTTCAGACAACACTAGAGAGTGAACTACAAAACCTTTACCAAATGGGGTTCGTCTCAAATCCATCGACTACGTCCAGTTTCTCACCTAATGGTAACTAGAAGCTACCCAAATTCACTTCTCTCATCTCTCTGTCTTTTTTCAAATCTATTTCTGTTTTTGATAATTTCTTCTTATCCATTGAAACCAGAGCTCTAGAATTTCAAGGAAAACTTGCAGGGAGTTTGTATAGAAGATGGCTTTGGTTCTAAGTATCATATGTGTGTTCTTCCGTTCCATATTATTATTTTTTTCCTAAAGCAGAAGGATTTTAATTCTCAGTTGTTGTTGTTTTATTTTCTCAAGGAAGAATGCATTTATTAAATATGGAAAACAGAAAAGCATTGCTTTGTCAAAATCTACAAACATAATTTAAAGAAAAGATATAGCCACAGTTGAGTCCAAAACTAAGAAAAATAAAGCAACTCGTTAAATGGTTTGTAAGACCGTATGAAGTTGCTGAATGTAGTAGCTACTTAATCTTAATGCAGTGCGGATTATTCCCCAGCACCAAAGCAAGGAATGAACCAACGACCCTCTCCAATCAAAGTGCCACGATGTTGAAAAGGTTCGATCGTCTGCTTAGGAGGAATCTCATATGCAGAGATCTTGTGCGTAGCAATCTCATAGGCAGCGACATCCCGAATAGATGATGAAGTAGAAGTGTGACTGTAGTAAATGGAATCTTTCTTCATTCCGGATACACCTTTGGTTGGTAAAGTGACGCTCAAATCCCAAAGCAACGCTTCCTCGTTCTCCAAAGAATGCACTCTCTCCCAGTACGCAGCATTGCCACACCCTGCGATCCAAAACGCATCCTTCTTCTTCCCAGAACTCACTTGTGAAAGACTAGAGAATATGACAACTTGTAACGCCAGCAGCTTCCATGAGCTTCTCCGTCCGTCCGATCGCCGAGTGTGAAAGTCAAGCGCTGAGTGAGAGAAACACTTTCGATGAATTAGCGGGTTCTCTCACTCACGTGACGCCCAATAAAAACGTATGATGTACCTAATAATAAAACGTGATTATGGATGGAACCATATGGTTATTTCATACAGTAGTAAGGTTCAATCAACACTAAATTTGTCTAAGTATACGGTATACCTCTTACACAACACTAAAAAATCCGGTAATTCGTTGGTTTTATATGCAAACACAATCTTTTATTAACCAATTGACCTCCCTACCTTCTACATAGGTCCGCCACTGATCCAACCTCAGTCTCAATTCCTACCAAACATATGATTATTTCATCTACAACGCAATCATGGTAATCGTTTATAAAACCTTCCATTGTTAATTAACTCAAAACCACGACACTTGAAGCATTGGTGTGACCTTGGGAAATTGACCAAAAGATGTACATCAAACAATTGTACATTTATCCTCTACATACCTATATTCAAACCATCAAATCTGCAACTCATCAAGACCAATTGAACAAGAGATATCGCCTCACATCATAATCTTTAATGGAATCATGAATTATGAGGAGTGGACAAGCCGGTGATCATACCAATTCATAGTTGTGGCGTCTCAATTAGCTTTTGCTGGACTTTACCACGCTTCTATAACACAATTTTTTGTCACAACCATTCCCTAACTTGTAGTAACAAAATAAATTTGAAGTTGAACAATACTCCATTCCCTAACTTGTAGTAACAAAATAAATATGGTAATGAAGATATGTAATTTCTAAAATTTATTATTTACTTTGATAAATAACTAAAACTAACAATAAAAACTCTAGTGTGGAGTTTGATCTTTTGTTTGTGTAAATTTCCGAGTAAATCTCCGCCTATTTCGAATGTTGTGAGCAAGATCCCACAGCGATCAGCTTCCTTGAACTGTTGTAGTGCTGATCTTCCATCAGCAGATTTGCTAAGTTTAACACATAGCAGACCACTCTACAGAAAACAAGTGATGTAGTTAAAACAAAGTGTATAACTCTCTGCGTCCTATAGAGATCATGACATCCAAAGATTTTATAAACAAGCCCCCACACACAAACTCTTACCTTGGTAATTTTCTTCTTAAGTAGCACCAAGAAACTCTCAAAACTGCTGAAGACGGCAGCTTTTGCACTTGAATCAAACTCCAACATCAAGACTATCTCCTCCAGCTATCAAATGTGTAAAGAGATAGATGAGCAATTTGAGAAGAGACAAAACAAATTAGACATAAGTAGTAAAACCATATTCATACCAGAGCTTCAGCATTTGAACCGTAATTTTATTCTGTTCAATTCGGCAGTATTTAAGAATTCTGAATAAACCGAGAAATCGATTAAACCGATTAAACCAATTTAGTAATCAAATAAAACTTGGTAATGAATATATGTAATTTCTAATCAATATTGGCTTTGATTGGTAACATGACTTAATATTGAGTTAAGTTGAGTTATGGACCTAACTCAAAGTTTATTTAAAAATGTTACCAATCAAGAATAAAACTAAATTTTTTGAAGTTGAGTTTGAATAATCATATGTGTTATGGTTGATGTACAAATTTGAGGTATATCCTTTGTAAAATTGTTAACTCAAAAGATTATTCAACATCATGGAATTTTTCATGAGTTAAGATGTGGTAAGTTGAGTTAGCTATTTTTTTAATTAAAAAAACGAAAATACAGTTATATAAAACAAAATTTTTTTTTTTGTTTAATTCATATATCAATAAAAATAAATTTTACCTTTTTATTTTATTTAATAACTTTTTTATTAGTTATTTTGAATTTTTTTATATTTTGCTATTTTTGTTTTATCATTTGAATCAAATTAGGCATAGATCTAATATCATAAGATTGTAAATATTATGAAATACATGTAGTTATTTTTATTAATATATTTTATTATTAAATTATTTTAATTTATTTTATTAATATTTTTTACTAATATATTTTTTTTTTATTTTATTAAATTTATTCACTAAACTTTTTAATAATTATAATTATTAATCATTTTCAATTAAAATTAGTTAAATAATACATACTGCAATATCTACCACATAAGTGTCACCAGTCAGTAATTTTGGTAAGATTGATAAATCATATTCTTACAGCAATTCATTACATCAAACTGATATTTTTATCACATAGTTTTTACTGCAAAATACATCTGTATTATAATATTCTCTGCAACTCAACTTAAAAAAACTATGTTACCAGTCAGAGCCATTGTTTACTTTAATAAACAATTAAAACTTTAAAAAAAAACTATAATGTGGAGTTTGGTCTTTTGTTTGCTTAAAAATATACTATATTAATTTCGTCCACCATAGCCATCACCAAGATCATTGGCACACCATCAAAACAAAAGATGGAAGTGAAAGTCTATCAAAACTTCGTCATGCATAAATTATGTTTCTATCTAAGAGTCGATCTACACTTTGGACCAACACAATAAACTCTCGTTTCTTATTATCTTATACTACTACTTTTATATAAGTACAGCGGATTGTTATGGTTTTGAGGATATAAAGATATGATTTGCGATCATAATTAAGATACTAGGAATCTTGAGCATCATTGCAAATAAAAGAGAATGGACCACCACCACTACTGTAGTTTAAGTTATAAAAATAGGGTCCACACAGAAGTAGTCCGCGCGCGCGTGGTCGCAGGATCTTCTCGCTTTAATGGTGTTTCACTGTAATCAAAGTTAAACATTTTCTACTTAAAGTTGAGTTTAATAAGGAACTTGTGTCTTTAATTTAACCTACTCCATTAAGGTTTCTTAATCATTCCTTTACTCACTTTCTACGTGTGTCATTGTTCTTTTACAGCACATGATACGGTGATTAGATTGTGTACTGTATTCTGTTTATACATTGGTTAGTTGGTGAAATTATACAACTGTACATATCTACGATATGATGCTTGTAACTTTATTATAAGGATAGTTATTTCGAGATTTTACTTAAAAAAATTAAACTCTATAAATATTACACCACATTACTAATTATGAAATTAAAAATTAATTTTATATATTCAAAATTAAAAAATCATAATTTTTGGTACAAAAATACTATAAACTTTTTTAAAATTTCTATCATACTTTACTTTTACGTTCAGGCCAATGAATGTGTACATACTGTATATGTATTTATACGTTTAGTAAGATAGTAAACTAATCTGGTCCCATATAATTATTAGAGTAATGTAGAAAGAGTTGTGTGCAAGTTTCACTTATCATAATTTGGTTGGATCTTAAATCTTCTGCTTGTTTGCAATGATGAGAAGCATTTCCAAGTTGAATAAACAAGTTATAATTTCCAAACCTAACTAGTACAATTATAAATACATCCTTATTACAAGCTATAATATTGATTAAAAAATACTACTACTAATGTAAAAAAAAAGGGTACTCCATATAGTAGAGCATAAAACACATGTATAGAGACAAGAGCGGCTATTACACGAGAGAGGGATCAACTGGGGGTTACAGCTAGTTAACAACCAAGATTGTGGGGTTTGACCAAATAATTAAAAGGTTTGACCATATGATTTATTGGTTGTTAGGGGGGTAGTTATCCCATGCTTAAGAACTACGAAACTCTACTAGTCTAGTTTCTGCAAGTCTTATTAACAGCTGTACCTTGACTATGAGTTATATATACATATAAAGCAAAATTTTATTTTATTATTAAAAAAAAACTTAATGAAAGTATAAGATTCCCTTATATTCCTTATGTTTCCTCCTATAAATACTAGTTTTTTGGTACTAATCTAGGATTTTTATTGTTGACAACAAACAAAGTTATTCATAACATAAATTAGCTTCTGCATCAAAATCTCTTAATTAAAGAGGGGTTTAAGGCAACTATCAATTTTAGCTGTTTTTTTTTACTATGGTTTACATTCATAACGAGTAGTAGTATGAGTATTGTTTTGGGGGAAACGAAAAATAAAAATAAAAGAAGACAAGTAAAAAATACTAGAAATCGTCAAAGTCTTGCCAGTGTAACTTTGCTTGTTTTCGGAAAATGACATCACAAACAAATAGTATCACCTAGATTTTAGGATCCTTCATAAACTTTACGCACTGTAAATCTATAACGGCATTTTCAATAAAGCAGGAATTTTTTTTTGTTTGCTGAAATTATTTTTGTTTTTGTTTTTGTCAAGTTGCAATATTGCTAAAATTTACAGAAACAATAATTCCCTCGTGCCATATTCTTTTATGAAGTTTACAATAATTCTGAGCAAGAATGAACTGAAATGATTTTTTTCTGATATAGGAAATTACCAAAATGATGTGATCACAACATTATTACTAGAATGAGTATTATTAACAAGAAAAAATCTAATCAAAATGAGACTAAACTGTTTCAAAAAAAGTAGGCATACGGCGTATATTCACAGTTAATAGAAATTTATAATAGTAAAAAAAATTGAAGAAACAAAAGAATAAAAAATATTGCTTGGATCCAACGGCGTGGAGATGAGATCTAAACGTAGTGGTTTAATCACACGGCTGTTACAAAAGCTGAACGTAAAATTATTCCAAAAGAGGGTTAGTTGGCACTCAGAACAAAAATATGAGTGTGTCACAGCAAAGAGTCTTCTGTTAGAATATATAGTTGGCAATTTGTGTCAGTAAAAATAATATTATCTACTTATATATATATGCTGTGTATATACATACATGCATGTATGTGTGTACTTCTATGATATAATATTCTAAAGCACATGTCAGAGTAGAAGCTAGAAAGCAAAGCTTGGGCATGAAGAGAAGAACCTCTTGCTTGTACAATGAGACTTTGAGATAATTAGAAATAATAAGAATGACTCTCCCTTTTACTATTGTTTGAGAAATTGATTGATAGCATGGTGTAAAATCTGCATTTTTACCATTTACAATGTCAAATCTACCTAACATTCAACTCTTTTTGAAAAAAGAATAATGTTAATTACTTAATTGCATTCAATAATAGAGACTCATAAATATCACAATTATTATAGATGTTGGGCCTTTCTTGTGTTGGAAGGAAAAAAGTGAAAAAAAAAACAAAGGGTAAACTAGTGTAATTTAAAATACTAAAAAGGTGTAAAAGTTAAGACATGTATTTATCAAAAGAAAAAAAGTTAAGACATGTTAGAGAGGGTAGATTAGGTTGTGTAATAATGAAAAAAGAAAAGAGCAAATAAAGCAGTTGGCAGTAGTTGTTCTGTCTTTGTTTTTTTTTTTATAATCATATTATTATGTCTCCTCTGTTAGTGTTGTTAACTTCAACAAGTCTCTCAAATTAGGGGTAATTTATCAGCTTTATTTGTTCTCTTTCTCTAGGTCTTTTATTGCCCATTAAACACAATTATTATTACTGTTCCTTTTGATTCTATAAAAAGTTCAGAACTTGATGCTTGGCTTTGTTGCTTGTTCAAGTACCCAACATATTGTGTGAATCTCTCGTGTTTTTTTCTTTCTTTTATTTATTCCCTTTAAAATTCCTCTACATTCCCCCAATTCAAGCAAAAACAGCATTTGATACCCTTTCAATTAAGTGTACCATCTCTTCCCTTATATATCTGATTTAGGTTTTACAGTGATGTAAATTCCCACCGAAGAATTTGATTCTTCTTTTGTACTCTTTCGAAAGCAACCACAAATCTTGGAGTATCTCAAACAGGGTTTGTCCTCCACATTTCATTCCCAAAAATAAAATTCTTAATCCTCTGTCTCTCAATTTCCTTCATTTTAAAAATTCTTGGTTCTATGATCTCACAAGCAAGCTTACATTACATTCATATGTTAAAGGCCAAATAAGACTGAAGAAGAGATTGGTTATGAGATAGTGACTTTGCTATCTCTCACACTCTTAAAAGCGAATCTACTTTTCTTTTTTCTTTTTTATTTTCTTTCTCTCTCTGGTTAAGCACTTGTGAGCTGTAACTTAGCTAAATCCATTACTTGTTACCACTTTATGCTCTGAAAGTTCTCAGCTTTCTTTGTCTATGATAAGTCTATTTTGTTCTCTTTAATTATTTTCTGCTTCTTCCCTTGACTTGAGTACGAATAAGCATTTGATCCTAGGGTTCTCTCTCTCTCTCCATACCTCTCTTCTCTTTCCTAAAAGAACCTGTGACTTGCTCTTCTGCTACATTAGATTTGATGCTCTCTTGATTTTTTATCTTTTCTTTCACTTCTTCCTCTTTTTTCCTCCCCACTGTATAAAAATCTGCTAACTGGGTTTACTTCAGTTGTTCCTTGTCAACAAAGTAGCAAAAACCAGGTTTTGGAAAATTGGAAACTTTTCTTGTTGAATCAGAATAGAATGGGTGGTGAGAGTAATGAAGGAGAGATGGGTTTTAAGCATGGAGATGATGAGAGTGGGATCTCAAGAGTTGGAATTACGCCAATGCCTCCCTTGTATGCAAAGGCAGATCCTTTCTTCTCTTCTGCAGATTGGGATCCAGTTGTCAATGGTGGTGGTGGTGGTGGTGGTGGCTTCTCTAGCTCTAATTACCACCCATCAATGGGGATGGATAATCCAGGGATGAGTTGCTTCTCTCATTACCAACCCGGTTCGGGTTCGGGCTATGCAGCAGAGATGCCTCATAGTCTTCTTCCGTTTGGTGATTGTGGAGGTGGTCAAATTGGTCATTTTCTTGGTTCAGACAAGAAAGGGGAAAGTGTTGCAAGATTGATCAGAGCTGGAGAGTCTCATGATGATCATCATCAGGTTTCAGATGATGGTGGTGTTCTTGGTGCTTCCCCAATTGGGAAAAGAAGGCAACCTGAAGCCGAATCACAATGGAACAAGGTATATAATAAACTTTACAGGAATTGGTTTTGGTAGCATTAGATTCTAAGATTATGATAAGAACAAATTAGAAAAAGACTGAAGCTTTAGATGGTTTGGGGCTGAACAAGTGAGTGTTGTTGAATTGGCAGAAAGCTGTGGAGGAATTTCAAGAAGACCCTCAAAGGGGAAGTGATCAGAGCCAGAAGAAACACAAAAATGATCAGAGTAAAGAGACGGTGAACAAGGAGAGCTCACAGAGCGAAGAAGCACCTAAAGAAAACTACATTCATATGAGGGCAAGAAGAGGTCAAGCCACTAATAGTCACAGTCTTGCAGAGAGGGTAAGGACTCTTTTACCGATATATATCGTTTACGAGAATCCGCTCTTTGTGTTTCTACTGGTTCTGAGAAGTTTGCTGTTTCGTTTGTTGTTCGAAGGTTAGACGAGAAAAGATTAGTGAAAGGATGAGACTGCTTCAAGAACTTGTTCCCGGATGCAACAAGGTAGAGTGGGGGCTTAAGCTTAGAGGTTGCTTTGAGCAGTTTAACTTCCTTTGGTTTCCAATAAATTGTTTCTGAATGTCTTCATTGTTGACAATTGTTCAACTAGATCACCGGGAAAGCTGTTATGCTCGATGAAATCATCAACTATGTTCAGTCATTGCAACAGCAAGTTGAGGTAAGAATATCCCAACTTAGTTTGGTCACATTATGGTCTGAAAGAGGTTTTAAGTTCTGATGATTGATTATGTGTAACACTGCTTTAATTTCTTCAGTTTTTGTCTATGAAACTTGCGACGGTGAATCCAGAAATCAACATTGATATAGACAGGATTCTTGCCAAAGATGTAAGAGCTCGAATTCCCTCAAAACTTTACATGGAAACATTAGTCTGCAAGTTATGAATAAGTAGTACTAAACCTGCCACTTTCTCCTTTCAGCTTTTGCAATCAAGAGACAGAAACACTCCTACACTTGGGCTGAATCCTTTTACCGGTTTTCAAGGGACCATACCGAACCTTTCTACCACCACAAATCCACAATACAACTCATTACCTCAGGTAAGCAACAGAGCTAGAAGTATCAACATCATGCTCAATGTTTTGGCATCACTGTAAAATTTTCTTTACACACGTCTCTTTCTTACCTCATCTTTCAGACAACACTAGAGAGTGAACTACAAAACCTTTACCAAATGGGGTTCGTCTCAAATCCATCGACTATGTCCAGTTTCTCACCTAATGGTAACTAACTAGAAGCTACCCAAATTCACTTCTCTCATCTCTCTGTCTTTTTCAAATTTATTTCTGTTTTTGATAATTTCTTCTTATCCATAGGTCGATTGAAACCAGAGCTCTAGAAGTTCAAGGAAAACTTGCAGGGAGTTTGTATAGAAGATGGCTTTGGTTCTAAGTATCATATATGTGTTCTTCCGTTCCATATTATTTTTTTTTCTAAAGCAAAAGGATTTGAATTCTCAGTTGTTGTTGTTTTATTTTCTCAACGAAGAATGCATTTATTAAATATGGAATCCAAGTCTACAAGCATAATTTAAAGAAAGATATAGCCATAGTTGAGTCCAAAACTAAGAAAAATAAAGCAACTCGTTGTTAAATGGTTTGTAAGACCGTATGAAGTTGCTGAATGTAGTAGCTTCTTGATCTTCAAACTCATTTCGAGGAGTCAGAACAATCAAAGAAAACATAGAGTTAATATGTAGTGCGGATTATTCCCCAGCACCAAAGCAAGGAACGAACCAACGAGCCTCTCCAAAACGAAAAGGTTCGATGGTCTGCTTAGGAATCTCATATGCAGAGATCTTGTGCGTAGGAATCTCATAGTCATAGGCAACGACATCCGGAATAGATGATGAACTAAAAGTGTGACAGCAGTAAATGGAATCTTTCTTGATTCCGGATACACCTTTGGTTGGTAAAGTGACGCTCAAATCCCAAAGCAACGCTTCCTCGTTCTCCAAAGAATGCACTCTCTCCCAGTACGCAGCATTGCCACACCCTGCCATCCAAAGCACATCCTTCTTCTTCCCAGAACTCACTTTGTCCCAGTATTCTCTAGTGCTACCCATCTTGTAGACTTGGAACCTCATTCTTAGGTCGTCTATGCCTATCCCGCATTGGACCATCAGAACATCTCCAGACATGGTTAGTTTGATTCTGTTAATACCTAAAAAAATCTTGGGATCGAAAAGGTCGATGGGCGTATGGATGATTGTAGATTTCTCTTGGCAAGTCTCCAAGAGAAAAGTCCAAGATTCTGATGCTACCATCGTAAGTATGAATGTAAAGCTTCTTGTCTTTGTAGGCCATATCCGAACACAGACTGCTTTGCGGAATCTCAAACCACTCTTGGTCTCTTTTCCTGCAATAACATATGTAGGAACCCCAACAATATGTCCACACAACTAAGTAGTCTTTGGTTTTTTCGTCTACCCACAAAACCGCAGTGTCCACTATTTCATCCTGTCCGCAGTGTTGAAGGAACTTAGCGATGCGGTTTGAATCTAGAGGTGGGAGGCGAATGAGCTTTGGAGTGAAAGGATTAATGATGTAGAAATTGGGTTCCTTATTGTCAAAGACCAAGACCCAACTCCCACAAGTGGCCACGCCACGACACTTGGCAAACCGACCAAAGTATCCCGTTCTGTAAAACTTTGCTTCTTCCGAATTAAACAAGAGCCAGTGCGTGTCTTCGTAGAGAATCAACCACGGAGTATGGTTTTGTCTAGGTGAGGATGATTTGGAAGCAGAGTACCACGACGAACAAACGGTCTTAGCTCTAGCAAAATCTGTAAAGCTCAAGTGCTTGAAGACCAATGACAAGATGTCTGGGATTAGTTCCGACCAATTCGGAGTACCATGCATCATCATCTGTTGCCATATCGCTCTAATCGGTTTCGAATTCGTATGATTCGGATGCGTCACGTATATAAGTTGTGTAACACACAATGTAGGTTTTTGTGACTATTTTGTTTCGTAGTAAAAAAGTAAAATCTTATAAAATTAAGGAAAATAAATATTGAGTAAAAAAAAAAGGGTAAATAATAGGAGTAAATTAGTAGAGTAATAAAAATTTATGACCAGCGAGATCGGAGAACCACTCAAATCTCCGGCGAAATCCCTAATTTCAAAAAAAAAAATCTACCGTCACCAGGGAACAATCGAATTCCGATTCCGTCGAGGTAAATTTCTCAGATTCAGAACTCGAAGATCCTGTGGCGTCGGACGACTTGAACAAGGGAGAAGAGCAGAAACTGTACTAAGGTGCTCACTTTAATTTCTCAATTGGGTCTCACAGTTTATATTTGCACAGGAGACGTCAGTATCGTTTGAATATTTTTATTGCTTTCTATCAGATATCGAAAGCGCGGGGAATTATGAGACAAGGACCATGCTCTGAAGAAGATTGCTTTGGCTTGTTGAAGCAGTTCGAGCATGTTCTTGAATCTGACCCTCTTATGTGAGTATTATTATTATAATGTTCTTCCCCATCTGGGATACGTGGAATCCTGTTTTGAGTTTTGTATTTTTCCTATGACATTATAGTGATTTTTATCTCTGAATTCAGTGATGAAGTAGGGTTTATTCACCCCTCACAGTTCACCTTACTGGATAAAGAAGCAGGTTTCTCCAATGTGCATCTCCAGCCTAACGATGAGACCTCTAGTAAGTTCTGGAATCAAGATCACAAATTGGGAATATCCACTGATATACTTGTTCAGTTATGTAAAGATGCCAAACGTGTGTTTCTCCTTGCGCTTGAGGAGTACAAATGCCATGGAAACGCATGTAATGAGCCTCAGATTAAGAGCATCTCTTCTACTTTAGAGAGTGAAGTCATGACGCATAGCCAAGCTGTTTTGCTGTTAAGCTCAGACTTTGGAACTGCATGGAATGCTAGGTACTCATATTAAGTACATAAGTGTTATAATTGGCTTGATTTGTAGTCCTAGTGGTTAACCTCATCTTTAATGTGTTTCCTGGAGATAGGAAGCTGATATTGTCAAAAACGGATCAACTTTACGCATTTACAGAAGAACTTCGTCTTTCTGGGCTCGTTCTTTCCAATTCTCCAAAGAGTGAGTCAACATGGAGCCATAGGTTTGTCTTTCTTTATGATTCAATGTATTTATTATCCTTTTGTAATGCAAACACACTTTCTGATCTTAAGTGCATCTTAGTTTCTGTTACACCCTGAATTGTTCCTTCTTGTTCTTGTCCATTTACTCTCCTCATAATTTTTGATTGTTATTTTAACAGAAGGTGGATAATTAAGATGATTTCTCGGAGATTTTCTACACCACAAGAGATTATAACCAAAGAATCTGAGTTAGTGGAATCAGTAGGCGAGGTTTAGTTCCAGATTTGATGCTTTAGTTAATGAAGGTTCATCATATATCTAATGAAATATATATTGGTTTTTCCTAGTCTTCACAATTTGGCTATCATGTAAATATTTAACTGTTGGTCACTCCAAGATTTCTATTTGTTGATCCTCAAAGTCCATTCTCCTATTACTATGACACACATGACACAACCACTTACTCTGCTCCGAAAAGAAACTGGCTCCTAACCAAACTACATGCCTTTTGCAGAGATCAAAGATGAACTATCGTGCGTGGTATCACCGTTGCTGGTTGGTTTCCTACATGGAAGTTGAGCAGGTAAAATCACCTTCGGCATTTCTTTTCTTTAGATATCTTGATCTTTTGAACACATGGTCTGAACTTGGAAACATTTCATATAGTTAGATTTCTCTGAATTCATTAATTGGTTACTTTTGTAAGCTGAACTTGTGAAAATTTCATATGGTCGAAGATACACCATAAATTTTCTCTGATATGTGATTTTGATGACATATATATGTTGTATGTCCTAGGTGATACAAGAGTTGAACAAATCTAAAAGGTGGGCAGGGCTTCATGTAGCCGATAGTTCTTGCTTCCATTATCGCAGAGTAAGAGTCGCATATTTCCGCTGATGTGATTGTGGTAAAGCTAGAGTAGAGTATACACCAATCTAACTTACTCCATGTTATCTTCGGTCTTGGAAGTAAAAAGTACATCTATCATCATTCTCCACTGAATCTGGTGAAGTGTTCCATGCAGCTCAACTGATTTTGTTTTCATTAATGTCCAGCGGCTGATGCTCAAGATATTGGATTCGCTTTATGTGAAAGGAAGCAATGCTTATGATAAAACTCAGGCACATAAAATCTGGAAGGTACGCTTTGTCTTTCCTTTGCTAACCCATACCTGTTATGGTACCATTACTATTTCGCCGGGTAATCTTATTTTTACATCTGTGCTACAATTATATGACAGGAAGAGCTGGATTGGAACAAAGGATTGGTAGAACGTTACGTAGGACGAGAGGTATGATTATCTTTGATTTTCACAAATGAATTAGTGTAGAGATGGGCACAAATGTATTGTATTGTTGTAAAAGCTACTAAAATATTCAACAATGTGTTTGACTGGTAGAAGAGTATGACCAAAGTTGAATTTTTGTATACTACCGTATCATAGAGACACGAAGTTAGATTTTATAAACGCAGCCCAAGTACATAATTTCTCTCTCGTAAGCTTCATTGCGACAGTGGTTTGGACGACAAAGAGAGTTTTCTAGATAGTTTGTTGTCATGCTACTATGGAGATGATCGAATTAGTGACCTATTTGAGTTGTTGCTCTTTTTATTTCAGGCACTATGGCTTCATCGGCGGTTCCTCTCTCTTAATTGGATAATGCATTTCACTTCCAAACATTTAGATGTTTCACCTGAAACTGCAGAGAGTATCATTATGAATGAAGAGATTGCCATCTTCATTAATAATGAGATCCATCTTCTAGAATCTTCTATGACCATTCCGGATACCAAATTTGAAGATTATCAAGCTCAAGCATTGCATGCTGTTGCCTATATTCTATGGCTGACAAAGGTAAAAATTGCTACTATTGTCAATCACACAAGTGCAGAAGCAGAACAATAGGTTGGGAGTATTCCGTATAGCAGAAGGATGGAAATATGTTGGACTTGACGTTTCCTCTTTTTTTTATTTATTGTCTGAGTTGTTTGAATTTGATGATTCATTGATTTCTGATATGCATTCGTTTATGTGAGCAGAAAATGCCAGAATTGAGGAGAATGCTCGAGGAGAAGCTTGGAACAGAGAAAGTGAAGTGTTTACTGAGCACAATTGGTGAAGATAGACCCTCACTTTTGCATCATTTGGTGAATGTCTGAAGACTTCGGAGATTTCAAAAGGCAATAATATATTTTTACACTTTTACGTTAATAGGTAGAAGAAGACTGCGTTCTGCAGAAGATGTTGTCAAACTATGTCTCAGAATCTGTTTTGACTTTTTGTTTCCTTTGCCGACATAGCTTGCTTAATATAAGTTGGTTGATTTAATGAAGAAGTTGACCGTGACAAATCTTTATTATCAACTGTTAATTACTCCCTCCGTTTCACAAAGAGTGTCAGTCTGGAGATTTTTCTTTGTTTCACAAAGAGTGTCACTCTACAATTCCAATGCATTATTTTATATTTTCAATGTATATTTAACATTAGATTTTCTAGTTTTACCCTTAATCTATAACTAAATAAACTTATTAAATGAGGGCATATTTGTATAATTTAATGTTTTCTTAATTTGTGTGAAATATGTCTAAATGACATTCTTTGCGAAACGGAGGGAGTAAATGAGAACATATGGTGATCAATGAAAGGGTTGCAAAGGAAGAAACGCATCATCGAAAAGCCAATATGGGTTACAAGGGTTGCTAAGTTTGGACAAACAACAAAACAGTTGATGGAAGCAAAAGATTAAAAAGTCATTATGCATTGACACAATCAATAATCATGAAAAGATGCCAAACCGGTTAAGTGGGGACATACCGCATAAAGCATGATGTATCGTATAAAGGTAGCCAGTTGCTAATTGCTATTATTGTATAGTCAAATGGGGAATATTTAATATGAGGGGTCAGGTCCCTTTGTTAATGGGGGGTCTCACTGTCACACTTCTCACCACCACGCGAAACATACATGAAATTGGGATTAAATATGGGTTATATTAGTATGTTACCTTTTCAATTTTTCCCGGGCAAGAAACAGTTTTAACAGTCGTTATCAAAATAACACGTGTCAAAATCGCAACGATACAATTAAGATCGAAGGGAGATAAATGAGCCGACAAGGAAGTCGCAATCACAAAGGCTAATAAGTCCTAAACGGACGTGATACTAGTTTGGGGCCATTGTGGTTACGCCACGTCGTATGATCTGTCAATTTAACACCACCCGACGTGGAATTCTTCATTTTATTGATATTTTCAGTTATCATATGAGTTTATATCTTTCCTCTAAAGTAATTATAATAAATAAAAAAATCTTCACCTAATCATTTCATTATCTCTATCTCTTTTTTAGAAAAGCAATTAATTATTTTGAATTTTGTAGATTTTTTTTTATTTTTATTTTTAATTTTTCATATATATTGAATTAAGTAGTAGTAAGCGAATTCTATGGCGGATTTGGGTTGGTTAAAAGCAAGAAGTTAGGGTTTTTGATTCTTCGGGTTTTCAGATTCCTTTCAAGTCAAAGCAAAGCAATCGCCTTTTCGTCCATGTGAGTCCCATAATTCTCCTTTTTTTTTTTTTTTTCGATTTCGTTGTTTGTTAATGATGTACCATATCAAACTCCTCCTGTAATTTTGATCGAATCTCATCATCTGGGGATTTTTTTGTTCGTTTCGTTCGTTTTTTGAATTGTTGTATTGAAATCAAACTATGTATCATTTTCTTCGATTCATCTGTTCATGGTGTTCTGGGTTTTTGTTTGTTTTGCTTCTATGAATGAAATTGTTGGATGAGATGGGGGTTAAATAGTCTTTTTATCATCTGCCACAACTTTTTTAAAGAGTTTTATTAGATAATTTGATTCGGTCTTTGTGTTTCTTTAATCTTCTAGCCTCTTTGTCTCGTAATTGTTTTTTTTTTTTTTTTTACAACTGATAAAAGTGTCAGGTGTATTCGTTACTTTTGTTTGCACCTTTTTTTAGATCACTCCCTAATCACAACACAACTTACATATATACTATATGTTACGTGTTAGATTAAAGAATAATTCTTGCTTCATGACCATATATATCTCTTTCAAGCATCCTTGTTATTTCTGCTTTATTACTGCAAACAACATACTTGTGTTCGTAATCGTAACTATTTTCTTCTTTGTTTTTTTCCTTACCAGATCTTTTTGACGACTTAAAAAAGTTCTTGCTGTGTTGTTTTACTCAGCCATCTTGCCTGCGCTTGATCATCTATTTTGTTCTTCTCTGCCTTTCAACTAAGGCAGAGTTTGAACTAAAACTGAGATGGATGTCGGTGCACTTCTAACTTCTGCTGGGATTAATGTAGCCATATGCGTTGTGCTTGTGTCGCTTTATTCCATTCTACGAAAGCAGCCAGCCAATTATTGTGTTTACTTTGGCCGAATGCTCTCTAGCGGAAGAGTTAAACGTCATGATCCTCATTGGTATGAGAGGTTTGCGCCTTCTCCAAGTTGGCTCCTTAAAGCTTGGGAAACTACTGAGGACGAGATGTTGGCTGCTGCTGGTCTCGATGCTGTCGTTCTCATCAGGATGGTCATTTGCAGGTTTATTTTACTTCACCATAAACCTTGCTTTTCAGTTTTTTTCTACTGTTATTGAATGGACAAACATGTTTTTTTTTTTTTTTTTGTTTACAATTCTCACAGTTGGTTTATGTTTCTTTTATAACTCTGCAGCATTCGTATTTTCTCAATCGTTGCAGTCGTTTGCATTGCCTTCGTGCTACCTGTTAACTATTATGGACAAAAGTTGGAGCACAAGGAAGTCCATTTGGAGTCATTGGGAGTATTCACAATTGAGAACCTTCATCAACGCTCACGATGGTAAACTAGCGGCATTGTCTCACTAATACTGTCAGATAGTATGCGTAGCCTGTATTTCTACCTGATTTTGTTTCTGTGCAGGAGATTAAATGGTGGCATTTCACACTAGTATTCTTAAACAGATAGACTACTAGTGTTCTGTACAATGAAAACAAAATGCTGAGTCTAGTTTCACTCTTTTTATTTCCAGGCTGTGGGTTCATTGTCTCTCATTGTACATCATATCCTCGGCAACTTGTGCTCTTCTTTACTTTGTGAGGATCTTATTACCTTGGTTCATGTCACGCTTACTGATTCTTGCTATTCCATCGTTTAGTTTTGGTCTCTCTCTCTCTGACTCTGTTTATATGTGTTTTGCCGCTGTAGGAGTATAAAAATATAACCAAAAGGAGGCTTGCCCATATTGCTGAATCTGCCTCTAAGCCAAGCCATTTTACTGTTCTTATTCGTGCTATTCCTGAGTCTCCTGAGCAATCCTACAGCGAGACAGTGAGCAAATACTTCACAAACTACTATGCACCAAGCTATGTGTCGCACCTAATGGTCTACCGTGATGGGTTCATCCAGAGGCTGAGGGTAAGTGTTTTGATTTATTCTTGCAAACTTGTCTTTTTGTTTTGTTTTCTGTTGGATTGGGAATAAATTTTTCATTAAATACCTCTGCGTAGTTGAATAGGACTCTCCTAGAATTACAAAAGGGAAGGAATTTCTCTTTGTTCCGGAATGTGATTTAACCTTTTTCATAATTCTTTTCACGTTCTGACATATACTCTGTTTCTTGGATGTCGTAAATGCTTCTTCATTTGTCAAATCAATGATTGATGAAATAACAGCGCAATAACTCGTTATACAGACTTAATTAGTCCTGTATTAGTTAAAGATATAGGAAGTTCAGGGGATTATATGTTTGATGATAATCTTGGATTACTAACTTTGTTTTCCTTTTGTATCAGTTTTAGTTGATATTGAGGTTCTTTTGATATTACATCAGTTTTCTTGTTGGTTATCTGATCAGAATTTTGAATGGATTCTAATATTAATCGTGTCAATTTTCTATTTCAGAATGAAACGGAGAGGATGTGTCAGGCCATGAAACATGTTTCTTCTGATTTAAGTTGTAACCCGAGCTTGAAGTCATGCACCTTTTGTGGACCTGCAGCCACAAATTCTTTTCAAATCCTCGCTAACGAGGCAGACAGTGTGAAAACGCTGGAGCTTGGTGAGTTGACTTTGGCTACGACGGAGGAAGTAAGGAATTCTTTTCACTCTGATAGGTGAACTTTGTCCTTTACATGATTTAGGCATAGTGTGTGGTTTCTACCTGTTACATGATCTAAGCATAGCGGCAGCACTTGAAATATGTATGTAAGGCTTTCTTTTATACTCATTTGCAGGAACGTCCCGTTGCTTTTGTGTTTTTCAAGAGTCGTTATGATGCTCTTGTTGTTTCGGAGGTTCTTCAAACACCAAATCCTATGTTATGGGTGGCAGACTTAGCTCCAGAGCCTCATGATGTTCATTGGAGGAATCTCAGAATACCTTATCGGCAACTTTGGATGCGAAGAATAGCAACCCTTGTTGGTGCTATTGCCTTCATGTTTGTGTTTCTTTTTCCTGTTGCCTTTGTTCAAGGGCTGACTCAACTCCAAACGCTATCCAAGAATTTCCCTTTCCTAAAAGACTTCTTGAACAGGTGAGTATCCGGCAGTTTCCTTACTCGTGTACTCAGTAATAGAAGGTTCTTGTTTGTATTCTTCTTAACATGACATAGAGTTGGAACCAAAGAGTAGGTGTAGCTACGTTACTTTTAGAGAATTGCAAGATGCGTATAATGGGAGCTGCTAGGCAGTTGATATCTTTATGCTAGATTTAAAATTGCAGAAAAAGAGAGCAATAAAAAAGTCTATGTAATCGATTTGTTACTATTACTTTTCAATCTATTTATCGCTTTGAAAAACATTGCAGGAGGAATTTTGTGAACCAGGTCATCACAGGGTACTTACCAAGTGTGATTTTGGTTCTATTCTTCTATGCCGTTCCACCATTGATGATGTACTTTTCAACTTTGGAGGGGTGTGTTTCTCGGAGTCTAAGAAAGAAAAGTGCATGTATTAAAATCTTATACTTCACCATCTGGAATGTTTTCTTCGTCAATATTCTATCAGGCTCTGTTATCAGGCAATTGGCTGTCTTGTCTAGTGTGAGGGACATACCTGCACAACTTGCCAAACTAGTTCCAGCACAGGTAATTTTTAAGTGTTCCATTTTTGTTATTATGTTTCTATAACGTTAACAGTATGAAAATATTCAATGACTATATGCAGGCTGGCTTCTTCATGACCTATTGTTTCACATCTGGTTGGGCCGGTTTGGCATGTGAAATCATGCAACCTGTTGGGCTCATCTGGAACCTGATAAGAAAAGTTATTGTCAAGAACAAGGAGGACTCGTATGAAACACTTAGGTTTCCATACCATACAGAAATTCCGCGACTACTCTTGTTCGGGCTCCTAGGATTCACCAATTCAGTCATAGCGCCTCTAATACTGCCGTTCCTGTTGATCTACTTTTTCTTCGCATATCTTGTATACAAAAATCAGGTATGTGAACGAGGCATATCCTGCTCTGATCTCTTATACGTACACCTCTTTTTGTAGTTGCCAATCAGCACTTCAAGAAATTGTGACTTAGACACCTCTTTCGTTTTTTTTGCAGATCATCAACGTCTATATCACAAAATATGAAAGCGGTGGACAATATTGGCCTGTTTTTCACAACACGACAATCTTTTCACTGATCTTGTCGCAAGTTATAGCTCTAGGCTTTTTCGGTTTAAAGCTATCAACGGTTGCTTCAGGTTTCACCATTCCATTAATTCTTCTGACTCTTCTGTTTAGTGAGTATTGTCGGCAGAGGTTTGCGCCCATATTCCAGAAATATCCAGCCGAGGTATATATATTCCCCACCATTTTTTCATCATAAACTCGATTTGCATCTCCTGGGAGATGATCTTGACGTGTGAGTTTCTTTCAGATTCTGATCGCTCTGGACCGAGCAGATGAGGTGAAAGGAAAGATGGACGAGATACATAACAACTTGAAAGCTGCATACTCACAGATACCATCATTATCGTGCTCTGATGAATCGAGCAAAGCTGGTTGCAGTTCGCCTGGCTCAGATCAGGAGTTACCAGATTCTGAACAGTTGAAGCCTGAGAAAGAGAGTCTTAAAGCTGAATACATATGGGCGTTCCAGAGAAGTAAATCTGGCCATGATCTTGAGGTGAAATCCTGTCCCAGTGCTTCACCAAATCGTTATTCTCCAGGATTTGCTGAGATATACAAACGAACTTGATACTTTGAGCTACTATGAACACTTAGAAGAAAAAGTGTCCAGAATTGAGTTACAAATTTAGAAGTTGAGACCCTTATGGGTGATGAAAGTAAGAAGTGTGGAAGCCATCTCGAAATATAAACAGTTCTGCCTGCTGAAACGAAATGTGAATTTTATAGTTACTGCAGGAGGAAATGAAACTATGGTCAGAACCACTTTTGTACAAAGATTCTTTTTAAGTAGTTTTGTGAAAGACAATGATATTACTAATAGAAAGAGTAAAAGAGCTTTCTGTTTCTGTCTCGTATATAAATTTACAGGAAAGTGTTCTTCATTTTTGTGTATACACAGCTTAATATGCATAGTAATCTTTTTCAGGAAAAAGGTTGAATATTGGTTTCTCAGTTGATATTTGTGACCCATCCCTTGTTGTCTTCAGTCAATCCTGTCTGGATAGAGACAAGGATGGAACGCAGTTTCTGGCAGACAGATTCATCCCCGGTTTTATACTCTACTCTGAAATGTTTCAGAGAGGTTACATGAGTCCAAATCTATTAGCTTAAAGTTTGAATAAAAATCTATTAGCTTAAAGTTTGAATAAAACTTGATCCAGGCATTATGAGTTCTTACCTTTTGTCCTGATATGTTATAGAACCCACAGGAGCAACTACTACAGCAGTTCCGGTACAAAAGACTTCATCTGCATCCATTACTTCATCCACATGTACTGCCTTCTCTACTACCTGATTTCATAATTCAAGTGTGTGTGAAATTTAATCGAGTTTAGTATTTGATTGGTTAGAGTGAAACAGTTTGATTTTGTATTACCTGATAACCTTGATCACTTGCGATCTCCATTATACTTTTCCGCGTAATCCCCTCAAGAATTGTACCATTAGTTGCAGGAGTTGAGATTGTCCGACCCTTAATCAACCAATGATACGATTAGGGATGCAACAAAGAGACTAAAGTGGAAACACCACAATATTTACTATATATATACCTTCACAACAAAGACATTGCAAGAAGAAGCCTCCTCTAGATATTTCTTCTTGACAGAATCGAGGTAAAGAACGTCTGAAAACCCCAGGCTCTTGGCTCTGCTCAGTGCTTTCAAAACCTAGACACACATATGGTTTATCAAAACTCTTTTGCCTCTGTACTTTGAAACTAAGTTGGTTTCAACACTTACTGGGGCATAATTTGTGATACTCTTGACCCCTCCAGCTCCACCAGGAGCTGCACGGACATACTCTTCCTCAACATAGAGGTTAAGAGCAGCCATCCCTTCCTACAAACCAGTGAACAAAACATTTGCTAATCAAGTCCATCGCCAAAAAGCTTAGACAGGAAGAGAAATATAGATACCTTGAAGTAGTTACCAACTGGAGATGCATAGATAATGAACGTATATTCAGGTGCAGGGCCTAAACCAAGAATAGGACCACTTCCCATCAACAGAGGCCTAATATACAAAGTCCCTTTCCCTGAAGGTGGAACCTGACGAAACACATCACTCATCAGATCCCAAAACAAACCTCTTCAGAAAATAATATTTGTTACAAGGAAACATAATTTACCCAACGTTTGTTGGCGAGAGCGGTTTGTTTAACTGCATTAACAAACTGATCAACAGAAGGGGAAGGCATGAGCATTCGTTCAGCGCCAAGCTTCATTCGGATAGCATTGTGGTCCGGGCGAAACAGAAGAAGCTTCCCATTTTCTTTCCTGTATGCTTTTGTACCTTCATATATTGCCTACGAATAATCCCAAAAACGTCCATTGATCATACAGTTGAGAGACAAATAAAGAAACATCTAGAGTTTACAAGATCATTGCCTGTCCATAGTTTAACACTCCAGCAGAAGGACTCAGCTGTATATTCCCGTAAGGACTAAGTTCTCCTTCAGTAAATGCACCGTCTTTTGAGCATTTCATGACATACATGTAATCAGCTGGAGTTAGACCAAACCCGAGATTATCCCAATCCAAATCCACATACTCATCATCTCCATTTCTATAATAATACGAAACAACAATTATGGAAACAGAGCTTTTCAAATGGTAAAAAAGGCAATATTTACATGAATGAGTTACTTGAGAATCAGAAAACAAAACTTACTGATAAACAGGTTTCTTACGCTCATCTCTCAAGGCCGTGGCAGCTTGTGCGTTGTACTTAGCGAAAGTTTGTAGCTGACTCATCGGAGAAAGAAACAAAAAAACAGAACATAAAACATGTTGCATCTGAGATTTGAGTGTTTTCTTGGTAAGAATTATTAGATTGTAAAAAAAAAGTGTTGTTAGTTAATACCATACGAATATGTAAATGAAGAGGAAGAACCAGACTTTTGCGTAGAGATGAGATGGCTTTGATCATCTTCACAACTGCAGAGCCTCTGTTTTGGTTGTGAAAGTGGATTTCTCGTGAATTAAATAACAACAATATCAAGAAATAAATAGAGAATTTTCTTGACAAAATGATTAACCCAAAAAAAAAGGAAGAAAGTGGAAAAAAAAACACAAAGAACAGTGTCAAATTAAGTAGGCAACACGTAAGTGATTGCGAAGCGAAGCATATTATTATGTGAAGTGTGGCTGCTTTTATCTTTTGGCTAATCGTTGAATTTTGTTTTTATTTTTCTTCTTCTTTTTATCTTTTAGTGGAAATTTGGTATAGAGTTCTTATCTTGTTTTTTTTGAATTTTGTGTTATTATTATTTTTTTTCTTTTGCTTCGTCACTTGTGTCTATCTCCCCCATGATCAGATCTACCTAGATGTGTCTCTCTGAAACTAGAAATATTTTAACGTAATCAACGCTACTTCTCTTTCTTTTTTCTCGTTTTAATGGTGTAAGGTAAATGAAGAACTTCTGTGGTCTACCCTTCAAAACTGAAAATAAATCCTATTTTTGAACAGTAAAATAGTATCGTAAAGTTGCTATAAATATCAATTTAGCAATGTTTTTCTTTAGCACGCAATTACCTAAATTATTGAAACAAAATTATTACATTATTTTAGCACGCAATTGATTGATCCGCGGTTGTTATTACAATAAACACGAGATATGATAGCCACGTTAGACCCAAGAGGTATTTGTCGGATAACAACTTTATTTCCATGTCACTCATACATACATGTCGTCTTTTCAACGTCTTCGTCCCCTTTAAAACTACCCAAATGGGAGATAAACACGTTGTGGAGTTTGATAGCCACGTCAGTCTGAGATCTTCTTTATCCGATAACAACGTTTTTGCTATGGTGCTAACTAAGGATGTCCCTTTACTATGATGCTTACTAAGGGATGTAGACTCTTCTTCACACTCCTCCGTTACTTTTCTTATTATATATTTTTCCAAAGGTTGCTATCAACCCTAGTGGACATATCTACGAACGTCATTGCTTTCAAAATTCTCAAGTTTGATTTGTCGTGTCTAATCAAAGCATCTTGAATAATCTAGTATCTTAGATTCTACACTACATAGTCTACAGAAAAAGCTTTGACAATATTGTTTCTCTATAAGCGAACAGTAGATCCATGGAGGATTGATTTTATTAATATCTGGGAAGTGTATTGTGTTAATAATATATGTCAAGAAAAAAAAAAATTCTCCCAATAAAGAAAAGCAAATAACAAGGACAAAAGATTCATCTCTTTGAAGCATCAAAATTAAACATTTCTACGTTGATTCATAGCTTATTTCAAATTGAAACCATTGCGTTTACTGGTATGATTCAACAAAGTCAAGTAAAATAAGACTCCTGAAAAATTCATCAGAAAACCTATACTAACTAGTAACCTTCATCAGAAAACCTATACTAGTAAGCATGGTTTCGAACCAAAAACGATCTTGATTTATAAAGGAGAGAAAAAAAGAAGAGTGTTACTACCTCATGAGGTGTGTGTTACATCAATTAATTTGTATCATAAACAAAAGTAAATATGAATTTAAATTACTTTTTAATAACTGATACAAAAATTATATACTAACATCAATTACAATAATTGATACTGTTATTGATTGGTATGACATCATTTCATTATAATTGATGCAAATCGAAATTATTTACATCACTTTCCAAATATTGATATATATATAAATCTACTTCACTTAATAATTGATGTATTTATTAATTTATATTAACATCACTTAGAAAATGATACAAATTTTACATCATTAAAAAAATGATTTTAGCAAAGTTATATGTTAAGTTAATATATTAACTGAACTTAGATTGTTAAAAGTTAAAACTTATGTAATTATTTGTTCATTTTTATCGATTAAATAATTTTTTTCTGTTTTTCTATTTTAAATTTTGGGGAAGTCATTTTATTTTAATACATAATTTTTAAAAATAAAAACTCCAAAATAGAAATTTAAGAAAAATGTAGATCTTTTTATTTTTTTCAACAATTAAAATGTAATTCAAAAATTAAACAGAAAAACAGAAATAGAGAAAAAAATAATTATGTTATTATGATCGATTAAATTTACAACTCAAACTGACAAAAAAAAAAAAAAAAATTAAAAAAGAATAAAATAAAACAAAATAGTTTGTATCCCACATCGGCCATAGCAGCACTACAAAGTACTCCTAATAATTGCCTATATATATTATTGACTTAGCAACTATAGTTAGTGAAACTTTATAAGTTATAACAACTAAAATCGTGGGCCCATTGTAAATATAGTTTAAAATTATAATTATAGTTATCAAATGAATATAAAAGAATAAAGTGGAAAGATATAAATAATTAAATATTATACTACAAACAAAATTATTTTTCATATTATTTATTATAATATTTATTTTAACATCAGTTTTTCTGAAATGATATAAATATTTTACATTAGTTTTGATAAATGATTCAAATATTTTATATCAATTTAGTAAAAATAATGTAAGATTTACAACACTTATTGTAAATGAGGTAAATGAACATCAATTCAACTAATTGAAACAAATATTTATTTTAATTGACGCAAATTATTTGTATCAACAAAATATAAATCATTTATTAAAGTGATGTAAATTATTTTTACATCATTTAAATATGATACAAATGTATAAAATAAATGATGTAACAAACCTTTTTTTTGTAGTGTCAACAAAGAAATCTTTTCACAAGTTGATGATAAGTTAGTTATTCGGTTGTCTTTGTGGGTGTCCATCTTGGTTTCTTCATAGATGGAAAAACCATAGTCACCTGCGCTCATGTTGTCTTCTACCGTGGTGAACTGGTGATGATGAAAAATGAATGCAGGTGACTATAGTTTTTCCGTCTATAAAGAAACAAGAACCAGTTTTTTGGAAAGGGGAGCCATCACCAAGATGGACATCCACAAAGACAACCGAATAATCAACTTTATCAGCAACTTGCGAGAAGATTTCTTTACTGAGATAGAGAGAACATCCATATGAATCTTAATAAATCTTACATAAAGGTATATTTGTGAGATAACATCCATAAAATCCATAAGACCTTTATATTCCTACACATCTGTTCTTACAAAGAACATCCATAAAATCAGCAAGCATGGAAGGAGAAAAGGCAATCTTAATAACCACTAACTAAACCCTTTTTATTCAAACTAGGGGATAATCCGGGCTACGCCCGGTAAAAAATCTACCGACGTGTTATATCTACATTTCACAAAAAAACGTAGAGGATTCCTAAACTCCGAATGTTTAGAAGACTTTTTGTTTTTTTTTTCTATTTTGTAGTCATAATATATCATCTATAATTTATGTATGATGTTAAAATTATAGCATCTGATAATTTATTTTGCTCATGACAAAAAAGGAAAGTTTTGGCCATAAAAGTCTTAAAAAAAGGGTTTTGTGCAAAAAAACCCTCCAAATAATATATTTTTGTAAGAAAACCCTTCACTTCAAATAAATGCAGGTCAATACCACAATCTCAAAAGTCACCCGCAATACAACCCTTCTCTATATTGATGATGTGGCAATTTAAAAATCATGTTGTTTTCAAGACAAAAAAATGGCAAGACATTCTAATATTTGTTTTTCTAATAAACAATTAAAAAAAAAACAATTGTTTGTCTTCTCTTCCCCCAACAACTCATCTCCGAACAAATCTCTGCCGCCGAGGCATCGTCTGGAACCACCGAGATCCAGAAATCGAACATGTCATCATCTGAGAACAGCGGCGCCTAAAATTCCGAGAAAGATTTTGATACCGTCATCATCGAAGGCTCTTCCTTTACTACGACCGCTGCTGTGGCTGGTGAATCGCAGCAGGAGAATTCATCGACGGTGAACGGAGATTGAAGAACAGAGACACTCGTTGCTCATGCTATTTTGATTCCCGCGGCAGGAATGAGAAGATGATGTGAGAGAGCAATGGTGTTGGGTACAAATCCATACCTAGATCTGACTGTGGCTAATCGATAAGTGTCTAAGATCTATTCTTGTGTTGGAACGAAGTAGAGCAAGGGGGTTTTCGAATTACTCGTGTTCTTCTTCTCGGATCTCGATCGGGTTTTTGATTTCTTGTATGAGTTTTAAGTTTTGTCGAATGCTGGTTTCTCTGTCTCCATCGTCGTCTTCTGTATCACCGGAATTATGAGGGAGATTGAGAGTCTCGTGGAGGAGAAGAGATCGAGCAAGCTTCTCCCATGGCGGTTTCTGCTACGTTAGTGCCAATGGTGTGTAACTCAAGCTTCTTATCTTCTTCTGTAATTTATTCTAGTTCTCTAAGTTTTTCAGCATCAATCCAAGTGTTTTTGATTTTTAGGTTTAGTCAAATTGGGTTTGTGTATTGTGTTCTTTTTTAAGTTTCATATGATTCATCGGAGAAACTGGGGAAAATAACCAATTGATTATCCTCCGAACAAACGAAGGAAGAAGACAAACAATTGACTTTAAAAAAAATTGTTTATTAGAAAAACAAAAACAAATATTAGAATGTCTTGCCATTTTTTTGTCCTGAAAACAACATGATTTTTAACTGCCACGTCATCAATATAGAGAATGGCTATATTGCGTGTGACTTTTGAGATTATGGTATTGACTTGTATTTATTTGAAATGAAGGGTTTTCTTGCAAAAAAATATTAATTGAAGGGTTTTTTTGCACAAAACCCTTAAAAAAACATTAGCAATGCGTTATGCTTTCTAGATCTTTTGGTCATCATCATCAAACACTGAACTAAAGAAGTTGTTCATGCCAGCACCCTTTTCACTAACTGTATTTTTTCAGAATCATAGTCATCCTTCAACCCTCTATATGTATATCAAAGTAATTATGGTACGGTATATATCAACCCAATTATATGTCAAAGTATCACCTACCTGGACATCAAAATACGCCCAACTATCGCAACCTCTGCGAACTATGAGATTATTCATGTGCCAACCACTCGAACGATCTTCAACCTCACCCTTTGAATTAGCATTTTATTCACTTGTATGGCTATATTTGTGATGTTATCTTTGTTATTGACATCCCTTCTTGTTGGGTTTCTGAAAAATTGTTTTGTGTGTTATCAGACGTTAATGCTCTTACGAAAAGAAAAGACCTCTAAGGTCGGCCGATGTATGCTTAAACGTTTTCAGTTTCAGTTTTTAGTTTCACAAGTCACCGAATGGTAAGAAAATGTTTAAGAGTATTACCAAAAATATAAGTTGAAATCATGTGATGAGTTTTGGTCGGCCGATGTATGCTTAAACGGTTTCAGTTTCATTTTTTAGTTTCACAAGTCACCGAATGGTAAGAAAAAGTTTAAGAGTATTACCAAAAATATAAGTTGAAATCTTATGATGAGTTATTTTTGGTTCCGTACTCCCTAGTTTTTTGTGATATGTGGCCGAGGATGGAGACTAATATTACGTACTCATGATCCCATAACTTTAGTATTTTTTAACTTTTCTTATATATTGTGTTTGATTTCAAAAAGAAAGATACTTCAAGTGAGTAGGTAAATAGTCATGGCATTAAAACGACAAACAAAGTTTATTTAAGGGAAAATTGTAAAAACAGGCATTTTTTAGGTGAGAGATTCGGGAGTAGGCATCCACACAGTGAAAGGCATTAGTTTAGCTGATAGATCACTGTTGCTGACCAAATTACCCTCTGTGTAAGCGTGGTTTTGTTTTCCACGCGCTTGTCTATGATGTCACGGTAGCGAGGAATAGTCACCTGACGTCTCTTCTCCCAACCATCTCTCCTTCGCCGATCAAAACCAGAGGAAGACAAAAATAAAACCAGCGCTTCCTTTCACCACAACCATGGCTTCTTCTCACGACTGTGCTCCATCGATCAACACCATCTCCGTCACTAACAACACCAATTCCTTTGCCCCAAAAAAAAAATCGCTTCGCCAACACCATCTCAGATCCAAAGATTTCAATAGATTCAATCTGTTTTGTTTTAGATGAAGAAAACTAAACCCTAAAGAGATACTATCTTGTGAACCCAAGGGCTCTAATTATAAAGATTAATCGAATAAAACTTCCAATCGCATCTAAAAATTTACACTAAATTTGGGCAACCGAATCATCACCATATTGTTGTTCATCTGATCTCATCACTAATTAAACCATAAATGGACCATATTCACAAACCATCGTTGGTTTGTATTTCTCCACCACCAACACCATCTCGGAGAGATTTAAGAATCAGAAAAAAATCAAATAGAAGAGATTTAAGATCAGAAGAAGAAAAAGACAGGCTCACTGCTAGGAGAGAGAGGAAGAGAGAACGGCGAACAGAGAAATGAGCGTTTATTGAGGATGAGTAATTTGGTAATTTTTGTTGAATATAAATGCCTATTTCTTCGGAGCGCGTGTGTACTGTTCAGGTGACGTCAGCTAATCGAAGGGTGGGAAGGTCATTCGACTCGATTTGAGTGCCTTCTATAGAAGACCACTTCGGATATACCTAATTCCGAGGGGTAGTGGGGTTTTCGTACCTAAATTTTAATTAACTCTTTATTTAAACACTCATAGCCCTTATAAAACCACATCACATTTGCTGGACATAATTTTCTAGCTAAGAACACGCTTAGAAAATATTACGCACAACACGTTGATCTGTAGCCATCTAGCACTCTAAACTTTGTAATGTGGCCCATGTTTGCGATGCTTATCAAGTATGGCTTGAAACTTGTACCCAGAAAAATCATTTCAAGATTTCAAGTGAGTGGATACTTTTTCTCTTTGCATTAACCATGGTCTGAAAAAAATAAAGAAGTTTATTAGAAGTGTTAGGAAAGGGAGGGTCAAATCTATAATCTTAATCACCTTGGTTAAACCCTGCTTGACTTGACCAATTCAAAGAAGATTTGAATATACCTTCGAGGCAATAATTAGTAGGAGCTGTATGCATGTTTTGCTTTTCCATGCTTTTTGAATATTCTCTTCCGAATCACAGGTTTGAAGGGTAGCAGCGCTTTCTTTCTTCACTTGATGTCCTTGTTTGTATACACACATACATCAATTTCGTTAGTATAAATACAACTGCAAATAATAGAAAATGGCAAGTTGTACACCGTAATATGAGATTACCTAGAAAAAATTCAGAATAATATGTGGATGGGAGAATTAAGAAAGATTGACCCGATCGAGTTGAATGGATCGGTAGCAAACAGAAATATCCTCTTCTAAATCAAATGCCAATCTTTTCATCTCCGACTTAGTTTTCATGGCGCTTAAATATGCACAGAAAATATTATACATAGTCTTCATAACGCTATCCCCTTGCCTACTTCCTCTTCTTCAAAGAAAATGCATAGTATTCTTGTAAGGAACAAACATTAAGTACCATACTTTTTTGACTCACCTACACAAAGTCTAATGATAAAGTGGAGCAACCGCAAATGCATCTGCTAGAAAGAATTGTTATTGAAATATATTTATTCAAAGTTTCTACGAAAGAGAGAAAGGAGTTAAGCTGTAAATTACCACTGCAAGTTCAGAATTCATGATCCAATATTACTATGTACTATTTGAGGTAGTGTTCTTGTATCAAAAACCTTCTTAAGGTCTATTTTTAAAATGCATGTTATATATAATTTAAACTTGCATAATGATTAAGAAAAAAAGGAAAGTGTTAATGAGTCACACGCTTTACTCGTTCAAAAACCAGACTCAATAAATTTCACTCTTCACATGGTCAATGATTTGCAGCTGCAAAAACAGAAGCACTGTAAAAACAAAACAACAAAAAGAACATGGCAGGAAGTGAATTATAGATGTACTAACCAGTGCTTTAGGATCATGCTCATCTTGTCTTTCTCCAGAGCTAGAGTTGTGCGAAGACAACTTAAAAGATTCAGAACCCAGATTCTTTGGATGATATATGATGTTTCATCTTTGGTAACGAATTAGCCAACAAAATAGACTCTATGCAAAAGCGTTTGTACCTGCTCTGTAGCTCTCTAGCCTGCTTCGTCAAGTCTTTTCTTCTAGACAATTTTACTGTTAAGTTTCTCACTCAAGTAATCTTCGGTCCATTCTATCCATGTATCTTCTCCGTCTGCTTCCATAAATTAGTGAAAAAGAGATGAAAGAGTCAAGATTTATAATGTATATATATGTAATCCATAAATGAAAGAAAACAAAAGCAAAACTAAGTTCAGAATTAATGATGTAAATCTCTTCTTACCTGCTTGGCTAGCAACTCAATTATAATGCATGGGTGTGAGAGTCACATAAAATGTTTTTGGTGTTCCATGTTCAGGAAGCTCTGCTTTAACTAAACTTCAAGGGACTACAACTCCGGCTAACTCAAACCGTAGACACACTCACCATTCAATCTCATGGGAAAACAAAACCAATATATATATATATATATATATATATATGAAGCAGAAAGCGATTAGGAGAGACACACTCACCATCCATTAGTTCAGTGGCAATCGTTGAGAAGAGGAGAGCAAGTGCTAAAGTGCATATATGTATTGTAATTACCAAAGCTTCATGATCTTGTTCTTGTGGCCATTTAAGAGAGCTATATATCAATTGCAAAGATAGAAGACGAAGAAGAATTAGTCATGACTTTTTTTTTTTTATAGATTTTCTCATTAAGATTCGGGTTCTAAGATCCAAATCCAATAAGACGCACATCTATTACAGAAAACGAAGCATAGATAACAAAAACAAAGAAACCCTAGAAAGCAGAATTAAAGAGAGAATCCAGATTTTAGATAATAATTGTCGGATATTACGTTACTTACATGGAGGAATTGGACATGGACATCTCTGATCTCTGTCACCTTCTTCGTTCCGCTAGCTTGCCTATCGATTTATTATTTTAGTTTTGCATGAGTATGCCCCCTCTTCGATCAGTTTCTCTATGTTTTTACACAACAATTGGAAAACCATTGACGGCTCTGGTGGCGACGGAATTTGGAAAACCATTGATGGGCCTCTGGTGGCGACGGTTCGTTTTTGGTGGAGACAAAATCTAGCCGCCGTTGATCGGATTGGAGAGGTAGCATTGAAAAAGAGAGTTAGATTAACTGATGGGGAGATTAAGTGATTCTTTAAAGTGGATTGTTAACTCAAGGGACGATGAATGATAATTAAGAATTATAGTTCGATGATTAAGAAAAATAAGAGGAAGAGGAATAGACATGTTTAGGCGATAATAATGGGATTATAGATTTTCTTAGAATAGAGTTTTTGCCTTTGCCACGTGGCAATCTAAAAATGAGTTTTAAAAATCTGATGTGGACACTCTCAGAGGGCTCAATATGTCCCTTTTATTAGTAGTAATTTGGTATTGTTCTTCTTTATTAATAAATTGACCACGTGATCAAGTGATAAGATTCTTCATTATGATTTCGATCTAATAATAGTAATTTGTATTATTTTACTCAAATTTTGAACAAACAAAAAAAATCAAATAATTGGCTATTAGTCTACTATAGTGATGGTTGATTGTTTTTAGATTGAAATAAGCTTGAAAATGTGTGTTTAAAATAGATATTTTCTTTATTAATTGGTGCAGTTTTTCACAAATGATAATGTGTGCTTGCGGCCTTAAATCCAATATATTTATACTCGGCCGCTCCTATGATAATAATGTTTTAAGTAGTTTAGTGGTTAAGTGAGTCTCGTATAACGTGCAGGTGAGCTGTTCGAAGTACACCTATATGCCCTTATATTTACTTCTATATAAATTTTTATTACAAAACCTCAATCAGATTATATAGTTTTGGGCCTTTTTGCCTTAATATTGGTATATTTTATTATGGACTTTTGGTCCGTTATTGGGCTTCAATTTTTATTTTTTTGTCTCTACAGAAACAAGTGTTTAAAATAATACCAAAGCAAATCTGAACGTATGCAATTGCAATACAGTTTTAACTTATAGATACGGTTATCATAACTATTTCAAAAGCTTTTGATAAGCAACATTCTTATATTAAAAAAAATCTTTAGGCAATCTCCATAACCCAATCCTTGGTGTCTTGGATAGAACCAGTTTGTATTCCCACCAGAATAGATCGAAGTTGCTGTGTAACATGCGCATCTCCCACTTTGTACTCAGTCCTATAGATAAGATTATTATATCAACACATGTATGTATAAATAAATCTTAGTCTATGCAGATACATATATATATATACATGTATGTGGAGAAGAAGAGACCTTGTGTTCTGAAATGTGATGCTTCCAACAGAAGCAACCCCAGTGGCAGTTCCAGTGCAGAAAACTTCTCTTGCTTCCTTCAGTTCTTCGACCGCAACGGTTCGTTCTTCGACCTGTCCATTACATACTTGTTAAAACTCCCATGGAGTACTTATATATAGAAAGTATCTTTAGAAATCAAATTTTAAGTTTAAACATGTAAAGCCATATAAGGCAGATTGAAACTATCCAGTGTGTATGTGCTTTGTTTTGCCTCAAGAAAGGAAACAGAGTATCCTCTGTTTTTGACTCAAGGATGTAAACAACGTTAGAGGAACACAGATGTGGAATGAATACTAACCTTGTAACCGAGGTCAAGGGCGATTTCGATGACGCTCTTACGTGTGATCCCTTCTAGAATTGTCCCGTTAGTAGCTGGAGTCACTATTGAATTCTCCTGAAAGACTCTCAATAAACTTCCATTAGTATACAACAACATCATTAGAACTTTAGATGAAAAAAAGCATTCAACTTCAGTCTTAAAAAGAGTCTGTTTAACCTTCACAAGGAATATATTAGAAGCAGAGACTTCTTCAATGTTCTTCCCAGTCTCTGCATCAAGATACAAAACATCCGAAAACCCTCTTGATTTCGCTCTTCTCATCGCCTCAAGCACCTTTTACAGTTCCAAAACAAACACTTACTTTGGAACAAAAACACCTTGCTTAATAGTTAATACTTGAAACCATATAGGCTGAAAGTTTAAACTTACTGGACCGTAGTTTGAAATTGCCTTTACGCCACCAGTACCTCCTAGATAGGCGCGTGGTATCACCTCCTCCACATAAAGGTTCAACGCCGCTGTGCCTTCCTATACAAGAAATCTAATTCAAGACGACACAGATTGACTCAATAAAAGAAAGAAGAAACTCCCTTTTTTTTATGACCTTAAAATAGTTTTGAACAGGGGAGCCGAACACAAGAAACGTGTACTCTGGTGCTGGAGCCACACCCAAGCTTGCTCCGCTTCCAAACAACAACGGTCTGATATACAATGAGCCTTTTCCAGGAGGAGGAACCTAATTGAAAAAAAGTTCCTGACCTTTAAGAAAAACTAAACCAGAGATTCATTTCGAGGAGCAAAAGATATCGAGATTTTGTACCCAACGCCTGTTAGCAAGAACGGTCTGCTTAACACCTTCAATAAAGTGTTGAACAGAAGGAGAATGCATACACATTCTCTCAGCTCCTATCTTCATACGCATGGCGTTTTGCTCTGGACGGAAGAGAAGAACCTTACCGTCTTCTCCTCTGCACGCTTTCATCCCCTCGATTAGCCCCTAGGATACCCACCAGAAAAGTCGTTTTACATATTGTACCAGGCAATTTGTGTGATTTTTTGAAGCTTTTACCTGGCCATAGTTGAGAATTCCAGCAGCAGGGTTTAGCTCGATGTTGCCGTAACGGCTAAGGTAACCCTGTTCGAAGTTTCCCTCGCTACAACTTCTGGTGGCGAACATGTAATCTGTCCGTACAAGACTGAATCCGAGGTTGTCCCAATCAACATCAGCATACTCTTCATCCTCACTGCAACACATGAAAAAAAAAAGAATTCGACTATTGACTAATTGTTTACTGAAAGAAACTATTAACAGAACACACATTATTTTACCCCATTGAAGGTTAAAAGAGTTATAAGTTAACACCACCATAAGAAGAGTTCAAAACTTTTAACCCCACGAACGGGTATGGCTTTGAGTTACAACTTGCAAGTTGCAACCACCACAGTATATATATATTAAGAAGTAGACTTTTAGCAGATATTATTTAAAAACTACTGTTTCCCTATTTCTTTTCTTACGTTTTGTCTTGTAAAAATTTGAGGCGTGACTGCCTGACTGGAACTGACAATGAATAAAAGGACAAATAATGTTGTATTAGCTAGATTGGAGGGTAGTAAATAGAAATAGTGTTACCGTTCTGCCTCCGAGACATGTTCTTCTACAACAGAAGCTGCTGCCTTGGTCACATGCATACGAAATCCCCAGATCTGTATTATCTTCAAACGAAGCAAAATTAGTATTAAAAAAAAAGAAAAAAAAAATCAAGAAGAAGAGTGTATGATGGTGTCTTGTGGGAAGAAAGTACGAACCTTGGAGAGATAATTAGTTGAAGTTGTTGAAGATTGAGGTAGGCAGCGACGAAGAGCCATGTAGTATAAAGATTGTTGTACGAGAGCTTTCTGTGTGTGTGCACCACCCAAAGTGTAACTCTCAACATATAATTCTCAAAATCCAGAGGTAGCAGCGAAAATGATTAATGAGGACGTAACAACTCCAACTAAAATAATATTTGAGAAAACTATAGTGTGAGAAGCGTGGAGGATAGAAGAAGGCATTTATTATAGCCATGTTGCTATTATTACTTTTTTCGGTAATTAGACCATCCCCATCGCGGGATTGAGTGAGAGACTCTCTTATTAGCATTACAATATTGAAAAAAAATAAAATAAAAAGAGAGAGAGAGAGGGAGATGAGGCCTCGTTTCTCACAACCAACCCTCTGATACGATTCTGAGAAGAGTGTGACCAGCTTTTGTTAAAAAATTTAATCAAAAAATAACGTGATAATAAAAAAATACAGTATATTTTATTATTTCGATGCCCTATGTTCACATGCATACTCATCGATACCGATGAAAATACTTAGAATACGAAATCAAAACTTTGTTTGCATACCACAAAACCTTGAAAGAATATCTTTGTGGGGACATAAGAAAATTTCTTACTAATAATTAACAAGACAGAAAATACATGTGAGTTTGTAATTTTATATATATATATATATATATAAATCTTTTGGTATTATTATCTTTGATGAACTATCACGAAGGCTAATAATAGTTGAGTGTCATAGTTTGATTAGCAATGATTTAGTTGGGATCTTTCTTACGCTGTTAAAGGTATATGGATGTTTATACTTGTTTGATTCAACTGTAAGTGAACTCTGTACATTCCTTGTTTATAAGTGGTATTCAATTTGTTGCCCTGAGTATGGTACAGTTGCGTATAGTCACTATTCACATAAAAATATCAACGGGAAACTAAATGTATACCAGCTTTCTTTCCTCAAGTTCAACATTAAATGAGCCCTACTTGTTTCTATTTTTGATAGTACTAGAAGCTTTTATAACCAACCTATTTGTATTCTTGTCTCATCAATTTCGATACAATTTTGTTGAAAGTAGATGTACATATGGGTAAGTGGTTGTGAAAAAACTCAAAGTTGAATAATATCTACTAGACTACGTACTACACAATTAAGGATGGTAGATGCAGTTAAGTTGGACAAGTATGAGAAATGTAGGTGGTGTGTATCATTCGTGATTACTCTTATTAGTAAGACTGACTCAACTAACCAGATGATATTCTTCGATCCACTGCCTGTGATAACTTGGAGATTTCTACTAAAAGGCATTTGGAGGTCTTGCATTGGGTAGATTTGAGTGTATTATGATTCTCTTTATCCCTTATTTATTCATACAATGCCAATATGAGTTACGGTGATTGTGTTTTCTGAACAGAGCCTCGACTTAAGGGAAGTTGCTTAGTTACTCGCGCTGTAAATAACACATGTAAAGAAAAAATATGATTTCACAGTGAAGTCATGATCTGCACAAGAAAACAAAGAGAAGGGGAAGGGCTTTGTATCTTTACCAATGTTACAATGAAACTCTAAAGATCTATAATGACATCAATTGGAGAATTGCCTTTGTCAACAACAAAGCTCGTCACATACTTGCTCTCTGAAGTAACAACTTCCACTGTATAACTCCCATGATAACCTCTAAACTCCAATGATCCTTCATTCTCAATCACTCCATCCACAAAAGTCAACCACTCTCGTTTAATCTCAAGAAACCTCTTCCCGGCTTCGTTAACTTCACCATCCGCGTTAACCAAATGTGAGTGTTCTCTGCTCATAAACAACTCCCAGAATCCCCAAAGCATCACTCCTTCAACAGCTGGATGAGCAAACGCTTCCCATAACATCACCTCGAGATCATCTCCTCTTACATGCTCATTTATCGAGGACACATCAAGTTCTGTGAACCAGATTGGTAAGCCGAGTGTGCTTAGCTTGTCTAAAGCAGAACGAACAATGTGACCTACAGGACTGGTTATATGTCCTTGAATCCCGATTCCTCCCACGGGTGCACCTTTTTTCTGCAGCTTGTGTACGAGTTTTATGTACTTCTCAGGGGATGACCTCGAGTCAAACCCATCTTCTATGTGGTATTCATTCAGAAACAGAGTCGCTGAGGGGTCTAACTCGTGTGCAGCCTTGAACATTTTTGCTCTTGCATCAGAGCCTAGTCGGTCTCGATAGAACGATCCGTGAAGCATTTCGTTGTTCACATCGTAGTGTCTAAATTTCCCATTGTAACGGGTAAGAAGATCTGTTACGCGGTTCTCAACCGCTGCTTCTAGCTCGAAACCGCTTAGCTGTTGGATCCAAGGTTGAATAGCAGACTCTACCTCCCACAATATGCAATGGCCTCGGGTTTGTATGTTGTACCTCTCACAGAACTCGAGCATCTCGTCTGCGTCCCGGTAATTGAAGTTCCCTTGCTCTGGCTCTGTCCAGTACCATTTCAGCTCATTACCAAACACTGCCCAGTCAAAATTGTTAAGAAAGAAATCGACAAAGTCTTCGTTATCTATATTGCTCCGACTAATGCATGACCCGAGTGGGAAACTGTTACGTCTCTGTCTGATCTTCACCGTTGCACCAGACAATTCACTAGGATCTAAACCTGAGAATTTGAGGCAAACATTGCGTTTACGAACCTGCATAACAGAGAAAGAGCATTGGTGTGGAGTTTATTTTTTTCGTTCCAAACATGTAACGAGTAAAATGTTTCGTAGGTTACCACATCAGCTTGTGCTCTGAGATAATTCAACCGTGGCTTGTGATCAACAGCAAAAATCTGTAGACCTGAAACCATAAGATCAACACCAGGAGACGGACCCTGGACATGAACCATAATTTCTTTTGCTTGCTTCTCGACTCTAAATGAACCCACAACTTCATGCCAATCGCCATCATCGACCTCAACTTTTCCTCCATTAACCCATTCACCATCAACACTGAGTGCAATATTTACGTCCTGTGGACTGGTAGTTCCTCCTGAGCCAATTTTAACCCAAGCTGAGACCTGGTATGTTAGAAACAGCTTCACTCTATCAGTTATCATCTGAGCAGGACCCATCCATGTGTCACTTCGGTTTGTCGCGAGCACATATCTTCCAGATAGATATCCATGTGTTGTTCTAAGTGAGTCTCTAGCCAGTGGAGGTAATATCCTAGGAGAGCCTTCTCCAACTTTTAAATGGCAGTCTCCAAGAGGGAACCAACCATCGATTGTTCCATCGCCTAGGTGGCTATTCGAAACTATGTTCATCCCAAAAGCATGACTCTGAAGCAAAATAGAAACAATATATGATTCATTAAACAAAAGGAGAACGTTAACGTTAGAAAGCACGAAACATTAAGATGTCTAACCTCAATATATGGTCGTCTTGAAGGAGTGTCTTTCTCTGCAGGCTTTACAACGAAATGGTCGACAAAAACATCAATCCCTGGTGGTGGTCCTTCAATGTATACAACTGCTCTAGCTGGAGATCCATTCAAGAGGAACTTTCCTTTTAACTGCACCCAATCATCGTGTTGTGCCTGAACACTTTAAAAAGGAAACAAAGCTTTCTTCAACATTTGTGGCAAGATTCACAGTTGATTAGAAAAAGAGACACCATATGGAGAACCTCACCTAGAAATGCCTACGTATTCTTCACGTTGGTCATGGTATTGAACATACAAAGTGGCCTGCAATGCGTGTTGGCTATGCGATAGACGAACAACAGAAGATACTTCATAAATGAGTTTTCGCTGGACTCTTTCTGTTATATCCTGTTCGATTCCGCTCCACTTATGTGTGCGTTCTGATGCAGAAGCAAAACACGTTCCAGAATGCGGTAGTATCTTCCCATCAGCTAGAGACTCATGTAACATAAGATTGCACCCTCTTCCAGACCAATGATTGAGGCCATCGGAAAATCTTGAATTCAGGAAGATGTGGTGATGATCATATTCAGGAGCTGGGCAGAATTCTCGGCTTCTCTGCATATAAGACAAGTGAAGAAACATATTCAATTACTGAAAACAGCATCTTAAGATCTTAAGAAGTAAAAGAAGAAAATAAGATTGAGCTAATAGATTGGTCATGTAAATGTACTCTCGGTCTCTCTATTTAACAGTCCACATTGTGTCACATTACCTCAAACTGATTATCGCTTTCGCAATGGATGGTGACAGACTTTATAAGAAGGTCAATACCAGGAGGTGGCCCTTCCAAGAAGAATACAACACGGTCAGGTCTTCCTGACAGTACGAAAGTGCCTTCCAGAGTTTTCCAAGTATCTTTCGAAGCATAAGTTCTGCAGATAAAAACATTATAAAATGTCAACATTTCTGGGTCCTCTTGTGACTATGTATCACAAAGAAATCAATGGTTCCATTACTTTCCAATTCCTTGAAATTCCGTTGTTGAGCCTTGATGCTCTAACTTAAAGTAGCCAAGACCTGCGCCGACCCTAGAACAGGTCCCGATACACTAACACGAGCAGAGACTTTATACGAATAGCCAGGAGAAACTCTGTCAGTGATATCTTGCTCCAGTCCTTGCCAGGTTTCACTTCGGTTATTAACAACCGCATATGATCCTAAGTTACAGTCGTTGCTACTAACAACAAATGAATCACAACAGTTGGCATTCCAAGAATACAACCCATCAGAGAAGTCATGGTTCTCGATTATATTCGAAGCAGGAGGAAAGACACTGGAAGCTTCTGTGTTTTCTTTGGCATCCTGTAGTGAAATTGTAAGCCACAAGAAAATGTTAAAACAAGAGGAGTTAAGCTCGCTGCTTTCTTGTAATCTGGAATATAAAGTCTAGAATCAGATGATCCCGGAGAGCTATATAATGCTTTAATGAAAGTGCAAACAAACATTTTCAACTTTTAACATTTGCTTACTTCTCAACACTCTGAAACAACCAGAAATATACATAATGTGGACGCATGACTCTAATGACACACCTATCACTCATCCAAAGGTTTATCTACTCTAATAATCGCCTTGCTCTACCCGAGTTATTCAAATTGTCAAGTAGAATAGGACAATGTAAGGAAAGGCATGCAGTTTACCTGGATAGTGGATGATTCAACGGTAACTGAGCGTATAAGGAGATCTTTCCCTGGAGGTGCACCTTCCAAATAGAAAACAACACGTCCGGGCATATTTGATATGTAAAACGTTCCTTCAAGATCAACCCACTTGTCTCTTAAAGCAAATGTTCTGCAAGTAAAGTTTCCAATTCATCAGGACTATTTACAAAAAAAAAATTCAATCAAACTCCAAAATCCAAAGATATAACCATTCAAAAAACCGTACTTTCCGACGAACAAATACTTAGTAGGCGAGTCTTCATGCTCAAGCCTCACAGTAGCAATAACCTCAGCTGATTCATGGAAAGGGCCACCAGACACACCCACACAAGCTGAAACCGTATAAGTAATTCCAGGAGAAACTCGGGTTGTAATGTCTTGTTCAAGGCCTTGCCAAATTTCGTTCCTGTTAGTTACAACGGCATAGCCACCGCTGAAGGAATCAGCAGACATTGTTGCCTCTGAGCTAAAAGGGTCAGAAGAAACAACAAAAGCTTCACATGAGTTAGGATGCCAAGATTTAATCCCAGCAGAGAAGTCACCGTTCACAACGATATTAGAATCCGCCATGACTGTGTTGCCGCCTGTACTGCAAAACAAAATTGAGTAAACGAGAGATCAATCTAAATGCAGATTATCATTCGAATCAACACGTACCAAACAATTCTAGATGAAATTGATGAAATGGGTCAACCCAAAAAAAAAGAAAAGTCAATTAAAAATGTCACCTTTGATCGAGAAAGAAGAAGATGAATAGTCGAAGAAGGAGAAGTCCAAAAAACATTAATCAGAAAGATTTTATTTTTCTCTGTTTCTCATTATAAGAAAAAGTCAAAATTGTGGTTTGACTCTTCCAGATAATGAAAAACAAAGAAGAGAGAAGCTTCACTGGGGGTCCAACACTTGGAACTTTATTGGGCCGGGCCTGTCTTTTTAAAGTTGTAATTATAAATATGTAAATCATTGTCTCATTAATACACACAAAGTTACAAACTTGGTTACTTTTTTAAACATGTTGCTTTAAAAAACATGTTACTATTACACATGTTGTTCTAGAAAAAAAAGTGACAAATCTCAGATGTGCTGAGCTGCCTGAGAGAAAAGAAAATGTCAATGGCGTTTCAACGACGACAACAATACTTCCGTAGGGGACCTTTCTTCTTATAACGACTGAGAAACTATTCCCTCTCTGACCCAATTTGATGTTTCAAGTTTTTTATAAACCCCACGTTGACACCTCGAATCTTCCCAAACCTTTTTGATTAATCTTGCTCAAAGTTTCCATTTTTAGTTGAGTTCTTCTCTCTTCGTTTCGTGATAATGGAAGAAAAAGATTGCGTGATTACAAGAAACACAGAAGAAGATATGCATGTTGTTGGTAGTGATCTCGAAGGAACCGGTGGTGAGTCAAAGAAGACGAAGAGAAGCGGGAAGAGTGGGGATAAAGAGACGAAGAAGAAGAAGAAGTATTGGATGGGTTGTCTCAGAGCTGAATCAGACGAGAGTGGTAACGTCGATTTGACTGTTGATTTCCCTGGCGAACGCACTGAGCCGACTCACCTAGTCGTCATGGTCAACGGTCTCATTGGCAGGTTCTCACAACGGTTCTTTAGTTTCCTTTGTTCTGTTTCTTGATTCTGTTCGGTTTTTTTAAAGCTGATTTTGTGGGTACAGTGCTCAGAATTGGAGATTCGCCGCGAAGCAGATGCTCAAAACGTATCCTCAGGGTCTCCTCGTTCACTGTGAGTTCTTCTCTCTCTCTCTCTATCCACAGTTGCTATTACATTTTTGCAAGAGAATGGCTTGTGATAACATACAATCATTGTAGGCAGTAGGCGCAACCATTCTACACAAACATTTGGTGGTGTTGATGTTATGGGAGAAAGATTAGCTGAAGAGGTTTGTGTTTCTGTTTCATGTTTTATACTGTCTTCTAGATCCTTTACTGTACAAGTTACTATCTTTTGTCTTTGCTTGAGTTTTTTCCAGCTGAAGTAATAATCTTAGTCTCTTTTGTTTAGGTTAGGTCGGTGATCAAACGTCACCCAAGTCTCAAGAAGATCTCCTTTGTAGGACATTCTTTAGGTGGCTTGGTTGCTAGGTATGCTATCGGGCGTCTTTATGAACAAGAATCTCGAGAAGAGCTTCCACAAAACAGTGAGGACATTGGTGATACATGCCCTGTAGAGGAACCGAAAGAGAGAATCGCTGGATTGGAGCCTATGTATTTTATTACTTCTGCAACGCCACACCTTGGTTCAAGAGGACATAAGCAGGTTATTTAGGACCAGTTCTAACTTTAAGTTTCTTCACTTGAATATGCTATCAATATGCTTAGAGCAGAGCTGAGATCTTACTGTTCTTAAGCATCTGTATCTACTATGAATTAGACCTTGATGCTGAGTTTATACAACTTGTAGATTTTTGCAGCATGTAAACTTACAGTTTGGTTAATGGGTGGCATTTTGACTTGCATTAGGTCCCGTTGTTTTCTGGATCTCACACTTTGGAGAGAATAGCTACACGTATGTCCTGGTGTCTTGGTAAAACGGGAAAACATCTTTTTCTGGTTGATAGTGATGATGGAAAGCCTCCGTTACTCCTCCGAATGGTTAGTGATTCTAGAGATCTTAAATTCATGTAAGTTCTTTCACTTCCTTTGTTTCTTTTTCCTTAACACAAATTATTGAGGCTTTGCATAGTTCAAATGAGTTCTAAGGTTATTAATACTACATTTCCTTTACTTTTTGTCAACAGTTCTGCTTTGCATTGCTTCAAGCGGCGTATTGCTTATGCAAATACAAGTTTCGACCGTATCCTTTCGTTAGGCCTTTCCAAACTATTTCACTACTTTCAATGTGTGTTGTGGCAATTGCCAAGTATTTGAAACCTTAACCTTCCATGTTATTAGACCTTGTGGGGTGGAGCACATCCTCTATTAGACGTCGCAACGAGCTTCCTAAGGTAATAACCTTTCAGTGTTTGATATCGTAATGTTGTGTGTTTTGTTGAATCGGTCTCACCTCTAGCCTTCACAGCTTCAACGCGGTCCAGTCAACGAGAAGTATCCTCACATTGTGAACATTGAACCACCGGATACTGCAAGGAACCATGAGGAAGATCAATCAGGGAGCAATTCAAACGGGTTCAAGAAGTTCGATATGGAAGGTTAGTTCAGTGGACAAACAACTTCTCACTCTCGGTTTTCTTATCTTGCCTTCCCATCATCGTAATACAATTTTCCTTTCTTTTTTTTTTTTTTTTGCAGAGGAGATGATAAGAGAATTAACAAAAGTGAGCTGGGAACGAGTTGATGTTAGTTTCAGAGGAACTCTGCAAAGATTTCTCGCTCACAATACCATTCAGGCAAGTATTCACACCATTATCATCATTTTTATATGGCGTTTTCATTGTCATCATTATTGCTGTTAATATTAACATTCATACCCAAATTTGGGAAACATTACAGGTAAAAACAAAGATGATCAATTCAGCTGGAGCAGATGTTATACAACACATGATTGACAATTTTGAGCCATAGGGGTTGTAATTATAGGAAGATGGCAGGTTCCCCACAAGTTAAATTCACTAAGGGTAACATATATCAGTCGTATTATCAAAATTCTGTCATCAGAAAATGACATGTAGAATTATTTTGGTTACATCAATAAAAGGAAATGCAAGAAATAGTTTCCATGTTCTAGCCTAGCCAAAGAGAGGCCTGTGTATCTTAAGTCTGTTGACCATAGATTGCTTAATCATATAAATGCATTAATACACTAAACTCAAATCTCTGTTTCAAAAGCAAAAGAACAAACAGAAAATTCATGAGTTGTATGTATTCTCATACTTCAATTCGACCAGATATCAGGTTCAAGACTCCATCAAATATTTCAAAAAGATTAAGATGAAACAATGAGAAACAGCTTTAGGAATCGAGCAAAAAAGTCACTGATGATTCCAACTTTGAGAAAAGAAAAAAAAAAGACTTGGCTACAGGCATTCAGACTAACATCATGAAAGTTTGGTGTGTGGTTGTTCAAGGGAATTCCACTCCACGAGCATCCACACAATCGAAGTGCCTGTTGAAAAAACACAGTATATATATATGATCATTCGCACGATGAGTACAACTTACACTGACTGATTCAATACAAGAGTGAGTGATGATCATATACCTGCAAAGAAGGCCACAGTTGAAAGATTCGCGATGGTCATCGTGTGGTAAAAGAGGTATTCGGTCAGAAAATGGCCTAAGGCATAGATAAATGATAGAAAGGTAGCCAAGTATAATGGTTTGTTTTCAGGGTTGAATGCACAAAGAAAGCAGAGAGTGCAGGTCAAGAGTGTCCATACTCCGAATGTACGTCCATGAACTTCACTCACTGCAAAACAGTTAATAAAAATAACATTTTAGGTCAAAGAACAAGACTCTTGTGAACCGAGAAGAAACCTAAAACATGAGATTTCAACTATGGAAACTAGTATTTTCTAGATAAATCCTTCTTGTTTTAGGTTCTCAAGTTGCTATGATGATGCAGAGTTATTATACTTTGTATTATCTGATTTGATAAACTAAACATCTACAAGACCTTACAATCACAATGTTTCATAACACTCTCTTTATCGCTGCAAGCTGGCAAATTCATCCAAGACAAGTTACAAAAGGAAAATGAAAACATCAAGTTGCTTATTATCTTATACATCTAACGTTATGCATCAAGTTGCTTATGTTCTAAGACATCTGATACACTTCACCAGGACACTGATTCACTTCAAAGAAAATGGAGAAAAAAAGTCATGCATTGGACTCTGTAAACTCTTATCAAAACCAACCCAAATCTAGATCCAAGTATTTTCCCCCTTCCTGACATTTAGGTTCATGGTGGTCAACTTCATACAAAGGTTCTTTGTACAACATTTAAGATTGCATATCTTTCTCGGGATATATTGCTTCAATTTGCTTTAGTACTAATTCCTGAAGCGTTGCTTTCAATCCCAACTACCTCAACTTGGTAACTAACAGGTACAGCAAAAAAAAGAAGAACATGAATATGTTCAAAGAATCATAATTCCTGAAATCTCAAGTTGACTCTATATATGAATCATAAACCGTTGACTTTCTATATGCAATGTACTACTAACAAGAATCGAGATCACATCTCCAGGAAAAATAAAACTCATATTCTAATTCCTCAGTATCTTTCTAGATCTCAAAGCTTAGGGATCCCAAATTCCATCTGCATTGGAAGACTCAACGCCGGCACACAAAAATTGAAAAGAAAAATCTAAATTTCCACACGAATTGTTCCTCAGAACCTGACATTATTATTACTCCTCTAAACAAACAAAACACGTGCCCTCAATTGACTCACTGGATACTAGAAAGCTCAGACTCCTTCCTATGTGAACATTACCCATTAGATCGTTCGAGCCAAACAAAAAAAAAAAACATGAAGCAATGTAATGAAATCAGTTAAGAACTACTTGAAATGTAAATTAAAGGGAAGAGAGGGAGAAGAAGAACTGAACTGGTGGTCTGAGAGAAGACAGCGAGACGAAGAGCCCAGATGTTGAAGAAACCAAACCAAACAGAAGCTAGTCTCAGTGAACCAACCACCATTAACCAATACCCTAACGCCTTCATCTTCCTTCCTTTACCCAATAGTTTCTTTCAGGAAAAATTGTGAGACTGACACTCCAAAACAAAAACGTGAGCGCATATGATGGGGAAATATTCCCGTCGATCAAAGCCAAGAAAGGGTAATTTCGTAAAGTTTTTTTAAAAAAATGATCAGATACACCAACGTGGTTCGCACTTCCGTTAAACCAACCACCGGAGAATCTGTTTTGGTGTCGACAACAAAAGGGAGTTGGAGTCTCCGCCGAATCGAATCGAGTGTGTGTCATTTGATTCAAGTGGGTTTGTAATTGGGCTTTCAATTATTTTGGGCTTTTGTAATAATAATGTGATGGAACTAGTTCAATTGTAACATTGATTTTTAAAATTAATAAATAAATAAGTGCACGTGTGTATGAAAGATGATGCAATGCAAGAAGAAGAAGGCCTTTTCATCCTCTATTTGAAAATGTCATTATAAAAATAAGAATACAGCTATCATCCACGATCCTCGTTCAGCTACTTATCTAAAAAACAATGGGGAGCAGGGGAGGAGTAGTAGTAGTACTACTTACTTAATTGAATCTAATTTGTCGTAAACGTGCACGCATATCTCTCGCCCAATCCCCCAAAGAATTCTTCTTTATTTTTTATTTTTTTTGTTGACCCGCACTATTTAATTTTTATTCGTTTAGAAAATTTTGCATTCTATATACCCAAAAAAAACTGCATTCTTAGCTTGATGGCCAGTATTTATAAAAAAAAGAGTAGGAAAGTTAATTAAAAAGTACTGGAAGAACATAACGCCGAGTTTACCTTTGCAGTATAAGAAAATTTCTAGTACAGTTTAATCAATGTGTGTTTTAAATGATGGGGTTCCTCGGAAATTTAAAAACGTTACAAATCTCATACTACTATCAACAAATATAGAAATGTAGAAAAGTTGGGTTAGACAGATGATCACACCCATAAAAAGAGACAATTCAAGAGTAGTAGTACTTTGTGTTTTTTTTTTTTTAAACTAACCAAGAACAAAAGTACAAAAACACTTCATGGTTGGAGATGGACACAGTCAAGAAGTTTACCATCTCTTTTTTTACTTTTGGTAATACACTTACAAGTTTTTTTTTTTTTTTTCAGATGGTAATACACTTACAAGTTACAAGTGAATAATTCGAGATTACACTCCTTTTTTTTTTTTTTTTGTCAGGACAAACTCTTAAAAGTTTTGTTTGTTCTGTCAATACCAGAAAACTATGAGAGACTGACTGACACCAAAAAAAAAAAAAAAAAGAAACGTGAGTTCCGCATAGAGGCGTAAAGATTCCCCCGATTAATAACAACACACAGCTGCGTGCGTACGTACACGTAAGCACGAAGGATAATTTGGTAATTTTCAAGAAGTGGAGCCCTATATGTTTTGTGTGGTTGGTCACTGATCAGGTGGTAACAGAGAGAGAGAGAAGATTAAATTAAATTAAATTAAAAAAAAAAAAAAAAATAGACGTCAACCTCTCTCCGACCTGGCACTTCTTTGCCAGTCTGTTCCCAGCTGTGCTCCAATGTCTTCTTTTCTTTTCTCTACCCCCCCTCAACTAACTCTTTATTTCGTATTTTGCCCTTTTATGATTCGTACATACATATATTATCGTCACATTAACAGCAAAGTTACCCAATCCTTATGGTTTAGCCACATTTAGGCTACTTAACAAAATAAAACATTTTTAGCAGACAACCTTTTCTAATTTTATTCCTTTTAATATATATCAAACTCTCTGCAAACATTAAACATATTACGAAAACTGTCTCATTTGATCTTTTATATTTGTGTAACTGTCATATATTCCAAACGTTAACCGGGAAAGTAACTTAACCGGCTATATGAAACATCAGTGAATTAGGGGGGTTAAACAACTAAATAAAAAGATTTGGTACAATTCTTAAAGTTCTGATAAACTAAAAGACGTAATGAACAATTCTAAGAAAATATAAGGAGAAACAAAGGAGGGAATGCAAAAATGGGAAAGAAATGTAATAAGTGTTTCCACTTAAAAACCATACACACACAGAGAGGACGAAGAAGACGACTACTTCCTCTAATGGTTAGGTCGTGAATAATAATCATCCCCAAGCGCGGCGACTTTGAAAACGCTGCGTTTTATCGTCGTCACCTCCTTTTTTTCTTCCCTTTCGCCTAAAATTCTCCAAAATCGTCATCGTCGTCGTCTCCAGAACTGTTCCTGCCATTAATGTCGTCGCTCTTCCTAAACCCCTAGCTCGCATTCTCTTCTCTCTTTCTCTCTTGTTGCGATCGAAATGGATCCATGTCCGTTCATCCGTCTCACGATCGGGAATCTAGCTTTGAAAGTTCCGTTAGCGGCGAAGACGACGAGCTCCGTCGTCCACCCTTCGTCTTCTCCTTGCTTCTGTAAAATCAAACTCAAAAACTTCCCGCCGCAAACCGCCGCAATCCCGTACATTCCTCTAGAAACAACTCAGTTCCCGGAGATCCAAACCCTAGCCGCCACTTTCCACCTCAGTAGCTCCGATATCGAACGGTTAGCTTCCAGATCTATCTTCGCCTCTAAGCCTTGCCTTAAGATTTTGATCTACACGGGAAGAGCCGGAGCTGCTTGCGGTGTACACTCCGGTCGTCTCCTGGCGAAAGTCTCCGTACCGTTGGATCTATCCGGTACGCAATCGAAACCGTGCGTCGTCTTCCACAACGGATGGATATCAGTAGGAAAAGGAGCTGGGAAATCTTCGTCGTCGGCTCAGTTTCACCTGAATGTGAAGGCGGAGCCTGATCCTAGATTCGTTTTTCAGTTCGACGGTGAACCTGAATGTAGTCCTCAAGTCGTTCAGATTCAAGGCAATATCCGTCAACCGGTTTTCACATGCAAATTCAGTTTCCGGCACACCGGTGATCGTACTCAGAGATCAAGGTCAGTTTTAAAATCCAATCAAATCAATTTCAATTTTTCTCACCTTAATTCTCGGAAATTAGGTACCGTTTAAAAAAAATAAAAATTCCTAATTATGTTCGTTTCCCGAGGAATCAAATCTGAATAACGCTTTAATAAGATCCAACGCCATAGATTAATCCCAGTCCTTGGTTTTAATATCTTTGCTTAGTACAAACTTTACTCTTATGATATTTAATTTAACCACTTTTTTTATTCTTAGTATATAAACTTTACTCTTATGATATTTAACCACTTTTTACTCTTTTAGTATATGGTTAGATATTAATAATTATAAGTTGATTAAATGATATTTTTTTGCTAAATTAGATCGTTGCCGACGGACACAAGTGTTTCACGGAGCTGGCTAAACTCGTTTGGGAGCGAGAGAGAACGTCCAGGGAAAGAGAGAAAAGGATGGTCAATAACGGTCCATGACTTGTCTGGTTCGCCGGTGGCCATGGCGTCAATAGTAACTCCGTTCGTTGCATCTCCTGGAAGCGATCGTGTGAGTAGGTCAAACCCGGGGTCGTGGCTCATCTTACGTCCTGGAGATTGTACCTGGAGACCGTGGGGGAGACTTGAGGCATGGCGGGAACGAGGTGGAGCTACTGATGGTCTTGGGTACAGGTTTGAACTCATCCCAGACGGATCTAGCGGGGCAGGGATCGTGCTTGCGGAGTCAACCATAAGTTCTCACAAAGGTGGGAAGTTTTCGATAGAGTTGGGATCGTCGTCTTCATCGTCGCCAACAGGTGGAGTGAACCGATCGAGAAGCCGTAGAGGTGGGAGCGGAGGAAGTGGTGGTGGAGCATCGCCGGCGAATAGTCCGAGAGGAGGGAGTGGTGATTATGGATACGGGTTGTGGCCGTGGAACGTGTACAAAGGGTTTGTGATGTCAGCAAGTGTGGAAGGTGAAGGAAAATGTAGTAAGCCTTGTGTAGAGGTTAGTGTGCAGCACGTTAGCTGTATGGAAGATGCGGCTGCTTACGTGGCGCTCTCTGCAGCCATTGATCTTAGTATGGATGCTTGCAGATTGTTTAATCAACGGATGAGGAAAGAGCTTTGCCATGAGTCGTTGAGCTGAAGCAAAAGATAAGAATTTTCAATTTTTGGTTTTTTTTTATTATTTCTGGAATCTTTAGAGTCACGAAATAGCCTTTGGGAGTAATTTTTCTTTTTTTGAAAAAAAAAACTTCCGGTAAGGCACTAACAAAATAGGTTGTACATAGTGAGTTTCTCTCTATTTTGGTGTCTGTGTGGGTTCGTATTGGGTGTTTTTTTTTTCATTGGGTTTGGGTTCTACGAGTGAGGTTCTTGATCACTCTTGTTTTGCCTTTGATTTGATTATGTAAGTGTATAAATTAGAAAATTCCAGTTTAGGATCTCTTGATGTAACAAAACACATGAGATTGTTGCTTGATTTGCTTTGACTCCCCCCCATTTATCTGTTGGATGTTCAATGTTTGTGGTGGGACTGAAGTCAAATAACTATAGTTGGTCTGAAATCAAGTTAGTTACAAACTGTGCTTGTATTAGTGGTTGAGAAGATGAACAAGGACTATTGCAAAAATGTGTGTGCTACAACTGCATTTAAACCTGTTTGACTGTTCTTCTTTATCCAAAATTGTGAGGTCATTGAATGCTTTGGTTCGAACTTCATTGAAAAAAATTCCTCTATTGGTTATCTACATAAATAACTAAATAGTTTAAGAGGTATTTGGAACAGCAAATTGAACAAGCGACTATGACTGACTAGGACTGTGAAGACGAACCACCAGAATTACCGGATGGCGTCTCTTGGCTATAGTTAGTTAACCGCAAGGCAATTGTTTTGGTTAAACGAATGCTACTGAATTGGTTTCTTAGCGGTTATGATGGTACCCCATCAAGTGACTTACGACCCACAAAACCTTGAAAAGGACTTGGTAAACAAGTTGCAGAGTAAGGAAGAAGCACATAAATGCATTTGAGTGAATAGAGAAAGCTAGTAAGAAACGTTAGAAAGGACCAAACTTGCCTTGATCCTCTCTATTAGTCTATTTGCCCAACTCCTTTCAATACATAAGATGTGATAGCAACTTATGTGGGACACACCAAGCCAAATAAATGACACAATTTGTGTGCGTCTCTTTTCAACATTTCCCCGACAATTCTATTAAGGAATCATATAAAAATAATAACTCGAAATTGACATAACCACACTAATTTGGGAAGCTGAAATCTATCTTCTTCAAACTATTATCACTTTCGCAACCTATTTTGCTATCTCTTCCAGACAACGAAACACTTGTACCTGTCTCTCTACAGTTGTGTGGCTAGCTTATCCAATTATTGATATATATGGTCAGTGAGGCGTGTTACAGTCATAGACTCATGTTTTTGGGTCTGGCTCAGACAAGCTTTAGCTTTATGAGCAACCAATACAATATCTCATGGGACTCACTCCAACATCCACTGTGAATACTAATTGTAGTCTTAAAAAAAAGATAAAAAGCAATTACATAAATTTTCATATTACTAATAGATCAATTAGCATTCTGAATTTTTAACATAGCCGAGAACAGAGCGTCAGAACATTATTTGGATAAATACTAAATATTTAGCTCGAAATAAATCTCACAGAATTCACATAGATCACAAGTCACTAGTTAATATTCTTGAAGGGCTTGTATGCCTTAACACTACGTATTAAGCCAATGATGGATCCTGTAGCGGCAAGGCACGAGACGATCAAGCAAACCACTACGAGGAGGTTCAAGGCCAACCATCTAGGAGAATACTTCTTAACCTTTGTCTGTGCAATGTGCATTGACACCGGAAAATAAACTGTGAGTGGCCAGAACGCGAATGCCCCAAGCAAACCCAAGATAGAATTGAAGAATGGGAATATCATTGCTACAATTGTTGTCATAATCACATAGCATGTCCTCCAAACCAGTCTGAAGAGGTTGACACGACATTTTCCTAACAAAGGTATGTTTGACGAGTATTCTTTGTTGATGAAATTGCTTTGAGGCCACTTCTTTCTGCAGTTGCTCTCAACAAACTGGAAAAACGGCTGCCCGTACACCTAATAATATAGGGATAAAACAAGAAAAAAAAAAAACAGAGTATTTTTAGAGAACTAATGAACATGGGAAATTATAAAATGCTAGACACTTATTTTGTTAGTGAATTATATATACCTGATAGGCACCGATGAGATGGAGAGCAATGCAAGCATTGGCAAAGTCGACGAGCCAATAAGGATCGTAAAAACCAAAGTCGGTAAGGAAGTCACCAGGGGCTTTGTTCCCGAATGCAGCATATCCGAAGCAACCACATAAGATGTAGAAAACTGTTGTGGTTGAGATTCCGGCAAGACTTGCTCGTTTCATCACTTTGTTCTCTGGTGGGCTTGATTTCAATGTGTCCTAAAAACAATTAAAAAAAAAAAAAAAAAAAAAAAGACTTAATTGAGCATCAATAGATCCATACTCCTGACCAAAATTAAAAATGCAATTTTAAAAAAAAAAACAAAAAAAAAAAGCAATACTGAATATAAGATAGAAGGCATGCCTGAATCTCAATGAGAATAGTGGTAAAAGCGTATGAAAAGGCCATGTCTCCAATCGCTTGAAACATTCTCCACACTTTTTCAGACGAAGTTACGTCCACACTGTGCCTGTCAACTCTGTCTTACCAACCTTGCCACCTTTCATATTATATACCATTTTCACGGTTAGTGTCCACTTTGAAGAATCATATATATTGCTTAGACACTAATATCTGAAATGTTTTAACAATATAAAGAAAGGAAAATGTACTTGCTACTTTGGCGATGGCTAGGCCTATTCCAATAGACGCATAAGAGAAGGACATGACCGCAGCTATGATGGAGAGGAAAGAGAGTTCATGAAAATTAGGAATCTGACTCAGAATAATCTGGACGCCCCCAAATGCCGCCATGTAAGGATAATTCGATGGAGAACATTTCGCTGATTTTCCCTTGTCATGATAACAATTTGATTTCCCAATCGCTCTAACGAAAAAAAAAAAAAAAAAAGACATCAACCAAAGCCTTTTTAGTATTTTATCCACAACATGTTTGTAACCATCACAAAATAAAATAATCAGAAGCCTGTGACTTACACTAAGCTTATGGAGGCAGTGATGGTGTAACCAATAGTAACGCCAACGAGATTCACGTACTGTGCCAGTCCACATAGCTGAACCTTTTTACCACCTGTCAAAGTTTTCAATCTCTTAATTAAATCATCTTTTGGGGTCTTCTGGCAAAGTTTTTAAACATCCCACATTTCAATTCAAAATTCTTTGGAGGGTCAGCAATCGAATTTATTGATAACATTTTTTAATTGAATTGAATATGTAACCAATCCTACAGAATACAGATAGTCCATAAAATTTATTAACTAATTTATGAAAGAATTAATATTTTCGTAGTTCTTTTTCCTTTTTGTAGTTTTTGACAATCAATTTATATCTTCCCAAGAAGAGAATGCACACTAAATAATAAAACGTAAATCATTTCTTTTTTCAACAACAATAATGTTCTGTAAGAAAAGAAAAAATGTTGAAATGAGTCAGTTACTATAGATTTCAAAATTTCAACTTAGCATTAAATATGTTTAGATAAGATTTTTTTTTTTTTTTTTTTTAATTTTGTGTGACAGAAATGGAAGAGAATCAAAAACATCTTTAAGTCTAATTATGCAAAATCTAAATGATATCAAATGAACAAAATCATTGTTCATCAGAAAATAGTGTATATGAACTGAATAATCTGCGATAAAGACACAAAAATGATTTTTTTTAAGAGTTATTGATATAAAAACATACCAAGGTAAGCTCGGACAACGTCCATGTAATTATAGTTGCGAGTTCCGGTGATGGGGTCTGGCGAACGGTAACAGTCGGCGAGAAAGGTGGACGTGTAGTAAGTAATACCGGCGAAAGTAACCAAAATGATGGTTCCTGCCACCCAACCAAGCTGTGCTAGAGCCCAAGCCAACGACAGCACCCCGGAGCCTATCACCGCCGTGATTATGTGCGCACTCGCCGTCAAAAATGTTCCCGTTCTCTTCTCTCGACCATCGTCGTCGACGCCTTTCACGGCAGTGTCACCAAACTCAACCGCCGAAGGATTATGGTATGTGTTCATCATTGTGGATGAGAGGAACCAATAACTAAACCAGAGGAAGAGAGAGAGAGGAGAGAAGAGTTATTGACAGAGGTCGTCGTCTTAGAGTCTTCCCCACATGCACGTAATTACAAATCTATATATACACACAAATATCGATGTTTATATGGAAATAGCATCTTTGTATGTTGAACTTTATATTTTGTTTTTGAGAATCTTATTTTTTGGGGGATTTATTTCTATGTAATGATATTGAATTTTTGAATATTTTGGTTGGTAATGTTTAATTTCTATTGCTTATTTTGGAAACCTTGATTACTAGCTGACTAGCTGTAAAGTGTGAATACTGATTTCAAACAAAAAAATCTGGTCCGTAGGTTTAAAAAGGGATAAACTACATTAATGAATAATGACAATAATCAAAATAAGGTAACTGATTAAAATTAGATGACTAAAACAGAGGAATTATATCCTTCATATCTTGGCTTATTTGCCTAGCTGTACCCTCTCTTCTATTCTATCATATAGTATGCTCTTTTATCTTTTCGTCATCCCTTCTGATCAATTAATCATCACATACACATGACGCATTAATCTGATATGTAATAATTAATCTTTAATAATTGAGTTACTTACCACTATAAGTATGTTGTAGCAGCTATATTATGCACATTTACATGTTTCATATGTTAATTAACGGTTTACAAAACATGTAAACCACGGGATTTCACTAATGTCAATAATGTACCTTTTTTTAGGGTAGTTCTTAATTATCGTTTCTTTCATTCTAATCTCATAATCCGTAATTTGTGTCACAATTAATGGTTATATTTTGTCGTCCTAATAAATATGGGTTTTGACCAGCATTATCCTGAAATTCTAGTTTATTATCTATAAATATATCCACAATATATATATTCCACCTATTTCATATGCTAACTATATCCACAAGAAAAGATTCCCCCATCTATTTTCAAAACCTGCAAATATATTTGTTTCCAATTCCCGAGACAGACATCAGATATCTAAGACTAAAACGTCACATAACACACGATTAAAGTACGGTAGTTGACAAGCCGTTGATGAAAAACTTGTATGTCATCAGGCACCAAATAGCGAGAACATGTTACACGTTCTCAAAAAACCTTATATATAAAGTGGCGTAGCTAAAATCTTACGATGATTTTATCGATACAGTACAAGTAAATGGGCCACGTGAATCGGCCCAAATAAATCAACGTCATCACAAGTGTATTTTGCCTTGAAAATACTCAATCGAAACCTTGTTCCTCACTCTTCGTCGCTCCATCTTTCTTTCTTGTGTTTTCTTCTCTCTGGTGTTTCGGATTCGACAATAAACGAGGTCTGTAAATGTTGATTTAACAGTCTCAATCTACCTCTCCTAATGCTTATTTGATAGTATTTGATTTATGTTCAAGATTAAAGGCTAACCTTTCCCAATTTTGATTGTATTGCCGTAAAACTGTAAAGTTCAAATTTTGGAACACTATATTAACTATTTTTTTCTTGAAATAAGTGATTATCAGTTCTGAGTTCTTACAAACACATACAAGATCATAGGTCACTAATTTACATTGCGAAAAGGCTTGTAGGCCTTGACACTACTTATCAAACCCACGATGGATCCCAGTGCGGCTAGGAGCGAAACAATCAAACAAAGCAATACAAGAAGTTCCAGCCCCATCCATCTAAGAGAATACTTCTTAACCTTTGTCTGCGCAATGTGCATTGCCACCGGAAAATAAACTGTGAGTGGCCAGAACGCGCATGACCCGATCAAACCCAAGATTGCATTGAAAAAGGGGAATATCATAGCTACAACTGTTGTCAAAATCACATACGCTGTCCTCCACAATAGTCTGAAAAGGTTGATGCGACATTTTCCAATCAATGGTATACTCATCGAATGTTCACTGGTGATGAATTTGCTCTCTGGCCACTTTTTGTTGCATTTCTTTTCAACAAACTGGAAAATTGGTTGCGCAAACACCTGTCCATAATATAAAGATTAGGCATCAATGGTTTGCATTCTTCTTTAGATTTACTTACAATCTTGAAAATAGTGAGTGCTGGCTATACCTGATATGCGGCAACTAGGTGGAGAACAATGCATGCATTGGCAAAATCGACGAGCCAGTAAGGATCGTAAAACCCAAACTCGGTGAGGAGGTCACCAGGGGCTTTGTTTCCGAACGCAGCATATCCCATGCAACCACATAAGATGTAGAAAGCAGTTGTGGTTGAGACTCCGGCAAGGCTTGCTTTTTTCATGACTTTGTTCTCTGGTGGGCTTGATTTTAATGTATCCTATATATATACCACATAAAACACACACACTAAAGTTATCATTAATGAAAGTGATATGGTTCAATAAAGATAAACTTGTTGAAAAGAAACAAATATATCTTCTTGTGCAGAAGAAAGTAATAATAGGTTTTTGTATCTGCCAGTGGTGACAAAACCAACGTCTAAATGAAATATATATACATGCCTGAATCTCAACGAGAACAATGGAATAAGAATATGAGAATGCAATGTCTCCAACGGCTTGAAACGATCTCCACAGTTTGTCAGACGCAGTTACGTCCACTCCAACTACCGTGCCCGTCAGCGCCGTCTTACCAACCTTCCCACCTTCAATATATGTAATTATGTATATCATACCGCTTTCGCCATTAGTTTGAAGATTCAATATGTTACGTTTGCAAAAAATTTGAGAATACTAATCAATGAATTAGGCATGTATTTAGAAGAATTTCAAACAAAACAAACTTAATAAAAAAAAAATATGTCAAACAATTAAGTAAGTTTTCGTCGATATTTTTATATACAAAGACGTCTATCATGATGCACAACTTGTGTATCGGAACAAGAACTCAAGTTTGAAGTTTTTTTGTTTCCTTTAAAATTAAAATTAGTATATATACAAATCAGACTCCTAAATATAGTTTGAGACAGCTTTACATATAATTTGAAAGAAATAATAAGATAGGGAGAGAAAATGTACTGATCACTTTGGCAATGGATAGGCCGATTCCGATAGAGGCATAACAGAAGGACATAACCGTGGCGATTATGGAGAGGAAAGAGAGTTGGTGAAAATTAGGGATCTGGCTGAGCAGAATCTGGACGACCCCAAAAGCTGCCATGGATGGATAATTTGACGAGGAACATTTCGCACCATGTCCCTTATTATGATAACAATTTGCTTTTCCGATCGCTCTAGCCAACACAAAAACACCTTTAGTAATTAAGTAGTAACCAACTTAACCATCACAAAATAATCGAAATAGAATAAGAAGCTGCGACTGCGACTTACACTAAGCTTATGGAGGCAGTGATGGTGTAACCAACGGTGATCCCTACGAGACTTGCGTACTGTGCCAGTCCATATAACTGCACTTTCCTGCCACCTGTCATTTTAAAATACTTATCAAATTATTCCTCTATTTCTCAAACATCTATAGCAAATACATATACAAAGTACAATCTATAAGTCTCGGTACGGGATGCATGTAATGGATTTAGTTCCGATCCTTGATACTTTTATGAAGAAAAATCAAAAATAAATATGAAGGATCATGTAATAAAATCTGAAATCTTAAACAAAAAACAGATAAATTTTCACAAAATAAATAAAACTCTTTTAAATTATATTTTTGAGGTTAAGAAGAGAGCCTTTTAAGACATATACCAAGGTAAGCTCGGACAACGCCCATGTAAGTATAATTCCGTGTCCCCGGGACGTCGTCGGCGTCGGGAGATCGGTAACAGTCGGCAAGCATGGTGGATGTGTAGTAGTTGATGATGGCAAAAGTGACCAAAATAACGGTTCCTGCAAGCCAACCAAGCTGTGCTATTGCCCAAGACAAAGACAACACACCGGAACCTACAACCGCCGTGATTATGTGCGCACTCGCCGTCACTAACGTACCCGTTCTCTTTTCCCGACCATCGTCATCGAATCTATCCCCGGAAACGTCACCGGACTCAACCATCGAGGTATATTATGCTCTGTGTCGATTTTGTGAGAAAGGAAGCAGAGAGAAGAATAAATGACATTTATATATAATACCAACTCAGCACCCACCTACACGGCTACACAGCTACACTAGTCAATGCTTTGGTCTAATTTTGTTCTTCTTCTGCTTTATTTTATTTTATATTTCCTTTGTCAACTCTTTTTCTTGTTTTCAACGTCTCAAAGTAAATCTAGTGGAATCATATGAGTATAACTCATTTATTATTACATCTATCTATGGATTAATTCATTACATATATCATCTATTCCACTTGTTCCTCTCGTATTGGCTGGTCAAAGATTAGATAAGGATTTTCCTCCAAAATTAAAATTAAATATTATTTTTTAGAATCTAAGTATATTTACAAGATTCAGTTGACAAAAATAAAAATAAAATAAAATGTAAAAGGAAAAGAAGATGTAATAATAATACCGATCTAGCGCAAAAACAAAAGAACCAAAAAAGAAAAAACAAAAGAACACATAAAGTAATTGGTGTCGTCGTATGAACATTCATGCTTTACCCGACAAAACTAACTAAAAAAAAAGAGTTTGAAGAAAAAAAATCCTCGAATCCCTCAAAAAAAAAAAACACTTTAATTGTCCCCTACTGTACCAATATACTCCCTCGGTTTCATAATACTCCCTATGTATCAGAATATTTGATTTTTTAAGATTTTCACTAGGATTAAAAAAATAATTAATGTCATCCAAACAATACAAATGATTAACCCAAAACAATAAATGATGTATATAACCGTGTGCTTTTTTTTTTTTATGCTTAGAACAAATAGATTGATTTAATAGTTTATTTATAGTAAAAGCAAAATCATTAAATAGTTAGTTGATTTTGAAAATAAGAATGCATTAAATACTCTAGAAAATCAAATATTCTGATACAAGAAAAAATCCTAAAACATCAAGTATTCTGATACAGAGGGAGTATAAGATATTTAGAGAATTATTTTTGTTTCATAATATATGATATTTCTAACTTTCTATACAACTTTTAGCTAAGATTCTGCTCGTGAGCGTAATGGTATAAGCCTGCCTGACTGTGAGACCGACTGGTCAATTAATTTTATACTCCCTCCGTTTCAAAATATAAGATGTTTTGGAGAAGTTTGTTGTTTCATAATATAGGATGTTTTCAAATTTCAATGCAACTTTTAAATTAGTTTAGTATTTTATATTATGCAGTATTGTTTCTTATTGGTTGAACTTGTTAAAAGTAAAAACTTATTAATCTGCGTGTTTTGCTTAAAACATCCTATATTTTGAAACGGAGGGAGTATTTTATATTATGCAGTCTTGATTATGATTGATTAAACTTTTTAAATATTACTTTTTTTTAATATACGTATTGCTACTAAAACATCATATATTTTAAAACAGAGGGAGTATCATAATCTGTAATAAACGAGGTCTGTAAATGTTGATTTAACAGTCTCAATCTACCTCTCCTAATGCTTATCTGATAGTAGTTGATTTATGTTCAAGATTAAAGGCTAAGCTTCCCCAATTTTGATTGTATTGCAGTAAAAGTGTAAAACTGTAGAGTTCAAATTTTGGAACACTATATTAACTATTTTTTTCTTGAAATAAGTAATTATCAGTTATGAGTACAAACACATACAAGATCATAGGTCACTAATTTACATTGCTAAAAGGCTTGTAGGCCTTGACACTACTTATCAAGCCCACGATGGATCCCAGTGCGGCTAGGAGCGAAACAATCAAGCAAACCACTACGAGGAGGTTCAAGGCCAACCATCTAGGAGAATACTTCTTAACCTTTGTCTGCGCAATGTGCATTGCCACCGGAAAATAAACTGTAAGTGGCCAGAACGCGCATGACCCGATCAAACCCAAGATTGCATTGAAGAAGGGGAATATCATTGCTACAACTGTTGTCAAAATCACATAGGCTGTCCTCCACCATAGTCTGAAAAGGTTGATGCGACATTTTCCAATCAATGGTATACTCATCGAATGTTCACTGGTGATGAATTTGCTCTCTGGCCACTTTTTGTTGCATTTATTCTCAACAAACTGGAAAATTGGTTGCGCAAACACCTGTCCATAATATAAAGATTAGGCTTCAATGGTTTGCATTCTTCTTTAGATTTACTTACAATCTTGAATATAGTGAGTGGTGGCTATACCTGATATGCGGCAACTAGGTGGAGAACAATGCATGCATTGGCAAAATCGACGAGCCAGTAAGGTTCGTAAAAACCAAAGTCAGTAAGGAGGTCACCAGGGGCTCTGTTTCCGAACGCAGCATATCCCATGCAACCACATAAGATGTAGAAAGCAGTTGTGGTTGAGACTCCGGCAAGGCTTGCTTTTTTCATGACTTTGTTCTCTGGTGGGCTTGATTTCAATGTATCCTATATATATACCACATAGAACACACACACACTAAAGTTATCTTTAATGAAAGTGATATTGTTCAATAAAGATAAATTTGTTGATAAGAAACAAATATTTCTTCTTTTGCGGAAGAAAGTAAAATAGGTTTTTGGTAAACTGACAACCAAGGTCTAAAATGAAATATACATGCCTGAATCTCAACGAGAATAATGGAATAAGAATATGAGAATGCAATGTCTCCAACGGCTTGAAACGATCTCCACAGTTTGTCAGACGCAGTTACGTCCACCCCAACTACCGTGCCCGTCAGCGCCGTCTTACCAACCTTCCCACCTTCCATATATATATCATACCGCTTTCGCCATTAGTTTGAAGATTCAATATGTTACGTTTGCAAAAAAAATTGAGAATACTAATCAATGAATTAGGCATGGATTGAGAAGATTTTCTAACTAAAGAAACTTAAAAAAAAAAAAAAAAAAAAATTGTCAAACAATTAAACAAGTTTTCGTCGATATTTTCATATACAAAGACGTCTATCATGATGCACAACTTGTGTATCCGAACAAGATCTCAGGTTTGAAAATCATTGTTTTCCTTTAAAATTAGTATATATATACAAATTAGACTCCTAGATATAGTTTGAGACAGCTTTACATATAATTTGAAAGAAATAATAAGGTTGGGAGAGAAAATGTACTGATCACTTTGGCAATGGATAGGCCGATTCCAATAGAGGCATAAGAGAAGGACATAACCGTGGCGATTATGGAGAGGAAAGAGAGTTGGTGAAAATTAGGGATCTGGCTGAGCAGAATCTGGACGACCCCAAAAGCTGCCATGGATGGATAATTTGACAAGGAACATGTCGCATCATTTCCCTTACGATGATAACAATTTGCTTTTCCGATCGCTCTAGCCAACACAAAAAATGTTTTATACACAACCTGTTAGTAGACTAGTAGTATTCTCACCATCACAAAATAATCGAAATAAAATAAGAAGCTGCGACTTACACTAAGCTTATTGAGGCAGTGATGGTGTAACCAATTGTGACCCCTACGAGACTTGCGTACTGTGCCAGTCCACATAGCTGCACTTTCCTGCCACCTGTCGTTTTAAAAAATCATTTTTAGTTATTCTTCTGTTTCTCAAACATCTATCAAAAACATATACAAGTACAATCTACAAGTGTCGGTAACTCGGTACGGGATTTAGTTCCGATTCTTGATTTTTTTATGACAAAAAGAAGAAAATCAAACATAATATATGAAGGATGGATCATGTAAAAAAAAAAAAAATCTTTAATATTTATATTTATGTTTGATCATGAAGGATTATTTTTGGTTTATGTTTCACAAAATAATTAAATAAATAAAAATTATAAATTATATTTTTTGAGGTTAAGAAGAGTGTTTAAGACATACCAAGGTAAGCTCGGACAACGCCCATGTAAGTATAATTCCGTGTTCCCGGGACGCCGACGGAGTCGGGAGATCGGTAACAGTCGGCAAGCATGGTGGATGTGTAGTAGTTGATGATGGCAAAAGTGACCAAAATCACGGTTCCTGCAAGCCAACCAAGCTGTGCTATTGCCCAAGACAAAGACAACACACCGGAACCTATAACCGCCGCGATGATGTGCGCACTCGCAGTCAGTACCGTACCCGTTCTCTTCTCCCGACCATCGTCATCGAATCTATTCCCCGAGGCGTTACCAGACTCAACCATCGAGGGATTATGCTCTGTATCGTTTTTGTGAGAAAGTAGGCAGAGAGAAGAGTAAATGGCATTTATATATACAATAATAACACCCCTAGTCAATGCTTAAATTAATTGCTCTAATTTTGTTCTTCTGCTTTTTTTTTTTTTGGTTTCAAGATTCAGCGTCTCAAAAAGTAATAAATCTAGTGAAATCAAATGAGTATAAACTCATTTATTAATACTCCATTTTATCTATAGATTCCTTACCTATATCATCTATATATTCCATACTCATAGTCCACTTATTCCTCTCGTATTGGCTAGTCAAAGATTAGATATGGATTTCCTCCAAAATTAAAAAGAAATTAATATTCGTTTTTTTTTAGAATGTAACTATATTTACAAGATTCCGTTGAGAAAAAAATAAAAAAATAAAAAAGGAAAAGAAGAATAAACCAAACCTGTTTGATTTGTCCAAATGTAATTACTACAGCTGTTATGGGCTGAAGAATATGAATTGATATGATAATGGTCTTTTACATGGATTGGGCCTAATAGACAACCAAGTAAATCGGGTTTGGAGCTAATGCATACAAAACATAGCGGGTCGGATCCACCGTTTTCACGACAGTACAACGCCGATCTAGCGCAAAAACAAAAGAACCAAAAAAGAAAAAAACAAAGAAAAGACAATAGTAATTGGTGTCGTCGTATGAACTTTTATGCTTTACCCGACAAAACTAATTAAAAAAAAAAAAAAAGAGTTTGAAGAAAAAAAATCCTCGAATCCCTCAAAAAAAAAGAAAAACATAGTCCTTGATTGTTCCCTACAAAACCAAAATCATCATCTGTAACTTTCTCAGATCCTTTCTTTTCATTAGCTCAGGTTTTGTTCTTTGTCGTCCTGCGAAAAAAAAAAAAAGAAACCCTAAAACGAATCTGTTCTCGTCTGGTCTGGGTTTCTTCTATCTGAGAAATCGTCAGATCTAAGTTTGTTCAAGGCCCACCACCACCATCTTCTCCTTCTTACTCTCTCTCTGCTTTTGCTCTGCCATTGATATCGTTTTTTTTCCAATTCAAGGTAATGTAGTTCTCTTAAAGTTTTCTCCTTTTTTGTTCTTTTTTGCGTATTTTGAGGGAAACATAGTTGCTACGTTATCTTGACATTTCAATTTGAATTCTTATTCTCTGTAACCCACTAGCTTAAATTGGGATTTTTAGCTTTTTTTTTTTACCTAAGTAAGTAGCTGTTATTCGTTTATCAAGATTCTCTCTGCTTTAATGTCCGAACAGAGATATCTACTTTTTTTAAATTCTCCTTGTTTGATGCTATTCTATATGAGATGATTGTTAAGTCAACTCTTTGGTGTGTTATTGAATTTTTACAAAGTTTGCATCTTTTTCATCTGCAGCTGCTGCTTTGGCTTGTCGTGTGTGTTGCTTTGGGTGACTAATGACCATAGTATAAGGTCTTTTGCAGATTAGTTATGTTGAGAAGTAATCTATTATTCACGGAGACATGAGATTTTTGACAAGTAGTAGTAGTTCTACTCTGGTTCAGGATATAATTATCCTGAAAACACTCATCCCAAGTTTTAGCAAGGTGATGTGAGTTCTCCATATGTTACGCCGTCTTGGATGGTTAATTGGACTGAGCCAAAGAAGTAGGCAAACAAAGACGCTTGATGCTGAGCCTTACGTAGCCAGGGTTAAACCAGTGCTAATGGTCGACACAGTTCAGGAGATTGCTATCTATATCCATAGGTTTCATAACCTTGATCTTTTCCAGCAAGGGTATGATGACAGTTGCTATATACTTTTAGGCTTTGCCTAAGTTGAAACCTTTTTCTCTCTCTTCTTTTTCTTATTCTAAGAGTTGTGTCTTTCATTCTTTTAGATGGTATCAAATAAAAATCAGCATGAGATGGGAGGACGGTGATAACAACTCCTGTGGTATTCCTTCACGAGTTGTTCAATATGAAGGTACTTTAATCTATCAGCTTACTAGATTGAGTGCACAATTCTATGATGCCAGAGTGTTTCCGGAATTATATGTCTATTTGTCCTGTCTCTGTGTACTTGGGAGAGTTTGTTTTTAGTATAATAAGTCAATAGTATTAAAGGATCAACATACCTATGTGTCACAGCTCTTGATTCAACTTCAAATGGCACAAGTGGAGTGTGGAAGATAGATGATAAAGACAATAGTTTCTTATCACAGCCCTTCCGCATTAAATACGCAAGGCAGGATGTTCGTCTATGCATGATGGTCTCGTTTACTATGCCCCTTGAAAGATATGAGGTATACCATTCTCTCTTTCCTTTTTACCTAGGTATCAATCTTATAATGTATTCCTACAATTATGGATTAGGATTATGACCAAATGAGTTGCACAATATCCAAACAACGTGAATTGAACTTCTTTTCTACTCTTGTTGAAATGCAAAGTATGTACGCCATTGAGTTTTTGAGATTATCTTAGCTAGAGATCTATAGTCAGCGACAATAATTATGCAATTTATGATAAGTGGTGTACAATAAACGACTAGCTGTAATTTATGCAGGGGTCAGCTACATCTGCTGTTATTTTGAAGTTTGAGCTCTTGTATTCCCCAGTTATGGAGGATGTATCAGTGACACATTCAGATGCTTCTTCTGCATCAGTGCATGAATTTCGTATTCCTCCTAAAGCTCTCTCAGGGGTGCATTCTTACTGTCCGGTGCACTTTGATACCTTTCACGCAGTTCTTATTGATGTTAGTGTCCACATCAGTATCATGAAATCCGCAGCTTACAAACGGCCTGCAATATTATCAAGGTATGCCTCTAATATTTGGATTCTTCATAATTGGCCATTGTTAAATTCCAATTTTTTGCTGAGTTTTATATATCTCTTCAGTTAATAATATATCAAACACGTTTGGTGCAGTGATGCAAGTAATGGTAAAAATTTGGCCAGCGGCAATGTTCAGTCCTCCAAAAAAGTATATGTTCTTACACTATCCTCAGCATGGCATACTGTTCTCAGATTCGGCATATATATGGTTTTTTATTATATACTATTCTGATGCTCCACATAAAAGTTAATCATTTACTTTTTTAAATAATGCTCTGTTCTTAGAAAGCTGAACTTTATGCTAGAGTTCTTATTCTTTTCTGGAATCTCTACTTTTAGAAAATGCTAGAGCTGAGCTGAGTCATATCTTCAGTCTTGTTGACAGTGCTTGTATGAAAGAAGCATGGTTTTACAGAACTTTATGTCACAAAGTTGCATGATTTGACAAGAACTTTATTATGCTACCCTGCTTTGTTGTAACGCTCCTCTTTCTTGGAATTTTCAGTAATTTTATTGATTGATTATTTTGTAATTCAATAGGCCTTTGCTCAGATTGCTTCTGCCGACAATAAGCTTGTGTCATTTGTTAAAGCCTTACTTGGAGCCCGTGACACTTTGCTTGAAGAACTGCAAATACTTAGCAAGGCAGTTTGTCAAACAATGGACTTGTCTGAGTTTATATCCAGTATGGACAGTGCTCTTTTGTCTGACTCAGCTTCAACTGGAAAACCTCTTGAAGTTGAAGGTTCAGAACAAGGCAAGCAACGAAACAGTGTTGAGGTCCTTGCTTTATTATACTGCAGAGTATTCTTTATCTATTACCTTGTTTCACTATCTTCTGGAATATGAGCTTGTCTCTCCATTTTTTGACACAGAAGTTGAATGGCCCATTTGATTTAGCAAGTGATGACTTGCTTCACAACCTCTCAAAGGAGCATCTATCTCGAACCTTTCACTTACTCGGCACCCAGCTTCATTACCTTTGGAATACCTTTTTGACATTTCATCGGTAATTTCCCTTAGACAACCATAGTCCAATAAGCTTAGATTGTTTACTAAGTTAGCTTCTGATCGTTGACCGTATTTGTCCTTTTCAGGGATAATTATACAAAAATCTTGGAACATCTTCACGATATCTGGACAAAAGATCGAAGAGCTGAATGGTCGATATGGATGGTGTACTCCAAGGTTGAAATGCCACATCATTTTATAAGTGGAATGGACGATATTTCAAACCATAGTTCACACAAAAGAGTCTCAAGTGTGTTGAAGCTGAATGATGTGAGTTATCTAGTTAAGAGTCCATTTTTCAAAATTTTCACTAGATGGCGAGCTTGGCTCTACTCATTCAATTTTTGCTCTTACGCAGCCTGCACAAGTTGCATCCACCCGCGCTGAACTTCACCGTCGAAGTATTGCACAAATGCGGGTTTGTTATTTTTTTGTGTGTCAGTGATTCATTTACCTGTTGGTTTCGTAAGTTGTAAAAATTTGATTAAACCATAACTAAATATGCAGATTAACAACCGGGCGATACAAGACATGCATATATTTGGTGATCCTATGCGGGTTCCTATTGTTATAATTGAACGTGTTTGGAATGCACCAAGGCGTACTTTCAGTGATAATTCGTACATGAGACATGTTGATAAAATCGATTCTAGCTTACTTAATGGGCACGATGATGAGAGTGGGACAAAAAAACATGATAACCCACAGCATAGTGGTCGTGAGCTGAAGATCGTTGTTTTTGTTCATGGTTTCCAGGCAAGTATCTTCTAGAAGTTCAGCTGATTGCTCTCTCTTAAGCTTATGTAGTAATACTAATATACCTTTCTTCCTTAAATCATTGTGTTTATTGGCACAGTGTCCATATGTTAGAGTTGCGTCTTCTTTTCTTGTCTTTCCTGATTTACATGATAGATTTCTGCTTACTACTATAGGGGCATCACTTAGACCTAAGGCTTATCCGGAATCAGTGGCTCCTGATTGATCCAAAGATAGAATTTCTAATGTCTGAGGCAAATGAGGAGAAAACACATGGCGATTTCAGGGAAATGGGTCAGAGGCTTGCACAGGAAATTGTTTCTTTCTACAAGAAGAAAAAGGATAAACATGCGAGATACGGGCGCCTGAAAAACATTAAGCTGAGTTTTGTTGGACATTCAATCGGTAACGTCATCATCAGAGCTGCAATAGCTGGTATGTTCCTAGAATCTCTCTCAGACAATAACTAAAATGAATTTTTTAGCTCGGTACTACTGGTGTTTATCATTCTCAGCGACTTCTTATATTTTGTTGCAGATAGTTTGATGGATCCATACAGGAAGTATTTTCATACTTATCTATCACTTTCGGGTCCACATTTGGGTTATCTATACAGTTCAAATTCCTTGTTTAATTCTGGACTTTGGCTCCTGAAGAAGTTAAAGAGTACTCAGGTTATTCATCAGCTTACACTCACAGATGATCCTGATCTCCAGAATACTTTCATTTACAAGCTCTGCAAGGTAGCGAAAAGTCTTTAACATTTCATCAAGGTTTTGTACCATTAGTTACAAACAGACCTTTGTTCTGTGGTTCTAATGTCGGTTTTGAAAATTTTTTCAGCAAAAGACTTTGGGCAGTTTCAAAAATATAATTCTGCTGTCTTCCCCTCAGGTACATTCCATTATACTTTTGGAATATGATAGTAATTAATCTGAATGATCTCTGGTTCTGTAAACTTTACCAATACAAAATTGTAGAGACAAGGATATTTTGATCATAAATGCAAAAATCTTGGTTCATTTGATTCTAAGTTGCGACGAATTTTTTATTTTGTACTTAGGAGTCTTGTTTTTGCTATGACAGGATGGGTATGTTCCATATCACTCAGCCAGGATCGAATCTTGCCAACCAGCTTCTTTCGACAACTCAAAGAAAGGAGTTGCTTTCTTGGAGATGCTTAATAACTGCATGGATCAAATACGTGGTCCGTCCCCAGAAACTCCGCACCACCAGAGAGTGTTCATGCGCTGCGATGTCAACTTCGACACAACCTTGTATGGTCGTAACCTGAACTCATTCATCGGCCGCGCTGCTCACATTGAATTCTTGGAGTCTGATATCTTTGCAAGATTCATAATGTGGTCATTCCAAGATCTATTCCGCTGACAAATCTTGATTATGCAGAAAATTTTTTCAGGTAGAAAAAGATACAAAAGAAACTGTTGTATATTAGTAGGAGAAATCGGAAGAAGTTATTAATTGTATGTAACCTCAAACTGGTTGTACGGTTTTGACTTTTTTGCGCTTGTATCGTTTAAGCTATGAGACGCATTAGAATGGTTTAGTCCGGACCGGCGGTTCGTAATAGATAGTGAATTGGTTTGGTTCTATGGCTACGCACGATTAATTTGTCCAAAAAACACATCAAGATTTATGATGGCTTAACCGGTGGGATCTGGCTTTTAGCCCAATGAAGGTGATAAGTCTTACAAAATCAAGTTCAAACACTAACAAGACTGGGCCATTTAGTGGGGTTTTGGTCCACCACACATTATCTAACTAATTACTAATGCATGTTTTTTTAGTGTTTTCTCTCTAGTCAATTGCATCATGTGGAAAACAATTTGATTTACTTTAATCATATGTTGTGACTTGTGAGTGTGCTATCAATCATTGGCTTTGGATTGAATTGCAAACCAAGGGAAGAAAAAGATGGGGGAAGACAGCTTTCAGTATGTTAAATACTGAAATAAAAGTTGTAAGATTAGTCTTCTGGCAAGGTGTTAGACTGTTAGGTACCACCATATAACAAATGGTTCATTATCAATTTTTTATTTTAGTTTTGTAACTAATAATGCAAATTATGAAAGATGTTTTCCAGCAAATATAATAGAGATAAGTTGTTAACTCATCAAGTGCCCAGCAGATTTAGAACTACAGTACAAATTTTAACGTTCGAAACAATGCAGATCAGAAGCATTACTGTCTGCTTGTGAAGAGTGAAGAAAAGTATACACTTCTCTTTTATTATGTTGGTCAAAGTCGGCAACTACAAAAAGTTTTATATTGAGCACACGTACCACATGTTGACCAACTTTTGTACTATATCACAAGGGAGGATATTATTCTTTGATTTATATGTAGCCTCGCTTACGATAATAAATTTGTCACTTCATCACATCACACCAAGTATCCAATTTGGTTTTGATTTCGTTTGAGATTTTTTTTTTTTCTTTTTGGTTTGAGAATGGCTTACAAAATAAAAAGAATCGAGTAGGACATATGTATGTGCGAGACTGCGAGTGCACCTATGTCGGAATATGCACTTGTTTTAGCAAAGTATAGTGCATAAATACCATAAATTTCACATTATAGTTGTTGACTGACATTGATTAACTAATTTCGAAAACCTTAAAACCAAAATTCTACAATTACAAGACATAGTTTACATCTGATCATTACATTACCTATGATTTCTTCATTAACCTGGAGTACTGGACTCACATTCTCCATCTAAACTCTTTACGTCTTCGTAATAAAGTTTCATAGTTACCAAAACAGACCCCAAAAAGAGAGAGATTTTTGGTTCATCAATCATCAACTTATTTCTTTGATCTTGACATCACTCTCTTTGCTTATCACAATCCCCATCAACCTGCACGGTTCAGCATCCTCGATCATCTGAACCACGCTCCTCATCGTCGGTCTTAGTCCAGGTAGTCTCGCGGTACAGAGGATCGCTATCCTTAGCAACTTGATCGCGTCTTCTTTATACATTTCTCCTAACTTCTTGTCCACAATCTCCATCACACTCTCTTTGCTCTTTAGATTGTTGCTCACCCAGTCCACTATGTCTTTGCTCTCTCCATACTCTGCCTCTATTGGTTTTTTCCCTGTCACCAGCTCCATTAACACTACCCCGAAGCTATATACATCGCATTTCTCAGTTACTTTTGACGCGTATCCATACTCTGCAACAAGAATTTTTATATGTTAATATGTAACATCAAAATGTAAAGACCATGATAAGCTGATGATATAAGAGTTAGGTCTCTTTATTTACCTGGAGCTATGTAGCCATAGGTTCCCGCAACAACATGGGTGGAATCTGGACCACCATTGCTGGCCTGAAGAATCTTGGCAAGACCGAAATCTGCTATCCTAGGTTTCAAGAACTCATCTAGCAATATATTACTTGACTTAACGTCACGGTGAATCACCGGTTTCTCATACCCATGATGCAAGTACTCAAGCCCTTTCGCTGCACCAAGAGCAATATCATACCGTGTTTCCCAACCGAGATTGGACTTCTTGCAAGAGTGAAGCATGTCCCATAAGCTCCCATTAGGCAAATACTCATACACCAGCAAGCTCGAGTCATCGCTCGTGATACTACAATAGAGTTTCACCACGTTTAAGTGCCGTATAGAGCTTAACGTTTGCACCTCTGTTTCAAACTCTTTCGATCTTCCTTCCCGTTCAGTGAGAATCGGCATAGCACTGCTGAAATTTTTCTGAGTATTACTACTACACCGAATATGTTTGACCGCAACTTCTTTGCCATCACCAAGTACTACTCTGTACACATCGCCACAACCTCCTCTACCGATCAAATTCTCTTCTTTGATTGAATCAATGATATCATCTTCGGTGAAACTCATCCTTCGGAACGACTTTATACTCCAAGATTCATGTTTAAGCGAACGACCTTGCTTCTTCTCACTTTTCTTGAGGTACAAGAAAAACACAAGAGACGCAAGCAAGATCAGTGAGCCGAAAACTATACACAGCACGAATACGCGAGTGTCTCCATGCGATCTTGAAGGACTTATGCAACGGTTAAACGATTCGATCGTCATGCTGCATAGTCCAGGATTGCCGTTGAAGCTTTCCTTATATGATGACAAACTCTGAGGGATACGACCTGATAATCTGTTGTTAGACAGATCAAGAAGGCTAAGCCTTAGAGACGACAAACTCTCAGGGATCATCCCAGAGAGCTTATTGTCCGAAAGATTCAAAGCGTTGAGCGTCGGAAGAGATCCAAGCCTGTGCGGGATTTCGCCGGATAACGAGTTTTGAGCCATGTTCATTTCGCTGAGCATCGAACATGATCCGATAGAGTCAGGTATCTCACCGGAGAAGCTATTCCCCTGCATCTTGAGACTGCTAAGTCCCTTGAGTTTCCCTATCGAGTTTGGAATCTTCCCGGAGAAGAGATTATTATTAAGCTCAACCTTGGTTAGAGACACTGTGTCACCAATCTCCTCAGGCAGTTCATCAGACAACTTGTTGAACCCTAGATACAACGCTCCAAGCATTTTACCGTTCTTTATATCAGCAGTGATTGGACCTTCGAAGTTGTTCATAGCTATATCGATGATCTCTAGCTTCGGTAAGCCCCAAAGCCCCGCGGGAACAGTTCCGTTGAGGGAGTTGTCGCTAACTCTGAACCGTTGCATAGTCAAACAGTTAGCGTACGTGTCAGGTATAGAGCCAGTGAGATTGTTCTGTAAGAGAAGCAGAGCTTTCATCTTCCCGTTCTTGCACATATCAGGAGGGATCGGTCCGGTTAAGTAATTCTCAGACGCGTCGATGAAATCAAAATCAGAAAACGAACCGAGTCCTTGAGGTAACGAACCGGTTAGCTTGTTGGTATAGAGAGAGAGGTTAACAAGATCCTTGAACTCGCCGAACTCGGGAGGAATCTCACCGGAGAATTCGTTTTCGAACATCTGAAGAGAAACGAGATTAGTCAAAGACCTTAGCTCCGATAAGTCGCCGTGTAAAAGATTCGTGGAAGCATCCAAGCGAGTCAGGTTCTTCAAGTTTCCTAAACCGGTAGGGAGTTTTCCGGTTAAGGAGTTGTTGTAAAGCTCTAACTGTCGGAGATTAATAAGCTTCGTGATCTCCGTCGGAATCTCGCCGGTTAATTCGCTATCGGAAATCTCCAAATTCATAAGCTCCGTCAAATCCCCGATCGCCGGCGGGATTTTTCCGGCGATGCTGCAGTTCGACAAGTAGAGCGACGAGAGTTTGGTGAGAGAAACAATCTCCAACGGAAACTCCGACGTCGTATCGAACGGATTGTCACCGATGCTTAAAACGACGAGACTCGTCGCGTTTCGTAGCGATCTCCACGGGAACTCGCCGGAGAAGGCGCTGTTGTTTAGGTAAAGAAACTGTAACTGATTCAGAGATGAGAACTCAGGGAAAGCACCGGAGAACAGATTGTTACCGAGATCCAAGTACTTGAGATTCTCGCAGTTTTTGAAATCGCTCGGAGGTATGATTCCGGTTAGTGAGTTGAATCCGAGTGAGAGCTTCTCGAGGGTATGAATCTCGCAGACGGAATCGAACGGGAAGTTTCCTGATAAGCCTTGATGAGAGAGATTAATCTCTGAAACGTTGCCGTTTGAATTACAGGTTATTCCGGTGAAGCGACATGGACCGGTAACGGAGTTGAGATTCCAGGAATCGAAGACGGAGAGGTTTGAATCGGAGAATGATGATTTGAGTTTGAGTAAGAGTTGGAGATCGTCTGAAGAAACGTAGGAGGAGAAAAGAGAGAAGATGAGGAAGGAGAAGATGTTGAAGTTCCGCGACGACGGAGACATGTCGGTGACGGTGGTTTTGAGTTAATCGGAAACTTGTTTTTTTTTGTCTTTAATTCACATCGGAGTGATTTGGTTAAGAGAGAGAGAGGTTTGATAATGGCGGGCGCTTTGAACAAAGGCAAAGTGTTTCATCTTATCTGCTGCCATTAAATAAATAATTTGAAAAAATTTGGCTTACCTTTGTAAATTGTATAAAATCACACTCACTTTATTTGTTTTTTTAATTATATTATTGCGTCATTATTTTATAATACAACGCTGATCGGCTGATGTAATAAATGTATTCGAACAAAGAAAAAACTATAGCTAGTTGAATAATATTTTGTTTTATTTAAAAGGGACCCTTGATATAAACTATACTATATAGTTTTCTAATTATACAGTAAAATATGTGTGGAATATTTTAGGAGCGTTTTTGATTGGTACTTTACTTGATTGATAGTTGTTGATACTTGTTTTTATGTAGCGTTTTTTAATTTATTTTTAGACCATATCCTATAAAATAATTTTTGAAAATGAATATGTAGAATTCGTAAGAAAATGCACATACGAATATTGAAACCATGTTCCTATCCATAGAGTATGGACTAAGTAGCTAGGACTAAGCACACCAACAAAAAAAAACGTTATTGTGTTATAGATTATTTTAAGCTATTGACCTAACAAGAGATACCTTACTTATATTAGTGTTATTGTACCTTATTCAATCTTCATGTTGACGCAACGGAAACTTGAACAAACTTAATTTAAAACATTATACGAAAAAAACATAGTTGAGTCTATAGAACCAAGAAACCAAACCAGATTAAACCAACAAGTCAAGATCATAGTATTATTTTGTAGTTTGCCCACACAAAAAAAAAAAAAGTACTATTATTTTGTAATATATAGACAATTTCGTCTATATATGAGATTCGCGTCTTTTGGTTTGTGGAATCTTCGGTTTGCTACGGATTTCGTACGCTGATCTATAAAGCTTGCAAGATCGTTTTGAGTCTTTCTTCATGTAGTCTTGTATTATGATTAACGCAAATTATATATCTATGTGTTTTGTACTCAAATCACTTTTGTAATGAATAGTATCTTTGAAAAAATTCACTCTCGTATTAGAATTATTAACATAGGATCAAACAAATTTAATTCTGGTTTTTCTCTCGAATAAGCTAAGTGACATCCAAAAACAAAAGTGTGTAGCATGCAGTGAGCTTTAATCAAAATCTATTTTTCTTAATTTACTTAAGATAATCGTCTTTTTATGAGACTACACTATATGGTAGGTTAAGTAGAAGCCCTGTTTTAACCTAGCACTGATTACATCCCGTAAAATCGTTAGGTCCACCCTCTCTGCTTCGATTAATGATTAATCTCCGCCTAACATCGATTATCCGATTATACATGTCTAGTCCGATTATTTTCCGCTTAATTTTGTGTATACCAATTTTTTTTTAGAACCAAATAAAAATCAAACATAAATATTTTTGTTATTTAGATATTTAAATTAAGAGATTATGATGTTTTACAATAACTAATATATAACTTTTAACAAAAATCATAAAATTTTCTTTTAAAATGATGTTTTTAATGTGTTTACCATAATTTTTATGGCAATACTATAGTTTTATATTTTATTTGATATTTTTTTTAATATAAACAGAATTATACATATATTTAGTACAATACATTTTTATTTTATTGTTAATTTAATAAAATAACCCTAAAACTAGTCTTTGATTAATCCCCGTTTAATCTCCAATTTTCTCGTTAGGCGCTAAACCCACCTCGACTGCCCAACTAACGCACAATTTCTAAAACAGATGGTAGAAGTAGACTTTTTATTATGCAGCGCTATTTTTTGTACTATATACTACTACTATTTTTGTACACGTCCGTGGTAAGTATTAATAAATAAAATACTACTGCTGCTGAATGATTGTGTATATGAGAGGGACTTATAATTACGAACAATACTTTGTCACCCCTACGAGTGAATATCTCTATTCATCCTCTTATAAAATAAGAAAATAAAATTTATATATATTATTATAAAATTAAAAATTTTAACCGCTTTTTAATAAATTCAAACCAACATATATAAAATTTAAACTTTAACCATTTCATTTGTGAACCCAAACCGACATATAATTTCGTTCTAATTGTGAAATCTAAATCTTAACATTTTATTTGTAAACCCAAACCGACATATATTTTCTTTCTACTTGTAAAATCTAAACCCTAATCATCTCATTTATAAACCCAAACCAATATATAATTTTATTTTAATTGTGAAATCTAAATCCTAACCACATCATTTGTAAACCCAAACCGACATATAATTTCATTTTAATTGTGAAATCTAAACTCCAACCACATCATTTGTAAACCCAAACCGACATATAATTTTATTTTAATTTTATAAATCTAAACCATCCAATATTTAACTTTCCTTCATTAAAAATATACAGAATTTGTTTTTTTAATTTGATTTGCTTTTTAATTTAATTTTGATTTACTTTTTAAATGAAATATTAGATGGAAGATTTTGATTGGCTGAGAGAATAGGGGGTGAATGGAGAGGTGAACCTAAATATTTTTCTATAATTACATTTTAATGTTCCCTTCCAATTTTCAAATTTTGCTTACAATTCTTTGAGCTGCATGTTATCAACGCATCACATGTCATACATGTGTTGAACACTCTTGCTTGAACACTCTTGCTTTTTTATGCCACACGAGTTGCAACTTGCTACTTAACTAGAAAGTAGTTAAATGTCTTAACTCGTAACTTAAAACAAATGACTTTTCTGGAAAGAACATTTCATTGTAAATTTTTTGTTTTGGTTACCGATATGTGTGAGTACACATTAGGTATGCAGTAATATACATTTTTTTTTTTTTTTCGTCTGAAGGATTTGATTTTCATTGATAATATCCAAGGTAAATTACAAACAGCCGGCAAGGGAAAATATTCCTTCCAGAGACTTAAGCCGGCAAGTAAGAGAACACTCCTGGAGGCTAATACCAAACAAGGTAAAACTAAAGGAAAAAAACCCAGACAAAGAAACATCCATTCAACTACTTTCCGGAACAGATTCCAGAAATCCAAAAACAAAAACATAAAACCTTAATCTTTGAAATTAAAACCAGATCTGAGACAAAAAAACACACAAACGGGTTATAATACAAGATTCTCCTTTACCTAGAGTTAAAACGTGCCATGCGTCCTCTTTATGTTGCTCCATATGAACTACCAGAGACGGTAAAACCACAAACAAAGCCAGTAATATACATATATATCAACTATAGAAATAGAACTAATGATTAAAATTCTGCCGCTCCATAATTGCCATGTTCAAATTTGTTTGCGGACTCTTTTTCAGTGGACTCTCTTTTTCCGACATAAAACAATAGAAAAAGAAATATAATTAGAGTTTTCATTTATTTTATTTCTGTGAATTTGTTGCGAGTATTCATTTGTCATATTCAGATTAGGTGGAGACATTAATAATTGATTCCACGCCAGAAGACACTAGCTAGCTAGTGAGTCCAACAAAAAACATGTATTTTTCAAACCTTTGAAAATTATTTAGTAAGGAAAACATTTATTTGCTAGCGTTCGCCTTTGCTAGTATTGTAGAATTTATATGATCAAGTGACGTATAACTAGATATATAATATATAGATGTTCTTTATTAAGCGTAAGACTATAGTTATAAACTTATAATAGTAGTTGCTTGCTCTTAATTATAGTCTTAGGCTAGACACTAAAAGAGCCTACAATAGAATATACTAGCTGGCTTAGGGGTTCCCTATAATATTAACATGCGCAATCACAAATTAATCTAAGCAAAAAACATTATTGACGTAAATGTGAACGTATGCATGGATCATTGTTTGAAACAAAGATTGAAGAAGCATAACAGAATTTAAACTGGAAAGAAAGTAACCACAAATTTTCAACTCTATAAGAGTTTGACCTTTATTAAGAGTTTTTAACTGTACCGTAACTATGTCAAAAGAAACCGTAAGTCCGTAACTATACGAATCTTTTTTATGGTCAAATGAATTATAACTCGAATCTTTTTGAGTCTTCACATTTTACTCGTCAAAAAGCGTTCGAAGCTTCATGGAAAAAGAGGGCAGAAAAATAAAGTTAAGATGAAATAAGTTGTCCAATAATTGAAGCCTAAGAAAAGACAATATAAATTTTTGTGAATGATAGGGCAAGTGCATGCACATGAAGATAAAATCTACTTATCAACCAAACACAGGGTGGACTTCACTTTAAAACTCTTCTTTTTGTGATATGAAAAATCTTGAAAGATAAAAGCTAAATGTTTTGTTTCATACAAAAAGGTAATTACTTTATCTTTTTTAGCTAAAGCTAAAAAAGGCTAATTAAAGGGACAAAAAAAACTCCCACTTATGTAAAAATACGAAGGCGACAAAGGATGAATCAAATGGCCAACTGTGAATGCTTTCAACAACCCAATTGTTTATTTTTTAACAATATATATATACAAAACAATCTAGAAATAACATAAAGTGGAGATTCATCTTTCTTTCTTCGTCAGGTGGATTTTATCACATTTTAGAATAACAAATAGTATCAAAATTAAAATGGGGTTTTAATTTTCTACGTATCCAAAAATGTACTTAAGGCTCTCATTTTAATTGATATATTAAATTTTGCAAAATTAATTACAATTATGCTTATGCAATTGAACCACATGAACTTCTGCTTCTCACGTGACTGTCGATGAATCAATCTTGAAGCTACTAAACTAGTTTCGCTTCAAGACTATAGGAGAGTACTAACTGAAACTCCTTTGAACCACATGATCAATATTTAAATAGTATGCTGAGAACGTTTCTAGATTAAATAATAGAGAAGGATTAAAACAAGATTAGGATAGGAAAAGACTTCAAAATAATCATAATCAAAAGAAAAATTAGAAAAGATCGATCGTAGTGAAACGAGAGACTCTACCTCGAATCTATTGATTAAAAATGATAGATTTTTGTCATTCGTCTAGAAGCATGGAGGTGTGAAAGCCGCCCTAATTGACTTTGAATAAGAGGTTCTTCAATATGAGTCGGTGAGTGACACCACGTTTTTTTGTCCTTGTTTATATCACTGATATGAGATAAGCCCTGGCCTCTCCGAATCCAACAGATGTTGAGGTCCCTTGTGCTCCCACACGTGTATTCTACTATTCTTTTTCTTCTTGTTATTATTACTTTTTGGCATTACACCATAAGTACTGTTGTAATATTTTATCTAACCAAAGTTTAAGTTTTAATTATGACTAGTTTTTTTCAGTTTTCTGGTTTAAGGTTATATGTTCAAAATTGAACTCTTCGGATTTATATGTTCGAAAGCAGACTCTTCTAAACATTTTTGCGAAGTCTACTTTAATCGAATACATACATATCATGCTAAGATTTTTAATTTCTTACAAATTATATCGAATATTTAAAATATTGTATTAGCTAATATTATGTTAAACCACCTAAAAATCACAACTTGAGACTCAAATATCTATCAATATTCAAACTGATATTTAATTCACGAAGAATCTCATCCATTTTTAGTATTAGATATATTTCTCGAAAAATAATATATATACTGATAAATTTGCAAAATTTGTAAGATCGTGAGTTTTCTGTTTTTCTAGTCGAAAAAAAGTCATTTCACATAACTTAATATACAGGGTTTAATTGTCAAAAATCAAAAAAATCAAAAACACTCACATCAAAAGAGGCTTTGAAAGAAACTACTAAGCAGTAACCAAAAGTCCAAAGGAAACATTTGGAAGATAGCTAGCTAGATTAGAGAATATTAGGCCCAGTAGGAGTAGTAGCAAATCCAAGATTTCTTTTTGAAAGGGATGTTTGAGATTGAAATTAGTGATATGCGGTTGAGCTTAGTTTTATGCATGTAGTGATTCTCAGTACCAGCTGAAGCTAATTATAGAGAGCTACAACCGTAATTAAGCAAAGAGACTACTCAGCTACGAAATAATGATTCCTTTCTACTTTTACTACACAGAGTATGCAAAGTTTTTGGATCTCAGGTTTCTTTATCAAAGTATATGTAAAGAAAATGGAACTTTATAACAGTTACAGGACCGATAAATTCATTGGCCTTTACAAACTCTCCGTTGCACACAAGTTTTTACATTAATTTACAACAAAGAAACAGAGAAGAAGATCCCGCGTAGGGACTTCCACGAGAAGGAGAGGTGTATATATATCTCACAAACTGAATGATGGTGTTATTATTTCACTGGTAACTTCTATGGCTTTTTCGTGGCCACAAGGATCATAATCCCAAAGTAGAGGGGGATTAGGTCCTAGTCGCTGCAAATAAGTTAGTCACACGAGAAGCCATTGCATGAATTCGACAAGGATCACAGTAAGTGGTCCATCTCCCTGCCAATTTCCAGCACTCCCCCTTTTGCGTTCGTCGCTTCAAACTCATCTGTATTTTGCAATAACCGCTTTTTATAAAGAAGTGACAACTTTTAAGTGTTTACTTACTTCTGTATAAGAATAGTAATGATTATTATACCTTATAACAAAAGAGAGGTTGTTATGGGAGAGGGATGGGCTTCTGAATCCTTGTTCGCGGAAGAGCCAAGATGGCTACAATTCCGCCAATGAAACCTGCAGCTGCTCCTACTGCAAGCGCAGGTGAATTCCCACCTCCAAACAGTTGATCCCATGGGCCACTGCCAACAGATATAATTACCTGCATACACATAATGATTGAACAACAGAAGATGAGTTTAATGCCATTACAAGCACAGGGAAGGAATGCACCAATTGACAAATATAGAGAAAGTAACAGTGTCCTTTCATCACCGGCCATAAGGCCCATAAATAAAACAATGAATAGACTACTAACGAAGCAAACCAAGCTGCTTTCACTTATGATTGTGGACTCCCTTTGTAGGATTTCTTGATGATCGAGACAGACACATATAAACAAGAATACAAATTGACATGCAGCATCTTATAATGCAAAAAAGGATGGTTGAACAACGCTTACCTGTGGGATAACTATAGCCAAATTAAGGACCCCCAAAGATAAACCTGCAACAATAGAAATTTTATAAGAAACACCACTCATTTGTAAAGTAAAAGCAGTGAGCATAGTATTAAAAGTATGCACACCTTGACCGAGGCCCAAGGATTCAATACGTATGGAAATCAAGGCATATGGGACACTATAAGTTATCTGCAGAAGCGTAACAATGGCATTAGTTACAGCATAAGCATAAATAAACTCTACCATGTTGTTACAGAGGATCAGGAGATACATCAAAGTAATAGTATCATGATATCTCCAGCTTGGCAATAGCCAAAAGGCATCAAAATATAAGATTAGCTGCAAACTATAAATTCTTTGTTTGGCACTGTATGTAACATGAAAGCAGAATTTCAAGAGTACTTACTGCCAATGGAATGCCCAGAACTGTAAAGATTAAGAGAGCAGCAAATACGATGCTGGCAGGTGGTTGTTCATGGCCAATGTAGCCAATGTGTGATGCAACAAATGAAGTGATAATCATTCCAAGAAAGCAAACAGCCATAATGATATTTGATATTCCCCAAACAAAACCAGCGCCCCACTTTCTGCAAAGTTTCTCCATAAGCACCGAAGTGATTCCAAGAACAACAGAATTCAACATCAAACCAAGTGCACCCATACTGACTCCAGCACTATAAGAAGTACCTATGTTCGGTTCACCGCCATAGATCTCTCGACCCATCCAATCAGTATCAAACAAAATAAATGGAAACCAACCAATCCATGTCAATGCTGTAACAAGCAAGATTATCCAAACATTTCCTGGAAAATATCTGAAAGTTCCTAATATTTCAGAAATAAAAGCTTCGTCTGTTCCACTAGTTTGCCCATGTGCTTCAGAAGCCAATGAAGCAAGAGGTACCTCATGAGCCGCTGTGATGCTTAGGATCGTAGTTATTGCAATAAAGACGACATCTATGTAGAAGGCCGACTTGAGATTGGCACATTCCACATTGCATGCAACAGTCTTTGTGAAAGTGAAGATCTTGTACCAACCATTATATGATCCAGTAGCATAACCAAGAATATTTCCAATAGCCATAAAGAGAGAGAAGTAGCCATTTGCTACTCGAGTTCTGCGATTATCATTTTCTGAAAAAGAAAAGATTGGACAAGAGTTAAATCACAACAGACTTTTCATACATGATGATATCAGATGACTTAACAAAGCAATCACCAAAATAGTCGTGCTTCCACAAGCAAGGTTGCCCAAAAGAAGATTGGAATTTTTTATGGCAAGTCTTAAGTACATGCAAAATCTCAAACGCTGGCATATATACTTTCTTACAGGGCTATCTATTAGAAATTATAAGTTGAAAACACTAACTCAAACGTGCGAATATAACTGAAATACCTAATAGAAACCTGAAAAATTATCGGATGCTCGAGCTACATGCATAAATGCTAACTGTGGAGAAACTAAAAGAGATACACAGATGAGTATTAAGCAGCTTCTTAATTCATTAACCACCCCAAACGCTCAAATATGCAGAGATCCAAGAAGTGAATCCATTCACTATATGTACACCCTAATCTAAGATTAGCTTCACTAGAATTTACACGAGAACTCACCAAACGTGTTCAAATCCTAAGTCCTAACACCCCTACATCCGGACAACTTCATCAAACTGTGGTCTTCCTAAGCTAAAAGTCTCAAATTTTGAAAAGAAATCAGAGTCCCACACTCAATCTAGGATTCAAAGAAGTGAAAAAAAACAAAAAAAAAAAACAAAAAAAAAAAACAAACAAACAAAGTTTATGTGACTCAAGATAAGCCACCGACAAAGAAACATAGAAGGACAGACAAATTGGTAATTAAAACATACCCAATTGTGTCTAAAAAACCACAAATTTGTACACTTTCATGTTTTGCATGTGAGTACACACGAGAACCCCCAAATTCACGAGGGTTTGAAATCATTTCAAAACACGAGAAATTGAAAGAGCCCCAACCAAAGTAAGAAACTTTTACCAGTAAGATCAGCGAGGAGAGCACGACAAGGACCTTGAGTCATGTTATTAGCAACATCAAGAATCCAAAACCCTAAAACAAAAGCCACAATCGCTCTAGGCCTAATCTCCCCTTCCGTATCCCCAAATGCCCATCCTATATCCGCCGCGTGACCTATAACCAAAACAGAGACAGCAATCGCCGCAGCTCCGGCGACAATAAAGGGTCTCCGGCGACCGTACTTGCTAGTACACCTGTCGCTGCTATGCCCAACGAGCGGTTGAACGAACAAACCAGAGAGAGGACCGCAGAGCCAAATCACACTAGCCCAAGCGTGTGGGATACCTAGCTCTTGGACGTAAGGAGTGAGCAGAGAAAGCTGAAGCGCCCACCCGAATTGAATCCCGCACGCGACGGAAGCCACACGGAGAAGCACACGCTTCGATACTTTTGATCGAGGAGGAGGAGGAGGTACAGCAACGGGACGAGAAGAAGGTCGAGGTACTGGTGGACGGTTGCGAGTGGCTTTGTGGCGGCGATCTTGATCGGAAGTAGTAGCCATTTTTTTAGAAGCTTTTCACCACCGTTCTAACAACACTACTGATTCGTGTGGCTTTGAGAGAAAGTACAATGATGGCAAAGACGAAGATGTTGTAAGACTACCATTGGACTCCTGTGTGGTCTATTTTGAGAATCTTTTACTTTTTTTTTATAAAAAAACTTGAGTGCGTTGTTTTAAAGTGTTTTAAATTGTTGGGGACTTTTCTGTAAATTTTCAAAACAGTCGGCACGTAAAAAGAGGTTACATATAGTGGAAGGTTTTGTTTCTGTATGGATAAAAAATACGGTTTTCATTTTCGATGAAATCATTAGTCGTCACTTTCTGTTGGATCACGGGGAAAAGTAGTTTCACACACGTAAGCTTTTTTTGAAGAGAGACGTCGAGAAAACTAAAAAATCAATATGCAAATTTGCTGTCTTAAGAATTCTTTGTAATTGATGTAAAGAAAGACGAGAGAGAGAGTAATAATAATGCAAAAGGAATTATTTGTTTTGCTTTGGAGAAGTGTGTATTACACAAGGAATGATTTTGTTTATTTATGATTTATAAACGAAGTACAATAATGCATGCATAAATAATCCCCACTACAATTTAATGTATTTAATGCAATATTCGTGGTTGTTATTCGAATAGTCGAATCTATGATGTAAGCTTTCTCATTCTTCCAAGTAGTTCCAAATAATGTTACATAGCTTTAAATAGTATAGAGACTACATTTTCAAAAAATAACTAATACACGTAACTTAATTTTATTGAACCGAAACCAGCTAATAAAGTTAAGACGGATTTCGGGTCCATTTTTAGAAAAAGATGGATTTTGGGGGTCTAAAAAGATTGAGCTCGAGATGAAAAAGACAATAGTTATTGTTTTGTTAATCAAGTGGCCAATGTGAGCCTTAACATATGGCAGGGAAGGGTGCTAACTTTTCTATGTATAAGAACTAGAACCATCCCCATCCCCATCCCCACTTTAAAGTAGCATCTTTTTTTTTATGATTACTATTTAGGCCTAATCATGTATTAGCTTTTACTTAAGTATTATAACTTTTTAATCAAGGAAGCGGACAACATTTTCTTAAATAGGTGCTAAATAGGGTAGGTTAACCTGTCTTTGTGTTGTTCAGTCTTTTGTTTCTAGCAATCAAATATTTTGCCAGTTAATTGGGTTGGAATGGTCGGATAGTAGTAACATCTTTTGTTCCCTTTTTTCATGGCTTTTTCGTAGTTGCATCGGCCGACTCATATTTTCTCAGCTGTATTCCGCATGAATGATGATTGTAGCGGTTTGGAAAATTGGACAACGTACCTTCCTTTTCGTTCAATCCCTTAACCAAACAAGGTGAAGGATATATAACGTGATTGAAGAATCTGTAATTTAGGCCCAATAGTTGTCTCGTGGATTTAACCCAAATAGGAAAACAAAAACAACCCAAATAAGGGAAACAAAAACATAGACATGAAGGCCTGTTTCTATTCTCAATGATTATTTATATTCACAGAACCGCCATAGAGAGAAACCAAAAAAAAAAAAAAAAAAGAATGGAAAAAACGAGAGAGAGTAGAAGGCCGCAAAAGAAACACGGTCAGTGACGAAAACGTGGCCGCGTAAGCTACGAGTTCAAAAAGGATCCGCGTCCGTGCGTCGCATAGTCAACAACAAGTGCCACCTCCATCTTTCTGCTTCTTTTTTTTCTTCTTTCCAAAAAGTGTTTTCTCAGTTGTCTCTTCTCTTCTTTTCGTCTATATTTACATGTAAACTTTCATGTAATACTTATTTATAATTGTTTAGAAAAATAGGAATTTTTTTTTTGTCGTAGAAAACAAAACGCTCCAGTCACTAAACTATAAGAAATTATATAATTTATCATTTTATGAACACATATATAAAGTCTGAAAGAGGATATTTAGGAGTTTACAAACGTGTATATTTTATATTCATAGTTTAGTGGGGGTTATTGGTTTGAGATTTGAATAGAGTTTTAAAATTTTTAAATGTTATGTAGAATCTGTTGTTATTAGATCAAGATTTTGTTAAACTCTGTTAAAGTTTAGTGTTATTAGTTTGTGATTTATAAAAAGTCGTTTAAAATCTTAACAAATCTGGGTTATTGGATTCAGACTTTTATAAAGTCATTAAAAGTTTTGTGTTATTCAATTAAAACAAAAGAATTTAGGATTGTTAATGAGTTCAATTATTATGTTATTAGTTCATGATTTTAGACACTTTCTTAACAAAATAAAGTTATGGAAAATATCATAAAAATACAAGGATTGTTTGGAGGACTTTACAAGATTTTAGAAAACTAATCAACAAAACTCTCTAACAATCTTTAACAATCTTTCATTTATTCATTTTTAATGATTTTGTTGAACTTTTCAAAAATCTCAAACCAATACCACTCCCTAAATCTTTAATTCTTTATATTTATCTTTAAAATAAAAATAAAAATCAGTATCCATTATTTGAGTGGTGATTGAGAAATATAGTTTGCTCTACGGCTCTAACCCCGAGATTGATGTAGAGCATTGAGCAAGATCTTTTCGAAAGAGGTGTGGGACAAAAGGACAACTTGAAAAAAGAAACTTATAAATTAATTATTAATGTGGGAATTTTTCTTAGTAAAGAAGAAAAGATGGCGCGCGGCATAACTGGAGCATTTACGAACCGTTGGTCTCTTATTTTTCTTAAGGATGCACATGTTTCTTTTGCTTACATATGTCGTCTTCTATATATGACGTGTGCCTTTCTTACTTTTTTTTTTTTTTTTTTTTTTTTTTTATGCCTTTCTTACTTTACTTACATGTGTTGGCCCTTTTCAGATACTAACTGTATACAGTATACTTTTGGTGTTTCCATAACACTCAGACGCCATCCTGACATAATTTCCAGATAGTTTCAACAAAAAAATATGTTTGGAACTTGTTAAAAAGTTTTTTTTTTTTTTTTAAGTTAATCTACGTAGAAAATATCAGAAACCATTGAAAATTTATTTGATTAGTCACTTAACATTCTTCAACTTATTTTGGTGTTTACCTTTTTTTCCGTTGACTTATTTATAATATAGACACTTCATTTTTTTCTGTGGTTTTTTATTTATTGATTTCAATGGTATTATTAAGGAAAAGATACCCAAGTTGTCAAAATAATAATAATAATAAAAAAATACCCAACTTAATTCCAAATCCATACTTAAATTACAGTAAATGATGACGAAAAGACACAACACACTTCACTCCCACAAGACAAAAGTCACAAAACTCCAATTGGCCCCGCCGACACAATCGTTGATGGACCGACATATTCATAAATTAATTCCCAAAAAAAAGATTTTTCTTTGGTCAAGCAAGCTCCTAACGAAAGAGAGAAGTATATATATATAAATCACCAATTGTACACTGTACAACAACTCAGTACAAGCACGTCTCTCTCACTTCACCACACTTACTTAGTGACTACTCCATCCATGTCAAACACTGTAAGCAGCTCACATCAAAGCTTCACAAGCTTCGCTAATGGTTGGTTAATCCGTCACAGGTATTTCGTCGAACAGCTTATGCGCTTCTTCTTCCTCAGATGAAACTAACTCAATCACTCTCGAGAAAGAACAACAATCTCTAGTGACACAGTTCCTATCTCACTGTCTTCAATACTACCAAGAGAAATACGCCGCCGTTTCAATCGCCGGAGACAACGTATTCACTTTCTTCTGCCCACCGTGGTTCAGCTCCTACGCTAAACTCATTCTCTGGATCGGCGATTTCAAGCCTTCTTTGATCTTCAAACTCACAGACGCCTCCGTGGACGACCTCACGAGCCACCAGCGAGACCGGATCTCGAGTCTCCGGTCGGAGATAAGGAGGAAAGAGAGGGAAGTGATGAGAGACTTCGCGCTCGTGCAGCAGAGCGTGGCGGATCCGCCGGTGATGCTCGCGGCGAGGAGAGTAGGGGTGGTGGGAATGGTGGACGGAGAAGAATCTGATTTGGAGGAGGCGATGGAGGTGCTGAAATCGGGGATGGCGGCGGCGATGAACAACGCTGATCAGCTAAGGTGTTCGACGGTGGGGAAAGTGGTGGAGATACTTACTCCGTCGCAAGCGATTAAAGTGTTGAGAACAATCGGAGAGCTTCACCTCCGTCTCAGAGAATTGAATGTGGTGGAGAGAGACTAATTTGCTTCTTCAACGACAATACAATGGTGGAGTCACTAATTTTTTTGTTGTGAGTTGGGCCTCTGTCTGTTTTGGATTTGGAAACATCCACTTGAGCCTAAGAATTTTTATTTCCTTTTTGATCTTAAAATATTTGAAAAATTCGGCATTGTTGAATGATAATGTTTTTGTTTGTTTGTTTGTTGGGTTTGTTTCTTCCTTTTAGCCCCTAAGGGCATGTTTATCAGGGGTTGTAAGGGGGTTGTAAGATTGTTGGTGTATTAAAATTAAATCAAAAGAAAAGAAAATAAAGAAGAGGCTCTCTTATATAACATACTGAAATCGATCATAAGAGACTGGTATGTGTCTATTTTTCATTGGTCAAGAGAATAATAGAAAAAGAATTTTTTTTTTTTGCCCGATTAATCTTTCTCTCTTTCTCTCTTTTTTCCCGATCAATTTCTCTCTCTCTCCCGATCAAAGTTGATCCCAGAAAGGAAGATCTGCTTTAATCGGAGGTTATAGAATCAGTGAAGTCCATGGTCGGAGGCTATTTGAATCGGCGGAGATCTTATCCGAGGCGACTGTAGCGGCGGCGATTTGAATCGTCGTAGAGATTGTATCGGAGGCGATTTGAAGGAATAGGCGATTCAATCGGAAGAGATTGGATTAATTCGATTGAGAGGGTTAGTTTCTCAGTACAAGAGTATGATTTCAATTGGGAAGATAGATCTGTGTATTGGTGAGAATATGTTTTGATTTTTTCTTTCGTTTCTGTTTGTAAAATTCACGAAAGTGGTTGTTCGTACTGCGACTGGGTTTGTAGTGATGGGATTCGTTGGCTTCTTTGTGAAGCTCATCTTTATTCCAATCAACAACATCATTGTCGGCGCTACTTAGGTAAACAAATCTTCGATTTTTGTTTGTGAGTGATAATGATGATGATGATTTGTGCATTGATCATTCTTGGTGTAGACTATAGATGTCATTTGTTTATGTGATATGATATAAATTCAAGATCTTTAGTCTGAAGCATTTCAAGTTGATTGAGAAATTGGTAAAAGATAGATAGAAACTTTAGTTGTTTGGTTGCGGACGTGTGTATGATGATTCTAGAATCTGATCATGGTTGAATGCTTTGGGGAATGTATTCTGCTGTTATAGAATCGATTGAAACAGATCTAGCTAGCCTCTGCTGTTAGTCTTGGAAAAATATCACGTACGTACATTCACAGTTTGGTATTGCTTTTGGTGAAGTACCCTCTGATTTTGGCAACAGGATGTTGTATGTTCCTCACAAGACACAATTACATGTTTTGCATGTCCCTAAAGAAATGTTCGTTGAAATGATTAGTCAAAGGCATAAGCAGAAGAAGGGGAAGTAAATCTTGGAAATTCAAGTTCAAGAACAGGTTTCTTCAGAGAGCGAGCTCGGAGTAACAATAGTTGCCTTGGGCTCTTGGTAGAAAATGTAATTCTGACACCTAAGAACAGGGCTGTTGCAGGGGTGTGTCCCAGAGAGTGGCTCAGCTTGTTCAAACCTTGCTTTGAATATGTTAAATAACTGGTAGAAGTCACGCAAGTAAAATCTCTATATGAATTGATGATTGATGCAAATCCATTGAGGAGAAATATGATTCAGGGAACTATAAAGTTTCAGTTTTCCAAGCAATCGCATTTCAAGTTCAACTATAAGCAGTGTATACATTCTTTTGGGATGGAATCATTGAACTGAGACTGATGCACGTCGGCAAAATACATTGTTTTGTACTGATGCGGGGATAAACTTTAACATAGGGTTCATTCAACACACACCAAGTAACAAATAAAACATACGATGATCATAACATAAACTTTTGTTTTGTTTTAAAGTTTGAAGACAAACTAATCCGAGGTCCTCCCGCTCAAAGCCTCCCCCAAGGTCACAAGTATTGCCAAACGCGCATTCAACTGGGCTTCAGTTCTTTCAAGAGATTGTTTTTTCTTGTTGGCCAAGAGAGAAACATCATAGGCAACATGTATCAAATTATGTTTTGTATGTTTAAAAATTAATTAAAATGCAATATTTTTTTAATTTTATAAAATCTTAAATGTTTACACATTTATACCATTTCTATTCTATTTAAAATTTTAAAATTTTAAAAAATATTATTTTCAAAAATAAGAGACCCAAAATAAGAACCTACCAATAAAAGAGAAAATTTTATCTAAGAGATCATGGGTTCTTATATTCCAAACAGTACACAATTAATTTATAAAAAATTTAAGAACTCCCCTTATATGAACCCCCAATAAACTTGCTCTAATCTCTTTCTCTCATCAGTCATCACATATTAGTTTTCATCAGTTATTTTTGTAAGTTTTAACAATAGACAAAAAGTCAGAAATACTAGCTTTCAAAATCCTACGTAGGTTATGATGTGGTGGCCATGTCATTTACAAGTACTTGCTTACACGTAACGAAAATCTTTGTTGGTTAGTTATGTGTTTAGATCACTCCAAAGGTTTTGGTTTGACAAAAACAGTGTTATCAAAATTCAAGACCAATCAAAATAACACTTAGTTTTAATGTTTCGTGTAGAGTTTGAAGTATTCTTTAGAGCATTTTATGGAAATGTATTAAGAGAGGTGAGAAAAAAGTCGTTGATGTATTTCACCAGACAGAGGCTGAATCTCATAAGCCTTTCTGCCTCTGTCTAAAGACTAATGAATGTTTTAAGCCGTGGGTACCTGCCATCAAACGGAAAAAAAACCAATCCAATCTCTTTTTTTTTTTTGTCTGAAAAATTATATTAAGCCGTGGGTAGAAAGAGGATTGGTTTTTTTTTAAAACTCATCAAGTCTTTTTCTAAAGACTGATTGATGGTAGTTTTAAAGCCGTAGGTACAATATTGATCTTTAGACCAGTAAACTCAAACCAATTCAAAGTGTTGTTGTTGAAAATAAGCTTACAATAACGTTTCAGGTAATGCAATAAACGATCTAAAAAATGCATGATAAAAACTTTAAAATATGTAGCACTTACGTCTACAACCACACATCAACTTATACTATACAAGCTAAAATTTCTGAAATAAGACTAAACCTAAAACATAACTGATTTTGTAAACAAACACAGCCTCAAGAAAAGTAAAAAATCAAACAGTTCACTAGATTATACTTAATGCAAAAAAAAAAAACTGAAAAACACAAATAAATAACAACAAATCCAAACCAATGAACCACAAAACTAAAAGAAAAACCAAATTTACATAAAAAAAATAAATAATATACAAAACAACCCTAAATGAAATCTTATTCTAACTCCAGTGAGTAGCACGGGTAAGACTAGTTAATTAGAAACGCTGGTGGAAAATTCAATTCAGAGAACGATAATAATACTTTTTACTTACTTAGGAACAAATTAAAATACTCGCTAGTAAATATGTACACATATTTGGTTCGATACGTGTGTTTACTCATTACTACTTATCACCTTTTCTTTGTTTGGTCCGCACTATCTGATTTAGCACAGAGCCCAATACAATATTGAGCCGGGCCTGCTTATGATGTGGTGGCCATGTCATTTACAAGTATTTGCTTACATGCGCTGACATGTTATTTGGTTCTATACGTGTGTTACTCATTATTAATCAAAATTCCTATCACTTTTTGTTTGTTTGGTTCAGCACTGTCTGATTTTTTTTTTTTTCTTTTTTTTTTTTAGTTCTGCAAATCGAATACACAAAAGTAGTAATATATGTCTCACAAAAGTAGTTCTGATTTATACAAGTCTCACAATTTCAAAGGACGTTAGGCCATGGCGTTGACTTTAAGAGGCTTCCTAGACATTGCCCAATGCCAGCTGAAGGAGTAAAAGTCAGCTTTAATGGGCTCTTTTTTTTCTTTAAGCCTATGGGAAAATAAACAAACAATGTGCATAATTTTGTCAACACAAACAGATCTGCTCTGTAATCCAAGAAGAACGGATTGAATTCTTCTAATCCATGTCTAGTTTAGATAATAGTTTTCCACAAGTCTGTTATCCAAACCGTGGGTTTGAATCGTTCGTTCCAAATATACAGAAACATAGCGCTGAGCCGCTGATCCTAATCCACAATACAGTACTAGAGAAACAAACGAAGAAAAAGAACAATGATGCAGCATAACGTTATGTCAAATGCATCAAATTACTCAAGAGGTTAAGAAATAATAAACAAAAACTTGTTGGTTGTTGCCTCATTTTCTTCTTCTTCACGTCATGGATTCTCCTAAATAGAAGCTAAACCTCTCAGATTATTCAATTTCATTTTGTTATACAAAAGTTTGAAGTAAAAAAGTTTGGCGTGAAAGTGGTGGATAAATAAAAAACGTGTTCAACACCCGCCGAGCCGATTTATAGATTCCGTTTTCACATATACAATCATGTTTTTTTTGTTTGGGGTCAATGGTATTGAATTGACCCGTTCTTAAGAAAAACCCGCTTAACCCGACCCGGATCCACCTGCTCCTTTCATGTTTTTCAACCAAACCATTTTTAATTTTTTCTCATATTTTTTTGTCAAACTCTCATCATCATCTCATTATATCCCCTCTTTGTCTTCTCTCTCGATTCCTCCCTACCTAATCTCTTCTAGGGTTTGGGTTTCTGGACGACGAAGGGGGGGTGTTTTGTGTAAATTCGAGAAAATTGAGATTTCTATAAACTCGGAATCTATGGCGGTTTCTAGCGCCTTTGCTGTTACCCCGAAGAAGCTGGAGAATTTGTTATCGAATCAACTTAACCCATCATCTTCTCCGGCGCCGTTGGGTGTAATCGGGATTCGTGATCTTCCCATGAACAATAATAGAACAAAGCGAGGTCTGATCCAGAGAGCCCGTTGCGAGATTTCCACTTCTAAATCAGCCAGCCTCTCTGCTCTTGAACTTCTCAAGTCTTCTTCTATTGACCGTACGTTCTCTCTCTCTTCGAACCCCAAATTTGGATTTTTTTTTTTTTTTTTTTTTATCTTTCATGAATTGTATTTTGAATCCCAAATTGCTTTTGTTTAGTTGCCAATTTTGAATTTTGATAAAGCTATTCAACATTTTTGCCGCTTGGATTCGAATAGTTTACTCAAAAGATGTATCTTTTGTTGTTAAAGCAATCATCTTTACGATATATTGATCTGTTTTTACTGAACTCCGATTGTGTTCATGGTTGGTCACAGGATATACAAAGGAAAGAAGTAGTATTGTGGTGATTGGGCTTAGTATTCACACAGCTCCTGTTGAGATGCGTGAGAAGCTTGCTATTCCTGAAGCTGAATGGCCACGAGCTATCGCTGAGTTGTGCGGTTTGAATCATATCGAAGAAGCTGCTGTTCTCAGTACCTGCAACCGCATGGAGATTTATGTCTTGGCTCTCTCTCAGCATCGTGGTGTCAAAGAAGTTACTGAGTGGATGTCTAAGGTCTTTTTCCCTTTTCATTATCTGTGACAACAACTCCCATCTGATGATATCTCTGTCAAATGTTCTCATCACTATATTAGTTATTACAATCTCAATGGCAAATGCTGACATTTGTTTGTTATCTTTTTTGCTAGACAAGTGGGATCCCAGTTTCCGAGATCTGTCAGCACCGTTTTCTTTTGTACAACAAGGACGTCACACAACATATATTCGAAGTCTCAGCTGGTTTGGACTCCCTTGTCCTAGGAGAAGGTCAGATACTTGCACAGGTTAAACAAGTTGTTAAAGTAGGTCAAGGAGTTAATGGATTTGGGAGGAACATCAGTGGGCTATTTAAACACGCAATCACGGTTGGGAAGCGTGTCAGAACAGAGACAAATATCTCTGCTGGGGCTGTTTCCGTTAGCTCTGCTGCAGTCGAACTTGCTCTCTTGAAGCTTCCAGAATCTTCACATGCATCATCTGCTAGGATGTTAGTAGTTGGTGCTGGAAAGATGGGGAAGCTTGTGATCAAGCACTTGGTTGCTAAAGGTTGCACTAAAATGGTGGTTGTGAACCGAAGCGAAGATAAAGTTGCAGCTATCCGCGAGGAGTTGCCGTCTGGTGTTGAGATTATTTATAAACCCCTTGATGAGATGCTATCTTGTGCTGGAGAAGCTGATGTAGTATTTACTAGCACAGCATCTGAGACACCATTGTTCTTGAAGGAGCAAGTAGAGACTCTCCCGCCTGTTGGAGATGCGAGGCTCTTTGTTGATATATCTGTTCCTAGAAACGTCGGGTCTTGTGTCGCTGAATTAGATGGTGCACGGGTTTACAACGTGGATGACCTCAAGGAAGTTGTTGCTGCGAATAAAGAAGACAGGGTGAGGAAAGCAATGGAAGCTCAGGCTATAATTACAGAGGAATCAAAACACTTTGAAGCGTGGAGAGATTCGCTGGAGACGGTTCCAACAATCAAGAAATTAAGGGGATACACAGAGAGAATTATAGCTGCAGAGGTTGAGAAAATTTTGCCGAAAATGGGCGTTGAGATGAACAAGAAGACGAGGAAAGCAGTTGACGATCTTATCCGAGGTATAGTGAACAAACTCCTACACGGTCCAATGCAACATTTGAGATGCGATGGGAACGACAGCAGAACGCTGAGTGAGACGCTGGAGAACATGCAGGCTCTGAACAGGATGTATGGACTTGATGCAGAGATACTCGAGGAGAAGATTAGAGCCAAGGTGGAAAAAAAGTAGAGAGAGAGAGAGAGAGAGAGAGCTAGAGAGCCTTTGTTGCATCCATTTTTTAGGTTTGTAGATGTCAAGAATCGGCACCTTTGTAATATACAAACTTGAGTAGAGAGAGTGAAGCTATCTTCTGGTTCTTGTCCTTGATGAGAAGCATACCATAATTGTTTTATTAATTGCCTTCTTTTGTTAAAACCTTTATATACATAATAATATACACAATTTATTTCGTAACATTTTACCATTACTTCAAGAGTTAGTAATATATAGTGATGTTACTAACATTTTTCTTTCTGTAAACCATACAACTATATATTACTAACTCCTGATGTGATGTTTGGTTGAGAAAGAAAGTCATGTTGGACACAATAGGTAGATAAACGATTTCACGTATAACTTTAATTGTCTCCATTTTTAACTTCATATTTTGTTGCACTGATTACTCGATGTAAGTGGATGCTAATCCATCTTTCACTACCGTACCAAACCATTCCATTATAAAAGTTTTCCAACATAATTGCAATGTTTTTGTTTAGGCAGATATTTTTTAGGGATTTTTAATAACTAAAATTTGGGAAATTTTGCATGAATTTTTAGAGCGAATCGCTTTTTTGGAAATAAAGGTTTCTAGATTAGTAATGTGTGAGACATTTCTAAGTAAAAAATTTCGACATGTATTCGACGACAACTATCTTCGGTTATATTAAAGACGGAAATGTAAAACTTTCAAAGCTAAACGAGTAAAGAAAGACTAACGAGTAAGACCATACAGTTCAAGGCAGTATATTAACATTTTTTCTTGGAGTGTACGATGTCTTTTGTCTCTTTCCGTTAATTTTTTTTCTACGTGATTCGATCCGTCTTTGGCTCTAAGATCCAATGTTGAAAAATTGAAATAAAATAAAATCAATATTTTGGTAATCTAAACAAAATAAGGCACAAAATTATGTTCTTGTATGTATTTTTTTGTATATCCCGTTAATTTCTTGATTATTAGAATGCACATGCATTCAACTAATTAATTGTTACGAGGTACTCATGATCATATGGTTTCTTCAAATGCATATAAATTGGAGAAACCAGTCATCGTGATTACAAGGTCTAATTTAATTTAGGTATGAAAGAGTATAATTGTTGTTTAATTTGTATCAGTTCAAATAAATTTTGGGGAGTTAATTCTTTAAAATAATACTTAGAAACTAAAACCAAAAACTAATACTTGGAAATTAATGATATATTAATGGGTTAAAACCGGTCGTTGTTATTCATTAGTAAGACCAAGGGAAGAATGAGTCAGATCAAAACGTTTGACTTGTATTTGCATGAAAGTTTACGTACTGTGTGTGTGTGGTGGACCTGGTGGTCTTGATTATTTCCCACTATATAAAGAAAAGAGAGAGAGTCCATCATTTTGCCTATCAATATCGATCATCACTTTACGATAACCTTGAGATCAAAGAAGACACCCTTGAGATATTATTATTTTCCTGCCAATACTACTTTTTAATAGGTTTGATATTGGCAATAATCTTTCTAGTATCTTTTTATTTTTAAAAAATTAATTAGTAATGTTCTCGTTCATGTACTTGTCTGCCTATATCATGTTTACATTAATGAGAACAATATAATGTGTAGAGAAATGGATGCAAGATTTTTGTACCCCTTGGAGAGCTGTAAAATCATTCACTTGGTAAGTGACAATAATTAGGCTGAGTTATTATATACTCTTAATACTACTTTGGTGGTACGTACGTATATTGATGTTTCTTCTATATTTTATTAAAGCTGAGACATGGACAAGCGGTGCACAATGTAGAAGCCGAGAAAGATAGAAATGCGTTGTTGTCTCCTCGTCTTTTTGATGCTCCGCTTACCGATCATGGTCACCAACAGGTAAACCCGAAATCCTAAACTTTTATAACTTTAACCACGTGGATCAAACTCGCCTCAGGAGATCTCCTTATTCGTGCATTGCGATAACTTATAATCGTTTTAATGCTTCTCTTAAGGTTGAGAATCTCCGTGAACGAGTTGTTTCAAGTGGGCTACTAAAGAGGGTTGAGCTAGTTGTAACTTCACCGTTGTTTAGGTACCATATATTTGCATTTTTGCATTTTTTCCTGTCTAATAGTGGCTTGGACTGATTAGTTATTCCGTTTATGTATATAGAACTATGCAAACCGCTATTGGAGTTTTTGGAAATGAATCCGAACAACCGAGTATGACAAGTAGCCCTCCCATTTTGGCACTTGAGGTTGCTAGAGACCGTAATGTATGTTTGATATGTATATACATGGAGAAATGTCTCATATATTCATCATGGATCAAACAAATTCATGCATGCTAACGAAATATTGATACGTATATGTGCTCGCAGGGAGTCCGTCCTCCTGACATGAGAAGGAACGTTAGCGAGTATCAAACTCTTTTCCCCACCATTGATTTCTCTCAGGCAAAGAGCTTTCACTCTTCCTTTCATAAACAAATACGATCATATTAATTCTTGGAAAACTATAATATACATAAACATTTCTCATCATATGTAAGGAGACACATGGTGATTTAACTAATATTTTGGATCATATTATAGATTGAAAGCGAAGAGGACAACCTATGGAGACCGGATGTTAGAGAGTCCGAAGAAGAGATTTTAGCGAGAGGGTTGGAGTTCATGAAGTGGTAACCATTTTGAATCTTAATTAACTTCGTGAAGTATAAATAATTAGCATACATATTTCTAGAGAATTGATAAATTTTCTATAAAAAGGTTATGGAAGAGACCAGAGAAGGAGGTCGCAGTTGTTAGCCATGGAATAGTTTTGCAGCATATGTTGTATGTTTTCGCAAACGATTGTGACGAGTCAATTAGAAATGAGCTTTGCAAGAGGTTATTATACAAATGGTTTCTCTTTTGCAATATATTTTTCAACTTGTTAATTCCTTGTATAACAACAAAAAAATATGTTGCTTTACAGGTTTGCTAATTGCGAAATTCGTACTGTCGTGATTGTAGACAAAGGGTTAGTGTGTGATCTTCATCCACTTATAATTATTATGATTATCCATTTCGTGTTGTTATATATTTATAATATATACTTTTATTTTTCAGCCTGAGTACATCTACGGAGACTTGATTTCACCGAGGAAGGAAGTTCTATAGAACGACGGAGTCTTTATTGAAGAAATTTCGTAGTACCTATTGATTTTATTGTTTTATTCTTTAAAGCTCAAAGTCAAAGAGCCTTCTTCTATATATATATATATATATATGCGTGAACCACTCCTATACTCCTATACTCCTATACTCCTATCTACTTTTCTTCTTATATGCAATTTTTTAGGAAATTATTCTAAATAAATAAATGGAAATAAACTATCATACGATATGATATTTAATGTAATAGAATAGAAAAACTGTTGTTGGGAAATTTATATTTTATAGTCACAGTCGTCGTGTTGTTTTTTAGAGACTTTTAAATCGCTATCTACCAACCACGTGTTTATTGCATAAAATTTGACAACTAAACCGACCTACTTTATTTCCAAATAAAGGCATGTAAAATTGATATATAAGGGGATACTAATTTAAATGTAAACCAAAAGATCCCTGAATCATGCATGCGCCGTATACGAAAGATAGACATTTCATATCTCTACATGTACAACCTAGAAAAAAACAAACAAGTAACTTTTTTTTGTAACTAAAATCTTTGCTTCAAGAATCAAGCTTATAACTGTTTGACGGAATAAGGTGAAATATATATAAAAACTTGTTTTATTTTAACTTTTTTTTTTTTTTAAACTTTTGGATACGTCAGGTCTTTAGAAAATAATTATCTTATCCTCAACGTTACTTTTTTTCTAAAGCAAAGAAAATTAGAAAAACGAGTAATTAAACCCATTAATACGTAAGACTTTCTTTGTTAGAGGACCTTGGTTTTTTTTTTCCCTCTTTTATCCTCTCTTAAGAATTGTTGACGTAAGACGTAAGACGTACACTATTTCTTTAAATAGCTTCGATATTACTTCCAAGTTGTTTCTGGGTGACTTCCATTAATTGCCGTTGCTGAGTACGTGGGGATAGTAGATCTATCATCTATACTATATATATGATGATACGAACATGATGAAAGGCCGAAAAGAAGAACCACAATTGGTTTTGTAAATATATTGTATCTGTATAGGTAGTTTCTTAACAAAATAAATAAATAATAATTGTAGGTAGTTTTAATTTCATTAAGGCGAGGTCACTCACTACACGTCCAGACATGGATTTATGTGGAGCTAAAACGCTGCGGCTCTCCTCGCCTAATCTCAAAGTCCTTCATTTGGTTAGTCTTCCATTTATTTATAACTCCAATCTCGTATGGGAAATTCTCGCAATTGGTTTTCTTTAGGGTTAGCTTATTTTTCGAGACCTTTCAAATTAAAAACAAGAGTCAAGAAAAGTAATTATACATTTTAACTACGGTCTGATTGTCTGACGAGCTTTATATTTTCTGATTAGTTGTTACAACAAAAATACTTTAAAAGTAAAAGATATAGGTAGGTATTAATTGTTTCAAACGCACTTTTGTGTTTGAGTTTACATTTACGTAAAAGGTAATAGGGTCATGCTAATTCTAATTTGTGTTGGACCGGCTTTGAATTAAGGTGAGGCATGCACAAGGCATCCACAATGTAGAATTAGAAGAGCACAGAGAGAAACCTGAATCAGAAAAGCTTTTTGATGCCCATCTCTCTCCAAAGGGGTTGCAACAGGTGAGAGAGCATAACATCTGTTATCAAAATATGCTTATAGGGTTTGGTATAGTACGTTGAGATGCACTACAGTACTCTTGTATATATGATATTTTTTTTTGAGAATTTTGCAGGTTTCTGAAAGGCGCAAGAAAATCCATGAATCAGGATTACTAAACACTATCGAGTTGGTGATTACCTCACCGCTGCGCCGGTACTAGTACTACTCCTAGCTACCAATTTAATCTTTTGTGTGGAATTTTCTGGTAGAATTACGTACCTTAGAAAATTAGATTTGAGGTTAAATAGTTGGTAAACCTTAATTATAAATATCAATGAAAAAAAATTATAGACCTGATTATAGATAGGTTAGGCTAGGCATATATATATATCTAGCGTTCATATATATATATATATATATTCAAAAATGATGAATTATTTGATATATTCTATAATTCGAATTAAATTTTGAAGGTTCTGTTCTTTGCTGATATCCATCAAATAAGTCGTTGATCATTGTTCATAATTTTTTTTTTTATGTAAAGTGAAGACATTAATTAGAATTGTTGTTATACATTTGATAGTTAAATAGTAACAGTGTAACACTGTTCCGTTAAATTTCAGAGCAATGGAAACTTCAATAGGAATATTTAGGGGACAAGAAGTAGAAGATGTCAATATATCCGACGACTTTACAAAAGCTAACAACCTTCCTCCAATTCTAGCACTTGAGACTTGTAGAGAACGCATGGTATAATATCAAATTTTCATTACCTAAAAAAAATAGTTATAAATTTTTGGAAGGTGGTGTCTAATTCATTCTCTGAATTAAAAATCTTATAGGAAAATTATCGATTTTATAATGAATTATATTATACTATATCCATGGTAAAGTGCTTACTATGTGTTCCAATATAATGATGAATTAAGATGCACTCTAATTGTTCAATTCAGGGACTTTATCCGTGTGATCGTAGAGCAAGTATAAGTACCCGCCGCACTTGTTTTCCTGACATTGACTTTACAATGGTAGAAAATCTCACTATACCTTTAGAAGCTCAAATTGATATTTTTCCATTTTTTTTTTCCCACATTGATCTTTTTCCATTTATGAATTAATTTTGTTAAATTGTTCATTTACACTATGGTTATATAGATAGAGAGTGATGAAGATGCTCAATGGCAAGACAAGGAAAGGGAAAAACTAGAAGATGTTGCTAATAGAGGTCTTCGCTTTTATACATGGTGACCAGGAACTTTCTTATTTTGTACCTTTCACATTTTTCATTCTATTAATTAAATGGTGGTCCAAATATCTTTAAAAGTATCTCCAAGTTAGAAATATGTCCATTTTACGTAATTGTTAGAATATTTTTATATATGCCTAAAAATACGTATATGTAGGTTATTAGACAGACCAGAAAAAGAAATAGCAATTGTAAGCCACGGGATTTTCTTGCAACAAACACTTCGTGCGCTTCGTGAAAAGCTTGGCATACCTATTGAAGATAGTCACCTAACAAGGTGATTATGCTTCTCTCAACTCTAGTCACTCTTCTGCTCTTTAATCATTAAAACGTCAGCTGTAAGCTAATTTTCAATTTAGATAAGCGACTCACCAATCCATTTTTGCTGATGAGTAACGAAAGTCATCGGGTTCAAGCTATTATTATTCATAAAAATTGATTTTAATTAATAATGATCTATTGGTTTGTTTAGGTTTGCCAATTGTGAACTCCGGACCATTCGGATAGAGAAGAAGTAACACATGAGTGCGTTTAGGGAAGATCGAAGCTACCACTAAAATCCACTATTTTACTTTTATTTTTTTATTCATTTTAAGATAAATAATTCACATGAAATTATTATGTAACTATTTTTTTAATGTATATTCACTTATTAATACTATTCTAATAATAAATTATTGTGAATTAATATATATATAATATGTTTATATTAATTTATTAAAAACAAATTATTGTGAATTATATATATATATATAAGTTAGGTTTTGGTCTCTCTTATACTGGTATAACTGAATCATCGGAAAAGCGTATTTAATTTTTGATTAATCATCTTGAATAATATTTTTTTTAATAAATCTAAATAATACAATAAATAATAGGTAAGTATTTTTGCATTTGTTGGACAGTTGAAGAACTATCGAGGGAACTAAGTAATCTATAAATCCATAATTGAGGAAATTTTTTTATAACTTTTGTACAAGTTTTGAAAGAGACTTATTTAAAAAAATATTTTATGTAATATAAACTATTAAATAATCAATTTATTCAATGGTTGACAAAAAAAACATTTTATTCAATAAAGTTATTAAACTACTTTAAAAATATATAATTATATTTTGTTATATTAATTTCAAAGGGGCATTCTCAAAAATGCCCCTTTTTCCATATCTCTTTTTAAAAATAGCCCTTTATGTTGACCATTTTTAAAACTACCCCTCTTTATATACAAAATGACCAAATTACTCTTTTTGAGTGACAGCAAGAATGTACAGTCATAAAAATCGAAAATATTTTCCCGCCAAAAAAATTTCCCGCCAAAATTTTTTTCCCGCCAAAATCGAAAATTTTTCCCAAAAAAATTATTTTTTCCGCCAAAATCGAAAATTTTTCCCAAAATCGAAAACCTTTTAAAAACCTTTTAAAACCTTTTAAAACCTTTTAAAAATCTTGTAAAAGCGTTTACAAGTTGTTTATAAGGCTTTTATAAGGTAGAAACCTTATAAAACCTTTTAAAAACCTTGTAAATTTTTTTTGGCGGGAAAAATTTTGGCGGGAAAATATTTTTTTTCGAAATTTTTTATGAAAAGTTTTTTGACAAAAAAATTTTTGGCGGGAAAATTTTTTTGAAAAATTTTTGGCGGGAAAATATGTCGGAAATTTTTTGGCGGGAAAATTTTGTTTTTCTTTTTATTGAATAAAATAATTTTCATCTAAGGGTAAAATGGTCATTAAAAATTAAAATAGTGCATAAATAAAAATAGCTAGAAAAGAAGGTATTTTTGAAAAGGGGTATATCAAAAGGGGCATTTTTAACAAATTCTCAATTTCAAATCCACATAAACGTCACTATTTCAACGATCTCGAACTCATTCTCGAGATTCATTATGAAGGAGGTTTGAAAGGACAGCTAAGTGATATAATAAATCAATCGGGTCATATTACATATATATACACATGACATGAAAGGGGAAATATGGGCCTTGAATGGCACCTGATTTTGCAGTGGTTTTTGGCTTTAGATACTACAAAATCCAATTTTGAAGCCATTCACGATTATGAAAAAATAGATTTCCTAAAATTTAGAAAAACCAGTTTTTGGAGGATTTTTGAATTTCCTTCATAAAATCTAAAAACCACATTTTGTGGGTTTCCACCGTGACTTTTTTTTCTTTTTTCTTTTTTCTTTTTTCTAATATAAATATTTATTTTAATTTACTTATTAAATTCCAAAACAAACGAAACCTTATTTTTGTGCAAGGAACAAACTAAAACCTAGCCCTGGGCATTCGGGTACTCGGGTCGGGTTCGGGTTTCTCGGGTAGAGGAGTTTAGGATCCAATAGGATAAACAGAAAATATCGGTTCGGGTTCGGTTTGGGTCTTACCGGGTTCGGGTCGGTTCGGGTCTAAAATTTCAGAACCTATAAATACCCGAAAAAATCAGATATCATTCGGGTTCGGGTATTTTGTACCCGATTACCCGAAATTTAACCCGAAAATCTGAATTTTACCCGATTATTCAGAAATTTTAATGTTAAATATTAAAATAAATTTTTAAAAATAAATATTTTAAAAAATATAGCTAAACATTTCAATATAATTTTGGTTATTTTGAGTATTTTCATTATGTTGATCTAAGAAAAAATAATATTTTGAATTTTAAGTTGTAACTTTGAATAACTATGTTATATAAAAAATATATATAACTAATAATTCTCTATATATGATTTTATTACGGGTATGTCGAGTACCCATTCGGTTTTCGGTTCGGTTCTGGGTTCGGTTCCGGTTCTTCGGGTTTAGGAGATTAGGACCCAATAGGGTATTTTACCGGTTCCGGATTCGGATTCGGGTCCATATTTTCGGGTCGGTTCCGGTTCGGGTTTTCGGGTCTGGGTTTTTTGCCCAGGCCTACTAAAACCTATTCTAGGGGTATTTACTAAAGACTTGCATATTTGTTATTATTAAACTAAATTTTGTTATATAATTTTTTTACTATAAAAGAGCTACGTTTTGTCTTCTACACACACAAATTTCATTCCCATCCTATAAGTGCAAACATCTCTGCAAATCAAGCTTGAATTTTGCGGTAAATTTTAGTCTAACACCATTATCTATTTATATCAACACTATTTATTTAGAAAAATTTATTTTGTTGTTATGATGTTTACATTAAAATTTATTGTAGGTATGGGTTATCGAGGACAATCATCAAATGCCAGAGAGGTACTTATTTAGTTGATATGTTTATTTTCTAGTGATTTCTATCCTACCGTAGTACAAAATTACCTTGACTAATTATTTGTATGTAAACAATTAATATGATATAAAGCCAAAGATTCAATGGACCAATAGTATGGTTCATCATTTACTTGAAATATATGAGATTGAGATGGAGCTTATTAATTGGCGTATTGGCCCTCTAAAGGAAGAGAGTAAATCGAGAATTAGAAAAGGATTTCAAGAAGCCACAGGTCACGATCTTGAATGGCTTTCACTAAAAAACAAAATTTACAGTTTCAAAAAACTTTATGATGTTTATTGTCGTCTGATCGAAAAAACTGGAGTTGGACTTGATCCCACCACTCTAGCTATTGACATGAACGACTCATGGTGGAATGAACGTATTAAGGTAATATTTATGTATCCTATCACATGATATTGTTAGTTAAGAACATATATGGTAAACTGATACATTAAACTTTTTTTTATATAGGAAACACCATTGCTTCAAAGCTCCGAGCAAATCCTCTTATCGACCTTGATATATTGGATCGGCTTTTCAGTACCAAACACATCAATTCAGATCATATAGCTAGTAATATAGCTGAAGAAGATTCTGATTCAGATGAAGAATTATAGCAAAATAATACTCCGATGCAGTATATGGAAGGGATTCAGGATGAAATTTCTGCATCATTATAGAGTTTTCGATGATGATGATAGTAATTTTGCAATAATATGTTTTCTATTTGCAATAAAAGTATTTTTTTTTTCTGCATCATTGTATTTTTTTTATCTTTAAATAAAAATTTTTAATCTTTATTTTACTATTTTTAAAATAATTATTATACATAAAAACCAAAAACTAATTAAGTTACCATTCAAGATTTTGCAAAACTAAAATCTACAGCAAAAATCAAAAACTTAAAAAATCAAAATCCAAAATCCAAAATCCAAAAACCAAAATCTAAAAACCAGTAAAAAATCAGCAGCCATTCATGGCCATGGTTTATAAATTTTGATGATATCATGACAATTAACGGGCCTGGTATGGCTCAGCCCAAATGTTTCATTCTTGATTTTAAATACGACGCCGTAGGTAAGGCACGTCCAACGCGGTGTAGAGGGAAGTTGAATAAAGTCAATGTCGATAGAATAGTTGAATAAGTTCAGTAAATAATATTAGGTTATGAATGCTAATAGATTTTTTATTAGTTTTTAGTTTTTGAATTTTTGGTTTTTGGTGTATATTTAAAATTTAATAAATTAAAAATTCAAAAACAAAAAAATTATGCTGAAAGTAAAGGTTTTCTACAAAAATCTCAAAATTATGGTTTTTAGTTTTATTTGAAATTTGGAAAAACCACTTAAAAAAGTTATCCTAATTTCTAAGAAATCCAAATTTTTAAAATCTTGAATGGTAAAAGAATAGATTTTCAACAAATCAAAAACCAAATCAACTTTTAAAAACTAGTTACCATTCAAAGCCTTAATTTTCCTCTAAAGAAAGATAAAACCAGCAAAACATCGGGATAAGACTTTTTGTTACTATAATTATGATTTTTTTCCAAATTCTTTAAGCGGGAAAGTATCCTATTTGGTACTACTTCACTTTATAAAAATAAAATAAAAAAATTGATATTAAAGAACTAATTAATCACAAACAACATGTTTGTTTGCAACAAACTTCAATTTCTCCGGGGGACACTCTTCAATTACACAATACTATGATATTAAAAATCTCAATTTAGTAGATACTCTCCCTTAATATTTATTTTCAATTAGATCATCAAAAATCTTCGAAAATATATAAAATCATAATTACTAAAGATTCTCATATATTCATGAATCTCTTTATAAAAGATTCTTCCAAAATTCTCTGACGTCTCGCCTTCACCAAAATTCATAACCCTAGCTAAGCCCCCGCCACACTCACACGCACACTCGCCGCAAAAAATGGCTGCGATTGATGAATCACGCAGACCAGAGATCATCGCCGATGACGACGAAGACGAATCTCCGGTGGAGGAGGTTCGTCTCACTGTGTCGAACCACGACGATCCTTCTTTACCCGTGTGGACGTTTCGGATGTGGTTTCTAGGGCTTCTCTCTTGTGTTCTCCTCTCGTTTCTCAACACTTTCTTTGGGTACAGGACTCAGCCTCTTATGATCACTATGATCTCTGTTCAAGTGGTTACGTTGCCTTTAGGGAAGCTTATGGCTCGGGTTTTGCCTGAGACTAAGTATAAGATTGGGTCTTGGGAGTTTTCTTTGAATCCGGGTCCCTTTAACGTCAAGGAACATGTGTTGATCTCTATGTTTGCTAACGCTGGTGCTGGGTTTGGATCTGGTACTGCTTATGCTGTTGGAATTGTTGATATCATCATGGCTTTTTATAAAAGGAAGATTAGTTTCTTGGCTAGTTGGATTCTTGTTATCACTACTCAGGTCTCTTTCACTTCTAATGTTTTCTCTGTTTCTCTTCTTTTATAAAGTTCTTTGTGATTAACTAGCTGATGATTATCTTTTGTTGATTCAGATTCTTGGGTATGGTTGGGCTGGTATCATGAGAAAGTTAGTGGTTGATCCTGCACAGATGTGGTGGCCAACGAGTGTTCTTCAAGTCTCTCTGTTTCGGTATGTTGGTTTGTTACATTGTTGTGCATAGCACTTGTTTTTTTGATGCTTATTAAAATGTGCTTGACACTGTCTTTTGATCTTTAATCTAGTGCTCTTCATGAGAAGGACAAAGCGAGAATGTCTAGAGGGAAGTTCTTTGTGATTGCGTTTGTTTGCAGCTTCGCGTGGTACATATTCCCAGCCTACTTGTTCTTGACCTTATCATCGATATCTTGGGTTTGCTGGGCATTCCCTAAGTCTATCACAGCTCAGCAGTTAGGCTCAGGGATGTCAGGACTTGGGATTGGTGCATTTGCTCTTGATTGGTCTGTCATAGCTTCTTACCTTGGAAGCCCTCTTGTGACTCCTTTCTTCGCAATCGTCAATGTACTCGTTGGTTACATTCTGATCATGTATATGGTTATCCCAATATCATATTACGGCATGAATATGTATGAAGCAAACAAGTTTCCGATTTTCTCATCTGATCTGTTTGATAAGCAAGGGCAGCTTTACAACATCTCCACCATTGTCAACGATAAGTTTGAACTGGACATGGGGAGTTATCAACAAGAAGGTCGGGTTTATCTCAGCACGTTCTTCGCTATCAGTTATGGGATTGGTTTCGCAGCAATCGTTTCCACACTGACTCATGTTGCGCTCTTCAATGGAAAGTAAGCTGCGTATATGTCAATATTAAGCTTAAGGACTACTAACTTGTGGCTGATGAATATTACTAATCTTCATTTTTGACTACTTAGGGGAATTTGGCAACAAGTACGAGCTTCAACAAAGTCTAAAGTGGACATACACACAAGGCTGATGAAGAAGTACAAAGACATACCAGGCTGGTGGTTTTATGGCCTGCTCGCTATCTCAATAGTACTATCTCTTGTTCTCTGCATATTCATGAAAGACGAGATCCAAATGCCTTGGTGGGGACTCCTTCTAGCATCTTTCATGGCTGTAACCTTTACTGTACCAGTCAGCATTATCACTGCTACAACTAATCAGGTACCACACCTTTTTTAAATCCTTGAAACATGAGTTGGATCTTTTCTGTTTTCTCACTATGAAACTTATGTTGTGACAGACTCCAGGTCTGAACATTATCACAGAGTATCTGATGGGTGTGTTGTTACCAGGGAGACCAATAGCTAACGTATGTTTCAAAACTTATGGGTACATAAGTATGTCACAAGCAATATCATTCCTCAACGACTTCAAGCTAGGCCATTACATGAAGATACCGCCAAGATCGATGTTCTTAGTCCAGCTCATAGGAACGGTGATAGCAGGAACAGTGAATATATCAGTGGCATGGTACTTGCTTACATCAGTAGAGAACATCTGCCAGAAAGAGTTGCTACCTCCAAACAGTCCATGGACATGTCCAAGCGACAGAGTTTTCTTCGACGCATCAGTGATTTGGGGATTAGTAGGACCCAAGAGAATCTTTGGTAGGCTAGGAAACTACTCTGCACTAAACTGGTTCTTCTTAGGTGGACTAATAGGACCAGTCTTAGTATGGCTTCTCCAAAAAGCCTTCCCGACGAAAACATGGATATCGCTGATCAATCTACCGGTTCTTTTAGGAGCAACAGCTGCAATGCCGCCAGCGACAAGTGTGAACTTCAACTGCTGGATCATTGTAGGTGTGATATTCAACTACTTTGTGTTCAAGTACTACAAAGGGTGGTGGCAGAGGTATAACTACGTGCTGTCTGCGGCATTGGACGCGGGTTTGGCGTTCATGGGAGTGCTGTTGTACTTTAGTTTGACGATGAATGGTATATCGATTGATCATTGGTGGGGTGCTAACGGTGAGAACTGTCCTCTTGCTTCTTGTCCTACTGCTCCTGGGATTCAAGTTGAAGGTTGTCCTGTTTTCTAAGAATTTTTTGTTTGCTTTTAGCTTTTTTGGTTTTCAGATTTGTACCATTTGTTTTTAGACTTGAATCTGTTGATTTGTTTTTCGGTTGGATTTTTAAGAAATAGTACAGATTAACAAAAACAGACTCTCTAATTACTTAGTTAGGGTGTTCAAAAGTTGATTCTGCTAATAATATCTACAATTAGTGTATATATAAAAACCTTAAATAATTTGAGATTAAAGTGTCTACTTAGAGGAGCGTGGACTACAAGTGAGAGTGGAGGAGCGTGGGGTGGGACGAAGACATTAAAGTGTCTGTGGTTTGGGTTGAAAAGCCAAAGAAAAAAAGAAAAAAATGTCTATATTCATTAATTTGGTTCAACCATAATCATCTCATTATTTACATATTTTTATTCATTGATATTATTAAGTTATTAAACAATTTGAGTCTCTCTCTCTCTTTCTTATTAGGGAATTTTATTAAAAATGCCACTTTCAAAACAAAACTTATGACAAATGCCACTTTCTAATTTTCTTTTTGAAACTGCCATTTTTTAGTTTTATGGTATTGAGAAAAAGACGATTTTATCCTTGAATTAAATCTGAATCAAAAACATAATAAAAAAAGAAATATACAAATTGATATGAATCAATTTTGTCCATCGATGAGTTCATCAGTATTGTCTATCGATTGTTGTTATATGAGAATTCATCTGGGAATTCATCAATGTTGTCCACCGGAGAGTTCATCAGTGTTGTCCTTCGATTGTTGTCCTCGGGAAGTTCATTAGTGTTGTCCATCAGGAGGTTCATTAGTGTTGTCTACCGATTATTGTCTCGGGAAATCATCACTCTTGTCCATCAGGAGTTCATCAAAATCAATTGTTGTCTTCGGGGAGCTCATCAGTGTTGTCCACCAGGAAGTTAATCAATCTTGTCCATCAGAAGGTTCATCAGTGTTGTCTATCGGGAAATTCATCAGTCTTGTCCATCTGGGAGGATAAATCAGTGTTGTCCACCGATTGGTTTGAAGAACTGCATGATAGACAATAAAACTTGTGAAAATTGAGTGAACAACAAGTTTAAAAACAAGAAATGGACATATTTACTTCCCAGATCTAGTCCATCAAATTTGGTATACCAGATCTGGTCCACCGAAAAAATGGGTTAGATATCAGATCTTGTCCATCAAAATTATAGAGAGAAGAAAACAAACAGAAGAAACTCAAAAAAGATATGGAGGTTTCCAGAGAGAGAGAGATGAAGAAGATGAGTATTGAAGATGAGAGAGATAAGAAATCAAGCCTCGTTTCTTAAACGCTTCTTCACTGGTTTGGTCTCCATTATTACAATCAAGTTTCTAGATTTCTCTGATGTGGTGATTTATTTGTTGTTGAAGAAAGAAAGAAAGAAGGGAGAAGAAAAGAGAGAGCAAAAAAAAGATGAGAGATCGAGAGAGAAAGATGAGAGATCTAGAGAGAGAAAAAAAAGAAAATAAAGGATATTTTTGTTATTTTCAATAAATTAAAGTGGATCCTATGGTATTTGAGAGAAGGAAATAATGAAAGTGGCATTGGTGATAAAGATTGTCACTGTTCATGTTCATGACAGAATTAACAATTTTCTCTTCTTATTATATCATCGGCTCAAAAGAAAAAAATCGCGAGAAAACGAGGTTAAAAAAGATCCCGTGATTGATTTCGTGATTCTTAAAATTTCGTTTCTTCAGGACTCTCTCTCTCTGATCGATCGTTCCTGCTTCTCTCATCTGATCTGAATATTTTGCCTTTCACATCTGTGAAATTTAAAGTTCCCTTTTTTTGTTTTTTTGGGAAAATTGAAGATGGAGACTGCGACTGGAGAAATCACCATCGTTTGCAACCACTGGTACGTCTCCTTGATTTATCTTTTCGGGTTTTGTTGACTTATTTCTGATATGATCGGAGTTTTGGGCGGTTGGTTGCTTTTCGTGGTTTCTCCTTGTTGCTTATCGTTCGAATTCGATGATGACTTGTGTAATTCGATATTCTGGGACTCGAGGTTTATAAAAAAAAAATTGGAATTGATCGGTGATTTCAAGTTGTGTTACATTGAAGATACTACCTTGTGAGCTGTTTTGATTCAGTTTGTTTTTTTGTTTCTTCAAAATCTCTAGATTTACATGTAGAATCTGCTTGGTTTGTGTCGGTGATTAGAATTATATAACAAGGTTGGATTATGCAATTACGTTATTATATGCAATTCCTTTTGCAAAATTGTTTATTTATTTATTTATTTGGTCACCTACTAAAAGGTTGTTTCATGAGATAAATTAATCCATTATGCATCAGCTTTCTCATGCTTTTTTACTATTTCACTGTCTCTCTGATGGTTTGCTTAGTTTTCTACTAGAGGACTATGTGTGCTTTGTCTAGTTAGTGTAGAGTCTGCTGAGATTCTGTGTGTTTCAATAGCCGGATCATTTTGTATGTTCAATGGTAACATCTACTTGGATGGTTGATCCCTTGAGAGTGTTCCGTAATAAAGCTTATGCGTACTGATTGTTTTTAATGTTTTCAGTGACAGAGACATTCCTGCACCAAATATTGATCTGCATCGTGTACATTGTGCCCGGAATTTAGAAAAATGTAAGATTTGTGGTGATATGGTTCCCAAAAAGCATGCTGAGGAACACTTCTTGAACGCACATGCTCCGGTACGCTGTTTTTTTCTATTTCGCACCAGTCTTTAAATAGTTTTCCGTTGGATTATTTTCCACAACTATCATCATTGATTTGAAAGTTGAAACACATCTCTTTGTTAGCTCCATAAAAAAATTATATTTTGACATCCAGATTGGTTGTTTCATATAGTGGTTCTGTTCTCAAATATTTTGTAAATACCCCTTCAACGGGTTTTGAGCGTGTTACATTTAACAAATTAGATCACTTATGCATTGATTCGACTCATGAAATTAGTCTGTAACACAAACAGCTAGTCTTTATCAACGCTTATTCCTGACGTGTTGTCATTTCATACTATTCTTGAGTTCTATGGTTAAGTGTTCACAAAGAACTCTTCCCACCGCAGGGTGTGAATGCAAGGTTGTGACTGTTTCAATTACTAGGTCAAAATTAGTTATTGAATACTACAAGTAGGAATTTCTTATGTTTCTGATTTAGTCTCAGTAATTTTGTATGGTTTTAGACGCTGCTTTATGACCAAAATGACTTGTTCTTACGCTATTCCTTTTGTGGTGTACTGAGAAGATAGCATGCTCGATGTGCAAAGAGACCATAGAACGTGAGGTTTTTGACAGTCATAAAGGAGAGATTTGCCCCAAGAGGATTGTAACCTGTGAGTTCTGTGAGTTTCCATTGCCTGCAGTTGACCTCGCTGAACATCAGGTATTCACTCTTCTTACTCCCACATATTTTTGCCTTTTCTCTCCAACCAAAGGGTTTTCTTATCCGCTCGATATTTTCGAATATTAGGAAGTATGTGGCAACCGTACAGAACTCTGTTATCAATGCAACAGCTATGTCAGATTGAGAGAAAGATATAACCATGAGACAAAGTGCCCTGGTACTGTGCTGAACAATGTGGAATCATCCAGGTAATATATTCTTATCTGCATTGTTTTATTTTTGAAACTCTGCTTCAGAGCTTAATTGGCTAAACTCATGTCGTGGAATGGTTAATACAGAAGGATACCGAGAGCAGCGGAAGGAGATGGAAACGGTAGGAGACGAAGAGATGGGAATGGTGTTTCGCACAAAAGGCTTTTCTTCACGATAGCAATAACGGGAATAGCTGTCTTAATAGGATCGATGTTCTTCCAGAAGAAGTCTGAGTAAAGAGAGAGAAAGAGAGGCATAGCTTGTTTGTAATTCTGTAAATTTGCCTCAAATCCTTCAGACAGATTCCAAGAAAGGGTTTTCATTAATGCTTACCAAAGACAGAGATTTGTTTGAGCTGATCAGCATGAGACTTGCTTTTTCTATATTTGGTTTCAAAATAATAAAAGAGATTTCAGATTCATTTGGAGTTAAACCGAACTTAAACTTAATTACATTCGATTTTATTGATAAGATTCACAGTTACGAGTAAAACTGTTTTTTAAGCAATGCCTTAGAAGATACTTAAGAAAAAGAAAGACAAACGCAGTCACACCCAAACTTAAGCAAAGAAGCGTTTTTAATCAGACATTAAACGCAGTCTCTCTCTAGATTCCTTTTACACGTGCGTGTGAGCATCAGGCTTCGGTGGTGATCGCGTGGGTCGAGTACTGATGAAGAGACTGGCTGATCGGCTCCTGCATCGTTTCATTAACCATGAAACCGCTTCAAACGCCGGCCACCACTGTTAGTAATTTCTCGTCAATTCTTCTCTTCTTCTGGGTTTCTTCACTCTCTGGTTTAACTGCACGATTCGATGAACTTCGCTCACTTGAGAATGGTTTTAAAACGAAATTGTGACAGCAAAGTTCGTATTTTTTTTAGCCCGGATGAGAAAATTAACTTACAAATTTGTATTTTACCTTGTTTCTTATGACATTGTTAACTGTTGTTCTTTCCTTGTTTCATCAAATTGGGTTTGTTTAGTATTTGTTGATATATTTCCCCTTTTTTTATTGGGTCTACGTATAATAAAAATCCAGAAAGGAAGGGACTTTAAAACTATCACAGAGTTACAGTTTATTGATTAGTATATTTGCTTGATGATCGGAGGTAAAACGCCTTTGCAGTTTGTTTTTAAAGACCAGTTCTACAGATCCTATATCTATGGCCGCTTCAAAAGTCATATTTTTACACAAACATTTATGTTGTTTGATTATCTTGTGCGGATGCCTTCTGCCTCTTGATGATGTGATCATATCAGTCTATTTAGTTTATCTACAAGCAAAACTGTTGATTTTTTTTTTCTTACACTCAAAAGGGTTGACAGATCAAGGTACAAGTGGCCCTAGTCAGAGAAAGGATCACAGGATGCCCTCTCAAGGTGTCAAGCTGCATATCCATGATAGATATGTGAGGCAAATTTCTCAGTGTATAACGTCTCCTTTTATGTGTCTTTTATTAAATGTGTTTTGTTGACTGAAGACAGAAATGTTTCAGGTTGTGATGGACAATGGAATTCTCCAAGTTACACTATCAAACCCAGGTGGAATCATCACCGGCATAAAGTATAACGGTGTTGACAATGTGCTCGAAGTTCGTAATAAGGAGACTAACAGAGGGTATGAGTCATGTTTATAACTCGATAATAACTTTTACTGTTTTTATGAGAAGCCAAGTTAATTGAAATTAACCGAATGTATAGGTACTGGGACCTGCACTGGAATGAACCTGGAGGCAAGGGAATATTTGATGTGTATGTCCTCTCCATGCATTTACCTTAACAGTCGATAGGATCCATATTCTATAGGTCTTCATCATGCTATTGGTCGTCACATCTGCTAGTGGCATTTTTCAGTATTGGTAGAGTTAGACTCAAAACTAGTTTTTCTCTGCCTAAATGAACTTGTCCGTTGTTACTGCTGCATCACAATCCTCTATTGTAATTCTGTTCTCTTTTTTCTTTCCTGTATATATGGTGTGTACTAAAAATTGTTGGATGGTATATAATGTCTAATTTGATCGTATCTATGCAGCATCAGTGGTGTGAGTTTCAGGGTCATAGTTGAGACTGATGAACAGGTTGAGATCTCATTTCTAAGAACATGGGATCCATCCCTTGAGGGCAAGTACATTCCCCTGAATATCGATAAAAGGTCTATATTGCATGATGTACCTACTTTAGTGAGAAACAAAAGTAGAGAGGAGACACTGACTAGATGCTCTTTCTTTCAGGTTTATAATGCTCCGTGGCTCTTCTGGAGTTTACTCATACGGAATTTATGAACACCTAAAAAATTGGCCTGGCTTTGAACTTGGAGAAACAAGAATTGCGTTCAAGCTCAGAAAGGACAAGTAATATTGTCTCTATTTCCTACGTCAATTTCTCTGTCTTATGTTAAGTCTAATTGCCTTAAGATCCATTTTTGTGCACTGAGAAGAAAACCTCAGATGTTAGTGTTAGTGATGGCCTGTACCACAGATCCCAAAAAAAAACATAGTGTCTTTTTTCAGATTTGGGTTTAATTGCTCGTCAACACAAGTGTGTAGTTGTTTGATATCTCATATATATATTTCCCTTGCGATTCTTTTTTACAGATTCCATTACATGGCTGTGGCAGATGACAGAAAAAGGATAATGCCTTTTCCAGATGATCTATGCAAAGGAAGATGTCAAACTCTAGATTACCAGGAAGCTTCTCTGCTCACTGCTCCATGTGATCCACGCTTGCAAGGCGAAGTATGAGTTCCATATTCTTATAATCATTCAGAAATTAGAACATTTTGATCTTTCTCATGCGATGTTTGAGCTGTTTAATATCATATCTCCTAATACATGAAAGTGTATATCATGAACTTATTCTTGCGTTGTGATGTATTACAACTTCAAAGTTTGAATCCGGTAAATTCTGTTTCATAGAGAACTAAATCATTTCTCTTTTCTCTGACAGGTAGATGACAAATACCAATACTCGTGTGAGAATCAGGATCTCAGAGTACATGGATGGATATCCTTCGATCCACCTGTAGGATTTTGGCAAATTACGCCCAGTAATGAGTTTCGCTCAGGCGGACCACTCAAACAAAACCTCACATCACATGTTGGCCCAACCACTCTTGCAGTAAGTGTCCCTGTGACAAATGTGGTGGATGTTTCAATATGATACTTAGAAGTACAATATTGATCTCGGTTTAAATAATGGTTATTTCAGGTGTTTCACAGTACCCATTATGCCGGAAAAACCATGATGCCTCGCTTTGAACACGGTGAGCCTTGGAAAAAAGTATATGGCCCTGTTTTCATTTACCTAAATTCCACAGCCAATGGAGATGATCCACTTTGCTTATGGGACGATGCAAAGATAAAGGTACGAGACAAGCAAATTGCCATTGGACTTGCTGATTACAAAAATAGTTCTGTGGTAGTGTAAGGACTTACTTAAATGAGTTAATATGCAGATGATGGCTGAGGTTGAAAGTTGGCCTTATAGCTTTGTGGCATCTGAGGAATATCCAAAGTCTGAAGAACGTGGCATGGCCCGTGGTAGATTACTTATCCGTGACAGGTATTAGTGTTATTTTATATCCTCATTTCCTGGTTCGTTCTTTATTTTGTGTTGCTTCTGTAATTTGATTCTTAAAATGTTATCATTCCACCAAACACTACATATTAACACTGATTTTTGTATAGGTTCATAAGCAATGATCTGATTTCAGCAGCAGGTGCTTATGTGGGGTTGGCTCCACCTGGTGGTTCTGGTTCTTGGCAAATTGAATGCAAGGTGATTTCTTCCTTCTCCATTCTTAACTATTTGCAATAAGCAGCAAAAAAATGAAGATTGGTTGAAAGGTGTCCAAGATATCAAGAAAGAACTCTATGATGGAATTACCAAAAAAAATAAAACAAATGAATTGTTTGCCAATCAGGGATACCAATTTTGGGCGGTAGGGGATGAGGCTGGCTATTTCTCAATAGAGAACGTGCGTCCTGGCGAGTATAATCTCTATGCCTGGGTCCCCGGTTTCATTGGAGATTACCATAATGGCACAATTGTTTCTGTGACTTCAGGTTAGTTCTATCAAATTAAATAGTTTACTCTATATCAGCCAATTCTTGATGGACATAATAACAACACAGGGTGCAAGATTGAAATGGGTGATATCGTTTATGAACCTCCGAGAGATGGACCTACCTTATGGGATATTGGTATCCCTGACCGAAAAGCTTCTGAGTTCTTTATCCCAGATCCTGATCCCACGCTTGTAAACAGGGCTTTAGTTCATCATCAAGACAGGTTTATTAGCTTACACCTTTGTGAACCAAACTACTTGTATGTGTGAATAACAACAGAACTAGACACTGCTGTATTATTGTCTGCAGGTTCAGGCAATATGGGTTGTGGAAGAGATACACAGATTTGTATCCAAATGATGACCTTGTTTACACTGTTGGTGTAAGCGATTATCGCAGAGACTGGTTCTTTGCTCAGGTTCCCAGGAAGAAAGGAGACGTGCATGAAGGAACAACTTGGCAGATTAGGTTTAAACTTGAAAACATCGATCAAAAGGCGAATTACAAACTGAGAATCGCCATAGCATCTGCAACTTTAGCCGAGTTGCAGGTAAAAATGAAACTTCATTTTTAACAGAGATGATGTAAGTTAAAGACTGTAAAGTTTTGTTGACATTTTCTGTTTGCAGATTCGAGTCAATGATGCGGAAGCAGTCCGCCCTCTCTTCACAACCGGACTCATTGGGAGAGACAATTCAATAGCAAGGCATGGGATCCATGGGGTTTACATGCTGTATGAGGTGAACATACCAGGAAACCGACTTGTGCAAGGTGATAACACTATATTCCTGAGACAGCCAAGATGCAATGGTCCCTTCCAAGGGATTATGTACGACTACATTCGTCTTGAAGGCCCTCCATAACTTACTCTAGGATTACATAGCATAGTATATGTATTGATGTATGTAGTCGAATTTATCAATTGACACTGACACAAAAGATAATACAACTGAATAATATTGATATGCAAACCTCAAAGACCAAAATTCTGACAATATCAATACTGAACCTACGACTTAATAAGTAGAAATAAGCCACTGAAAATGTTCTCTTAAGCACAAATCAAGACAAGATGGCTGACTAGCGAGTGAACTACATTATGCTACATCTTCCCTGCAACTTGCTCTGCAGAACTTTTCTTCATGAGTCCCTTGTTACAAAGCTCATTAAGCAGCTCCAGAGCTTCTTTTGCCATACCTTCATAAGCTATGCCTTCTATCAGAATCGTGTATGATGTCTCAGTCGGTTTACACCCTCTATTGATCATATAAACCAAGAAATCGATTGCACGATCCGTTTGCCTAGTCTTACAGAGTCCTAGCATTATAGAGTTAAAGGTGACTGCATTTGGCCTAACGCCCATCCGCTCAAACTCATGGAAAAACTTTATGGCTTCGTCTACTTTACCTTCTCTACTTAAACCACCAACAAGAGAGGAATAGGTGATAGTGTCAGGCTTTAGATCTTTCGCACGCATCTCGTCAAGCAGTTTAATCGCTTTGCCTGTTTTACCTGCTTTTGCTAGCCCATCAATGACAGTATTATAAGTGATTAGAACCGGAGAACATCCTTTGCTACTAAGCTGATTGAGTATCTCAACGGCATCTTCAACTTTCCCATCTTTGCACAAAGCAGTTAGCATAGTGTTGTATGTCACAATGTCCGGGTAACAACCACGAGAGACCATTCTCTCCAAATACTCTATAGCCCTATCCATCTTTTTCTCCTTGCAAAACCCGTGAAGCAGCGGGTTGTAACTCAAAGAGTTCGGCTGGCATCCATGATTAGGCATCTTTTCCAAAATGTCAATTGCTCGGCCAAGCAAACCTTTTCTACACAAGAAATTAATCAAGATATTGAAAGTGACAACACTTGGTGAAAAGCCTTTACGAAGCATATCAGCAAGAAGCTTCTCTGCGTCCATCCATCTCCCGGTACTACACATACTCCTCAGAATTATGTTATGTGTAATAACATTTGGTTGACATCCAGAAGATGGCATGTCATTCAAAAACTTAATCGCCTCATCCAATCTTCCTTCTTTACATATACCATTCACGAGAACGTTATAAGTGACAACATCTGGTGTACATCCTCTATCCCTCATTTCATCAAGAAGCTTCATGGCCTGTCCAACACCACTATCTCTACAAGTAGCTTCAATCAATATAGTGTAAGTAATCACATCAGGATAACAATCTCTCTGAAGCATCCTATTAAGAACCTCCATAGCTTGCTTAAGTTTCCCACTGTCGCAAAGAGAACGCAAGATGGTATTGTAAGTGACAACATCAGGGGAAACACTCATCCTATCGAGAACAGATAAAGCGTTACTGATCTCCCCAGCTTTACAATACCCACTAATCATAACATTGTAAGTTATAACATCAGGAACAGCACCAGAGCCTTCAAGAATCTCCAAGATCTTTGCCGCTTTCCTCGTCTTACCCATCCTACAGAACCCACGGATCAACGTAGTGCAAGGAATGATATCGGGAACATTACCGTGGTAAACCATGTTCTCTAGAAACTTAAACCCTTCCTCCAATTCACCGGTTCTAACCATCTGACGCAAATGGTTGTTACTCTCGACATCTTCCAACACAAAAGACGAATTCGCAGTACTGAAATGGCCATTACCGTTACCATTGATATGCCCAGAGGAAGAATAAGTTTCGAACTTTTGAGTTCTACCATTAAGACCGGAACTCTCAACCTTGGAGGCGGCCGCGAAAACAAGAACAAGTCGATTCCTTTTTCGTGACCCGAGAGAGACTTTAGACCTAATAATATTACCAGTGGTACGACTAGAGACGTCAAGCTTGTTACTTCGTTTACACTCGCGATGAAATTGTTGAATCAAACAAAACCCTTCTTGTACACTGCTTGTGGACACCATTAAATCCATCGACATATAAAACAACAAAATCTTCCCTACAGAAACGAAAGCAAAGTTCGGAAACTTAGAAAAACTAAACTTAATCCTCTCTAAGCAAAAGACATCCGAATAAGAAATCTCAGAGTTAGTGGAGAGGAAGGAGAACAGAGGAGGCGGGTTGAAGCAGAAGCAGTGAGTGAAAGGATATGGCACTGTTTTGTTTCTTTAGCGTTTTGTGCAATTTGGGCCTTTTACTCATAAATTAGGCCCAAATTACATAAATTGGGTTCGGTGCGAACCGCTCTAAAATTCAAAATCCTTGGTTCTGTTCTTAAAATTCAGAGAACCAGAACTCTAACCGTATCTGCCCAATATCTCTCTGTTAACCGGCTCGTTTATACATGAATGAAGGGCTCATATAACAATTTGGTTTTTGACGAAAGTTACAACTTACAAAAAAACCTAACCATTCGTAGAAGAGACGTAAGTGAAAGCCTTGAAAGTAAGTTGAAACACACAAATGTCGTCGAACACTAACAACCGAAGTGTTTTGACGACAAAGTCAAGATATTATTCTCCCACTATACCCTCTGCTTTATCTCCCGTCCAAGGCAACATAAGTTCTCCTAATCAGATCTATCTACTATATATAAAAAACATACGTATTGGAAAAAAAACATGTACCTCTCTACTTTGAGGTTAACATCAAAACCCATAAGACAATTTTCATCAATGTCGTCTGTTAAGCTGCAGTTGCATGATAAGGGCAATCATGTTGGTTTACTTTTTAACTCTTTCTCATCATGATCTTCTCTATGTCCATTTAGCTGCAGATATCAATTAAGAAAGACTGAAACATTTTGTGTTGCTGGTGAATGTATGGTATGTTCCAGGTGGTGATGGATAATGGCATTGCACGGGTAACATTATCAAAGCCTGATGGTATCGTTACCGGAATCGAATATAATGGCATTGATAACTTGCTCGAGGTTCTTAATGAAGAAGTCAACAGAGGGTAAATGGGATATATATATCCTTGCTTTGTTCCTAAGTATATTTTTTCAATTTGGAGTATGCATTGTCTCTGTTTTACTGTGTCTTTTAACCTTTCTATATATATATTGGATAGCGAGCAAAGTCAGTTTCTTGCGTTTAACCGTGCCAAGACTCAATCAAGATTGCCTAAATTAGTAAATGGGTGCTCTGAAACCAATGACTAGAGTCTTAATATTTCATTAAGAACCTACAGAAACAGTTATTGCATACATTTCTCTGTTTCTCTGATTTAAATTTCACAAGTTTCGTGCCAAAAGTATTCATTTAGATATAAAATGTAAAAGTATTCTTCAGGTATTGGGATCTCGTTTGGGGAGGATCAGGAACCGCTGGTGGATTTGATGTGTAAGTCTTTTATGCAAGCTTAACGCCAAAATTGTAGTTTGATCCCATAAAACCGACTAAAAGGTTCCAATGAAGTTCAAAGGATGCTAATAATGTATAAATACTATTTTTCTTTTGGGACCAGAATCAAAGGAACAAACTTTGAGGTAATAATGAAGAACGAAGAACAAATTGAGCTTTCTTTCACAAGAAAATGGGATCCATCACTAGAAGGCAAAGCAGTCCCTCTAAACATTGACAAAAGGTACTTAAGTCTTTTGAGATGCATAATATTCATATTTCATGTTTTCAGATTGTGTGACTTGAATAAGTTACTGTCGTCTGTCGAATATAGATTTGTTATGCTTAGTGGGTCATCAGGATTCTACACTTACGCCATCTACGAGCATTTAAAAGAATGGCCTGCTTTCTCACTTGCTGAAACCCGAATTGCCTTCAAGCTCAGAAAAGAGAAGTAAGCAAAAGAAACAAACCAACTCCTTCACTTCTTAAACTAAATTCTAGTATTAATCTTAACTGAGATTGCAGGTTTCACTACATGGCAGTAACGGACGATAGGCAGAGGTTCATGCCATTGCCTGATGATCGGTTACCTGACAGAGGCCAAGCTCTGGCTTACCCTGAAGCTGTTTTACTTGTTAATCCTGTAGAGCCTCAATTCAAAGGAGAGGTAAAATGTTATTTTTATCTTGCTTCCTTTTCAAGATTACTAAAGAGAGGTTGTTAAGCTTTGCTTTTAACCTTGTTTTCTTCCGGTTTTAGGTTGACGATAAGTACCAATATTCATGTGAGAACAAAGACATTACTGTCCACGGATGGATATGCACAGAGCAGCCGTCGGTTGGTTTCTGGCTCATAACTCCTAGCCATGAGTATCGAACCGGTGGACCACAAAAACAGAACTTGACATCTCACGTTGGACCTACAGCTCTTGCTGTAAGTCCATACAGATTAATATAAAATGCTTTCCTTTAAACTTGTTATAAACTTATAAATGTAGACAAGAAGTTTAACGCTGGATCCTCAGGTATTTATGAGTGCACACTACACAGGGGAAGATCTAGTGCCAAAGTTTAGTGAAGGAGAGGCATGGAAGAAGGTGTTTGGACCTGTTTTCGTCTATTTAAACTCGTCTACTGATGATGATAATGACCCTCTTTGGCTCTGGCAAGATGCTAAATCTCAGGTTCCGCTTTTTTATCTTGTTTTATTAGACTAACAAATCAAACATTATTATATTCATTTCCTAATTTGAGAAATTTTTCATTCTCAGATGAATGTGGAAACTGAAAGCTGGCCTTACAGTTTTCCAGCTTCAGATGACTATGTGAAAGCAGAGCAACGTGGTAATGTTGTAGGCAGACTTCTCATTCAAGACAGGTAAACTACAACGTGAACCTCATTGATTATAATGTCAGTAGTACGACAAATATATCATATTTTGTGGTTGTTAACACTAATTTACCAAAATTCACATATATGTTTGTAAGGTACGTAGATAAAGATTTCATTGCAGCCAATAGAGGTTATGTTGGTTTGGCTGTGCCTGGTGCTGCTGGTTCATGGCAAAGAGAATGCAAGGTGATTTTGAAAAGTACAAAGATAGAAATCCAAAAAAGTATGGAATGGAAATGTTTTTGATTCAAAATAACTTATCTATGAACATTTTCTTTTGATTCTTGCAGGATTATCAATTTTGGACAAGAACAGATGAAGAAGGATTCTTTTACATAAGTGGAATACGGCCAGGACAATACAATCTCCATGCATGGGTTCCTGGTTTTATTGGCGACTATAAATACGATGATATTATCACCATCACCCAAGGTCCTTTACTTCTTTTCTTGCTTTTCATTAGTTCCTTAATACATTTTGTTTTATTTTTTGGTTACAATTAAACCCAATATAATAGTACTGTAGTTGATATACTTCATAGTATATGTGCAGGTTGTTATATATACGTGGAAGATCTTGTCTACCAGCCTCCAAGAAATGGAGAAACGTTATGGGAGATTGGTTTTCCAGATCGATCCGCAGCAGAGTTTTATGTTCCTGATCCGAATCCAAAATATATCAACAAACTTTATCAAAATCACCCTGACAGGTTTTCAGATAAACATACGACACAAATCTTTGACACACTACTGAATGAACTAAACTGATATTCTTTTATCATTAATGACTTCTGATTTTCTAATTTCTTGCAGGTTCCGTCAATATGGAATATGGGAAAGATACGCCGAACTATATCCGGATAAAGACGTGGTATATGTAGTTGGCTCTAGTGACTATAGAAAAGACTGGTTTTACGCTCAAGTTACTAGGTTCTTTCTCATCATCTCTCTCTGCCGGATCATATATATTTCTTGAATTACGCTTTTCTCTCTAACCAGATTGTTACATTTTCGTTTCTTAGAAAAAAGGATAACAAAACATATCAAGGAACAACATGGCAAATTAAATTCGAACTCAAAAACATTGATAATAGTCACTCCTATACTTTACGAGTAGCCATTGCATCCGCTACTTTTTCCGAACTCCAAGTAGGTGTATATTAACCAATCCATGTCGTCCTTTTTGTACATTTGAACATAAACAAAAACAATCTGATGAAGTTTATGAATCTTGACTCGAAACTTGGGGTTGAAGATACGTGTGAACGATCCAAATACAACCCCGTTGTTCACAAGCGGACTGATTGGGAGAGACAACTCGATAGCTAGACATGGAATACATGGATTGTACTGGTTGTTCAATGTGGAAGTGGCTGGATCTAAGCTTGTAGAAGGCGAGAATACTTTGTTTCTCACACAGCCAAGGTCCTCAAGTCCTTTCCAAGGGCTCATGTATGATTACATCCGATTTGAAGCTCCCATCTAATCAAATTTAATTTTCTTGCAAACATTGTTTCAGAAAGTATAACCAAAAGTTTGATTTAAAATGTTTGTTTTTTTTATTCGATTCTTTCTTTACATATAATGCATTTCAGCTACTTCTATCTTCTTCTATTTTCTTGTGCCCTCAATCAAGGATCCAAAGGAGGATCATATAGAGCTTAAAACAGTACATAAAACAAAACAGAGTTCAAGAGACAAGCTAGAAAGATAATGTGTGTCTCTAAACACAAAATCAAAGTAGCATTTAAAACGCAGGAAGCTAGCTACTCTCTGAGGAACAGGAACCAGTAGTTAACTATCTTCTGATGAAGACGTCTCAGAATCCAAACCAAAATCTTCGATAGGGTACTTGCCATCAAACAGCTCTGTCCAATGCCATATCAATTCTGCAAACAGTAGTAGGTGGCACTTGTTCTAGTGGCAAGTCATCAGGCACTGTAAAAAAAACATGGTAACCCCTTTCTGTGAGAGCTTCAAGAACATAGAAAAACTCGGTGTTTTCCTCTGGGATGTCTTTGGCAACTACGATAAAAATTCCTCTATCGGCCGTAGGATTCTTGAATGCCCAGTGAAGCATGTCCAATAGCATCTTATTGAGTCTCGCACATTTTTCAACCGTTTCGTGTACGAGCGTGATTTTGGCCATGCGAAATATATCGCCCCAGCTCTTCCGGAGTTTTGTCGCCAACATAACTCTATGGGTGTCCATTGGACAATATATATAAGATTTTGTAAAATAAAAAAAATTAAAGCATAAACATAAATGCTTTTAAGAAAGTGAAAAATGGTTTTAAAATTTCTCCCAAATCGATTTTAACCTAGAATTTTCTGACCAATGGGCCGCCCATTGTCCATGGACAAAAGTGGACCAACCCCATTTAAATCCGTTCCAAATATGGGCTTGTCCATGACCCGTCCATAATGAATTGGACATAGGCAAACCATGGACAGCCCGCCTATTTTGACAGCTCTAAACATAAGTATAGATTGACGTGTGATCCTCTATCTTTAATTGGTGTGAGTGTGTGAGGAAAGCAATACATGTTATCAAATAGAAGAAAATGATTGGAAAATATTTTCAACTTCTTCTGTCTGTTACAATGACCGACGGCTTATAAGCACACTGATTGTGATTAAAGGATCATGATATTATCCAATCGTGATTACAGAAGAAAAAGTTGAAAATATTTTCCTATCATTTTCTTCTATTTGATGATCAAATGTTTCAAACATATCTTCAGTAATCGTTGTTTCAATTTTGTCACCCTATATCAAATGAACAAAAAACAATTACTGAAACATATGTTGCTAATTGTTAAACTAATCTAAATGATATTAACAGGTAAATATCTATATACTTACAAATGCATCACACAGAATTAGTTGAATTGTGGCATCGTCCTGAGTAACTTTTCTCCACTTCCTTAACTCCTTCACTTGAATCGTCCAGCCAGATCTCCATGAATGTAGATCTTTGACTCTATCATATTCACCCATTTCTTGTGAAAAATGTTATAAATATTTTCGGGGAAAAAATCTGAAGAAGATATCTTCACAAATGACATGTATTGCTTTCTTTTATAGGCAAAAACCAAATACTAAGCGTTACAATGTTTTGTTACTAATAAATACAAAAGTGAGAAAACGTTAAAATTTAAAATAAACAAAACCAACTTTTACTGTTTAAAAATGGCATGCATAAGTTAAGTCAATGCATTCAATTTAAATTGACAGAATCAATAGACGTTATAATAAAAAAGAAAAAAAACTATTTGAAACAGTTATATAAAATGGCATGCATAGGTTCAGTAACTGCAGTTCTATTTAAAACTTATGTATTTATCTCTTTCATTTTAGTTTGCAAAATGACAATATATATAAGATTTTGTAAAATAAAAAAAATTAAAGCATAAACATAAATGCTTTTAAGAAAGTGAAAAATGGTTTTAAAATTTCTCCCAAATCGATTTTAACCTAGAATTTTCTGACCAATGGGCCGCCCATTGTCCATGGACAAAAGTGGACCAACCCCATTTAAATCCGTTCCAAATATGGGCTTGTCCATGACCCGTCCATAATGAATTGGACATAGGCAAACCATGGACAGCCCGCCTATTTTGACAGCTCTAAACATAAGTATAGATTGACGTGTGATCCTCTATCTTTAATTGGTGTGAGTGTGTGAGGAAAGCAATACATGTTATCAAATAGAAGAAAATGATTGGAAAATATTTTCAACTTCTTCTGTCTGTTACAATGACCGACGGCTTATAAGCACACTGATTGTGATTAAAGGATCATGATATTATCCAATTGTGATTACAGAAGAAAAAGTTGAAAATATTTTCCTATCATTTTCTTCTATTTGATGATCAAATGTTTCAAACATATCTTCAGTAATCGTTGTTTCAATTTTGTCACCCTATATCAAATGAACAAAAAACAATTACTGAAACATATGTTGCTAATTGTTAAACTAATCTAAATGATATTAACAGGTAAATATCTATATACTTACAAATGCATCACACAGAATTAGTTGAATTGTGGCATCGTCCTGAGTAACTTTTCTCCACTTCCTTAACTCCTTCACTTGAATCGTCCAGCCAGATCTCCATGAATGTAGATCTTTGACTCTATCATATTCACCCATTTCTTGTGAAAAATGTTATAAATATTTTCGGGGAAAAAATCTGAAGAAGATATCTTCACAAATGACATGTATTGCTTTCTTTTATAGGCAAAAACCAAATACTAAGCGTTACAATGTTTTGTTACTAATAAATACAAAAGTGAGAAAACGTTAAAATTTAAAATAAACAAAACCAACTTTTACTGTTTAAAAATGGCATGCATAAGTTAAGTCAATGCATTCAATTTAAATTGACAGAATCAATAGACGTTATAATAAAAAAGAAAAAAAACTATTTGAAACAGTTATATAAAATGGCATGCATAGGTTCAGTAACTGCAGTTCTATTTAAAACTTATGTATTTATCTCTTTCATTTTAGTTTGCAAAATGACAATATATATAAGATTTTGTAAAATAAAAAAAATTAAAGCATAAACATAAATGCTTTTAAGAAAGTGAAAAATGGTTTTAAAATTTCTCCCAAATCGATTTTAACCTAGAATTTTCTGACCAATGGGCCGCCCATTGTCCATGGACAAAAGTGGACCAACCCCATTTAAATCCGTTCCAAATATGGGCTTGTCCATGACCCGTCCATAATGAATTGGACATAGGCAAACCATGGACAGCCCGCCTATTTTGACAGCTCTAAACATAAGTATAGATTGACGTGTGATCCTCTATCTTTAATTGGTGTGAGTGTGTGAGGAAAGCAATACATGTTATCAAATAGAAGAAAATGATTGGAAAATATTTTCAACTTCTTCTGTCTGTTACAATGACCGACGGCTTATAAGCACACTGATTGTGATTAAAGGATCATGATATTATCCAATCGTGATTACAGAAGAAAAAGTTGAAAATATTTTCCTATCATTTTCTTCTATTTGATGATCAAATGTTTCAAACATATCTTCAGTAATCGTTGTTTCAATTTTGTCACCCTATATCAAATGAACAAAAAACAATTACTGAAACATATGTTGCTAATTGTTAAACTAATCTAAATGATATTAACAGGTAAATATCTATATACTTACAAATGCATCACACAGAATTAGTTGAATTGTGGCATCGTCCTGAGTAACTTTTCTCCACTTCCTTAACTCCTTCACTTGAATCGTCCAGCCAGATCTCCATGAATGTAGATCTTTGACTCTATCATATTCACCCATTTCTTGTGAAAAATGTTATAAATATTTTCGGGGAAAAAATCTGAAGAAGATATCTTCACAAATGACATGTATTGCTTTCTTTTATAGGCAAAAACCAAATACTAAGCGTTACAATGTTTTGTTACTAATAAATACAAAAGTGAGAAAACGTTAAAATTTAAAATAAACAAAACCAACTTTTACTGTTTAAAAATGGCATGCATAAGTTAAGTCAATGCATTCAATTTAAATTGACAGAATCAATAGACGTTATAATAAAAAAGAAAAAAAACTATTTGAAACAGTTATATAAAATGGCATGCATAGGTTCAGTAACTGCAGTTCTATTTAAAACTTATGTATTTATCTCTTTCATTTTAGTTTGCAACTATTTGATAGATATATATATATATATATATATATATATAGATTTTAAATTAATTTCATCTACCATTATATACTATTTTTTTACAATTTTCGTCGTAATGCATGATGTGCTAATGCATGAAAAATAAGAGAGAAATCGATTCTTCTGAGTTTTAGAGATTTCTAGCCTTTTCTTGAAAAATAAGAAAACCAAAAAAACACACAAAATGATCTCAATTTTTTTTTAGGAAAAACAGCATACTAAATTATACTTACTGCAAAACCTATTTGTATATAAAATATCCAACAAAATAACATAAGCAACTAAAATCAAATACAACAACAAACGTAAATATGGCTTTGCGTAACCAAAAAAAAATACACAACAAAACCCAGAATACACCTTAATCTAACGCGCGGATCAATTGCTAGTAAAACAATAAGATTAAGATTACGATCACGATCACGAACACGATCAGAGGTGTACGTTAATCTGGACATGCTTTCTTATCTCTACCGGAGGAGATTTGAGGATCAAACTTGGTTCAAACTTGGTTTTCTTAAATTAATCATATTATAAAAACAAGACACGAGGATCCGGACAGACGACAGAGTAAACGTAATTAAAACAGTGCAAGATCAGTTAGAACCCAAAACAAAACATATATATATATATATATATATATTTTTTTTTTTTTTGAACAAACCCCAAAACAAAACAGATTACACGAAATTTTCATACACAAAAACCAGCCAGAGCCCTTTTGAAATCAAAAGTTTGATAAAACATGATTGTAGATCGAGCCGTGCGTCGCCACAGCTAGCTAGTAGACTAGCCCAACCCCTCGCCGATGCATCGTAGAACAAACCGTCGTCGTCTTCCTCCTTCATCTAATAGGGAGAAAAAATCGGGTTTGGGAATAGGATCTCCTCCATCTACTAGGCTAGTCCAACGCCAAGCAAAGTTAACATCAGGAAGTGCCACTTCTTTTGGGTCGTACACATCAGGCAAAACCAACAAGACATTGAAATTTGCAGCATTCACACTTTGAAGAAGACCGTGGAACTCATTATTTTCCTTGACGTTTTTTGCGACTACCATCAAAGTTAATGGTACACGATGGGGCTCGTGATTGTCCGCTGCGGCCAAAGCAAAGTCTACTAATATCCTATCAAGCCTCCTAAATTTATTCCCTGTAAATAAATATCACCATTCATCTTAGATATCTACTACAATATCTTAATATATAGAACACAAACCTACTACAATATCTTAATATATATAATAATATAAGCATATGTTTTTGAGTTAAAGGAAAAACTCACTTTTCTCTACGAAGGTGATTCCACTCTCGAGAGGATTGTCTTCAGGATCCTTCTCACCATAAGCCGTGATTGTCACCTCACCTTTATAACCGTATCTCCTAAGAAGAGAGTCAATAATTTCACGTATACTGCGATTCTCAGGGACTGGGAAATCATTCACATCCCAGAAGACGTGTACTTCACCATCTGCGACGGACACACGCAATAAACAATTACGAAACTGAAGGAAAATAAGAAAAAGTTTGATGCGATCGATCGGCTTGGCTAGTTTAGCATGAGAGAAGAAATCTAATCCAAATAGTGAAAAAAACAATTTCGAGCAAGAGATTCAGATCTTACTGGCGAATTCTTCTCTGGCCATTCTTTCTTTTAACGGAGATCGAGAGGAGAAAGTAGAAGAAAATTAGGGTGTAGATGTTATATATGGACCAAAGCCTTAGCCCTTTTTAGGGCCCACTTCCCTTTTTAGGGTTAATTGTTGGAAGATGTCAAGTCAGCTATATTCTCAGCGTTTTGGTCAAACAGGAATGTGAGGGTGTTAAAACCAACCGCAGGCAACAGAGAAATCTACTCTAAACCTTCTATCTGAACAACTTCTTATTCTATGTGAAGCAACTTCTATTATTTACGCACCGCAAACTCCAAGATTCGATCGGTGTTTCAATCGGTTTGATACGCAATTGGAATTAATCTAGGTGTGTTATGCAGTCTATAAATTCTTCAACTAGTAATAATTACATCAAAAATATATATATATATATATATATATATATATAAGTTGCCCGGCCTTTCTCAATCAAAGATAATGTTGAAAATAACTCAGATACACAAAACCAAATTATATTTGAAAATGCAGAGAAAGCTAAGCTACTACTTGTGAGAACTACCAGCTTCATTCAGTACTTGTCTTCGGACGTTTCTCCTGAAGAGGACAATCCGCATCATCATCACTTTCGGTATCCGAATCAAAAGCAGCTTCGATAGAGTACTTGCCATCAAACAGCTCTGTCCAACGCCATGTCAACTCTGCAGGACCAGCTGGTGGCAGTTGTCCTTGCGAGGACCAGCTGGTGGCAGTTGTCCTTGCGGGAAGTCATCAGGCACTGTACAGAAAACATGGTAACCTCTTTCTGCCAGTATTCCAAGAACACGGCCAAACTCCGTGTCTCCCTCTGGGATGTCTTTTGCAACTATGAGTAAAATTGCTTTATTAGGGTTAGGATTCTGGAATGCCCACGCAAGCATTTCAAGTATCATCTTAGAGAGTCTCGACCGTTTTTCAACATTTACGCACATGAGCGGGATCTCGGCCATGGCAAATTGCCTCCTCTCCTCGTCTACCATAGCTTTTTCGTCGCTAACATAAGCAAAGATTGTCAGGTGGGAACCATAATAACCCTCCATCTCAAGAGCTCGTCTGACTTTGGAACGAAAAGCACACAAATCGCCATTCTCAGGGATTGGGAAATCATCGACGTCCCAGAAGACGCGTGTGTTAGCAGCTGCGAACGCATATTATAATTTAAAATGAAACAATAAGATTACGTACGATCGATTGCGATCAATTTGGATCAAAGAGATATAGAGATCTTACAGCAGTAGTCTTTTGGTGACTCCATGCTTTCTACCGGAGATTCAGAAAATTTACCTAGTAAGATATAGAAAAAATGAAATTTATTAGGTTTACATCTGCGGCTGCCGATGAGGGAGAAGATTCGGATATCAAGTGGTTTGCTAAATCACGATTCTACCCCTTAATTACAATACGTACACAACCAAGTGGCTGAGGGTACTTTAATAACTTGCTCAACATTACTTCACCTATACGCCGACGTTGAACCAGCACTTTGATTCGATCCTTTGTTTGGGGAAATATTCCCATAATTATCATTACATTTATTTCTACATGTTGCATAGTTCAAATTCTTAAAAACAAAAAAGATTCATTTGTGTACCGTAAGATGATCGGTTATATGGTCGGGAATTATTTATGCAAATCTTTTGTTTATTTCCAGTGGCAACACATAACCTTTTGGGCCTTATTGGGCCTGAAAAGTGGAGAAGAAGACCAGAAGGCCCAAAAGGTTATGTTAACACCCTTCTATTATCATCACACACTAGATCAAAACCGCAAACTCCAAGTTTTTGGTGAGCATGAATTTCGATTTGCAAAGAAAAGTGTTACATTTTCTTCAGTTAATCATTAGTAATATTATAGAGTATAAACATAACAATCGAGGATCCAAGAACATGCTTTAGGACAGAGAGCAAACTTAAAACCGTGCAAGTTAAATCACTTGAACTCAAAACAAATCATGGTTTAAGACAAGAAAGATAACATGTACACAAAAACCACCAGAGCCTTTTAAAATCCAAAGTATCGATCATCTTGATATAACGACATTACTTTAGATATGGAGCCCAGGCATCACCATATCATCAGCGTACCTATCATGTTCATAATCACCAGATAAACTCTTGTTTCCCTCGATCTAATAGGGCGAGTAATTCGGTTTCGGGCATAGGATCTCCTCCCTGTAGTAGGTCTGTCCAACGCCAAGCTAAGTTAACAAAAGGAAGTTCTGGGTGGCACACATCAGGGACTACTAATAAGACATTGAACCTTATAGAATTCACGTTTCGTAGAAGATAGAAGAACTCGGTATCTCTCTTGATGTTTTCTGCGACTACCATCAAAGTTAATGGTACAAGATGGGGCTCATGATTGTCCGCTGCGGCCAAAGCAAAGTCTACTAATATCTTATTAAGCCTCCAATATTTATCCCCTGGCAAAAATATATATCATTCATCTTTAGATTGTAGAGACACATACATACAAATTCTTAATGTTCTGAGTAAAAAAAAGGAAAAACTTACTTCTGTGTACGAATTTGATTCCACTCTCGAGAGGATTGTCTTCAGGATCCGCACCATAAGCCGTGATTGACACCTCACCTTTATAATCCCGTCTCCTAAGAACAGATTCAATAATGTCACGAATCTTGCGACCCTTAGGGACTGGGAAATCATTCAAATCCCAGAATACGCGTACTTCACCATCTGCGAGGTTTAAGCAAAATTCAATTACGAAACTGAAGAAAAACAAAACAAAACAAAAAAGGTTCGATATTTCGATCGATCGGTTAGCTCAGTTAGCTAGTTTAGCATGACAGATGAAATCTTATCAAGATAAAGACAAACAATATCGAGCAAGAGATTCAAATCTTACCTCTGAATTTTCTGCGCATTATTTCAATGGAGATCGAGAGAAGAAGAAAAAAGAAGATTAGGGTTTAGCTCTAGCGCTGCAGATATATTTGTTGTTTTAATTGAATGGTTGAGATCTTGTGCATGCAGACGACTACTTTCTTTTCAACCGTTCGATCTCATCACGTGGTTTATTTAATTTCGATTCTACCCTTTACATCCTATTTGATTAATTATTTTTCCTTGATTTCCATCACTCTTTCAGAAGTATAACCAAATTTGATTTAAAATGTTTATATATTTTTCCTTGATTTCCATCACTCTTTCAAAAATATATATATTTCACAGAGACAAGTGAAAAAAAAGAAGATTATAAAATAAACCAGAGTAAATAATGATAACATTAAAGTCTTTAGGCTTGGTAAAGTGTTTTAATATAAAATTTATCTTAGAAATTAATTATAGTGACATAAATGTTATGAAATATTTTTCTTATAGTACCTTTTGAATTACTTAAAAAAAGGATTTCGACTGTTATTCATTTTTGCAAATAATCATATAGAAAGGGAAAAGATTAGGAGAAATTAAATCAGATACATACAAAATATCTGATGGTAACATCATAAAATATAATTAAGACACATGAATCTTGACTTTCCAGTTTTAATAATTTCTTAGAAAGGTGCTCAATCTATCCTTTTGATCAACTCTTTTTTCCTTTGGCAAATCAATAAATCTTTTTAAATGGAAGATTATCTCGAGGGTTGAAATGAGATCTAAATCAATAACTACTAAACTTTATTATTAGTTGACTGTTTTGGTACCACATTATCAAATCGTTTCTCTTCTATTAAGAATCATCTCAATGTTGTGTTTTTGAAAACAATTTTTTTTTCCTGGCTGTATTGTCAAAATTTCAGACTCCAGATCAACTCTTGAAAGGTTAGTGACATTATGGTTCGTTCTTGGTATACATAAAAGACATATATGAAGAATATAGGGATGTAGTTTACTCATCTGTTTGATTAATTTCATCGAAAAAGACCTTTTTCTGTTAAATAATGTGAAAATTAAACCCGTGAATAGTGTTCGTTGGAAATTATTTTGGGTCAGCATTTGGTGAACAACCTGTTAAAATAGTCTTTATATATTTCTTCGATATGTATATGTTTTTATATGAATGTTTGTGTTTTCCCTAACTCCAATCAACCACCCAAGCTGCCGCATACAACTTTTGCTTCAAGCATCAGCATTCGTTATATTCCCTTATCTTGTTCGTGTGCATTTTTGCATATTTATACATCTACAACAAAAGCTATAGATCGAATACAATTAATTATGAAGTGGTGTCACTGTCAACAACCGAACCACTTTCAGGTAAATCGGATGTTACGGTGGTTAGGTACATTTTCCTTATAAATCTTCCGAGTAGGCTAAGTATTTGTTGGGGCAAAGAAAAGAAAAGACAAAGATGTATTATTATTGGGAGTGGTTGCTTTTTACGAATCGTAGCACGTGATACAACTATTGCATTCATAAGTATGTAAACCATGTTCAACATCATACTTTTTGAGTCTGAATCATTTTTAACGAGTTTTGGTTCATGCCTCTACATGGGATTGGAATTGTCTAATGTTTCTTGATGGAATAATTTGTTCATTTTCTATTCTTATTTTAATGAATTTTACAAGACGCCAATAAAGTCTGGGTCATACAGTAATATGAAAAAAGGAATTCTTTGTTTATAGCAGAAGAAAACTTTTGATGTTGCCTAGACCATTAAACTTACTTCTCTCTTTTTTCTTTTCTATGTTTCTTTTTTATTAGTTCACATGTTCGTATGTTTTACTTTTTGTCTCTTATCATTTGTCCCCACTTCAAAGTTTTTGTGTGAGTAATGGATTCTTATTAGAAGAAAACCTATATAATGATTTTATTGTGTCATAATATATTAACAACGACTCTTCTTTCTTTCTTTCTTACTTGCCTCGTCTGTACAAGTTCATTTGTCTTATTACGTTTGTGGACAGATTTCGAGAAAGCTCCAAGACAAATACGCTGATTTAATCATGTTTCTGTTCTCTTCACATGTGTTCAAGCTCGTGACGACCAAAGGTACGCATCACAGAAGAAAACATCATTACAATTTCTTTTAGTTAGATTATTTATAAATATTTAACCTATATACATGATATAAGAACCTAATTCCTAACAAAAGTGATGGTATGCATGTTTGGTGAAAAATAATAGATTACCGGAGACACTTATTGAAACAGAGAGGATGGATTATTGCTTTGATCATGTTCATGTCTTTGTTTGAAATTGCAATCTCCCAAAATCAAACTCCTGAGCAAGAATCAACACAAGTCTTGCAGTTACATTACCAAGATCGACATGTACGTAGTCTCTTTACGTTTTTTTTTAACTAATCAAGATTCTTATAAATTACCTTTACTTTAAAGACACATCTTTAATAAATAACAAAACCGTTACGCTCTTAATTTATGGCTTTCTTGATGTACAAGTCACGTAGATCTTTTCCTAAACCCTAAACTATGACCATGATTACAGGTGGTAATGGACAATGGAATTTTTCAATTAACTTTGTCAAATCCTGAGGGATTTGTCACCGGGATCCAGTATAACGGTATCGAAAATGTGCTCGCGTATGACGGCAAAGAAGATGATAGAGGGTAAATCTATAATTGTATATGTATGTAGCTGCTCTGATGCGAGTGTATAAGCTCTAATTGATCTGATGTCTGCAGTTACTGGGACTTAGTGTGGAACTTTCCTGGAAAAAAAACCAAAAAGACCAAAGGCACACTAGACCGGTAAAGATTGTGTTACATTTTAATCATACCAATTGTTATTCCGCAATGACACTTAGTTGGATTAATACTTTACAGGATTGAAGCAACAAAGATGGAAGTGAAGACGCAGAACGATGAACTGATAGAGCTATCGTTTTCAAGGACATGGAATACATCTTCAACCACGGCTGTTCCAGTGAATATAGACAAGAGGTAACTAACTAGTCATCTGTATGTATCTCAATAAAAGCTATTTTAATTTTTTTCTTTGCTTTGGAATATATTGATGGGATTTGAGTTTGATTTTTCAGATTTGTAATGTTGCGAAACTCGTCGGGGTTCTACACTTATGCCATCTTCGAGCGGTTACAAGGATGGCCTGCTGTTGAACTCGATAATATCCGGTTTGCTATTAAGCTAAACAAGGACAAGTTTCATTACATGGCGATTTCAGATGACAGGCAGAGGTACATGCCTTTGCCAGATGATCGAATCCCACCTCGGGGTCAACCTCTTGCTTATCCCGAGGCGGTTAGACTTCTCGACCCTATCGAGCCTGAGTTCAAAGGAGAGGTATAGATTCAAATAATTATCAGAAAACATTTAAGCCATCCATTTACATTTACAGCTTGAAAACATAGGAAACAGAGGATTAAAGTCTTTTTGTCTTATAGGTTGATGACAAGTATGAGTACTCAATGGAGAGTAAAGACATAAAAGTACATGGATGGATAAGCACAAATGATTCAGTTGGATTCTGGCAAATCACTCCAAGCAACGAGTTCCGATCTGCTGGACCTCTCAAGCAATTCCTAGGCTCCCATGTCGGTCCAACCAACCTCGCGGTGAGCAATAGGTTTCAACATAAGTCGATTCAAAATTTGGATGGAAGATGAATGATAATTTATGTGTGTGAAATGGAACAGATATTTCACAGCACTCACTATGTTGGAGCAGATTTAATCATGACTTTTAAACAAGGTGAAGCATGGAAGAAAGTATTCGGACCTGTCTTTATTTATCTCAACTCTTTTCCTAAAGGAGTTGATCCTCTCTTGCTCTGGCATGAAGCCAAGAACCAGGTCAGTCATACATCTACCACACACATATTCATGTGCATATGTAAGAACAAGAGAGCTGAACAATAGATTTGGTTGTTGTTTCAGACAAAGATTGAAGAAGAGAAGTGGCCTTATAACTTCATAGCTTCAGATGATTTTCCTGCATCTGACCAAAGAGGATCTGTTAGCGGTAGATTACTCGTAAGAGACAGGTACACTAGTTGCTTCATTTATCCCTTGAAACTACCTCGTTTATGACGTAACAGATTCCTAAGTGATAGTTTTTTTTTCCTAACAGATTCATACGTAATGAGGATATACCGGCAAATGGTTCCTACGTGGGATTGGCTGCACCAGGAGATGTTGGCTCATGGCAAAGAGAATACAAAGTAATTTCCTTAACTCTATTCATATACTCATTCTCCTTCTTGTTAATTAACATTAATTCGATTAGTGATAAGTTTTTGTCTTAATTACATTAACAGGGTTATCAGTTCTGGTCAAAAGCAGACGAAAACGGATATTTTTCTATCAATAATGTGAGAAGTGGTCGTTATAATCTCTATGCATTTGCTCCTGGATTCATCGGTGATTACCACAACGACACCGTTTTTGATATTTCTCCAGGTTCGAATACTTGTATTTACCACAACGACTGTTTTGTAAATATGTACATCATTCTGACAAAGAGTGTAACACTGGAAACAGGCTCAAAGACTAACCTAGGGGACTTGGTGTATGAACCTCCTAGAGACGGTTCAACTATATGGGAAATCGGTGTGCCAGACCGAACCGCTGCAGAGTTCTACATTCCTGACCCTAATCCAACCTTTGTAAACAAACTATACTCAAACCGTTCTGATAAATACCGACAATACGGATTGTGGGAACGGTATTCAGAACTGTACCCCGACGAAGATATGGTCTACAATGCTGATGTTGATGATCATTCTAAGAAATGGTTCTTCATGCAAGTTACAAGGTTAGTTTGTTACTCTTTTAAATTCAAAACACTATGAAACTTTGTTAATAAGTATAAAAACATTGGATTTGTAGGAAGCTAGCAAATGGAGGATATAGCGGTACAACATGGCAGATCAGGTTTCAATTCGACGATAAAATGAAAAACTTAACCGGAAACTTCAAATTGCGAATTGCTCTAGCTACATCAAATGTAGCAGAACTGCAGGTGCAAATCTGAAGTTGCATTGACACTCTTTTTTTTCTCTATGAAAGTAAATATTCATTTGTTTGTTTGGTAATCTTTTTGCAGGTTCGGGTCAACGATCCTTCTGCAAATCCTCCATTGTTCACGACCGAGGAAATAGGAAAGGATAATACAATTGCAAGGCATGGTATTCATGGACTATATTGGTTGTACAATGTGAATGTGCCTGATTCTTCTCTTCGCCTGGGAAACAACACCATATATCTAACTCAACCCCTCGCCAAGAGCCCTTTTCAAGGACTCATGTATGATTATATTCGTCTCGAGTGTCCCGATTCCATCAGTTATCTTACAAGATCATAGAGTTGTTTTCAGTTTTCCCTTATAAAGTTGGTGATTAATATAATAAAACATAGAGAGATACAGATTCTTTTCTCGAGTGGTACTTTATATCAAAAGTTATACTCCAATCTTAACCCAAGAGGGATTGGAACCAAACATAGAGTAATAAAGATTACAAGTCCTTACTCGGATTGATGTACTACATATGTAATTTAAGGCTTTTAGTATCTACCGAGCCGGTATGGAAATAGATTCAAAGATCAAAATTGAAACATTTCGGATAACCGGATGGAACTAACTAAAAACTGTGGCAAAGCGACAAAAAACAGACGACATTGCTCTACGTGATTTCAGGTTCAAACTGTACTCAGCCAGCAAGAAGAGCTGCGAAGTAACTAGAGCTCGGTATCCTGGCTCGACCCAAACAGCCAACCGAACAGTATAGATAACTTACTTGATGCAGGCTTCTGTTTCGGGTCATCTCGATTAGCATTGCAGAGGTTGTCAAAAGCATGCTTTAGATGAGGGGTTACCACTTTGGCCTGTAAAGTGATGGACAATAGAGGTTCATGCCTGTATAGGTTTTACAAAAGAAAATGTATAATATTCGTAGGAAAACTTCAGAGGGAAAGATGCAAAATACCTTGAAATCTTCAAGAGAACAGAAATCTTTTCCGTCACAACCCTGAAATTTGTATGGAGACATTAGGATATAGAAGAAGAGAAAAAACGGAAAAGTGAGTTAATTAAATTGTGGAAGTTATGTCTACAATTCTATTTGGCCACTGTCCACTACAATAGAGCTGAAACTGAGTTTGGGTTAGATAGATGAAACTTACTGGAAGTGCAATAGGATGCTCGTTGTGCAGAACCTGAACGAAGTATTTGGGAGAGGAATCTACGGGACAACTGTAGAGGACAAGAATGTTGTTCCCAGCAAAAGGAGCCATGGTGCTGCCTCTGAAATCTCTGGTTTTAGGAGGTTGTGGAGGGAGTTCCAATGGTTGTTCCTTCTGTATTTTCTCAAACTCTGTGAAACATTTCAAACATTGTTAAAGAAGAAGAAGCACTGAGTAGAATTACATGTTTTACAACAAGCACAAGCGTAGGAATATCAGATGTGATAGACTAACCAGATCCATGAAGGAAAAGCCCAAGAAGACAAGAAAAGGGAACTATTGTTTCGGCATGTGCAAACCTAAGCCTTGCTTTTTC